>NC_064924.1:28033577-28674113 GCF_023897955.1 Schistocerca gregaria | reverse complement strand
GTCCGCAATACATAAAATCCAGTAAAACTAAGAATTTTTTAAATCATTGGCTATGATAGATTAGAAAGAGACAAATAACACCGGTGAGAAGAATAAAGGAAACGGGACTCAGAAGCCTCCAGGGAGGTCAAAAAATGTTCAGATGTGTGTGAAATCTTATGGGACTTAACTGCTAAGGTCATCAGTCCCTAAACTTACACACTACTTAACCTAAATTATCCTAAGGACAAACACGCACACCCATCCCCGTGGGAGGACTCGAACCTCCGCCGGGGCCAACCGCGCAGTCCATGACTGCAGCGCTTTAGAGCTCTCGGCCCAGGGAGGTCGCTCTGCCGTCGTTCACTTAGGTGACACATGTGGTGAGCCCAACTACACTTGATCCGTCGGAACCCAACCAGGGGACCGACACGGACCCACTGACAAAACGACTTGCTTGCCACCAATCGGTACATGAGTACTCTAACACCAAAAGTTACGAACGCGATTAAACCACTCTGAAATATGTATTAGCTGACAAAACTACACATCGCATTGGACAGCGACAACAGGTGAGGAAACGACGCTGCCTGAAATTACGTTAGTGGCCAGGGCAGGTAACCGGAACACTAACGGGCACAAGGCAGAAAGTTCCGCTGGTACACTTGAATTTGAAACACGGTGAAAGATCTCTGTTGGATTCCTTTCATGTTAATTTCTTAAATCTGTTGTCATTTACGGCATAAATTCCTCTTCTAAATTTACTGTGGCGTTTCTGACTATCTGGTAGGAGACGTGTTACTTTTACACATAAACAAGAACGATCTATCACACTCCTACACTTTAAAACACAGCTTATATGTAATTCATGTCACACAGTCTCATACGGAACCTACATCGACTTTCTTTTATATACTGTATATGAGAAGATGCTGTCATCTCCCTTCCCTTCTGTGTGAGAGGATGAATGAGCAAATGTATTTTTAGTTGCATGCTTGAAGGTAGCAGACAAGCCTGTCTGCTAGAGAATAGTAGGACCATCGTCGGAACAGGTACCTACGCTTTCTAAAAGCAAAGAGGTTTCAATCCCTAGTATGGTCCTGCCCGTCCCTTGTCATGTTGGTATAGAGAGGTGCCTCTCTGGTCACTTCCGTTTGTATTTGTGAAGCACGCACGGTAGGAGCACCGCAGGTCAGTTCTGTCCGCGGCGAGCGTCTGAAGTGGTAAGATCTCCGGCTAAGCGCGTGTCCCTAGAACAATGGATTTCTTACGTTCAGCCTAACTGAAAATTTAATCACCTTTATTTCAGGCTTTAGCTCTAAAATATCTAATGTTATCTTAAATTGCAACGCAGTGTATTTCGTGTGTGAAGTTCAGGATATCTTTCAGTAGTTGCTTTGTCACTACTTTGTGAGTAAAGTGGAACCACTTGTTGATCAGTAACTCTAACTAAGATCATCAATCTTAAATGCGAATGTGCGTAAGATTATAACGTCTTGTCTTGACAATATTTTTCAATATAGCAACTTTTCTTTATGTTCAACCCACGTGGGGTGTACTTTGTGAGACCAGTACCACGTGCTTATACAATTGTTTGACCCATCAGGTTAATAGTAAGACGATAGTAACCAGTTCGAGGTTTTTCTTTTGTAAACTGGTGTTCGATCTAATTTATTTTAATTATCAAAATTATTGTGGAGTTACACTCTTTGTGTAAACCAAGTTGACCACGTGAAGCATGTGGTGTAATCATCAAAGTAGCCCTAAGCTATTCTTTTTGGGAAGATTTCACAGAGAGTTAGTATTAATTTAGTATACCAGTGTGTGGTAATTACAGGACGGACAGGATTGCGCTACGAACGTAACTTCTTTGGGTGAAAAATGAATCGGTTGGTTGTGGTTAACTTCCTCTTGCATATCACCGGTTATCATATGACGATTGAAAGATTATAATTAATGTTAGTCTGGTTGGGAATTTGGTAAGCTACACTGGATACCTGGTGAAACAGTTGCGCAGTAATGCAAGGTTATCTTCTCCACATAGCTCACAGCTTTTAACCCGCTTTTATTGTCTATCAGCACCGCCTTCATAACAAATTAATGCAACAACGTTACACATGGCGACCTTGTTCTGTGATTCCGCTAGACTCTGGAATCTCTGAAACGTTAGATTGCGAGCGTTGTATAATCTTAATTTTTTCCCTGCAGCGCTCAAACAACTTCTGTGTTGTTTCTGAGCAGACTTTCAAACGATTCACGGCGTTATTGAGCCCTGTTGTGTTGTTTGTCTTGTTGTTTTATTTTCTATATTTGTGTGTTTTACATGTGTGTGTGTTTTTTTTTCCTCGCTTGTAAATTGCTCTGTTTCGATCAAAGATAAAAATTTGTTTTGCGTGTGAAAAAGTGCGTACTAGGTTGGGTACCTTTCGTGTGACTGTCGTAATTTTTGGGGGATACATTTATTGTGATTAGTGTGTTGCGTACCGGGTATAAATTGAGCGAATGCAGACACGTAACCAAGCTAAAAGTAGGCGGTCCAACAACTTAAGCAACATGGACCAAGGGGATAATTTGATTTCGAATATTAACGCGTCGGCCGGTTCCGAAAATGCAATGTGGAATACTTCAGACGAAATGCAAAACAGGACGAACGGGATCACATCAGAGCCAGAAATTAATTTTCCTCCAACTAACCAGATTGATTTGGCAGAACTCATGAAAGCCTTATTGCCACAAAACATGCAGAATTTTAGTAGATAGATACTTAGCTGGGGTAGAAAAGAAAACCTAATGTATCAATATCTCTGATATAAAGTAATTAAAGTATTTTTCTTTTGAAGAAATAGAGTGTATTTTATCCCACTTCACTTATATAAACGGACAACAAACAATATGACACTCCCTTTTGGTAAATAGGGAAAAACGTTTATCATAGAATGATTGATTGCGACAGAGTCCATGTAACAACTATTTGTAAACCCCTGTAGTGTCTGTAACATACAGAATGTGTATGTATGGTTGTCTAATGCTGTCTCCTAAATAGAATTCTGTGTCCTTCAGTAATTACAACGACTGTGCCATTGACAACCTAAATGTGGGGATTTCCATAAAACGATGCATCGTTTTGTGGTTTTATTTACTTCAGTTTAGAACATCAAACCAATCATTACTCTCGGGGTGTTACTAGAATGAATCACAGCTTAGATACCGTAAATGATGTATTCTCAAAAAACAAGTAGAGTGCAAAAAATTGTAAATATATGAAGTACACAATGTAGGATTCTACACTAAATGTAATTTAGAGATTTGCAGAACATATGTTTATTTTTTTCAGACCATGCAACAATTTATTAGATGCACCCAATGTTGACTGGTACTGATTCCAAGTGAGGAACAGAGGACACACACCCTGCGTGACATTTTCAAAGAAAGATCAGTTGACAAGGAAATGGAACTAAATACACTTAGTTTTAGTGTCTCCCTATCCGCCATACCAGCGCATATCGCCTTTTGAAGCACGGACAGCAGTTGTTCTGCACTGATGAAATGGTTCAAATGGCTCTGAGCACTATGGGACTTAACCTCTGAGGTCATCAGTCCCCTAGAACTAACCTAAGGACATCACACACATCCATGCCCGAGGCGGGATTCGAAACGGCGACCGTAGCGACCGAGCGTTTTCAGACTGAAGCTCCTAGAACCGTTCGGCCACACAGGCTGGCTTTGCACTGATGGCAATGCAGCCATTTTAGACATAGGGAGCCACTACACTAAACTCCACCATGCTCGTTCACAATGAAACGACTTCACGAGCTCCTTATGTCGAAATAAGATTTCCTGGGTTTTTTTACAGAGGTGGAGACCCTACACGCCCACACCGTCATGATGGCCAACATAAAAGGTCTACTGCCATCTCTGCATAAGGGTTAGTATTCACTAAAGTGAGGTGTCGCAGGATGTGGGTTCTGCGATGTTTTCGTACGTCTTGTTAAGATTAACCATTAATACGCGCTCATCTGGAGATAGATTGGTTGAAATCTGACTAAGGGTAGCGGTTTTAAGGGCAGAGGAAAAAAAGTGCCAAGGGAAAAAACCTCTGCGATAGTTAGGTCGGGTGGTAAGAGCAGTAGCGGTTGTCTTGCTGCCTTGCGATAGGTCGTGCAAGGATAGGTTTTGTTAGTAGTGAGTATCATGCATGTCGGTACCTTGGCGTTGTGCGTTTGTGCTGCTGGGCGGCTGGCGCTGGCTGCTGGTACAGAATCCTCGTTCAGCGTCAGCAACCTGCAACAGTTACGTTTGTTAGCGACCTCGTGTCCGATAGGTCATATACCGGAAGCACAGTGTGAGGGAATGTTGGCAGATTGTTTGTGCGTCTGTGGGCGAGCTCGTCGGTGTCCCTGCTTTGGCCTGTTGGTCGGCTCTAATAGCAGCTGGTAGTTGCCAGTCAGTGTTGTTGATATGCAGGGGCTTTCCAACGTTTGTCGCTGTTTGCGTATGTTAGTTTACCAGAGGCGGCTATTCCCTAGCTAGCAGTGTCTTTGGCCGCTTGTGCTTCCACCTGTGGTTGTGATAAAATTTCCTGGAAGTTTCCATTCCCCCTGTTACGTCCTTAGCACTCCACAATTTATATCATTTGTTCCAAGATTGCTTTCTTTACTCATTAACCACAGGACATTAGTGACACCCTAGCTGTCACACCTTGCAGTAGAATCCACAGTTCTGTATCGCGGCAAGTACAGCGCAATAGCAAAATTATCAGTGACAAAACAAAATTTACTGACAGATCAGTATCAGTGTTAACATAGTCTCTACGCTATCTGTTCTTGCAGTGGCAACCTCCAGTCCATCAGTGATAGCGCTGACGCAACTCAACCTCCAAATCTAACTCACTCATTCATCACCAAATACCAGAAGAAAGTACATATGCTGAATAAAAGTCACATCATTTTCACCCAATAAATACAGAATAAACAATGTAACAAAATACAAAATAATGGTAAGTATGTACAGAAGATTATTGTTTCATACTGACATACACTATGTAATCAAACATCCACATAGTCCCCAAAACATACTTCTTCACATTAGGTGCATTGTGCTACCACCTATTACAAGGTACTTCATATCAGCGACCTCAGTAGTCATTAGACATCGGGGCAGAGAAGAATGGGACGCTTCGCAGAAGTCACGGACTTCGAATGTAACCAGGTGATTGGATGTCACTTGTGTCATTCGCCTGTAAGCGAGATTTCCACACTCCTAAACATCCCTTGGTCCACTGTTTCCGATGTGATAGTGAATTGGAACTGTGAAGGGAAACGTACAGCACAAAAGCATAAGGCCGACATCGTCTGTTGATTGACAGAGACCATTGACAGTAATGTGTAATAAGCAGACATCTGTCCAGACCATCACACAGGAATTCCAAACTGCATCAGGAATCACTGCAAGTACTATGACCGTTAGGAGGGAGGTGAGAAAACTTGGATGTCATGGTCGAGCGGCTGCTTATAAGCCACACATCACGCCGGTAAAAGCCAACCAACGTCTCGCTTGGTGTAAGGAGCGGAAACACTGAACGATTGAACAGAGGAAAGACGTTGTGTGGAGTGACGAATCATGGAACACAATGTGGCGATCCGATGGCAGGATGTGGTTATGGCGGATGCCCGGTGACAGTCATCTGCCAGCGAGTGTAGTGCCAACAGTAAAATTCGGAGGCGGTGGTGTTACGGTGTGGTGGTGTTTTTCTTGGAGAGGGTTTGCACCCTTTGTTGTTTTGCGTGGCACTATCACAGCAAAAACCAACACTGATGATTTAAGGACATTCTTGCTTCCCACGGTTGAAGAGAAATTCAGAGATGGCGATTGCATCATTCAACACGATCGGGCACCTGTTGATAATGCACAGCCATGTAATGGGCGGCGTGCACAGAGTCCTGCCCTGAATCCTGTAGAATAGCATCAGGATGTTTAGGAACGCCGAGTTCGTGCCAGGCCTCACCGACCGACATCGATATCTCTCCTCAGTGCAGCCCTCCGTGAAGACTGGGCTGCCATTCCCCAAGAAACCTTCCAGCACCTGATTGAACGTATGCCTGCGAGAGCGGAATCTGTCATCAAGGCTAAGGGTGGGTCAACACCATACTGATTCCAGAATTACCGATAGAGGGCGTTTCGAACTTATAAGTCATTTTCAGCCAGTCCTGATACATTTGACCACATAGTGTAGTGGGCAATGAACACAATATTTTCGTGACACATGACATTCACACTGAGTCCGTAAAATGAGAAGCTTCCCAAGACAGGAGCAATAGTTCTGGTTTGGCATGGCATGACACTAGAATCAGATAAGGAGCGGACTTTGACACCAGCTCATATTAGCATGAGTCTGTGGTGCATTCATTCGCTCAATTCAACAACAGCTAACGCACTAATATAAAGCACGTAAAGTACATTAGTTTTCTTGTGTCTTGAGACTTCTTTCTTGAATTTCTACCTCTATTGTGCCTTCAGTGTTTCCTAATTTCACACTTCTTAGAACACATTTCTTGTGTTTGGGCCAAGTTTGGTTTCAGAATGGTTGCACTTTTGAAGTGGTAAAAATGATAAATAGTATTATCAGACCAGAGGGTCATCCCGAGTACTGATTTTTCTGGTTCTTACATCGTTGTGTTTGGATGCAAGGCCTAGGTGAGAAGATACCTGCTTTGTACCAATTAAAGTAGCCTGATATTACTGCCGATAACTATAGAGTGACGTAACTGTGATAGTCTAGCAGTGTCTGTCTCCCCCCATTTTAATCAGAATTGTGCAAATCTGCTTGTACAGGGGCCTGGGTCAGTGATGCCCTTCGCTTCTGATGCCACCTGCCTCTGCTGCCAGCATACCTGTTCGCTTGGGCCGCATCCTGTGGCACAGTCACCGTCTTGCTGTCCTCAAAGCGCTCCCCAGGGACCACCTCTGGCAACCCCCTCGGACGTGGCTGACTTTCGCTTTCGTGTGGCCTGTTACATAACAGCTCCCAGGTGTCAACTCTACCCCAGTCTTGCCACCAGCTCCGGCTACCTCCCACTTTCTCGGCTTCTGCTTTCATGATGTGTGTCCTCTGCTGAGCTGTTGTCACTGTAGTGCTTCTTACGCGATTCAACATTTTGCATGAGCTGTAGAAGATTACTTAACACTACATACTCATAACTAGTAGAAAATTTGTTTTTCGATTTTCTCTACATTTAATGCAAATGATTCTGATTAGAGAATATCAATATGTTTGTTATTACACTTAAATTAGATAAATATGTCCTACATTTCCCACGTTTGTATGGCACAATACTTGTAATAGTTGGTGAAAGATATTACTGAAAGATTTATGATCATGGCAGATGGTATTGAGGGGTGAATACATGTTGTAATGGTAAGTGCATTTTTCTATTTCATGCGTATTTCATTAGTGTATTCGATGCCTAGCATAATCATAATTCCACTGTTAACGTTAGTTAGAAAATTAGTAAGGATATTTTCTCGTTATGTGATGCGGCTTCCCACTGTGCACGCATTTGTTGCAGGTGGGCTGATGTTATAAACTGTGAACAGAACACAGTACCCCATTCCAGGTACAATTGTTTCTCATACTGTTGTCTTCTTACAATGAGTTCCACATTCTGTTCTCAAATGTGATGGTGACTTAATATATCCCAGCTAACCAAACTGAAAGTGCTACTTACCTTTTATGGTTAATTTTTTACCTTGTAGTTTTATCTCTTTTTCCTTCTTTCCCATTGATCGATTCCCGGTCATTCGCAACTTCCTTCCCAGTGCTATCTTTATTTCTTACATGATTTATATCTCGCAGCTGTCGAACATGTCTGCATTTGTGTTTCACAGGGTACAAATTAAAGATAACTTCCTCACTCATTTCGTACAGAACTTCCGTTATCTTATCCTTGTAGTCCCTCTGAGACTATTTTCCCCATCTACCTGCATAAAACGATTTCGGTCCTCATGCCATGGTTTTTTTTTTTTTTTTTTTTTTTGACATTAACTCCACTTGAGCACAATGTGCCGATGCCCCTCAAAACATCAATGAAAAGAAGCTACATCGCTTCTACAACGACTAACCGAACTTCAGACATTGGCTTTCTATCTCGGTCTGGTAGTGTGAAGTACTATAATAACCGTAGTCACATTAGCTGCGCAAGAAACGCCTGACACCATTACGTCACCTACACTGGAAATTCTTACCCTTGTGCTGTCGTTCTAATATGCAGGTCGCCTGCACGATCTGACTTACTCGTAAAACAAAAATTTCATCACGTCGCCGTTCGCCTCCGACTTTTAGTGTTTCATTACACCTCCCTACATGACATATTTCGTTCAAACAGTTGACACATTACAGTTCGCTGAACTCAGCTTTTCAGTGCGTGGGAGGACCACTCATTATGGTGTTAAAAATATGGTATACCTCCAACACCTCCATTGTCGCTTGCAATAAACTGCCTCATAATGCAGCAAAAAGTGCCACATGTTACTGCAAAAAGTAACAGTTTGCATCATGTTACAGAAGAATTGTAACATATTGTCCCATGCAACATCATTTGAGCTAAGGCATAAGTGATGTATTTGTATGGTAAGGATTTTGCTGTAACATGAGGCAGCCTGTTATAATTTCTGCTGTAACATGTACTAATTGACTGCTACTTCATTTGTAGCAAGGAACAATTTGTTACAAGTTTGAACGCTGCCTCGTGTTAAATGGTGCAATTTTTTCTTCAAAACGGAACAATTTGTTACTAGTGTAACATTTTGCTGTAACATGAAGCAGTTTGTTAAAATTTTTGATGTGACATTGCGCCAATTTGTTTCATTTTATGCTGTAACTAGGAACATTTTGTTATGATTGACAGTTGTCAGACTGTAAATTGACAATCATGGCATCAGTCAGAGCAATGGCAAACATTTTAAATTGACCACTATTGCCCAGGCGTTAAAAGTAGTCACACTGTAAACTGACCGTCAGTGTCCACCTGGGAAAACGTTGGTTGCTTTATTAATTGACAATCGTTACCATCTGGAGTAGTGGTTGTCTAGTCGAAAACTAACCGTCAGTGCCACCTCACCTCTGCTGCGGCAGTATTGGTCACCTTGTAAATCAGCCATAATTGCCCTCAGATTTGAAGGTAGTCACACTGTGACTTGGCCATCATTGCCGTTACCCCAGTGGGCACTGCTTGTCAGTTTACATTGTGCTAGCCACTTGGGAAAATGGTGAGCACCATGTAAACTGGCAAGCAGTGGCCACTGGGGTAATTGTGGTTTCCTTTCCAATATACCATCATTGCCACAGGGGTATGGTAGTGATTCTGTAAATCCACCATCATTGCCTCCAAAACTAATAGTGGTCATACTGTATATTGACTATCATTGCCTCTGTGGGAAATGGTGGTCTCCTGTGAACCATCTTTACAACACCCAGAAAACTATCACTTTCCAACCGTTTAAACTGTCTATCATTTCCCCATATTGTAAACTGACAACCATTTTCCCACTGTAACATGATAAAATTGTTTTATAACATGTTTAGGTATGGCGCAATTTGTTACTTTCTTGTTCTAAAATGTGTCAGTTCATTACAGATTTAGTTTAACAAGAGACTTTTTCTTACATTTTAGTTATATGAAACATTTGTAGTTTGTAGTAATGTGGTGATGTG
The DNA here is from genome assembly GCF_023897955.1 of Schistocerca gregaria. Lineage (NCBI taxonomy): Eukaryota > Metazoa > Arthropoda > Insecta > Orthoptera > Acrididae > Schistocerca > Schistocerca gregaria. The sequence goes on along the minus strand of NC_064924.1, from coordinate 28,664,425 downwards.
TGGAGTATTTTCTTACATATTTTCTACAATGGAAATTAGTTACATTTGTGGTGTAACACAGTGATATATAGGGAAACTTGTTAAAATTTTGCTGTAATATCTCCATGCATGGGGCAATTTATTACCATTTTCATGCTAAATGGTTGTGTATGGTGTGTGAAGTGTGTTATATTGTCCACTGTGTGATACTGAAAGACAATAAACCTTTGTCCTGCAAGATAAAATTAATGCCATATCATGGGTTTACTATAATGTTGGACTGACTATAAATGTGAGTAATTAAATGCATAGTCAGCCTTGGTTCTTATGGTCCTCGTTCTATCTCCCTCCTCTGTTGCTTTTGTTTGCCAATGAAATGACACTGTAACTGGTCTGTCTCAAAGCATTAAAGTTGTGTTCTTATTGAAATAAATTTTTCCTTGGAGGAAAACTAGAGATCCGTTCCTGTATGTACATCTACAGTAAGTCTGGAAATAACTAGAAACTTGTACTTCAACAGGAAATTTCCCAAGGCTAGAGATAAGAAGGCTTCATATTTTACAGGTCTGTTACAGGTTGTTATAGTTTCGAGAACATACCTTCACCGAAGAGTCAAGCAGTATATTGCTCCCTCCTATTTGTTTGCCAATGAAATGACACTGTAACTGGTCTGTCTCGAAGCATTAAAGCTGTGTTCTTATTGAAATAAATTTTTCCTTGGAGTAAAACTAGAGATCTGTTCCTATATGTACATCTACAGTAAGTCCGGAAATAACTAGAAACTTGTACTTCAACAGGAAATTTCCCAAGGCTAGAGATAAGAAGGCTTCATATTTTACAGGTCTGTTACAGGCTGTTAAAGTTTCGAGAACTTACCTTCACCGAAGAGTCAAGCAATATATTGCTCCCTCCTACGTATATCTCGCGAAGAGACCATGAGGATAAAATCAGAGAGATTAGAACCCACACAGAAGCATACCGACAATCCTTCTTTCCACGAACAATACGAGACTGGAATAGAAGGGAGAACCGATAGAGGTACTCAGGGTACCCTCCGCCACACACCATCAGGTCGCTTGTGGAGTATGGATGTAGATGTAGATGTAGATTTTGCCAGTGGCACCCATTACCAACTTCAAAACTAATGCTTTCTTATTTCTGATGTATTCACAAAGTGCTTGTGAGACTGTACAAACCCCTTGCCCATTGTCTACTAGACAGTGAGTTTACATCCCAGACACCTTCATTTCTATCACTATTACACATAGTAATTTCAGAGTTTTTCGTTACAATATTTCGACTACATTAAACACTGAATCAGTAGTAAGCACGTTCACTTTTATTAAAGCGTTTACCACATTTTTTTCTGTCACATTTTTCAGCCACACACAACCCGAACCAATTGTGAGCGTCTGCACTTCCATTTGGGTAGGGTTAGAAACCTCTTCTGCAAACCTTCTGGAGTACACTCTGCAATTTATAATCTGTCACTGACACGAGACCATATTTGCCTCTGTGTCAATTACTTCAGTTGTATTTCTGGTCCACTTGAGGGCAATTCATTGCCTGGATGACGCTGCAAGCGGGTGTACGATCCCATGGCAAGCATTGGTTGTCAGCACAGCACAATGTTGACTTAGTTGAATGCGTAGTTTATGCTAGACACTTTAATAAACAAGTATGTGATAATATGGTCCTGTCTAATGCATAACAGAGGGCAGTGTTTTTCGATTCTGTCCATTACTCTCAGTTCTTTAAGTCTTTTTTATGTCCATCTTAGTGTTTGAAATTCACCTACTGATTTTGAGTCACTCTTGTCAATACATCCAAAATTATTATGAACATGAGTAGACATCAGGGTCAAGTTTTTAGAACAGGCAACAGTTGACAAAAAGTTCACCTGTGTAATATTAGTGTTAGTAAGAGCACTAGATGCTACTTCCACTTTCCAGACTCTTCATATGCAGAATTTGTGAAAATTCCTACTAGTTTCTACTTTGTTAGTTAACTATACAACATTACACTGTGTGATCAAAAGTATCAGGACACACCCGAAAATATACGTTCTTCATATGTGCATTTTTCTGCCACCTATTGGGAGGTACTGCATATCAGCGACCTCAGTAGTCATTAGGTATAGTGGGAGAGCAGAATGGCGCGCTCTGCGGAACTCACGGACTTCGTACGTGGTTAGGTAATTGAGTGTCACTTGTGTCATACGTCTGTAAGCGAGATTTCCACACTTCTAAACATCGATCGCTAGGTCCACGGTTTCCGATGTCACAGTGAAGTGGAAACGTGAACAGACACATGCAACACAAAAGCGTACAGGCCGACCTCGTCTGTTGCCTGACAGAGACTGCCGACAGTTGAAGAGGGTTGTAATGTGTATTAGGCAGACATCTGGATCATCATACAGGAATTACAAACTGCATGAGGATCCACTGCAAGTACTATGACAGGCGGGAGGTGAGGAAACATGAATTTCATGATCGTGCGGCTACTTGCAGGCCACGCAACACGCCTGTAAATGCCAAGCGACGCCTCGCTTGGTGTACATAGCGTAAACATTGGACGATTGAACAGTGGAGAAATGTTGTGCGGAGTGACGAATCACGGCACACAATGTGGCGATCCGATGGCAGGGTGTGGTTTTGGCGGATGCCCGGTGACCATCATCTGCCAGCGAGTGTAGTGTCAAAATTCCGAAGCGGTGGTGTATGGTGTCGACGTGTTTTTCGTGGAGGGGGCTTGCACCCTTTGTTTTTTGCGTTACACTATCACAGCACAGGCCTACATTGATGTGGTGAGCACCTTCCTACTTCCCACTGTTGAAAGGTAATTCAGGGATGGCGATTGCATCTTTGCTTTGTTGATAATGCACGGCCTACGGCGGAGTGGTTACACGACAATAACATCCCTGTAATGGACTGGCGTGCACAGAGTCCTGACCTGAATCCTATAGAACAGCTTGGGATGTTTTGGAACGCCAATTTCGTGCCAAGTCTCACCGACCAACATATATACCTCTCTTCAGTGCACCACTCGGTGAAGAACGGGTTGCCATTCTCCAACAAACCTTCCAGCACCTGATTGAACGGATGCCTGCGAGAGTGGATGCTGTCATTAAGGCTAAGGATGGGCCAACAACATATTGATTTCCAGCATTACTGTTGGAGGGCGCCACGAACTTGTAAGTTATTTTCAGCCAGGTGTCCTGATACTTTTGATCACATAGTGTATAGTCAATGCTGATGGCTTGTTGTGGTGTTTCGTCGATGACAGCAATTTTTTGGGTATACATATTCCTCATTCCAGCTACTCATCCATCAATAGCTTAACAGTACGTTACGTGCACGCTGAATGTGGCAATCTTAACTTTAGGATATGGGATAAGAGGGTTAATTTTCAGCGAGCACTCCGAAAGATATTACAAGATTCTTTTACATGTGTCTCGTGAGATCAAGTGTCATACTAACTTTTGTCTAATAAAAAACCGTGCAAAGAGAGGTTTAAGCCTTAGAGCTTTTATACAGTAGAGTAGAGGCCATACAACTAACACACTGAAGCGCCAAAGAAACTGGTACAGGTATGCGTATCCAAAAAGGCAGAATACGGAGCTGCGGTCGGCAACGCCTATACAAGACGACAAGTGCATGGTGCAGTCGTTAGATCGGTTACTGCTGCTATAATGGCTGGTTATCAATTTTCAACATGGTGTTATATACGGCGCACGGAGGATGGGACACAGCGTCTCCGAGGAAGCGATGAAGTGGGGATTTTTTGGTACGAACATTTCACCAGTGTACCGTCAATGTCTGGTACCCGGTAAAACATCACACCTGCGACATTGCTGCGGCTGGAAAGAGATCCTGCAATAACTGGATCTACGACGACTGAAGAGAATCTTTGAGCGTGACAGAAGTGCAACCCTTCCGCAAATTGGTGCAGATTTCAATGCTGGGCCATCAGCAGGTGTCACCGTGCAAATCGTTCAATGAAACATCATCGCTATGGCCTTTAGAAGGCGAAATACCACTCGTGTACTCTTGATGAGAGCAAGGCAGAAAGGTTTATGCCTCGCCTGGGCCCGTCAGCACCGACATTGGACTGTTGATGACTGTAAGTATGTTGCCTGGACCAATGTCGTTTCAAATAATATCGAGCGGATGGACGTGTATTGGTATGGAGACAACCTCATGAATCCACGGACCCTGCTTGTCATCAGGGGACTATTCCAGCTGCTGGAGGCTCTGTAATGGTGTGGAGTGATATGAAACCCGCTGTACGTCTAGATACATCTCTGACACGTGACATGTACGTAATCATGGTGTCTAATCACCTGCATCCATTCACGTCCATTGTGCATTCCGACGGACTTAGGCAATTCCAGCAGGACAATGCGACACCTCACACATCCAGAATTGCTGCAGAGTCGCTCTCTTCTGAGATTCAACACCTCCGCTGGCCACCAAAGTCCCCAGACGTGACTGTATTGTGCATATTCTGATTGCCTTGCAACGTGCTGTACAAAAGACATATCCATTCCCTCGTACTCTTACGGGTTTGTGGACAGCGTTGCAGGACTTATGATGTCAGTTCCCTGCAGCACTACTTCAGACATTAGTCGAATCCATGCCACATCGTGTTTCGGCACTTCTGCGCGCTCGCGAGGCCCTCTACAATATTATGCAGGTGTACCAGTTACTTTGGCTCTTCATTGTATCTCGCAAAATATTTGTAATTTATTGTATTCATTTGAAAAGTTATCGTACATAAAATTTTACTTGAAGTAAATATCCTGCACAGGATCACACGAATTGGCCTTCACGTTATCTCAGTTACTCATCCTGAGTGCATTACAATGGTCAAACCGTTTCTCTGGAGCGCCGGCCGGTGTGGACGAGCGCTTTTTGGCGCTTCAGTCTGGTACCGCGCAACCGCTACGGTCGCAGGTTCGAATCCTGCCTCGGGCATGAATGTGTGTGATGTCCTTAGGTTAGTGAGGTTTAAGTAGTTCTAAGTTCTAGGGGCCTGATGCCTCAGATGTTATGTCCCATAGTGCTCAGAGCTATTTGAACCGTTTCTGCGTCCACTCATCGCCGCGGAAATTAGACTGGCGTGCGTGCTGGCTTATACTCGCAAACGTGGAAACACTTCGATACCGGCGTTATATTTCCTTGTAACTGTAGGAAGCAAAAAGCACCGTTTGCAAAAACGATGTGATGTGGTTGCCGCCTCTGTCGGAAGAGATCAGCATGATGTCATCGTGCAGGTCTCCCTCTACGTTTAATGAATTCAGAAACCAGGTGCGTAACTATCAGCTCTCCATCTATAAATATGTGCCCAGTTCTGTGTATGCCTTTAAACTGCCGGAAAAAGCTGATCCCGAAACAGAGTCGAGAAGAACTGACTGCAAGGCTGATGACGGAGAGTGTAGCAGACATTACTGTCCTCAGAAACACGTACCGTAAGTGAAAGCAGTAAGTTCGTTTCGTGCACACCACATAGCGTCGACATATGCTCTGTTGTCCAGATAGTTTCAGTGCTCTACGGATACAAAAATAAATGGGCATAAGAAATGCAGTTACTCTGTAACGAGCCAAAATAGTCAGGATGAATCGCTGAGCAGCCTGTGCAGTTATGTAGGTGGCGTTCACGTTCAGCCTGTGTGTCGATACTGACAGTTACTGATAAATCGTATCGAAAACTAGCTTATATTTTGATACATGACATTGCAAAATAACCGTTACTAGTGTGAATCACGTCGGAACGCCAGTCAGATCCGAACTGATCTTTGGGATACTTTAGTGCTACTTTATTTGAATGACTGTAATAAAAAGATACAAAATATTCCACGACAAAATTCGTTCATTATCGTTGTCACCAATACGTTTCAGCTATTTATGCCCGAGCTTCAGTGAGTGCATGAAGTGATCGAACTGAATAGGTAAACGAAAAGTGAATGAATTGGTTCTTGCTGAACACCGATAACATAAACCTGTTTTTCAACTATTCTGGGCATTTATCTCCATCATATGGCCGGCAACCAATGGCGTTTACTTGCTGCTCGATATTAAAACAGACGTAACAATCTTTACATCATTTTGAAATATTATCAAGGTCTTTCTGGCTACCTGAAAGGTTTTTTAAACAGTACCTCATTACGCAAAGAGCATTAAAAAAATAAATTGCAAACGTCGTCCCACACTAACAACGGGACTGTCCAGTCGAAATTCTTGTACAGGAAGAATAAACCAAAAAAAAAAAAAAACTCAATGTCAAAACTTTAGCTGCGAAGACAGACGGCAAGTATTTGTTTTTTTTTTTTTTTAATGTTGAAATATACTATATTCTGTGCTCGCGAGCGGCTGGACACTAGACTCGCATTCGGGAGGACTACGGTTCAAACACGCGTCCGGCCATCTGATTTAGGTTTTGCGTGATTCCCCTAAATCGTTACAGGGAAATGTCGGAATAGTTCCTTTGAAAGGGCACGGCAGACTTCCTCCCACATCCTTCCCTAATCCGGTGGGACCGATGACCTCGCTGTTTGCTCCCCTCCTGCAAATCAAAACATCAACGTACGAACCGGCGAGGCAGCTGGCGAAATGTGCGCTCCTGTCGCAGTTGCAGTTGCAGCTGCAGCGCGCCCATCATGGCGGCCACTACCTCCAGCTGGCGACACATCGATCAACAGAGAATACGGCACAATGCGATCGTAATTTTTGATCTGAATTTCAGTTTCTATTGCTAGTTTCTCTGACACAGTTATTCACACTTACTTTTTGCTTACATTATTAGTTACCTTTTGCGGTATCGCTTAGCGTTAACAATGAAGATAAAACTGAATTAATTTTCTTTTTGGTTACTTCACACATGCTTGATAAAACTGTATATCCTTGTGCAGGTTCCAGTCTTTCACAGTAACGTGGATTTCAATCGAAGTTTTCAAGCTTGCAGAAATGAAATACGAAGAATGTGGTTTGCAACCGAAATCAGCTACTTTTCCTGACGACCTACTTATTTGTTTATTTAGTAGTTGATTTCTCGGACATTCACTCGAATGATGTTGACGTTTTGTTAGAAATTCTGAAAACACTAAAGAAAACATGAAATAAGTCATATCATTTCGTGAATTTTAGTTCAGACGATGATTGTGTATTAGATGAAGTCTAGAACAAAAGTACAGTATCATCCACGCCCAATGCTAAATGTACAGGGACAGCTTTCAGTGACACAGAAAAGACCATAAATTTTTTAGTTAAATGGAAGAGAGAGAAAACGCTTATACGTATTCAGTGTGCCAAGCTGGTTTAGTTTCATGAAATCTGAACATGCGTCGTGTAAACGTAAGAAAGATTTTTAAAAAGTATGAAATATGCACCAAAATGAAACTGACAAAAGTGGGAAGAAAATTATTCGAAAGATCTAGAGTTGCTCGTGAGAGACAATGCACTGTTACCCGACGAAATCTACGAGACTGGACGCTCTGAATTGCAAGTGAGATGAACATTAATGATTTCCAGGCTTGTTCTACCTGGTTAAACAGAGTCAGAAAATGATATGAAGAGAGCCGGCCGCGGTGGTCTAGCGGTTCTAGGCGCGCAGTCCGGAACCGCGCGACTGCTGCGGTCGCAGGTTCGAATCCTGCCTCGGGCATGGATGTGTGTGATGTCCTTAGGTTAGTTAGGTTTAAGTAGTTCTAAGTTCTAGGGGACTGATGACCACAGCAGTTAAGTCCCATAGTGCTCAGAGCCATTTGAACCATTTATATGAAGAGAAAGTCGCAAAATTATGACGTTTACCTCACGTAAACGTGTAGAGGAGAACTCATTAAGAGGCGATATTGTTATCCCCTAAAATGCTGCGTATAATGGCACGCAATCAGAATTCGTTCAAACCGGACTTTATCATTTCGAACGAAAAAAATACAGAGTCGCTTGTGCAATCGGTGAATTCTGTGACGTTTCGTTTACAAAAATGCCAATGATAAGACTAGTGGATTATTGTTTCCGCAGTTTTACATCTGTCTTCGGTAACATCAAGGCAAATTAAGATCAAAAATTAGGAAAAGGACAATTTACTTGCAAAATGTTGTATTAGACGTAGCAATATCTGGAAAAATAGGGGAGAATAATTTTCACAGTGTAACCGGTACGTCCGAAATACCGTCTTACCATTTGCAGAAAATAATTCATTGCTTTTGTTGGACTGTTGACACGGACGTAACGACACGCCTATCTTTAAGAGATGAAGAAAAGGCAGTTAATATAATTCGGATCCCATCCACAACTGCTAGTGTGACTCAGGCTCTCGATTAAAAAAACTAAAAATGTCGGACTATGTTATTGCTATTAGCTCTTTGTCATGTCAGGTTTATCAGAGGGACAATATTTTTTTTAACTTCCATTTATTTCTGTATTGTCAGTTTGCATCACCGCATTTTACAGATTTGATCAAATACGCTTGGTACGCTGCACAAAAACCAGAACAACGACCACGACTCTTTCTTACTTCATTCAAGTTCGGTCTACATACCGCTAGTAATTACTGCGGCATGCCTGAATGCATAAACTTTTTATTTATCACATGCGCTTGGTGTAAGAAAGGTTTTTGTTTTCGTCATCCAAGAGGCACTTCGTAGTTTTGTGACCATCACAGTCCGAAACTTCAACGAGGCATGTCGAACTGGAAATCATACCCAACTATTCCCTATGCTGAATGCGAGATACGGCACTACCTGTATACTGGAATACCTGGCTTCATGAACGAAGTTTTGAAATAGCTAACTCATCTCTCATTAGTAGCGGATGAATTACGTAAAAACAAGGAACAAATTAAAAAATCCAAGAACACTACAGAACTTTCTCGTTCGCTGCACACTAATAACATGCTTTTTGCAATCAGTCATAAAGCCTTTAATGGCATTTACCATTATAATCATACCAGCAGAAACTGTTTCACGTTATGTAAATTTTACATGTCATTGTTGAGTTGTTGGATTAAGATTATATGCATGTTGTTCATTCAACTTTACGCTAAAGTAAACATCAGCAACGGGAGGACAATTTGATCAAAAGTAGGGCAAGAAACTAACAGTGAGTTACACCACTCCGAAATGACGCACACAATATTTACAGGAAAAGTTCCTGGCTACCCAATCCATATCATAATTAGTTCGGAGTGTTAAGATAAAATGATCAGAAAATCCGTGAGTTGAGGATTCTGTTTAAACGCACCAAGACGTAGAACTGGTTGTAAGGTTTCATGGACTGCAGTAATTCATTGGAACTCGTGTATAGGAGACACAACACCTAACTTGTAGTTTATTCGTGAGACTGTATTGAGATAGGAGTTGGTAAAGTTTACGACTGTTATATCTGGAGTACTGTAAATTCAGGTTTTGACTTCCGTTAAAAAATTAGCATTAGACATATCCTTATCGTATTAAAGAGACGTAATCGTATTCTGACGCTGATCGCACGGGAGGACAGATCATTTTTCAGTTCCTATTATAATAGAATTTCTTAATATGTTATGAGATTGAGATGTCCTCTGCACGAGCAAAACAAAGTACTTTTTCATAACAGAGAATACGGCACGATCGCGGCCGACCTGGCCCTGGAACCGATGAACGCCGGCCTGGGACGTGCGAGTCGATTCCAACAGCGGCAGAATGCTGCTCCCAGTTCTCCGCTGCAGCCCCGGAGACACAGCTCGCATTTTGAGAACACACTGTAGCTTTCGTGTTCATAAATCGTTATTCCACTTAAATGTGCCAGACTTCCTAGGACAATGCAATGGCTTGAAGTTACTGTACAGATCAGGTTTTGAGTTAATCAAAATCTAGAATATTACGCTGCAGAAGTACAAATTCTGCAAAGATAAAATCAAATATTTTCATCAACGAAAAGACCGTAAGCCACTTTCCTTGGTGCAATCTTTGGTCAAAGATCTTTCTAGCATCTTCCTCATTTATCTGCTCTGCTGCCTAAAGAACAAAGTTCGTTCCTCGACACGGTCCTCTGCTCGTATCACTCACTACCTCTTCTGTGTGAAGTATCAGAGGGGACAATGGAGAAACCTACTTTAAATCACACTTTTCCATGTTTTGATCTCTTGCATCACTCTGAGAGCTGATTGCTCCAGTCTGCCTCACGTACATATAGCCTATTACCACCTTCGCATCCCTGCACGTCATGTCACACTCCCTCAGAGTGGAAAAAGTTTTGTTCTGTTCCACACTGCAAAAACCGTCCTCTGAGTCTGTGAACGCAATACTTGTTTATACCTTTTTCCTATATTTTCCGCCTACTACTAAGAGTACTTCCCGTGTCCCTGCTGCCTTAAAAATCAAACTGATTCTTTCCTACTCTATCTAAACTAATTTCCCATTTCTCTTCCATTTTTCCATAAAGCATTCTACGGAGAAGTTTTGATATAAGTTATATAAGATTCACTGTCCCTTAATTATCAAATACTTGCGCTCTGCTTTTTTCTGAATAACTATGTTATTTTCAAAAACATTTTGAACACTTCTAGTTACATTAATTTCACTGATGAGGCTCTATGGTCATTGCGCTGCTCTTTGGCTTGTAACCCTTAAGAATTATGCTCGTATTTCATTACTACCTGCACGTTTCTTCATTACAAATTAACGTAAAATTTCCTGAAATTCCGAAGTAACTACTGATTCGGCCGCTTGTTCCTTTTGCAGACTGTCATCACTTTCAATTGGCATAATTTCTTCTGGTAAACTAAAGATTTTCTGATTACTGATTTCATTCTCTGGCCATATTTCCCACTTCCACTGAGCAATGATCCTCCACACCTCTAACCGTTGTGTCCCTTGTACTGTCCTTCTTGCTCAATCTTAGCAAATTTTAACAAGAAGTGCAGAGCTGTAATGCAGCAAAAAAGTATCAGATTTTTACCGAACACTGCGTTGCGATATGATCAGAATGTACAACAAGTAATACTAACAAAGTATTTTGGTAACAGAAGCCATTGTCATTAATTTTTTGACACATTCACGATCGATTTTGGGGTCGTGGCAGTCTGTTATAGAGGTCCCAAGATGGTACTAAAGGCAGGTGTAACATGAATGTGTGCAGCGGAAATACTGAACGCGAAAATAAAGATTTGGCCCTGCTTGACTACCCCCTGAAGCAGATCTTAGGATCTCTTAATGATGGTTATCTCCTTCTTGCTCTTTAACATACAAATTACAACATAAACATAAATGAATGATTAAGGGAACTAGTCACTACCAAATGATAAATAATGTTTCCACTTAAATTTTTATTGTAGATTAAAACTTCTTTATATTACAAATGTTTATATATCAATGTCCAATGGACATATAGAGACACAAGCGAATTTCCTAACTAATACGATTGATCAGTTTCCCAAATCTGCCCCTTTTTATGTCTATGCGATCTAATATAAATAACGCGAGCTGACTGACATCTTCTACATACCAAACACTAGAAGACACTACTTTGAAAGATGATCTACAGTGATGTGCAACCTCAGAGGAAATAAAATTTACGCGATCACAGCTGTTTAGCTTTATAGCACAAATAAGCCGAAGCAAATAGCAATATAATCATATTTACTGTAACCAGTGCATCGGAGTGATGGTTATCGTACACGTCTGCGTCGATGGAAGAACCCCAGCCACAAAATAAAACTCTTTCAAACACTAGGACGGCGGAATGCGGTCCACTATAATAATCTCATACTGTCTTCCCCTCTCTGTGTTCTACAGACAAGAAACGCAAACTTCCAGCCATTAGGACGGAATTCGGATAACGTCTCTACGTGAGTATAGACAGAAGAAGTGCTTTCAATCCCCGAACGCTGCGTACTCAACGATGACTCTCTGCCTGGAGGGGAAGTCCAGAATCGTATAAGTTTGCAACATCACAGTACCTAACCGTTATAACTATAAAATCTCCTGAGAGCAAAGACAGCAAGTCCATCTGTACCAACAACAGCTGATACTGAGCGACCGTCAAACCCGGGCACTCATAACGGAAGTCCTCTTCTCTCCACCGCTGGCTTCCCAGCAGAGCTTGGCCCTCCTCCCTCTAACTCAGAAGGCGAATCATATTCTCGAAACCACGGAATATTCTCCCTTCAGATTCTTCCAATTGCCGACCAACCATATTTTAGTCTTTTGTCATCCAGCACGGAAAGTTTGCGAGAAAATACCTACACTCATACAATGGTATCCCTCTCAGAGTAAAAACTGTGGTGTCACCGCCAGACACCACATTTGCTAGGTGGTAGCCCTTAAATCAGCTGCGGTCCGTTGGTATACGTCGGACCCACATGTCGCCACTATCAGTGGTTGCAGACCGAGCGCAGCCACACGGCAGGTCTAGAGAGATTTCCCAGCACTCGCCCCAGTTGTACAGCCGACTTTGCTAGCGATGGTTCACTGATTCCATACGTTCTCATTTTCAGAGACGACAGTTTAGCATAGTCTTCAGCTACGTCGTTTGCCACGACCTAGCAATACTAAACAGATAATATTGTGAATCATGTACCGTCAAGAGCGACGTTCATCATTAATGGATTAAAGTTAATTATCAAACTAACTACGTCCGATTTCTGAATTCTAATTCCTTGTCATGTTCCAGACCCCACGTCAGTATAGTCCTTCCCTCCTCACGCCAGCCTGCGTGAGCTAAAACGCGTACATTTCGGCCTCCTCTAGTAACACGGTGTTGGCTCTTCAGCCAACAAACAAAAATCCTCAGAGATAAACCAGCCTGTGATTTCCAAGGTAACGCTTCCTTGTTTCTCTCTGCTGGGTCCAATATTTTCAGAATTTCTGAAGTATTACCCAGTTCTCCTTCCGGACCCACTACAAAACCGCCCAGCTACCGCTGTATTGTGCTTCAGCGCTCAGCTGCCCACGACGTCCATCTTGGCACTTCCTGTGTTAAGCAGGACCAACTCACCTGTGCGGGCTTTTTCACCCAGGGCTGGAGTTACCCCTTCCATTTCATTTACACTGGCGTTCCAACCTCTATTGGTATAGTCATTCATTCATTACGCCGTTTTGATAATAAAGACACTCCGTCACCTTTCGTGCAATGAGCATTAAAAATTATTTGCAATGTGTACATGACAATTTCAGGCTTTTTTAAATATTCATATATACGATATAAAACCTACCAAATGATACCTAATTCTGGTTGTAAATCACGGCAAAGTATGTTTATGAGTGCTTGTAACGTGCTAAATTAAAGCCACCTTACAGGGTGAAGACATATTCCAATATAAGAAATACAAATAGCCAATATGATCTTTGGTAGCAGTGAAAGAGAATCTTACCATAAACTGTAACATTATATAGCAACAAACATAACATACTCACGGCACTTCAGTAGCATGTGGTAGGTCACTATGCTATGACTATGTCAATTTTTTCTGACATCCGTTATCGCAGCTTATGGGATGTGACATGGATTCCCGTGATTATGTTATCATCTGAACAAAGGATCTCAGCTTCGTTTTGACTCTCAAGACAAGGTTGAATTAGTCACTATACCAATAACCATTGGTTTATGAAACACCCGTTAAACGTACTAGGCTGAACACGTGATTAGGATTGTGGAAAGGTCCAAATAAGGTGTCGGTTAGATTCACTGAAAATTGTAATTTATTGTAATTTAATAACACCTTTAAACAAAAACGGCACGTAGCAATCCTTTAGAACTAGGAGTTTCAAGAAGGCAATTTTTTTACGGCTGAATGCCTCCAAGTAGGAAAACTTAAATCAACAAGATAAATTTCAAGTGGTAAAAACATGCACATAAAATTGCAAATAAAATAATTAACATATACATACACAGCGAGGCTGAGAACCTCAAGGCAAGGGTGAATGCACAAACACAAACAAGATGCAATACAAACGGCTGAAGGCCCACAATAAAATTTTTAAGATTTTAAAATAAATTACCAAAACCTTTTAAATGCAGAAGTCCGCAATACATAAAATCCAGTAAAACTAAGAATTTTTTAAATCATTGGCTATGATAGATTAGAAAGAGACAAATAACACCGGTGAGAAGAATAAAGGAAACGGGACTCAGAAGCCTCCAGGGAGGTCAAAAAATGTTCAGATGTGTGTGAAATCTTATGGGACTTAACTGCTAAGGTCATCAGTCCCTAAACTTACACACTACTTAACCTAAATTATCCTAAGGACAAACACGCACACCCATCCCCGTGGGAGGACTCGAACCTCCGCCGGGGCCAACCGCGCAGTCCATGACTGCAGCGCTTTAGAGCGCTCGGCCCAGGGAGGTCGCACTGCCGTCGTTCACTTAGGTGAGACATGTGGTGAGCCCAACTACACTTGATCCGTCGGAAACCAACCAGGGGACCGACATGGACCCACTGACAAAACGACTTGCTTGCCACCAATCGGTACATGAGTACTCTAACACCAAAAGTTACGAACGCGATTAAACCACTCTGAAATATGTATTAGCTGACAAAACTACACATCGCATTGGACAGCGACAACAGGTGAGGAAACGACGCTGCCTGAAATTACGTTAGTGGCCAGGGCAGGTAACCGGAACACTAACGGGCACAAGGCAGAAAGTTCCGCTGGTACACTTGAATTTGAAACACGGTGAAAGATCTCTGTTGGATTCCTTTCATGTTAATTTCTTAAATCTGTTGTCATTTACGGCATAAATTCCTCTTCTAAATTTACTGTGGCGTTTCTGACTATCTGGTAGGAGACGTGTTACTTTTACACATAAACAAGAACGATCTATCACACTCCTACACTTTAAAACACAGCTTATATGTAATTCATGTCACACAGTCTCATACGGAACCTACATCGACTTTCTTTTATATACTGTATATGAGAAGATGCTGTCATCTCCCTTCCCTTCTGTGTGAGAGGATGAATGAGCAAATGTATTTTTAGTTGCATGCTTGAAGGTAGCAGACAAGCCTGTCTGCTAGAGAATAGTAGGACCATCGTCGGAACAGGTACCTACGCTTTCTAAAAGCAAAGAGGTTTCAATCCCTAGTATGGTCCTGCCCGTCCCTTGTCATGTTGGTATAGAGAGGTGCCTCTCTGGTCACTTCCGTTTGTATTTGTGAAGCACGCACGGTAGGAGCACCGCAGGTCAGTTCTGTCCGCGGCGAGCGTCTGAAGTGGTAAGATCTCCGGCTAAGCGCGTGTCTGCTAAGTCCCTAGAACAATGGATTTCTTACGTTCAGCCTAACTGAAAATTTAATCACCTTTATTTCAGGCTTTAGCTCTAAAATATCTAATGTTATCTTAAATTGCAACGCAGTGTATTTCGTGTGTGAAGTTCAGGATATCTTTCAGTAATTGCTTTGTCACTACTTTGTGAGTAAAGTGGAACCACTTGTTGATCAGTAACTCTAACTAAGATCATCAATCTTAAGTGCGAATTTGCGTAAGATTATAACGTCTTGTCTTGACAATATTTTTCAATATAGCAACTTTTCTTTATGTTCAACCCACGTGGGATGTACTTTGTGAGACCAGTACCACGTGCTTATACAATTGTTTGACCCATCAGGTTAATAGTAAGACGATAGTAACCAGTTCGAGGTTTTTCTTTTGTAAACTGCTGTTCGATCTAATTTATTTTAATTATCAAAATTATTGTGGAGTTACACTCTTTGTGTAAACCAAGTTGACCACGTGAAGCATGTGGTGTAATCATCAAAGTAGCCCTAAACTATTCTTTTTGGGAAGATTTCACAGAGAGTTAGTATGAATTTAGTATACCAGTGTGTGGTATTTATATGACGGACAGGATTGCGCTACAAACGTAACTTCTTTGGGTGAAAATTGAATCGGTTGGTTGTGGTTAATTTCCTCTTGCATATGTTTCAACGTTCTTCGTGTGTTATTTTATGAATGCAGTGTTGTATGCAGTCTCCCAATCTTGGCTCCATATTTGATGTGTTCTGTAAGATTACAAACTCACATTTTCACAATCCTAAATAAGGCACCAGTTCAGTTATGAATCAAGTTTAATATGCTGAAATTTCAATGATCAATGTTAAAAGAAATTTCCAAATATAAAGTGATTTATTTCTTTTTATTTAAATACTCTTTATATATATATATATATATATATATATATATATATATATATATATATATATATATATATCAACGGTTATCATATGACGATTGAAAGATTATAATTAATGTTAGTCTGGTTGGGAATTTGGTAAGCTACACTGGATACCTGGTGAAACAGTTGCGCAGTAATGCAAGGTTATCTTCTCCACATAGCTCACAGCTTTTAACCCGCTTTTATTGTCTATCAGCACCGCCTTCATAACAAATTAATGCAACAACGTTACACATGGCGACCTTGTTCTGTGATTCCGCTAGACTCTGGAATCTCTGAAACGTTAGATTGCGAGCGTTGTATAATCTTAATTTTTTCCCTGCAGCGCTCAAACAACTTCTGTGTTGTTTCTGAGCAGACTTTCAAACGATTCACGGCGTTATTGAGCCCTGTTGTGTTGTTTGTCTTGTTGTTTTATTTTCTATATTTGTGTGTTTTACATGTGTGTGTGTTTTTTTTTTCCTCGCTTGTAAATTGCTCTGTTTCGATCAAAGATAAAAATTTGTTTTGCGTGTGAAAAAGTGCGTACTAGGTTGGGTACCTTTCGTGTGACTGTCGTAATTTTTGGGGGATACATTTATTGTGATTAGTGTGTTGCGTACCGGGTATAAATTGAGCGAATGCAGACACGTAACCAAGCTAAAAGTAGGCGGTCCAACAACTTAAGCAACATGGACCAAGGGGATAATTTGATTTCGAATATTAACGCGTCGGCCGGTTCCGAAAATGCAATGTGGAATACTTCAGACGAAATGCAAAACAGGACGAACGGGATCACATCAGAGCCAGAAATTAATTTTCCTCCAACTAACCAGATTGATTTGGCAGAACTCATGAAAGCCTTATTGCCACAAAACATGCAGAATTTTAGTAGATAGATACTTAGCTGGGGTAGAAAAGAAAACCTAATGTATCAATATCTCTGATATAAAGTAATTAAAGTATTTTTCTTTTGAAGAAATAGAGTGTATTTTATCCCACTTCACTTATATAAACGGACAACAAACAATATGACACTCCCTTTTGGTAAATAGGGAAAAACGTTTATCATAGAATGATTGATTGCGACAGAGTCCATGTAACAACTATTTGTAAACCCCTGTAGTGTCTGTAACATACAGAATGTGTATGTATGGTTGTCTAATGCTGTCTCCTAAATAGAATTCTGTGTCCTTCAGTAATTACAACGACTGTGCCATTGACAACCTAAATGTGGGGATTTCCATAAAACGATGCATCGTTTTGTGGTTTTATTTACTTCAGTTTAGAACATCAAACCAATCATTACTCTCGGGGTGTTACTAGAATGAATCACAGCTTAGATACCGTAAATGATGTATTCTCAAAAAACAAGTAGAGTGCAAAAAATTGTAAATATATGAAGTACACAATGTAGGATTCTGCACTAAATGTAATTTAGAGATTTGCAGAACATATGTTTATTTTTTTCAGACCATGCAACAATTTATTAGATGCACCCAATGTTGACTGGTACTGATTCCAAGTGAGGAACAGAGGACACACACCCTGCGTGACATTTTCAAAGAAAGATCAGTTGACAAGGAAATGGAACTAAATACACTTAGTTTTAGTGTCTCCCTATCCGCCATACCAGCGCATATCGCCTTTTGAAGCACGGACAGCAGTTGTTCTGCACTGATGAAATGGTTCAAATGGCTCTGAGCACTATGGGACTTAACCTCTGAGGTCATCAGTCCCCTAGAACTAACCTAAGGACATCACACACATCCATGCCCGAGGCGGGATTCGAAACGGCGACCGTAGCGACCGAGCTTTTCCAGACTGAAGCTCCTAGAACCGTTCGGCCACAAAGGCTGGCTTTGCACTGATGGCAATGCAGCCATTTTAGACATAGGGAGCCACTACACTAAACTCCACCATGCTCGTTCACAATGAAACGACTTCACGAGCTCCTTATTTCGAAATAAGATTTCCTGGGTTTTTTACAGAGGTGGAGACCCTACACGCCCACACCGTCATGATGGCCAACATAAAAGGTCTACTGCCATCTCTGCGTAAGGGTTAGTATTCACTAAAGTGAGGTGTCGCAGGATGTTTTCGTACGTCTTGTTAAGATTAACCATTAATACGCGCTCATCTGGAGATAGATTGGTTGAAATCTGACTAAGGGTAGCGGTTTTAAGGGCAGAGGAAAAAAAGTGCCAAGGGAAAAAAACCTCTGCGATAGTTAGGTCGGGTGGTAAGAGCAGTAGCGGTTGTCTTGCTGCCTTGCGATAGGTCGTGCAAGGATAGGTTTTGTTAGTAGTGAGTATCATGCATGTCGGTACCTTGGCGTTGTGCGTTTGTGCTGCTCGGCGGCTGGCGCTGGCTGCTGGTACAGAATCCTCTTTCAGCGTCAGCAACCTGCAACAGTTAGGTTTGTTATCGATCTCGTGTCCGATAGGTCATATACCGGAAGCACAGTGTGAGGGAATGTTGGCAGCTTGTTTGTGCGTGTGTGGGCGAGCTCGTCGGTGTCCCTGCTTTGGCCTGTTGGTCGGCTCTAATAGCAGCTGGTAGTTGCCAGTCAGTGTTGTTGATATGCAGGGGCTTACCAACGTTTGTCGCTGTTTGCGTATGTTAGTTTACCAGAGGCGGCTATTCCCTAGCTAGCAGTGTCTTTGGCCGCTTGTGCTTCCACCTGGTGGTTAAAAAAATTTCCTGGAAGTTTCCATTCCCCCTGTTACGTCCTTAGCACTCCACAATTTATATCATTTGTTCCAAGATTACTTTCATTACTCATTAACCACAGGACATTAGTGACACCCTAGCTGTCACACCTTGCAGTAGAATCCACAGTTCTGTATCGCGGCAAGTACAGCTCAATAGCACAATTATCAGTGACAAAACAAAATTTACTGACAGATCAGTGTCAGTGTTAACATAATCTCTACGCTATCTGTTCTTGCAGTGGCAACCTCCAGTCCATCAGTGATAGCGCTGACGCAACTCAACCTCCAAATCTAACTCACTCATTCATCACCAAATACCAGAAGAAGGTACATATGCTGAATAAAAGTCACATCATTTTCACCCAATAAATACAAAATGAACAATGTAACAAAATACAAAATAATGGTTAGCATGTATAGAAGATTATTGTTTGATACTGACATACACTATGCTATCAAACATCCGAATAGTCCCCAAAACATACTTCTTCACATTAGGTGCATTGTGCTACCACCTATTACAAGGTACTTCATATCAGCGACCTCAGTAGTCATTAGACATCGGGGCAGAGAAGAATGAGACGCTTCGCAGAAGTCACGGACTTCGAATGTAAGCAGCTGATTGGATGTCACTTGTGTCATTCACCCGTAAGCGAGATTTCCACACTGCTAAACATCCCTAGGTCCACTGTTTCCGATGTGACAGTGAATTGGAACTGTGAAGGGAACCGTACAGCACAAAAGCATAAGGCCGACATCGTCTGTTGATTGACAGAGACCATTGACAGTAATGTGTAATAAGCAGACATCTGTCCAGACCATCACACAGGAATTCCAAACTGCATCAGGAATCACTGCAAGTACTGTGACCGTTAGGAGGGAGGTGAGAAAACTTGGATGTCATGGTCGAGCGGCTGCTTATAAGCCACACATCACGCCGGTAAAAGCCAACCAACGTCTCGCTTGGTGTAAGGAGCGGAAACACTGAACGATTGAACAGAGGAAAGACGTTGTGTGGAGTGACGAATCACGGTACACAATGTGGCGATCCGATGGCAGTGTGTGGTTATGGCGGATGCCCGGTGACAGTCATCTGCCAGCGAGTGTAGTGCCAACAGTAAAATTCGGAGGCGGTGGTGTTACGGTGTGGTGGTGTTTTTCTTGGAGAGGGTTTGCACCCTTTGTTGTTTTGCGTGGCACTATCACAGCAAAAACCAACACTGATGATTTAAGGACATTCTTGCTTCCCACGGTTGAAGAGAAATTCAGAGATGGCGATTGCATCATTCAACATGATCGGGCACCTGTTGAAAATGCACAGCCCTGTAATGGGCGGCGTGCACAGAGTCCTGCCCTGAATCCTGTAGAATAGCATCAGGATGTTTAGGAACGCCGAGTTCGTGCCAGGCCTCACCGACCGACATCGATATCTCTCCTCAGTGCAGCCCTCCGTGAAGACTGGGCTGCCATTCCCCAAGAAACCTTCCAGCACCTGATTGAACGTATGCCTGCGAGAGCGGAATCTGTCATCAAGGCTAAGGGTGGGTCAACACCATACTGATTCCAGAATTACCGATAGAGGGCGCTTCGAACTTGTAAGTCATTTTCAGCCAGGTGTCCTGATACATTTGACCACATAGTGTAGTGGGCAATGAACACAATAATATTTTCATGACTCATGACATTCACACTGAGTCCGTAAAATGAGAAGCTTCCCAAGACAGGAGCAATAGTTCTGGTTTGGCATGGCATGACACTAGAATCAGATAAGGAGCGGACTTTGACACCAGCTCATATTAGCATGAGTCTGTGGTGCATTCATTCGCTCAATTCAACAACAGCTAACGCACTAATATAAAGCACGTAAAGTACGTCTCTACTGATATGACTGTTGCTCCACAGCAAGTGAAGGTGTCGTTCTGCATCACAAGTGCGCTGCAGATTTTTGAAGTCATGATGAATTATCGGTGTTCTGACATGGGCGACATATTGATTAGAACACATGGTACTGTGATAGGAAGGAGATACTTGGGTTGTACTTCTGAACCACCTTATATCTGGTGATTAGCATCTGCTGTTAGTGTACTAAGCATATTGTGATTGTGCATGCATTCTACAGACCTCTGCTGTTATGTTCATAGGCTGTCGCTGTTTACAGTTGCATGAGAGAACTTCACATTAAGTCAAGTTGTTTTGTGGAATCGGACCTCCTTACTATTTCTCGCTATCTTCGTTTCCTTGAACATTAGTTTTCTTGTGTCTTGAGACTTCTTTCTTGAATTTCTACCTCTATTGTGCCTTCAGTGTTTCCTAATTTCACACTTCTTAGAACACATTTCTTGTGTTTGGGCCAAGTTTGGTTTCAGAATGGTTGCACTTTTGAAGTGGTAAAAATGATAAATAGTATTATCAGACCAGAGGGTCATCCCGAGTACTGATTTTTCTGGTTCTTACATCGTTGTGTTTGGATGCAAGGCCTAGGTGAGAAGATACCTGCTTTGTACCAATTAAAGTAGCCTGATATTACTGCCGATAACTATAGAGTGACGTAACTGTGATAGTCTAGCAGTGTCTGTCTCCCCCCATTTTAATCAGAATTGTGCAAATCTGCTTGTACAGGGGCCTGGGTCAGTGATGCCCTTCGCTTCTGATGTCACCTGCCTCTGCTGCCAGCGTACCTGTTCGCCGAGGCCGCTTCCTGTGGCACAGTCACCGTCTTGCTGTCCTCAAAGCGCTCCCCAGGGACCACCTCTGGCAACCCCCTCGGACGTGGCTGACTTTCGCTTTCGTGTGGCCTGTTACATAACAGCTCCCAGGTGTCAACTCTACCCCAGTCTTGCCACCAGCTCCGGCTACCTCCCACTTTCTCGGCTTCTGCTTTCATGATGTGTGTCCTCTGCTGAGCTGTTGTCACTGTAGTGCTTCTTACGCGATTCAACATTTTGCATGAGCTGTAGAAGATTACTTAACACTACATACTCATAACTAGTAGAAAATTTGTTTTTCGATTTTGCTCTACATTTAATGCAAATGATTCTGATTAGAGAATATCAATATGATTGTTATTACACTTAAATTAGATAAAAATGTCCTACATTCCCCAAGTTTGTATGGCACAATACTTGGAATAGTTGGTGAAAGATATTACTGAAAGATTTGTGATCATGGCAGATGGTATTGAGTGGTGAATACATGTTGTAATGGTAAGTGCATTTTTCTATTTCATGCGTATTTCATTAGTGTATTCGATGCCTAGCATAATCATAATTCCACTGTTAACATTAGTTAGAAAATTAGTAAGGATATTTTCTCGTTATGTGATGCGGCTTCCCACTGTGCACGCATTTGTTGCAGGCGAGCTGATGTTATAAACTGTGAACAGAACACAGTACCCCATTCCAGGTACAATTGTTTCTCAACCCAAACTGAAAGTGCTACTTACCTTTTATGGTTAATTTTTACCTTGTAGTTTTATCTCTTTTTCCTTCTTTCCCATTGATCGATTCCCGGTCATTCGCAACTTCTTTCCCTGTGCTATCTTTATTTCTTACGTGATTTATGTCTCGCAGCTGTCGAACATGTCTGCATTTGTGTTTCACAGGGTACAAATTAAATATAACTTCCTCACTCATTTCGTACAGAACTTCCGTTATCTTATCCTTGTAGTCCCATGAGACTATTTTCCCCATCTACCTGCATAAAACGAATTCGGTCCTCATGCCATGTGATTTTTTTTTTTTTTTTTTTTGACATTAACTCCACTTGAGCACAATGTGCCGATGTCCCTCAAAACATCAATGAAAAGAAGCTACATCGCTTCTACGACGACTAACCGCACTTCAGACATTGGCTTTCTATCTCGGTCTGATACTGTGAAGTACTATAATAACCGTAGTCACACTAGCTGCGCAAGAAACGCCTGACACCATTACGTCACCCACACTGGAAATTTTTACCCTTGCGCCTTCGTTCTAATATGCAGGTCGCCTGCACGATCTGACTTACTCGTAAAACAAAAATTTCATCACGTCGCCGTTCGCCTCCGACGTTTGCTGTTTCATTACACCTCCCTACATGACATATTTCGTTCAAACAGTTGACACATTACAGTTCGCTGAACTCAGCTTTTCAGTGCGTGGGAGGACCACTCATTATGGTGTTAAAAATATATTATGCCTCCAACACCTCCATTGTCGTTTGCCAATACTTATGACTCTCCAAATACATACATACTAATCTTCCCTACGCTGTTTACAATTTCTACATGCATAAACTCCTGTCTACATCTTGAATTACTCTACAAATGCGTTGAGGTGGTTCACTTGGTGGACTCCAGCTGCTTTACTATGTTTTATCCGATCATGCTCGACCGTGTTCTCGTGAACAATACGATGCACTCGCACAGATATGTCATATGCAGAGAAGAACTTATGGCAGAACTTTTTCTGCCTATTCGACACCTGGTGGACTTTCAGGAGAATCTTATGTCTCTTATGTTTCCTAACTGTTATCCCTTTGTCAGCCGCTTTTCATCTCTGTTGCGCTACACGGATGTTGCTGAGCGATTGCTCCACAATTTCTTTATTTTGCAGCCGAGTTCTGAATATAAACTACATTCCTTACCAACTCCATTGGATACTTGTTTCTTAACACAGTTATCTGTGGGAGTTGTGTAGTACTGTGAGGTAGCTCATTTATTACACCTACATTTACATGGATCGTCTACAAATCACACTTAAGTGCCTGGCAGAGGGTTCATCGGACCACTTTCACAATAACTCTCTGTTATTCAAACCATGAACAACCCACAGAAAAAACCACCACCTTTATCTTACCGTGAGAGCTGTGATTTCCCTTATTTTGTTACGAAATCGTTTCTCCCTATGCAGGTATTTCCCATTCGGAGCAGAAAGTTGGTGATCTAAATTTCTTGTGAAGATCTTCTTTGAACCTTCTCGATGTATTTCGTTAATTCTATCTGGTCAGGATACCAGAGCAATTAGCAGTACTCAAAAAGAGGACGGACAAGAGTAGTGTAGACGGTCTCCTTAGAAGACCTGATACATCTTCTAAGTGATCCGCCAGTAAATCGCACTCTTGGATTAGCCTTCTCCATAAGATTTTGTACGTGTTTCCAGTTTACGTTCATCGTAATTGTAATTCCTAGGTATTTAGTTGAAATTAGGGCATTCATATTTAACTGATTTATCGTGTAACTGAAGTTTAACTTATTCCTTATAGCAGTCATGTGGATGACCTCATACTTTTCTCACCATTCAGGTATCTTTACTAAATCTTTTTACAATTTGTTTTGATCTTCTGATGACTTTATTAGTCCATAAACGACAGCATTATCTGCAAACAACCTAAGACGGCTGCTCAGATTGTCTCCCAAATCGTTTATATAGATGAGGAACAGCAAATGGCCTATAACACTACCTAGGCGAAGGCCAGAAATCACTTCTGTTTTACTCTATGACTTTCGCTCAATTACTACGAACTGTGTCCTCTCTGACAGAAAATCACAAATCCACATAACTCAGACGGTATTCCATACGTACGCAATTTCTCTACAAGCCGCTTGCGTGGTGCAGTATCAAAAGCCTTCTGGAAATCTAGAAGTACGGAATCAATTTTAAATCCCTTGTCAATAGCACTCGATACTTCGTGTGTGTAAAGGGCTAGTTGTGTTTCACAGGAATGATGCTTTCTAAATCCGTGTTGACTTTGTGTAAATAGAACGTTGTCTTGTGTTCGAACACAATATATGTTCCAAAATCTTACTGAATATCGACGTTAATAATACGGTCCTCTGATTTAGTGGATTACTCCCACTGCCTTTGTTGAATATTGGTGTGACCTGTGGAACTTTCCAGCCTTTGGGCACGGATCCTTTGTCAACGAAGTGGTTGTAAATGATTGTTAAGTATGGAATACTGTATCAGCAAACTCTGAAACGAACCTAATTGGTATACAGTGTGGACCGGAAGACTTGCTTCTGTTAAGCGATTTAATTTGCTTCACTACTCCGAGGATATCTACTCTAAGTTACTTATGTTTGCAGCTGTTCTTGATTCGAATTCCGGAATATTTAGCTCGTCTTCTTTGGTGGAGGAATTTCGGAAGGCTGTGTTTAGCAACTCTGTTTTTGGCAGCACTTTCAACGATAGTATCTCCATTGCTTTCGGGCAGAGAAAGCATTGACTGCATCTCTCCGCTAGCATACTTTAGATACGAGCAGAATCTCTTTGATTTTCTGCCAGGTTTAGAGAAAAAGTTTCGTTGTGGAAACTATTATAAGCATCTCGAATTGACGTCCGCTTTCTAGCTTCTGTAAAAGATCGCATATCTTGGAGATTTTGCGTTCGTTTAAATTTGGCTTGATTTTTTCGTGTGTACCAAGGGTGATCAGCTCCGTCATGTTGTTAATTTACTTGGTATAAATTTCTAAATTACTGTCGATATTGTTTCTTTGAATTCAAGCCACTTCTGGTCTACGCTTACATTGTTAATTTGAAACGAACGGAGATTGTATCTCATTAAGGCGTCATGTGAATTTTTATCTGCTTTTTAAATAGGTATATTTTTTGTTTATTTTTGGAATATTTTGAGGTTACAATATTCAGTCTCGCTACGACAACCCTGTGTTCAATAATCGCTGTCTCCGTTTTGATGGCCGTTATTGGCTCTCGATTATTTGTTACTAATAGGTCAAGTGTGTTTTTACGGACGTTTACTGTTCACGTGAGATCATGAACTAACTGCTCGAAATTATTTTCAGAGCTTGCGCTTAGCACAACTTCGGATGATATTTTATTCGTACCTCCGGATCTGAACAGGTATTTTTGTCAGTATATCGTGTTTAATCACCACCAGCTACAGTTGTATGAATCGGGTCCACGTTAGAAATTAAACTCGAAGTTTTCTTTGAATCTTTAAGCAATTGTATCCTCTTTAATGTCTCTGAAGTACACATCCTACGCTCCATGTTTATTTGCTCAATATATTCGGCATAATTGCCAAAATCTTTCACAGTGCACACAGTTGGGTTAGAACTTGGGTAGTACCTGGGGATCTACACAGGTTTTATACTTTGGCTTCTGCGACCTTGTTGCAGTCCGTTGTCTGAGGAAAAGTCTGCACAGTGCTTTGCTGATGGAACACACTATTTCCTTACTTAGTGGCGTGAAGGTAATTTACTTAGAGGTTAACTCCAGCACTACAATTGTGTAGTTAAACCCTCTTGACGTTCTTAACAGTTCGGATATGACTGTTTACCTCAGTTTTGTTGGTATGATAAGGTACGTGGGTGCCTGTGTTCTAACTGCGGTCGATTTTGTACTCTGACAAACCTTACAGATAGCCAGTACCTCTCGGATGCGCCTCTCCATATGCGTAGCAAAAATTTGTGTATTATATCACCTTGTTTATTAGTTCTTCTGGCACGCACACGAACGACAAGAAGCTGCCCACATTTGTCCTGAAAAATAGGACGCCCCTCCATTAAATATCCCGTATTTCTAGATTTCCAGAGGGATTTTGACACTGTACTACACAAGCGGCTTTTAATATAATTGCGTCATCGTGGAATATCATCTCAGTTATGAGACTGGATTCATGATTTCCTGTCAGAGACGTCACAGTTAGTGGTAACTGAGGGAAAGTCTTTGAGTAAAACTGAAGTGATTTCTGGCGTTCCCCATCGTAGTGTTGTAGGCCTTCTTGTTACTTTTTATCTATAGAAACGGCTTAGACAATCTGAGCAGACGTCTTAGGTAATTTGCAGATGATGCTGTCGTTTATCGTCTAGAAAAGTCATCAGAATCAAAACAAATTGCAAAACGATTTACAGAAGGTATCTGTATGGTGTGATAATTATGTAGGAAGCGTTATCACTCTTCAAGGCAGTGGAGAAAGTAGAAACGTTAAATAGAAGTCGAAACAAACGACAAGTGTAATTTTTGAGGGTGGTGAACGCATTATGGAAGCAATAAACGCACTACTCATGCAGTAACGAGTTTCTGCACATGAATTTTGTTAGCTATTCATTATTTGCGTTGGCTTCACGTACTTCCGCCAGTTAAATTAACTCGTTAAAACAAATAATAACTAATTACCTGGATTATCCACATTGACTTTCACATTTATAAAATTCCGTGTGCAGAGCGACTGTGGCTAATTTGCGCGCATGCTAATGTAATTTCAGAATACCACGGCGTTTAACATGGAATCCGAATTCGGTTATCATGAAAAGTTTTACGCTTGGTTTAATTTTCGGAAATTCTAATAGGCGCACCATGCAATATATTTATCGGAGCTAACTGAAAATACGATTGCGGGGGCCGAAAGATTTTTGTTCGCAGGTGGACTTTTACAGCCAGGGGGCCTGGATCTGATCTTATGTAGTATATACCTATAATCTGCACTCCACGGTGTAGAGTCTCTACGGCAGACATACGTCGCGTGTCACGAATATTTTATATATGTTGTATTCAGATTCCCTTCTCGCAGTTGAGAGAATGTTTCTAGTAGACATTAGACTTCTTTCTCAAATATCTACATCGCAGAATTTTCGCAGTTGTTAAAAAATTTACTGTCCCACTAGGAAATTAAGATTCCGAAGCAGCTTAATGCCCTTCTTTCGACGAACTGAATATCCTCCGTGAAAGCAACCAAGTATGGATACCGACACACTTGAGCTGCATTCGAGAATAGATCTTAAAATTGTTTCTGCAGTCACTTCCGTCTTCACTGTAGACAGTGTAAAATGTAATATTACTTTTCTTTACTTGAATTCCACAGAGAAAATAATTGAATGAATCAAGAGATTAGATGCGTACATGCTGACTGAAGTGATGAGTGAACATTTGTACCAAGGCGGGGTACTCCAATCCTCAGAAATACATCATAGATGTTCGAGGCTTGAAAATGTATCTGGAGTGATACAACTCCATTTGATTTAAGTACTTATACTCGGTGTTTAGGCAGGATCGTCAACTTTATTTGATGAAGAGGTGGTACTCCAATACAGCTGGAGAGCCTGTGCAATACTGTTCGAGTGTAGGTGGAATTCGAAGTAGTGAGAGGCGGGAAGGGAAATTTGGGTCGAGGAGGGAGGCGTGTTAAGGTAGGCCGTGCAGCTTTGCAAGCCACTGTGCCACGCACGAGTAATGCTCAGTACGCTGGCGTAAGCTGTCGTCAGCACTCCATTCGGCAATGAGGTTTCGAGAAGATCGGCAGCAGGCGCAAGCAACGCGCCTATCAGGGGAGAGGCAGAAAATAGACTCACAGGCAATATGCCGCCAGAGACCCCTCTACAGGCAGTGTTTAGATCGCCGCCGCGGACCGAGGGCCCAGTCAGTCATCCAGCCAGTTATCCAGTGAGTCAACGAGTCGAGTCATCAGTCGCAGCCCAGTGGGAGTCGCAGTCGCAGTCAGCTCAGCCTCTAGCTCAGAGCCAGGCAGCACATAGCATACTGATTACATAGGGGATCTTGCACTTCACCAGCAGTGCGGCTAACGTGGACTGTTACAGAAGAGGTTGTACCACAACAACAACGTGCTTGAAGATAAGTAATTTTTTGTGCTGATAAATAAGGAAGCCTGTTGATACATGTGTGCAGTTGTGTTGTAGAAAGAGGATACTGGTCACTAACGACATCCTCTCCTTACTTCTGAAGCTACAAGCCTACAGTGACAACGAAAAGACACAAAAGTCAGCACATCTGTCTATTCAGCAGGAGAGCCGACTTAGAATGCCAACCTTGGTACAAATTTTCATTTGCCAATTCAGCCCGTATACGTGCATCATAGGTGTTCTATTGGAAAGGTCTGTGGAGCCATGTGATTTCATTTTATTAAAGAGATAAGAGCTGTGTTAAGGGAATAATCCATGCGATGGAAAAGTACCGTCACACCTTTATGCATTACATAAGTGACCACTAGATGTCATTAGACTTGGACCTGGCAGTATAAAAGATGTCTGAGAGCACTGTGTTGTCAGCAGAGAAGCAGTAACAACAGTATGGGTTGGTCAGCAGACCTAAGCGACTTTCAACATGGAGTAGGATTTGGATGCCACCCGCATATAAAAATCAAGCAAAGGTAGCTCAACTAAACCTATCCGGGTCGATTGTTGGTGGTGCGGTTGTACAGTGGAAACGTGCAGGAGCAAACGAAGCTAAAGTAAAACAGGAGACCTCATGTCCTGACGGATGGGGCAGTCGAGCTTTGTGAAGGATGGCTCTACAAAATCACAAGAAATTATCTGAAAGAATGCCTCACGAGTTCCTAAGTACTACCAGCCGTCCAGCTATAACAAAGATTGTTCTTGTGGAGATTAAGAGGAACGAGTTAGGATGGTCGAGCAGTTCCTCATCCAACTCCTGCCCCGACCGCGTGTGCGTGTATCATGGCTGCCAATGTCGTGTTCACAACGGTGTGGTCCTGTGTAAAAAAGAGTTAAATCGGGCCTGCCACACAGGGCCGCTGAGAGCCAGTTCTCGACCCAGGGCAGGATGTGTAACTGGACTCCGTCTCCAAATACAGCAATCCAGTTTTATTGTTATCTTCAAGAAGTTTCGACATGATTTAAACATAGCGTAATTCACATGCAGTAACATTAGAAATACAGAGAAGATACTCACTGGAATGAAATATAGAGTAAATATAATTTCTTATTAAACAATGAACGTATGTTCACAAACGCAATTTTCAATATGGTGCTTTACGTTGCACGAGACATTCTCAGTGGAATTCGACGAAGCTATGGTCGTTTACAGTGCAAGAGGTGAAATCAGAGCTCGTGGTAGCATACACATGTGTATTGCCGAGCCATTATGAACAGCACTGTTCACAAGGATGTTGGATGCCGTGTTATTCTGTAGTACAGAGATCCTGTAAACATTCTAGGAACCTATACAGACAAGTACATATCAATGTATCGTATTGTATTTAGAAACCAAGCTCCACTGAAGAAACCGCGCGATATGTTCCAGAGCAGAGAAGAATGTTTATCAGAATAACTGTTTCTAGTTCTCTGATGTCACATAGGTCATTACCGTAAACATTGTTTATCTATAACGCAGGGTCTGTAAACTCTTAGTTTTCTATACGGAGGCCAGTGCTCATCTCTCAGATATTACGTTCTTTTATTTCACCTGTTATTCTTTCAACGAAAACAGTGAACTTCTGAAGTTAGTTTGTTATTATAAGACACAGAATTTCTTCTGTAAAATTTGTTTGGATAGTTTCGGGTGTTAAAATGAATAACATTCTTTTCCTACTACAGTGCGCGAAGATAGTTTCCCAAATACAGAACTCACACTGAAAGTTACATTTCCTGATTACAGTAGGTATTTTTTCCTAGCACATTTTTGCACTCAGTGGCGCTTTGAGAACCTTTCGTTCAGCAAAAGTTAGGGTCAAATTATTATATTCTAGTTGCTTTGCTAAATTAGATTCAGTTTCCAAGGCCCACATATCTGTGAGACATTGTTGATGCATAGTTAATTCAAGCCAATTTTTAACAGGAGCCAGTGTGGTTAGTGATCTTTCTGCTTCAGCTACAGTCATTGTAAGAGTGCTAAAGCTGCACAAAGCTAAACTTATTCGGAAATAAGCTTGCAAAATAAAGTTCGTGGATTTTAGCAAGAGGACTGATGGTTTCCAAAGAAAAGTGTCCTAATTTTGGAGTATGAATTTCCTCCAAGTATTTCATGTCACTATCTAAATATGTTCTGACATCATTATGGTATTCACTGACAAAACACTTGCATGTCTTAGTAACCTTTAATTTTCATAAAGACCCACGTTTATCATTTAAAAATCTTCACTGTTTCATTCCAGGTCTTCAACAGACATTACACTGTTAATAATGACATAAAAACATTTATGTTAAACAAATCTTGAGAATTCAAATTGTGAGACGGCAGATTTTCTCTTGCTATTTGTATACTGAATTTGGATGCAAGAGTCTCTCGCTTTGTTTACTTTCCGATTCGCTTTTTATTTGTAGACTTTTCACCCATATTGCGGGCTGATTACATAATCGGTGAGTGCAAATCTTCTCTCTGTAACCAAGCTAACATTTCATCTTGGTAGCAACTTATCCCTTTTATTTAGCTGGTATGCATCACGGGAACTCCTCTTCGATGGAGGCAGACACAGGTAGAACGCTTCGTACGCTCTTGAGGAGCTGCCATACGGGCAACCGAGAAAGCCTTTCAAGTACTCGTGTTATCACGCAGGTACCTCGAACAATGGGCGGTGGAACGGTCGAGCTCGTGAACGGAATTCCAGGTGGGTCACTGGAGGAGCACTTGGGACCCTTCTAGGACTGCCTAGGAAGATTCTGCCGACTTCCTCTCCGAAGTCTGATGGAAGACTCAAATTTTAGACAAGCATTCTAGTTCTGAGTCTCGATATGATTCTGATTCTTTCACTCTCATTCTGTTCCGGTTTCCGCGCTTGTGCGCGTTTTTCTTGGCTTTGGCCCTCTGGACAGTTGTTCGAAGTTCTACTTCGAACTTGCCTGCATCCGTGATCGGCAACCACGAAGATCCTACACCCGCAGTCACACGACATCGGCTCAGGCCAGCGGCAGTTAGCTGATTCACCCACCTGCTGATTATTCTTTCTGCTCATTCCTTCATTTATTGATCTGTTGAGTGCTATGTTCGGATTCATATTCTTTTTCTTACTGATTATGAAGTTTTACGGTCAGAGCTGAAAATGTATTTCCTGTACCTTAGGTGTCTGGGCTCCATCTCACTCGTAATTGTTCAGTATCTTGCTGGTGGGTACTTTAACAACAATTCATTTTTTTGATCACTAATTTATCGTATTTATGAAAATTGCCTTCGAAAACTATTTCTAATCTCAACGCTAATGTGTTCCGACTGGTCTAGGGGTAGAGTCTTTGATTCATAATGAAATATGATAAATAATCAGCACTGGCGGCCGAAGTCTTCCGGCATAAGAAGTCAGCCTCATTCTGCCAACTGCCTTGTCAAAGAGGGTGGAGGAGCGGATAGAGGTTCAGGGCACTCTCTTGTCCTAGGGGTGGGAAATTACCCCTATAAACGGAAGAATCAGCAATGATCAACGACATGCGGGTGCAGAAGGCAATGGAAACCACTGCATTAAAGACACGTAACGTGTATCCGCAGGACATGTGGCCTGTAGTTGAAGAAGTGTCATGATGATCTCTCTACTGGCAAAAGATTCCGGAATAGTCCCCCATTCGGATCTCCGGGAGGGGACTGCCAAGGGGGAGGTTACCATGAGAAAAAGATTGAATAATCAACGAAAGGATAATGTTCTACGAATCGGGGCGTGGAATGTCAGAAGCTTGAACGTGGTAGGGAAACTAGAAAATCTGAAAAGGGAAATGCAAAGGCTCAATCTAGATATAGTAGGGGTCAGTGAAGTGAAGTGGAAGGAAGACAAGGATTTCTGGTCAGATGAGTATCGGGTAATATCAACAGCAGCAGAAAATGGTATAACAGGTGTAGGATTCGTTATGAATAGGAAGGTAGGGCAGAGGGTCTGTTACTGTGAACAGTT
Source organism: Schistocerca gregaria (assembly GCF_023897955.1). Classification (NCBI taxonomy): domain Eukaryota; kingdom Metazoa; phylum Arthropoda; class Insecta; order Orthoptera; family Acrididae; genus Schistocerca; species Schistocerca gregaria. Next base: position 28,632,027 of record NC_064924.1, on the reverse strand, counting down.
CAGTGACAGTAGGCAACACAGTTGAAGAGGACTGAACATCTCTAAAAAAGGCCATCACAGAAGTTGGGAAGGAAAACATAGGTACAAAGAAGGTAGCTGCCAAGAAACCATGGGTAACAGAAGAAATACTTCAGTTGATTGACGAAAGAAGGAAGTACAAACATGTTCCGGGAAAATTAGGAATACAGAAATACACCTCGCTGAGGAGTGAAATAAATAGGAAATGCAGGGAAGCTAAGAGGAAATGGCTGCAGGAAAAATGTGAAGTCATCGAAAAAGATATGATTGTCGAAAGGACAGACTCGGCATACAGGAAAGTCAATACAACCTTTGGTGACATTAAAACAACGGTGGTAACATTAAGAGTGCAACGGGAACTCCACTATTAAATGCAGAGAAGAGAGCAGATAGGTGGAAAGAATACATTGAAAGCCTCTACGAGGGTGAAGATTTGTCTGATGTTATAGAATAAGAAACAGGATTCGATTTAGAAGAGATAGGGGATCCAGTATTAGAATCGGAATTTAAAAGAGCTTTGGAGGACTTACGGTCAAATAAGGCTGAAATGATAGATAACATTCCAGCAGAATTTCTAAAATCATTAGGGGAATTGGCAACAAAACGTCTATTCAAGTTGGTGTGTAGAATATATGAGTCTGGCGACATACCATATGACTTTCGGAAAAGCATCATCCACACAATTCCGAAGACGGCAAGAGCTGACAAGTGCGAGAATTATCGCACAATCAGCTTAACAGCTCATGCATCGAAGCTGCTTACAAGAATAATATACAGAAGAATGGAAAAGAAAATTGAGAATGCGCTAGGTGGCGATCAGTTTGCTTTTGGAAAAGTAAAGGGACAAGAGAGGCAATTCTGACGTTACGGCTAATAATGGAAGCAAGGCTAAAGAAAAATCAAGACACGTTCATAGGATTTGTCGACCTGGAAAAAGCGTTCGGCAATATAAGATGGTGCAAGCTGTTCGAGATTCTGAAAAAGTAGGGATAAGCTATAGGGAGAGACGGGTCATATACAATATGTACAACAACCAAGAGGGAATAATAAGAGTGGACGATCAAGAACGAAGTGCTCGTATTAAGAAGGGTGTAAGACAAGGCTGTAGTCTTTCGCCCCTACTCTTCAATCTGTACATCGAGGAAGCAATGATGGAAAGAAAAGAAAGGTTCAGGAGTGGAATTAAAATACAAGGTGAAAGGATATCAATGATACGATTCGCTGATGACATTGCTATTCTGAGTGAAAGTGAAGAAGAATTAAATGATCTGCTGAACGGAATGAACAGTCTAATGAGTACACAGTATGGTTTGAGAGTAAATCAGAGAAAGACGAAGGTAATGAGAAGTAGTAGAAATGAGAACAGCGAAAAACTTAACATCAGGATTGATGGTCACGAAGTCAATGAAGTTAAGGATTTCTGCTACCTAGGCAGTAAAATAACCAATGACGAACGGAGCAAGGAGGACATCAATAGCAGACTCGCTATGGCAAAAAAGGCATTTCTGGCCAAAAGAAGTCTACTAATATCAAATACCGGTCTTAATTTGAGGAAGAAATTTCTGAGGATGTACGTCTGGAGTACAGCATTGTATGGTAGTGAAACATGGACTGTGGGAAAGCCGGAACAGAAGAGAATCGAAGCATTTGAGATGTGGTGCTATAGACGAATGTAGAAAATTACGTGGACTGATAAAGGAAGGAATGAGGAGATTCTACAGAGAATCATAAAGGAATATGTGGAAAACACTGATAAGGAGAAGGGACAGGATGATAGGACATCTGCTAAGACATGAGGGAATGACTTCCATGGTACTAGAGGGAGCAGTAGAGGGCAAAAACTGTAGAGAAAGACAGAGATTGGAATACGTCAAGCAAATAATTGAGGACGTAGGTTGCAAGTGCTTCTCTGAGATGAAGAGGTTATCACAGGAAAGGAATTCGTGGCGGGCCGCAGCAAACCAGTCAGTAGACTGACGACCAAAAAAAAAAGTGTTCTGAGTAGGTTGCATATTGTTTTAGTAAATCATGTTTGCCAAATAAAACTCTGGCATTCAGCAATCATTAAAGTAAGTCATTTAACCGAAATGCCCAGGTTCTCCAACCATAAGCGATAGGAAAAGCCTCTGAGGTGCTCAGAATGTTGTCAAATAACATTTCAAGGTGGGCAGCAAGTGACTCTTCAAGTGGTCTATTGACTTCATGGGAGTGGTCTATCATTTTACTTGATCTGAGGTGACAAAGTTTGTAACATCCTAATCTGAATACCCACAGGGCAAGTAATGAGAAATTAGTCGTGTTCTCAGCATACATAACTTCTTGCAATATCTGTAATTTCATCCCTTGTTTCACCATGAAATGATATCGTCTTCTTAGTTCATACTTCCAGAAAGATAGGACCGACATCAAATACACTGGTAACAATTTTAGGCTCAAAAAGAATTGCGTCCCGTGTTTTTGCGGGGACATTTAAAGTCATTTAATAAGCTCTCAGTGTTTCTTATATCATCAGTTGTAGTATTTTTACCTTGCAGTTATTTCTTCTGTAGTTAATTCGTACCAAAACTTTAGCCTCATTGATGGCATAATTAAACACTTAAAAGATGTCACATAACCAAAAACACCCCATACCATAGAAGGTGTTTCAGCTGACAAATTTAACTGTGAATTTAATGATCACTGAAAATCTCATCGGTGTGACCTATAGTTGGTCTTACAGCGTCAATCCAAACAACCTAACGGGTGTCACACATGAACTATAAATAACTTTCAACACAGTTTCTGAATTTTCCGTAGTTGTGGACTGCAGCTCAGCAGGTTGTGAAGTTGTTGAAACACTCCGAAAAAGGAACAGCTACACGACAGCCCTCAGCCGCATGTACTCCACGTAACCCACAGCTGTGACAAGGGCGCGCAGAAAATTTTGCAGGAGGATTCCACCGAGTAAAATGGGTCTGCGCTTCTTTACAAGCACCACTCACATTACTTCCGCTACCATAACCATGTCTGCGGAATCACGTATAAGAACTGAGTGTTTCACAAGTGTTGATGGAATTAAATGTGCAATACCAACTCCTGTCCTCTGATCACAACCTACAAAATTACGAAAACTGTCCACTTATTTCACATTTATAAATTTCCTTATTGAAGTAAATATAACGCAGGATGATAGTTCTGTGTTCAACATGATTTGAATCTGAGTTGCATTAACAGTAATTTAATAGTACTTCCCATTTTCTCTCGGTTTCAAGGTCCGACGTGATGGGCACCACTAGAAATAAATTTATTTGGATTATCACTAGACTGATAATGCACCTGTAAACGCTTTCCAGCTTCTTGTCATGCTCTGACCTTGCAAATGAGTTTTGCAAGAACTGATCATCGTGACTCGAGAGCTCTAATATTCCGAGGAAATTTCCATTATTTGGATCTCCCATTATCTGAGATGCAACTCTGAAAGCCAAGCCTCTTTGACCGAGAAACTGTGTCACACCAAGTAACGGTCTGAGTATCTGTTTCCAAACATAGGCTTCATTTTCATTTTGTGCGCGAGAAAATAAAATTATATGAAATGACAAATTAACAAACAATAATTATTGCACAACCACATAATACACATTTCCTTACCGTCTTCCACTTCTGCAGCTTGAACATTGGTTTTTATCTATTTCTTTATCATTGAGCATTGAAACAGAAACAAATGAAAGGCTGAATAAAGAGGTCTCATCTTTTTTTCCCTTTCTCTGCATTGTTTCACTTTCTTTTCTCTTCATCGAACAAGACATAGGTTCAGATTCCATAATGTTAAAATTACGTCAATCAAGTTTGCACTCTTTAGAGCCGTAACTGCCAGAAGTTTGTAAAATAATTCACTGTCAGCGCTGCAAACTGAAATTTGTCGAGACGAGGTGAAGGCGCGCAATGGTCAGCTCTTGGTACTGTCATGTACGAAACAGTATTCCTTCTAATATAACCACTATGAGGTAGTTCTGACGTTCTGGATGCAGCAGACAAGTATCATGTGTTCATGTGCCCGTCCGGTTAGCCGTGTGGTCTAACGCACTGCTTTCCGGACGGGAAGGCGTGCCGAATCCCGGTACGAATCCGCCCGGCGGATTAGTGTCGAGGTCCGGTGTGCCGGCCAGTCTGTGGATGGTTTTTAAGGCGGTTTTCCATCTGCCTCGACGAATGCAGGGTGGTTCCCCATATTCCGCCTCAGTTACACTGTGACGGCGATTGCTGCACAAACACTTTCTCCACGTGCGCGTACACCATAATTACTCTACCACGGAAAGACTGGGGTTACTTTTCAGGAGGACAAGAATCATTCACCTCTAAACTTACTTGCATCTGCATTAAGGGATAACAAAGAGCGGAAGGAGTGATAGATTGAGATAGAGCTATAACGAAGTACGATTTAGTGGTTGACTGATTCATTCTAGAAAAGGAGAAGTTGCTGCAACTCAATTTTTTTCCAGTGCTCTGTCCAGATTCAACAGTAGCGTGAACAGCCTGTCTTCTACCTGTATACAGCCACTTGTTCTGTATGCCCTTTAAGACGCTGTCTAGTTGCGCTCGTTAATGGTAAATACGTCGGTCATCAGAGGACTTCCATCTTACATGTGATTAAACTTGACATATTGCTCAAAACGAACTCTGACTTATGTGATGTATTCCATCCGCCCTATCACATCTTGGGTGTAAAATCGAGACTTCAGCGTCATAACTAAGTTAGCGATAGGAACTTGCGATGTGTTGCAACTCTCTTGTGCACATCTGCCCGACAGATGTGCTGATTACAGAGTTAGTGATGGCGTCGGTTGTAATTCTCACATGTCGGACGCTGCTGCTATGCGTTTATTTGTTTCCTTGTATCCCCTGCTACTACCGATCATTTTATATACGTCTGATGCAGCCTTCATATAATTTCTAAAGGGTGTTCGGATGTGAACAGTGGACACTATACGTCTCTGGAAAGCTATATTGTCCTTGTATCACGCAGAGCAAGTGATAATATAGCTATCCGTAGAGAAACCGGGAAGAAGAATGTATGCCATGTGCTTAAAATATATATCTCACAAAGGAATATTAACAACGCTACATTACATATGTCTGATAGGTCGGAAAAGCAGGTTATCTAACATTACATGCCCGTTTTAAGTGCAGAACGTTGTAGCCTTAGAAGTGCGCATGTTTATGTTGTCTCTAACCCATATCTTCCAGATACCGATCTTAGACTCCAGAACAGTACTTATTGTTGATAGCTTAATTGATTTACGTAAAAATGCGTCGAACTCCATCTGCCTGAAGCTCGATAGCCTATAAAAATTATTCTTTCTTCTTCACTGTCCGCTATTACATCACTGCACTTTGAAATCAGTTACTATACATCGATAAGGAGTGCTAAGCTCCTCGATATGGACAGATCTCGAGATCGGTGAGGAGTCGGAAAGCTCCATTCATTCACGAGAGGTGGAGTGTAACGGTCTTCTTCTGTTTGGTTACAGATTAATTCGCTAACGGTGTTGCATTGCGGGTTGGTCAATGACAGTGTGAGGAGGGTCTTTCACTCTCTAATTTTACCCTAAGACGGCGAGAATGCTCTGTGACTCCCATGGTAAATTAAACACTATTCTCGATGTGATAGAAATATGTGGAGCGCTGTCAGGTATACTTTTATTATTTATTTGTTCGAGAAGTAACACTGAATGGATGTTCTGCGTAGTCATCTATCCACGTTCGCACTGATACTCGCAAAGTGGAGAAGGGGTGGCTTAGCTATGATACTGAAATTGGGGAAACTTGCTGTCACATCACTGGGCGCTGTAGAAGTTACCGCAAAACTGTAAGCGGAAAAGACAACATCCATGTACTCTAATAATAAGCATCACACTTGATAGAGCGAGTACATGGATGGTGTCTTTTCCGCTTTATCCTTGCACTGGTTACCATATAACGATTGACTGAATCGGTTGTTTGCGTTGGGGAAAACGTTTTGATGGATGGACAGCAACTTCTGAGGTGGATAGCACCGAAACACTGATCGCATATATGAGTGCAATATGAGGAATCAGTCGAAAGGGAACGCCGAGTCATCAGCTTTTCCATCAATGTGAGACACGAGTCTAAATGTAGAACTCGTGAATAACCTTCGGATTGTAGTATGGAGACCTACGCCAACGCAGTAAAACTGTTCCTGTTTCCTTATATTGTAAGTGTCTTTTATTTATAATGAACCGGTGTGTGGGGTGATACGCTATTCGCCATAAGAATATGATTTACACCAGGCAACGTCTAGTTTCCTGCTACAGGCCGTGCGTCAGAACATCTTAATGTCAGTTTAGAACCTGTCACTGGACTCAGAAGTTGTGGCAGAAAAAGCAAATGTTTGACATTGTACAAAAGCGTGTTAGAAAACAGTGTTCGAACTAAGACCAAACGGAGTGTCTCTTGCGACTTAGTATAGTCTTTGGGATAGGATCATTTGCATAGAGTGTAGGTGATCAAACTTTAAAGTGGCCTCTGCAGTGTCTGTATACTTAATAAGCGGCAGCAGCAGCAGGAGTTGTAAGTAGGCTGTTTAGGTTTTTTTATTGGTAACGCCGCCGCCACGTAGCGCTCTGTATGAAAATTACTGGCTGTGCCGTGTGCAGTCGGTGGCTGGTTGGCATTGTTGTAATACTCGCCATTGTAGTGTTGAGCACCGGCAGCTGGATGCTAACAGCGCGTAGCGTTGCGCAGTTGGAGGTGAGCCGCCAGCAGTGGTGGACGTGGGGAGAGAGATGGCGGAGTTTTGTAATTTGTAAGACTGGATGTCATGAACTATCATATATATTATGACTATTAAGCTGGCAGTAGTGGTGCTCGCTGTATTGCAGTAGCTTGAGTAACGAAAATTTTTGTGAGGTAAGTGATTTATGAAATGTATAGGTTAATGTTAATCAGGGCCATTCTTTCGTAGGGATTTTTGGAAGTCAGATTGCGTTGCGCCAAAAATATTGTGTTTCAGTTTAAGCACAGTCGTGTATAAATTTTTCAAAGGGGATATTTCAGAGTTTGAGGTTTGAACTTCTGTGTCAGATGAAGTTAGTGGAACCTCTATAGTTCGTAATTTTTCTATGTTTGCGGGGTGGAGAATAACGATGATAGCATGGTGGGCTGATTGATTTCAGTGGACACGGATCTGTAGTGCTTGTATGTAGTTTGGCGATGTACGACAATGTGTCATTTCTGTCGAATGGTCACACCCTGCCCCTGATGAACTAATACAGGTCGTTCTGTTTCTCCACAGGATGCAGAAGGTAGTAGATGTGTCTTTTTCTGAGTTCTCCTCAGTTTCGACTTAAAATGGAACGATTATATGCGCGAAGCTGTAGAAATGGGCACGGCTGCAAGATGCATAGGGGGTGATTAAAACCAGGTTGTAAATTTACTGTAGCACACAGTTTGAGGAAGGTGACTCCTTTCTAGATATGAGAGTACCAGAAATATGATTCACTTTTGGGCTTTATCCGATGCAGGTATATGTGCTTGAATGGAAAGACCTGATTCCAAATGATGGACACCATCTCTAGGGAATAGCATAAGACTAGAGATCTGAAAAAGCTAGTGTACATTTCAAACGACCTCAATCGGCGCATCATTTACTTCTACTGTTTCTGTTCCTTCTCAATCAGTCATCGCCTATAACTCAGTGGATATATCGTAGAACCTCTGACACAGTATCGAGACAGAATGCGCTACAAATACTATACAATTATCTAGTTGGGGCGATGTGAGGGAGTCGCATATACAGCTTACATACCACGTTCCTTAGCCGAATCACTTTCAAAATTAGTTAATATTATCCTGAGGTTGCATTTTCGTCTGGTAATACGCTTTCCTATGATCCCCGCCACAGTATTTGTCCTGAAAAAATTACACTTCTGGAAATTGAAATAAGAACACCGTGAATTCATTGTCCCAGGAAGGGGAAACTTTATTGACACATTCCTGGGGTCAGATACATCACATGATCACACTGACAGAACCACAGGCACATAGACACAGGCAACAGAGCATGCACAATGTCGGCACTAGTACAGTGTATATAGACCTTTCGCAGCAATGCAGGCTGCTATTCTCCCATGGAGACGATCATAGAGATGCTAGATGTAGTCCTGTGGAACGGCTTGTCATGCCATTTCCAACTGGCGCCTCAGTTGGACCAGCGTTCGTGCTGGACGTGCAGACCGCGTGAGACAACGCTTAATCCAGTCCCAAACATGCTCAATGGGGGACAGATCCGGAGATCTTGCTGGCCAGGGTAGTTGACTTACACCTTCTAGAGCACGTTGGGTGGCATGGGATACATGCGGACGTGCATTGTCCTGTTGGAACAGCAAGTTCCCTTGCCGGTCTAGGAATGGTAGAACGATGGGTTCGATGACGGTTTGGATGTACCGTGCACTATTCAGTGTCCCCTCGACGATCACCAGAGGTGTACGGCCAGTGTAGGAGATCGCTCCCCACACCATGATGCCGGCTGTTGGCCCTGTGTGCCTCGGTCATATGCAGTCCTGATTGTGGCGCTCACCTGCTCGGCGCCAAACACGCATACGACCATCATTGCCACCAAGGCAGAAACGACTCTCATCGCTGAAGACGACACGTCTCCATTCGTCCCTCCATTCACGCCTGTCGCAACACCACTGGAGGCAGGCTGCACGATGTTAGAGCGTGAGCGGAAGACGGCCTTACGGTGTGCGGGACCGTAGCCCAGCTTCATGGAGACGGTTGCGAATGGTCCTCGCCGATACCCCAGGAGCAACAGTGTCCCTAATTTGCTGGGAAGTGGCGGTGCGGTCCCCTACGGCACTGCGTAGGATCCTTCGGTCTTGGCGTGCATCCGTGCGTTGCTGCGGTCCGGTCCCAGGTCGACGGGCACGTGCACCTTCCGCCGACCACTGGCGACAACATCGATGTACTGTGGAGACCTCACGCCCCACGTGTTGAGCAATTCGGCGGTACGTCCACCCGGCCTCCTGCATGCCCACTATACGCCCTCGCTCTAAGTCCGTCAACTGCACATGCAGTTCACGTCCACGCTGTCGCGGCATGCTACCAGTGTTAAAGATTGCGATGGAGTTCCGTATGCCATGGCAAACTGGCTGACACTGACGGCGGCGGTGCACAAATGCTGCGCAGCTAGCGCCATTCGACGGCCAACAACGTGGTTCCTGGTGTGTCCGCTGTCCCGTGCGTGTGATCATTGCTTGTACAGCCCTCTGGCAGTGTCCGGAGCAAGTATGGTGGGTCTGACACACCGGTGTCAATGTGTTCATTTTTCCACTTCCAGGAGTGTAGATCATTCAGAGATAAAGTCGTATCTAGATTCGTAAAGTGTTTATAGCTTTTAACGTGGGTACTTGTGTGCACCTGTAAACCAAGATCACTTGTGACAGTAATATACGGCAGACGCTGCGGTCGGGTTTTTCTTTAAGATCTCACCGATAACGTATCTCTTTCTAAGGCACAGTGGTAGGAAATGCAAGAAAAACACAAGAGACATGTCCACCCGTGGTTGATTTTCGGTCAGTATTATTTCGTATGGTAGGCATCAGTTATTGACGAAGTATTACACTTAGTAGTAGTGGTGGGAGTGTGTTATATTCGCAATTGAGCATCATTGACTAGGAGTACTGTGATAGCAAAGGGAAGAGTATATCAAATCATAAGGAAGATAGTGATATTTTTATTTCCAGACCCACTGCCGACATCAGGGTGTATTTCCGATCCTTCGCTGATTGTCGAATGCCGTTCAATTGAGATCACGATCGTAGCATTTAATTGTAAGTATAATGCTAACCATATATGTGACCCGTTTTCTGGAATAATTCCGTGTATGCATAGTCTGTCGTGGGAATGACTCACGTTTCCCGTTAACGGTAGCAGCTGTCCGAATGCAGAGGCCTGATGGAGTGTAGTAATGTATATGAGTTAACTTTGCCGTCCTCCTTGTGACCGAATAGCGAACTAACACTTAGTATGTGCTGCGCGGCTTTAGTGATCAAGTGGAAATTTGGGAAGATTGTGCAATTGCGCTGGACCGTTATTCCCTCACCTGTAAATTGTTAGATTGAGTGCTTCTGCACATTTGGTGCCTCTATTTAGTTGAGAGAAGATCGATTGTAGTGAGTGGAAGACATGTTTGCCTTTTCTCTAGACATCGGAAAGAGCTTAGTTGGCTTGTAAAGTATAGGGCTGATTTGGAATATGTTACGTAACCTACTTCGATATTCCAGAGTGGAAAAATTTAGTTTGCTTTATTTACTTCTAGTTAGTCAGTGGTTTACAGTACGCTGCACCTTGCAAAAGTTTGGAGTTTGTAGATAAATAATTTCCAGTGTATATCTTGGGAGTTACGTTGCGCTAGCGATTGGTAGGATGCCGTCTAGTGCCTGACATCGAGGAGTACCGCTAAAATGATATAATATTTCAGCAAACGATGCGGAAATATTTGTGTTCGTGTAATCCCAGAGTCGGGATATGGATGTAGAAAGACAAGCAAGCAGGCAGGTCCATACCAGAAACAGTAGCCCATTTGTACCAAGGGGGAAACGAGTCTGTCTTTGCACATCAGTTCTGAGAGTGACTTCGATTCACTGAGGGCTTTTTGATGTAAAGGAGGTGATTTTGTATGGATACGAATTGCATGTTTACTACATCGACACGATACACGCTGGTATATTGCTGAGTTGGAGATCGGTTTCACACACTAATATTCAAGCTCCTAACCCCAGTGGCAGGAGAATGTAACTGAGTACCTGTGTTTCTGTATTTGACGACATGATGGCACTTTGCGAGGTTTAATTGTCGGTGCAATATGACGATCAACGTAAAATAGTTTATCGCTGCTGAATGGCACATCTGCAGAAAGAAAGAAAAGGTGGACGGTGCTTCCCTAGGAGCATCATGACATAATGTCAGCGTCAGTATAGGCATGCAATGATTTTTTGGGTGCTGTACAGATACAAAAGATAACTACACTGTTTGTGGTAAATGTGTATTGCACTGTAAAGTTACTGTGGTCTATGTTGTGGCATAACTAGAGAGGATGACTGTGTGTCCTATCATGATGGATGTAGAGATTAAGCACATCGATAATGGCGATAGATTTTGTATGTGGAAAATGATGTGTGCTTTAGATAGTGAGATTGGTTCCAAAAGCTCAGCTGTCGAGACGAGACATTAACTGTACAACAATCGGTGTCGGACTGTAGCAGCAACTGTAATATTTAATTGTAGTTACACTGGTAGATATGTTCCTGGCCTCTAATATCCTTGTGACTGTAGTATGTATTTGATGGTGAAGTTTATGGTTTTAATTGTCAGTACACTTTAGCGATCTGTGCAAAATAATTTTACCACTGAAAGTCTTGTCTGCAGAAGGAAAAAGGCGGACAGTGCTTTGATATCGGTGGAATCAGTAACTCGGCGGGTAAATTAGGTAAGAGCCAATCATAATGCTCGATTAGTTCGCATTCTTTGTGCTGGGATAAAGGAGTATCTGTATAGCGGAGGGGATCATTGTGTGTGTTGAAAGCAGGACTGGTAACACGTGATGGAGGGGGTACCTCGTTAGGTCTGCGAGGGAGACTGCATTCGACGTTATTTGCGCTAATTTCGAAAACATGTTCTGTTAGGGCAAGAATTTCCAGAATTTCCGTGCATACAAGCTGAGACATCAAGAAAGCGAACGTGAGGTCAGCTCGACTCTTATTTTTACATAGTCATGTGACATCAGTATAAGGTTGAGAACGTTGTTAGATGGACTTGCAACGATCACCCCCGTCTGTGCTTAGACAGTGATATGTTTCCCAATAAGGAGAAAGCTCTTATGGTTAAGGGGCTCTCCGCATGCGTGTACTCACGCGTGGGCCACCTTGGAGCGTCTGTGCTTTCAAAATAGGTCTTCGCTCCCGTACGATCGCGGCATCAACGGCGCCTATGTGATCATGCATTTGGAGGGAGATTTCTCAGGTGTGTCAAGTATGATGGGGATGCTGTCGCCGCCTCTCGCATGCGGGACCCGAACGGACGTCTGTCTGTGCTCTGACAGCTGACGGCGGGGTGGCCCAACGACACCAGGGCGATGCTGTGGCGGCCGCGGTTTGGGGTGGGGTCATAGCCGGGGGCCGCGTCGCCCACGTATTCCGTTTGAACCGGGGGCAGATTTATATTGAACGATCTGTGACGTCGATGTGCGCGTCACACACACACACACACACACACACATCACGAGTGGTGGAGCAGGACGATCAGTGATGTCGGTGCCTGTGAGCCAGAGGTGTCCCGTTAGAAAGGCGATAAGGGGAATGATACTGGTTAGTAGCTCAGTTGGGGTCTGGACCTCGCGGTCAACACACAGGATGGCCGTAGTGGTTCAAATTGTTTAGATAAAGATCGGTGCATGATTTCGACAACTGGTGATTAGCAAGTATGTTTGCAGAGTCTTTTAGTGGTTTGCATGTCTGTAGGCTGTGTGACGTGACCCCAAGCATGTCAGAGCGCGTGTTTTGTGTCAGTGTGATAAATATACTCCATCCCTAAATAAATTGTTTCAAAATAAATAGAGTGCAGTCCCACCTTACTCTATACACCAACCCCGAGCAGGCTGAGTCATTTTCGAGCCATTTTCCCCGTACAGATCACCGTCTTGGGTTACGTCACATGAGGGAAGACAGCACAATCTGGTGGCAGTGCTGTGCACTATGGCAGTTGGATCTCGTGGTGGAGAGAGTGCCTGAAAAATGGACTTGGGTCTCGTATTACGTCACAAAATGGATGACAGCACCCTCTGCTCTTGGTATTGAGCACTAGGCCTCGTGGTGAACGCATTGTATGCCGCCATCTTGAATAACGGTACTTGTGTCAGCACCTGACCTCGGCGCCCTCTGGCCGTGTCAGTGTGCGCTAAGTGAGCTGGAGTCTGGAGCTCTTGATGAATACACTGGGTCTCACCATCTCGGACTTCGTTGCAGATGAGAGCGCTCACTGGTGGTGGCGATTGTACTAAGTCAGTTGGAGTCCTGACCTTGCGGTGACAAGAAAAGACATAATGCGTTGGGTCAGAATCCACAAAAAAACTAAAAGAGAGAGTGCGATTGTAGCGCAGCAGAATGCATGTGTACAGTTTATTCTGTAACGTGGATTTCAACTTATGAATTGCAAATTTCAGTACACTAGTTAAAGTAGCATACAGTTTAAATTTAAAAATTACTGAGCCAGTTGTCGTCAGTCCTGCTGCCAGTCAAATTTACAGCAAAATAATTTTCAGACGTTCCTGTTTATGCAGCCTCAGGGTCAGGGTCGCCAAGTTTAGAGCTACCCCCAACTGCGTGTGTGTACGTGTGAAGGCTGTCAATGTCGTGTGTTTGCGACGGTGTGGTCCAGCCTAAAAACTGAATTAATCAGCCCTGCCATTGACAACATGCAACCGGGAATAACGCGTGGATTCGTTTCCCAAGTTGTGAGAATCCTCAAGTCTAAGTCAATCAGTCCGGATATAGGAAACGTAGGACAACTGGGTACTGGTAAGATATTATTTATTATAAAAAGCAACTCTCACAGAATAATAAGCAAGCTGAACAAGTATGGACAAGGAACGTTGACTCCTACTCGTCATTCTAAGCTGAGATCGGCAAAACATCTATGAGTTGACTCGAAGTCACAATCCCGTTTATACGACGGACACACCAAGTTGTTGACACTGACTGGCATGGAAATTAAGAAAGCCGCCACCCGGTAGCGCACTTACAGTAAAGAGCTCAGAGATCAAGCAAATGCAACTTAACACATTCACCGTTAAAGATCTCCTGTCTGCTGAGCCGCGGTGCGTGTATCACACAATTCGGTGCTGGAACAGCAGCACCGACACACTTGGTGCTGCCGCCTGTCGTGCAGACGAAGTGCGCTGCGTAGCTAAAAATTCCGACTACACAGAGGACGCGAAACAGCGCCCGCAGACTCCTGGGCTCGAAATTACTTCCGTACAATGCTGGACACGAGTAGAGGATTCTTCTTGCTCATAAGCCAGGACGAGAGACTTGACTCATGTGTGCGTGCGGTCATAAATAAGCGCTTTGTAATGCCTCAACCTCCACCATACTCAGTTCGGTATAAACATCTAGAACTGTTTGTTACCGCCCCCCCCCCCCCTTTACATCTACAAATCAGCCAACCAGATACGTTTCTGTGTCTTCTGGCAGAAAATTCTGCACGTGTTAGCTCGCATATGCGGCAGGCATCTCTCGTGTATTTCTCTGTGCTAAAAAGGCTGTTGGAGGCGCTCGTAAGACGCTATTCCTATGATGTTATAGTTTCAGCATCGCCTCACGCCACCTCCTTACCGGCCGCGGGGCTGTCACTGCACTAGAAGCCACTGTCCACCTGCTTCTCGGCGGGTGGTGGAGCGACGGCAGTAAACGCCCCCGTCCCCAGATCCATAAAATGCGCTGCATGCGACTCTTCTTCCCCGCGCTTTCAGAGACTGAGAAGGCCGACATTTGCCCTGCTGCCAGAGGCAGCGCAAAATTACTCTCAGGGCATACACCTCTACAGAAATATTAGTGTGAGACTACCCAGTATCAGCTAATAAATGGTTACTAATTCTGTAACCTAAAATAAAATTAAATCCCATAGTAAGTAAATGAAACAGGAACTACTGAAGTTATTCATGTATGGTGGTAAAACCTTGGCGACTTATACTCATAAGCTACAAATTTCAGTACCCAATACTAAGCTTGATGTGGTGTAATGAACATCACCATGGACAGTGGATAGTTGGAAACAAGTGATTTGGAATGATGACTCGCAGTATACCTTGTGGCAGTCCGATGGAAGAGCTTGGTTTTGGCGAGTGTTTGGAGTACTGTATTTCTCCTTATGTAAATCGCAAGCAGTAAAGTGAGAGGAGGTTGTGTTATAGTACATGAGTGTTTTTCGTTGTTAGGTTACGTTTCCCTCATTCCGCCTAGGAAAATGTTAAATGGCTAAAGAAATATTCGGGGACGATGACTGTTTGTATTAGCATGACAATCCACCCTGTCGTAAAGTGGCATCCATGAGACAATAGCTTGGGGACCGCAACACTCCCGACCTGACCTCGAGGCAGTACCTTTGTGATGAGAGGGAACGTCCATTTCGCTCTATATCCCAACGTCCAACATCACTACCATCTCTAGTTTTATCTCTTTAGGAACAATGGGCTGCCACTCCTCCACAGAGAGAAACTTCATTTATAGGGCCTCCAATGTCCAGTATTAGGTGTCAGACTACATTTTATTATATGATGTACAGTGCACCAAAATAATTAATTTTCTGTTTTATTTGTACATTAAACTGTAGTGTTAATGGGACTTTATCGTTGCCTGTGACAGTTATTTTACTTTCGTCACGACTGTTTGCATAAAAAAATCGTTATCATGGCCTCACTGGGTGAGAATACCTGCAGTTACGAACTGGTACATCTAAGAAATTGGGTGTGAAACGTGGATAAGTGGAGCGCCCTACAAGCCGAAACTGACGGGGCTGCGTGCGTACACCGTACTGAAAATTTGCTAGGAATTTCTTTCTGAAGAAATACATAAGAGGAAAGTTTGCAGAATGGATTTTCATTGTTTCAAATGGCTCTACTGTAACTGAATTTTCGGATACACTTGGTTCAGAACTCAGTAATTAAGCGATGTTAAAATACCTGGACCTCCAAATTAGTACTCAGCGTTCCTACTGTTGCCCCGTTTCTTGTCTTCTGTTCCTTTCCTGTCTCCGTCCGGCAACTGCCTGAGCTGGCGTGTTTGCTTGACGGTATTTTTTGAGAACACAGTGCTCGTGTTACTCTGCGTTGTTACCAAGGTTAAAACTAACAACTGAATATTATGAAAACTTCAATGGTCATGTAAACAAAACTAAAATAGCTTTGTAAAATGACAGATAAGGAGAAATATTGTCTTTTGCTTTTGCAAGCACGTACCTTAAAAATCACACTAGAATACATCTACGAAAAAACTCTAGAATGAATCTTTGTCTTACAACCTTCAGTACAATAGGTTTTAAATATTCTGTCGAATTACAGGTCGGCAGCTTTAACAAATTCCTCTAAGGAAGTCATTATCCAGAAGTCGGTATCGATCTCTGGAGCAAAGAAAAAAAAAAAAAATTACTGAAGAGTGCTTTCAGCCGAGCCTATTTCAGTAAACATGTGACTGCTAAGCTAGCGTCTGGTAACTCATTGAGCCTAACCCTCTGCTAAATGTGTCATTCAGCTCTTTTGACAGTACTGTTCGTTAGTAGAGTTTGTTGTGTCCGCCTAGTCATGACCTGGGACACGCCAGTGAGGCGTCAGATTTGTGACGACTTAGGAGTTTGATGGGAACATGGGCGGAACAACAGCTGAAGGGCTTCATACCACACCCGACCCTCCCATCTGCCATGGACTAGAAGCACGGCAAGCTGGGCTGGCGTACTGAAGAGCACGTACGTTAATGCTGTGGCTTCCATTATATTCCATCAGGATATCAGGAAATTTAGGAATAAAGACGAGTCGCGAGGTAAGATTTCATATCATCTAAACTAATCTGAGAAACCTTGGAGAAAGTTTTCAGGTTCTTACGCTGTAAAAACATAAAAGGAAGTCTGATTAATCCATCATTTCTGAACCACGTGATGAAGTTGCACTGTTTGCTTTTCATGCACATACATTTCTACAATGAACAGAGAACTTAATAGATCGAGGTGAAAAATAAGAAAATCTTGTAATACATTCCAATGCCCCCTCTCCCACCCTCCAAAAAAAAAAAAAAAAAAACAAGAAGCGACACACCACGTAGGATTTATCCGAATGGCAAGAAAATGGACGCTATGATATACATATACAGACAAGCAATTTGATTACATGAAAGCAACGCGTTGGTCTACCTCTGGTGCTTTTGCAAGCAGTTACTTGGGCTCCCATTGGTTGACAGAGTTGTTGGATGTCCTGCTGAGTGAAACTGTGCCAAATTCTGTCGAAGTGGTACGATAGATCTTCAAAATCTCGAGCTGGTTGAGGACCCTGCCCATAACGCTCCAAACGTTCGCAAATGGGAACAGATCCAGCGACCTTGCTGGCTAACGTAGGGTTTGGCCAGTACGAAGAAAAGCAGTGAAAATGTCGCCATAGAAGCCCAGGAAGGGTAACAAAATGACGCATAGAATATTGTCGGCAAACCGATGTGCTGTAAGGGCGCCGAGGCTGTCAAGCAAAGGGGTCCTGCGATGAAAAGAAGTGGCACCCCAGGCTACCACTGCTGGTTGTCGGGCCTTGTGATGTGCAACAATCAGGCTGGTATCCCACCGCCCTCTGCGGCACCTCGAGATACGTCCTCGGCATGTAATCTCACTGACTGGAGTAGAATTGTCTTCAGTGATGAGCGCTGCTTCGGATTGACCCCTGATGACCAGCGAACACATGTCTGGAGACGCCCCGGACAGCAGTGGATGTCATCCTCCCTGTTGCCCGTCACAGGACCCGACAACCAAGAGTGATGGTCTGGTGCGCCGTTCCTTTTGATAGCAAGAGACATTTGGATGTCATTCCAAGGCATCCTTACAGCAAGGCGGTACTTCGACGACATTCTATGCCTCGTTTTGTTGCCCAGCAGGGCAAGCCATTCTGGGCCTATATTTCAGCTAGGTAACGTCCTCCTGTACACGGCGGTGGTTTTTCTGCTTGTCTTCGTGCTTACCAGAGCCTGCCTTGCCCAGCAAAGTCGTTCCCAGTTCGGAACGTTTGGAGCGTTAGGGGCAGAGTTCCCCATCCAGCTCAGGATTTTGACGACCTTTCGCTCCAACTGGACAGAATTTCAGACGGTAGCCCTCAGGAAAGCATCCAGCAGATCTATCAATCAATGCCAATCCGCATAAATGCTTGTAGAAGGGCCAGAGGTGGACAAACGCATTATTGACTTGCTCATCTTGTAAAGCTCTTTCTCTTGAATAAATCATACATTTTTTCTGAAATTGTAATTATTTGTTTGTTGGCACATGTACATCATACCTTCGGATCTCCGTCACATTCGGAATCTTTCTTCGTAGTGTGCCGTCTTTTCTTATTTCTCAGAGTGTAATCAACGGATCGGATAGAAAACAGTACGAATTATTAGTTCCTGTACTTGGATCATGTAGAAACAACGACTGCATGAACGCAAAAAGAAACCAACATAAGAGTAAAATTGACCTGAACTTCTTTTGATAATTTAAACGGAGTTTTCAAAACACGGTTTCTGAGGCGTCTGAAATGCAAAGATTACACTTACTCCGTGTCATCAACTTCGATTTCTGGCTTCGAGAAATGCATTTTCAACGCACGAACCATTAAAAAACCTAGAAATGGGTATCGTGAAACTTTGTAACCAACAGAACCTACAAATCAATCTCGCAAAACCCTAAGGAATATCAGCAAGAAAACCTTCTACATCTACATCTACATACATACTCCGCAAGCCACCTGACGGTGTGTGGCGGAGGGTACCTTGAGTACCTCTATCGTTTCTCCCTTTTATTCCAGTCTCGAATTGTTCGTGGAAAGAAAGATTGTCGGTATGCCTCTGTCTGGGCTCTAATCTCTATGATTTTATCCTCATGTTCTCTTCGCGAGATATACATAGGATGGAGCAATATACTGCTTGACTCCTCCCGTACCGAGCTACTGAGCGCCTCTCCTGCAGAGTCTTCCATTGGAGGTCATCTATCACCTCCTTAATCGCTTTCGCGATTACTAAATGATTACGTAACGAAACGCGCTGCTCTCCGTTGGATCTTCTCTGTCTCTTCTATCAATCCTTTATGGTACAGATCCCAAACTGCTAAACAGTATTCATGCAGTGGGTTAACAAGTGTACTGTAACCTACTTCCTTTGTTTTCGGATTGCATTTCCTTAGGATTCTTCCAATGAATCTGTCTGGCATCTGCTTTACCGACGATCAACTTTAAATGATCATTCCATTTTAAATCACTGCTAATGCCTACTCCCTGAAAATTTATGGAATTAATTGCTTCCAGATGCTGACCTGCAACATTGTAGCTAAATGATACGGGATATTTCTTTCTATGTATTCGCAGCACATTACACTTGTCTACATTGACATTCAATTGCCATTCTCTGCACCATGCGTCAATTCGCTGCAGATCCTCCTGCACTTCAGTACAATTTTCCATTGTGACAACCTCCCCAGTGATCTTCCGATGTTATCCGCAAGGTCATTTATGTATACTGTGAATAGCAACGGTCCTACGACACTCCCCTGCGGCACACCTGAAATCACTCTTACTTCGGAAGACTTCTCGCCATTGAGAATGACATGCTGCGTTCTGTTATCTAGAAACTCTTAAATCCAATCACACAATTGGTGTGATAGTCCATATGCTCTTACTTTGTTCATTAAACGACTGTGGGGAACTGTATCGAACGCCTTGCGGAAGTCAAGAAACACGGCATCTACCTGTGAACCCGTGTCTATGGCCCTCTGAGTCTCGTGGACGAACAGCGCGAACTGGGTTTCACACGACCGTCTTTTCCGAAACCCATGCTGATTCCTACAGAGTAGATTTCTAGTCTCCAGAAAAGTCATTATGCTCGAACATAATACGTGTTCCAAAATTCTACAACTGATCGACGTTAGAGACATCGGTCTATATTTCTGCACATCTGTTCGCGTCCATTCTTGAAAACGGGGTGACCTGTGCCCTTTTCCAATCTTTTGAAACGCTACGCTCTTCTAGAGACCTACGGTGCACCGCTGCAAGAAGGGGGGCAAGTTCCTTCGGGTACTCTGTGTACAATCGAACTGGTATCCCATCAGGTCCAGCGGCCTTTCCTCTTTTGAGCGATTTTAATTATTTCTCTATCCCTCTGTCGTCTATTTAAATATCTACCATTTTGTCATCTGTGTGACAATCTAGAGAAGGAACTACAGTGCAGCCTTCCTCTGTGAAACAGCTTTGGAAAAAGACATTTAGTATTTCGGCCTTCAGTCAGTCATCCTCTGTTTCAGCACCATTTTGGTCACAGAGTGTCTGGACATTTTGTTTTGATCCACCCATCGCTTTGACATAAGACCAAAATTTCTTAAGATTTTCTGCCAATTCATTGAACGCCTCTCGCATAGCCCTCCTCACACTACATTTCGCTTCGCGTAATTTTTGTTTGTGTGCAAAGCTTTGGCTATTTTTATGTTTGCTGTGAAGATCCCTTTGCTTCCTCAGCAGTTTTATAACTCGGTTGTTGCACCACGGTGGCTCTTTTCCATGTCTTACGAACTTGCTTGGCACATACTCATCTAATGCATATTCTAAACATTCATGGTGGTGTCTGATTGTTCTATATCGTGTCTCCCTACCACTTTCGCGCAACGATGCTCTGAGTGTGTTTTTTAGGGAATTAACTAGTTTGAACCTGGGACCTGTTGCTGGTAATGAGACGCCAGACCACACATGACATGTAGAATTCAGAAGAGTTCAGTGAGACTATCGATGATATAACCAAATACTTAATGATCTCAGCGTCAGCTCCATTGCACTCCCTGTAAAAGAATCTTAATACTAACTAAATTTAGTGGAAAGGGTTCAAGGCTTTCCTATTTTTAGTTAGCTGGTAAAATAACGTCGAAAAAGCAGTTAAGTTTACCATTGGAAATTTTATTCTACTCACAAAACATCGTTTATAAATTGCACTATTGATAAAAGGAAATGTTTTAATACAGGATGGTAAAAACCAACTGCGTTCAACAAAAATGTGAACGAATATTCCCTAAATGGGTTTCCAAGTTCTACAATCGATCGAAAGATGTCCTATGCCATATCACATCTATAATCTCGGTTTAATTTAAGTTTCACAAAAGAGAGAACTATCAAAATGGTCTACAACTATAAAAATGGTCTACAGTGACCCTCAATTATCTTTAATTACTTGTTTAACTTGTCGTAAATTACAGTGGATGATGTGGCTTCTCAATAACTAAAAATAGAAAAATTATCACTTTTCAGATTTTTACTTCAAGTGGCAAATGTGAACACCATGAGTTTTAATTAACGATCGACACTAGTGTGTAACAGATGAGACTTTTGCAGTTCTGAGTGAAGCCTTATGCGCTCAAGAATGCGGCATCGCGTGCGTTCATTACCTTGTCGGTGTTTAAGCAGCGTCAGGGCGGCAGCGACCGGCGCAGCAGCCATCCAGCTCGCCGTCTCGGAACCAACTCTCCTCTAACTTCTCCTTACTACAATTTACCGAAGTTGGTTTAAAAAAACTATCTGGCTGTGTTTTAATCTGACCAATCAGAGTCTCAATGTGAACCTTAAGCTCCGCCTACAAAAATTCTGTCTATCCAATGAGAAACGTTATACTTTTCGTGGTGGGGCAATGTTTTTAAAGTTTGCAACGTAACAGAGACGCTAAAAAGTCTCACGCTAAAACTTGCGGGTGGTAGTGGCCCTTTTTGTGTTATCGTAAGATCTATACTGCTTTTCTGCTGGAGGGCTCTAGCTTTTAACATGGGCTGGGGGTGGTCCTTGACGTACCTGAGACGCGAAAAAATCTCACGCTAAAACGTGCGGGTGGTAGTTGTACAGGTAGGCTGGCCCGTCCGTCCCTTATCGTAGTGGCTTCTAGCTTAACACGGTTCTGCTCTCGGCTTCTGTCCTCGTTTCTCCCCTCGGAACTGCGTCTGCCTCACGGTGGGAAGGTACGACATGCATTTAGGCATTCTTGTGTTAGTCTGTGGTATTCCATTTGCTCACTCGTTACTCGTATTACTTTGGTTAATTTAATGTCACGATTTATTCGGAGCTATGTGACATACTAGTAGATTTGCTTATTATGTCAGGGTTTTCATGGAAGGTGTTGGATTTGCCTGACACCTTACAATATTATACGATGGTTTTGAACTCTGTCCAGTGATCCTCAACACTATCTGTACTTGAAACAAAACTTTTGCGTTGAGCCGTCAAGTACTCTGAAATCTGCTTTTTGTCACTTTTGCTAAACAGAAAAATCGTCCTACCTTTTTTGATATTTCTATTTACGGCTGAAATCATCGATGCAGTAACCGCTTTGTGATTGCTGATTCCCTGTTCTGCGTTAACTGTTTAAAATAGTTCGGGTCTGTTTGTTACCAGAATGTTTAATATGTGATCGCCACGAGCCGGTTCTCTGTTTAGCTGTTCAAGGTGGCTTTCAGATAATGCACTTAAAAAATGTCACTGGATTCTTTGTTCCTGCCACCCGTTATAAACGGTTAAGTCTCCCTGTCTATATCCGGCAAATTAAAATCTCCTCCCAGAACTATAACATAGTGGGGAAATCTACTCGAAATGTTTTCCAAATTATCCTTCAGGTGCTCAGCCACAACAGCTGCTGAGCCCGGGGGCCTATAGAGACATCCAATTACCATGTTTGAGCCTGCTTTAACCGTGACCTTCACCCAAATTATATCACATTTCGGATCTCCGTCAATTTCCTTCGATACTATTGCAATTCTTGTCGCTATAAACACGCCTCCCCCTTCACTGTCCAGCCTGTCTCTGCGGTATACATTCCAATCTGAGTTTAGAATTTCATTACTGTTTACATCTGGTTTCAGCCAACTTTCTGTCCGTAGTACTGTGTGGGGATTGTGACCGTTTATTAATGAGAGCAGTCCTGGGACCTTCCTATAGACGCTCCTGCAGTTTACTATTAGCACATTAATATTGTTATTCCCTGTCGCATTTTGCCTACTCCTACCTTGCCGCGTCTCAGGAGGCGTCTTGTCGGGCCTAGAGAGGGAATTCTCTAACCTAAAAAACCCACATGTGCACTCCACACGTACTCCGCTACCCTTGTAGCCACTTCCTGCGTGTTGTGCACGCCTGACCTATTCAGCGGGTCCCTACATTTCTCAACCCGATAGCGGAGGTCGAGAAATTTGCACCCCAGATTTCTCGACCTCCGCTATCGGGTGGAGAAATGTAGGATCCCCCTGAATAAGTGAATGTGAATTGTATCCCCAATAGCATTACAAAACAATCAACAATCTGTCAAGCTGCATAAACCAGCAAAACATCCAGTGCTCACATTAGAAGAAAAACCTAGCCCACCTGTCCCAACACAAGTGAAGCCAGTCTCTTGCTGTCTAATTGACGATCTGCCCACGCACAATTTTCTGCGTCTCAACTATTGGTTCCTTCCCTCAATTATATACAGAATTCCTTTTCCCACATCTTCTCCATCAAATTTAGTTACATACAGTTACCAGGGTGCCCTATTCAGCAAATAACTATTGCCGTTATTATAAAGCAGGCTCCCGGTTTTACCCTACAGGAAACTAGTCTTTCACTGTGGCTTCGATCGTGTACGTTTTACCGCACATATCCCCTCCTCCGCCCCTCTCTGTGCCCACCTATTCCTCCCCCAATATCTGCGTCCACCTCATCCTTTCTTAACTACCTGTCATCTCTTACTCCCTACTCTAACTCTTCATCTCACTATCTCTTCCATCTTTCCCACCCCCTCTCTTTGACCTTACCTTCCCATGCATTCCAACTGTTCATATCCTCCTCCCCCTTTCTGTGTGCATCTCCTTCTTGCCCTCTTGTTTTTCCACCTTCCCACTAACCCTTTATCATTTCCAGCTGTATTCTGCATCTCCATGTTCTTCCGATATAACTGCACATCTCCTCCTGCCAATGTCCTCCTCACTCTAACTTTGTCCATCTCCTCCACCCCACTGTCTCTCTGCGCATCTCCTCCTTCCCTCTCTGTCTCTCTGTGCATGTCCTCATCCCTTCTCTGTCCATATCATCCTTCCCTTTTTGTGTCCATTCCCAGCTCCCCATTCCCGGTAACCACATAATCTTCCCCTCATTCTCCCTATCCATCTCTGTCTGTCCACACATTACCGTCCCTCTCTCCCTATTCATTTCTTCCTGCCTCTTCTCTGTCTATGTCCATCTCAACCCTGCCCCCACCTATGCACTGAGTGAGAGTGCACAGCGGCTAGCACACTGGACTCGCAGTCTGGAGCACAACAGTGGAAACCCGCGTCTGGTCATCCAGATTTAGGTTTTCGGCCTAGGCAGTTGATAGGTTGGTTCCTTTGAAAATGCAAAACAGATTTCCTTTCCCATCCTGGACACCATACAAGCTCCATCTCTAATGTCATTGATGTTGACATATCAAATATGTTTAATATTTATGTCCTTATCTAGAATATTGGCACTAGACCACTTACTTTTGTCGTGTTCTTCTTTTTATTGCTTTTTATTACTGTAATGCCTTCTATACGTTATAAGCTCATTACAGATTTCAACTACTGAATCCCCCTGTTTCAATTAATTATTGAAAACTAGTGTATTCCGACATCAGCGAAATCTGATGAACTTACGAGACAAACGTCTTGTGGCTACTGTGCGGCAGCTTGTTTTAAACAGTAGTGTTACTGACAACATGACTCGTGAATATTATGTTATTTATATGTATTTGACGATGCTGGTGCTGATTCCGCATTTAACATTTGACGATGCCACTATGGCTGCAGTACATTGGGAATTTGTTTTTATGAAACAGGTATGCCTCTTCATACTTCAAGCGCACAAGTGTATATATTGTCAGTACTACTTTTCATTATGATCTATGTATTGTTTTTAAGCTGTAGACAATCTGCGAGTATTATTTATGTTTTTCCCATTTTTGCTGCAGATCTGATTATGGTTATTAAAGACCGAAACCAGTAATCTGTTAACAAAAAGTTTGTGACCATAGACGTAAATTAAAGGAAACTTATTACACATACGGGTCACTGTTTTTTCGCGACAGTGTCGCAGCTTGTCAAAAATAATTATGAAGCTAAAATTATTTTCGATTTGCAATTCAGTCATATAAATTACATTAAAAGAATAGCACATCTCCTTAAAATGTACTTTAATAGTTCAAACCTTGAACTCGAAAGATAATAACATCCGAAACCGGTGTTAATTATTAAATAGAGTTACGATATATCTTTAACAACACACCAATTCATTTCAGTAATTGTGCACTGCATTTGTGATTCGCAACATAAAAATATTCATAGCAAAGAAATGTCAGACACCAGCAACAGGTTAGAAACAGCGCACTTTGACACAATCAAGAAACCATCAGGGACTGCAGTGGGGCGGAGCGAATGGCAAAACAGAGCGTGCTAAATTTAGACGCGATACTTTCAGAAGGTCGTAACTGCATATTGTCAGAATTATTGACCAAATTTTCACGAGGCGTCAACTGCTGGGACTGATATCTTGCAAGTTTTTTTTTCTTAAAACATAAGGTCGAGTTCGTGAATTTTCCTTGTTAGACCAATATTTGCCGAACTCATCTGTGTATTCAATTCTAGCAGTACCTTTGACTTTATGTGGCACTGCTCGCTACCATTATTTATGCAAAACTTACACACTTTCACCGGGGGAAAAGCGGTTGTTTATGCATGGACGTTGCCGTTGAGGATATCAACGAGACGGGCGAGTACTCAGCGGGAGGGGGGGGGGGGGGGGGGGCAGGGTGTATCGCCGAACAATACCGTCACAGGTGGACAAACGCCGTCAGCCACTTCGAGTAAGGCAGGCAGACACTTCTCGACTGTTTCTCCCGCTGGTTAGGATGATAACCTACAATGGGGGCACCGGTGTAATCACCTGGCGTTTCACAGGTTGTTCACAAGGTATCGGAAACGTAATCATTATTGAGGAGTACTTTTCGAACGACCTTTTTGGCTAGCATATGTTTCTTAGCGAGGTAGAATTTGCACTACACCAAAGAATGCTGCTAACAAGCAATTTGATCAGAAGGTCAAAGAATCTTAGCTGACCCATAGACGCAAGAAAACGCCCAGAGCGAATTCCACATACCGCCAGGGGACACAGGAGGCACAGAAAGCCTTTACTGTGGTACAACTTACTGCAAGACCTGATTAGTGGAATTTCAGCATCTGGTCTCAGGTTTCTCTTGAGCTTGGAAGTACAGACTTGCTACAACTACTCGCAGCAAACCCTTGTATATATATTTGCCCCCAGGACAATGGTTAACTTGAATGCCACATGATTATTGGATTCTTTCCTTGCTTCCCTCTTCTTTTTGTTTCCCTAAAACCTCTTCATTCGTTTGCTGTGTTCCTGTTTCCTTTGCTCCGATCATGTTCTGCTTGTTTCCTTCCTTTCTTTTATTTCAAATTTAACGTTCAAAATTTCTTTTCTGAATTTGTCTCTTTCATTTATCGTATCTATACTGATGGGGTGAGGTGGCAGTCTAGGTGAGGTGGCAGTCGAGGATGAGGCCAAAGTATTTGAAGGTAGGAGTGAGGTGGATAGGACGGCCATAAATGGTTGGGTGAAAATCATAGAGACAGAAGCCTGGGTCTTGGACGAGTTGATACGAAGGAACCACTGGTTGCACCAAGTGGTGAACTGGTCAAGATAGGTTTAGAGGGTAGGTTGGTACAGCTGAAGGGTAGAGTAAAGGGCTAGGAAGGCGGTGTTATCAGCAAATTGGAGGAGATGAACAGGCGGGGGACAGAGCCTTGGGGCACACCGGTGGAGGGATAGAAGGTATGGGAGTTGGAATTGTGGATAGGAGGGACGACGGGTGAGGAAGGAAACAACGAGACAGACGAAACAGATAGGGAGACCGTAGGTATAGAGTTTGAAGAGGAGCCCAGGATGCCAGACACGGTCGTAGGCGTTCTGGAGATCAAGGCAAACAAAGATAGCGGAGCGACGGGAGTTAAGTTGGACGGAAAGAAGATTGGTAAGGTTAAGGACCTGGTCGTTGGCTGAGAAGGAAGGCCGGAAGCCACAGTGGGTAAGGGCAAGGAGGTGGCGCTGGTTAAGGTGGCGGTGAATACGGCGGGAGAGGATGGTCCCTTAGACCGTACTGAACACGGAGGTGAGGCAGGTAGGACGATAGGAAGAGGTATCAGAGGGGAGTTTGTTTAGTTTAGAGAACAGCAGGACATGGGAAGTCTTCCACAGGCCGGGGTAAAAGCCAGTGGAGAGGAGGACATTGTACAGGGTAGCAAAAGGACAGCGAGGAAGGATGGGAGGATTCCTTGAGGTTGCGAAGTGCCGGGACTAGCAATGTATTTAACACCAAATTCTTCTAGAATATCCATATGGAAATGATGCTCTAAGCCCCCCCCCCCTTTTCTAACTCCCACTTTTGCTATTGCACATGGATTAAGAAGAAACGCGAAGTGACTGTAATCGACTCTGCAAATGGAGTAGAAAAGAGTTTGGCACCTGTAATAATTTAATTTGACAGAAATTAATTCGATAAAGGAGAAATGAAATGGTTGCACTGCCGATCTACAGAATGAAAGTTCCGTCCAAAATAACAATTTCAATTATTATTACTAAACTCAAAATATTAACATAACACATGAAATATTTACAATACTAAACCTTGATTTATTTTCAAAGAATATTCTTAAGAATTTATTTTACTTACTAGCGATTCATAAAGAACATTAACACATTTAATCACACTATGTAAGCATGGACGTAGTTGCCAGGGAGTAACTGATGAAATCATAACCAAATTCCTTTTAACAAATGGGAATTTTATTCACTTTAATAGTGTCTCATAGCATTTTTTAAAAGAAACAGATTTGAAGTTATAATCAGAAAGCACCCTCTAAATATCAGAGTTACAATTTATTCAGAGGCAGAAAGAAACAAGTTTTGACTGTATGAGCTTTTGGCCAGAGAACCTTGCCGCCCCCTTTTGACACGGCCGTTGTTACGACCGCTCACGACTTCCTCTGAAAGACTACACTGGTTCAAATCTGCAACACACCAGATTACTTTAAACTAAGAGTTTTAACAATTTACACAAGCACACAACTATTCACAGCCCGTAGGAGGGATGGAAATGGCACAAAACACTAACAAATAAAATATTAACCTTGCCACCGAAGGTGCAACATCATTTTAACTTCTAAGAAAAGTCTTACGGTGAAAGGGTGGCAACTTTATATACTAAAATGATCATTTAAATCACATCCCATGGAAAGCACTCTTATATAAAATTCTACAAGGTTGGCCAAACAATAGTTAAGTTGTTCTACGGTACACAGATACCGCCTCTCAAGATCATACACAATAATATCAAAGTTTCCAAAGACCAAAGCATATTTCAGATATTAGGCCGTTTCACTCCAAGCAATAAATTCGTTAACACACAAATCCGACAAACATGACAGAGGCAACTACTAACGTCCGGTAGATTGATAGGGAGATTACCGAACAGCCCGAACCACAGGTTGCTCTAACCCGTCCCTACTCCAGAAGGGAAAAACGGACCACCCAATTTAGAAACAACCACCTTCCTGCGGGTGGGCAAACGGAGAAGAATGGTGGGACGACCCCAAAGCAAAATCGCTGGTGACCTCACCAAGAAAACAAGTAGAATTCAACAAGAGCAAATCAAACAGCATATCACAAATCACATAACTTCCAGAAAAACTGAGATTTCTCGAGAGAACTTGGCGCAAAACCCCAAATCGCTCTCTCGAACCGTCCGCTGCCAGCCGCTTCAACAGACGCAGCAAGGCGCACCAATCTCCTGTCTCACGGCGTCGCAGCTCGCAATGGCCAGACTGTTGTCGTGGTTTGACTCCTGTTGCTCTCGTATCGACCGCGAAGTCACTACCGCTCGCAATACGCCGCGGCCCACTGGACTCACGTGGCGACCTCACATTCGCGCCGGCCGGAGTGGCCGTGCGGTTCTAGCCGCTACAGTCTGGAGCCGAACGACGGCTACGGTCGCAGGTTTGGATCCTGCCTCGGGCGTGGATGTGTGTGATGTCCTTAGGTTAGTTAGGTTTAATTAGTTCTAAGTTCTAGGCGACTGATGATCATACAAGTTAAGTCACATAGTGCTCAGAGCCATTTGAACCATTTGAACCTCACATACGCCGACGCCCAAGACGGACAAGTCATCCTGTGTCTTAGTGCGCGACCGACCAACCGATCGATTCAACCACCAATGACCATTGCTTGAGCAAACACGAGCAGACTGGCGGCCTAACGCGCAGACTCAGATGCAGGAACTAAGCCCCGACCGGGCGGCCACCCGATGAATTCTCTTACTGGCGGAGTGGAAAGACTCTCATTTTTCCGGCCTTAAAATTGATCTGAGCGACAAACATACTAGCACTCCGAACGACAGAGACAGACACTAAGTGCCTAAGAAATGCAGACGAGAGGCAGACTAGCAAGCTGGGAACGAGACTGACCCAGACTGACCGACTGGCGAACTCATAGCGACCCTTAAATGCACGTGAACAGGCTAACTTTCCTCTATCCCTCCAGAGGGAGACACCAAAGCTGCGACTGACACAGCGGCGCCACCGCCAGAAACGGAGGGAAACTGCTTCACACTAGGCGCTGTGGCACGCTCTTCAAACCAGCAATTTTTACCACGGCTCAAATCCGTCACATTGGATACTCATATAAATTCTGTGAAGGTGAAGTTGTCCATAAACTAGCTTGTGACATTTATAACCAAATGGTATATGGAGCCAATTCCTTTCAATTCAAATCTTAAGAGAAACACCCAGCCAAACCAACCATTATTTGCTGCGACTGTAGTCAGAACTCAGGCAGTGAACACCCAAGACAGAACCACGTTAGAAAGGACGGGAACAGGCGCGCTCTGCTAAGCTCTGACTTTCCTATAGCAAAATTCCATAATCCGCCGGTGCTCCGGACATACATTACCAAGCTGTGTTCTTAACTGCAAGGACACTGTCTGGCATACCGGAGGCGATGGCTGGTTGCTTCGACGTCCCGTCGTAGTGATGATAATGTCGTGAGTATAGCCCAAAACAAATTATCCTGGTCTGGTTGTACAGACTAAAGACTTCCTAGCAACACAAATGCGCCTCTGAGGGAATCGAAGAAGGCTCAGCACACAATCACTGACGGTACAGTGATTGATTTTAACAAGCGAAATCACACATGAACTCCGATACAGTAGACTTTAGTAAAAACTGCTCAAGACGGACAACATAGGCTGCTTGTACGCAGAACACTCAATTTCCAACTGTACTCGGAAAGTTACGTTGAATTCGAAACTTCAGCAACTTCGTCAAACAGTTACAATTAAATGAAAGTATATTAGACAACCAATGGAAAGCAAGCTGTCCATAGCAGTGTGAGCTCAGTCTTGTAACCTACTCTCACCGAAAGGCGAGACTTAACGCTATCAAAAGCACCCGTACAAGCCAAACACAGAACATTCTCGCCCTCACGACAGTGGCCGTGGTTGAACATTCCAATCAGCAACTCGAAAACCGGCTCCAGTTTCTGCCACGATATTGCTATGTCAGGGAGCTATCCCCTGAGCAAGCCAATCACAGTTATGATTTTGCAGAAAACGCGGGAATTTGCCAGCAAAGGCTGCCTGGGAACACAAATCATTCCCACGCCTCGCTGGAAGCCCATCAGAAAGTGTTTTCACTAAGTTTCTGCGAAGTAACGGAATCTCTATCCCCAGCCGTTCCTTCAGGCACCTGTGGGCGTGTCGCCCCCGCTCTTATGATAATGTTGGGATCTGGACAACATCCACTCGACTATCTCACACCCATAGGCAAAACCATTTCAAGATCAGCAGAACCCGCCTGTCACCAGACCACTGGGGTGATGAGAGACAACGCGTGGGACGTCTGCGTGTGAAGGGATAGCAACTTTTCACTGCATGCAATTAGAGAGGAAAATATTCACATCTTCTGACTTCTCAATACTACCCTTGTAATGACAATACTCAGCAATACATCCCCAAATCGAATTACTCAGCATAAGGTATAAATATGAGGCAAAGCACTGTGAGCATCGTAAAGGCATGCCACCTCTCAAGGTGGCAGTAGGTGATTCCATCTTGACCAGGGGTGGTGTTGCATTTGGAGCGAAGGACGAGTGTGATGTCATGTGATATGATGGGAATGTTGATGTTAGAGGAGGGTAACTGATCCTAGTACAGGAAGCTAGGGGTGAGCGGTGGGACAGACGTACCAGTGCTCTCAAGGATGGTGGGGAAGATGGAGCAATCAAAATGGGGATCATGTCCATTATAATTATGCGGGCTGTTGTGCCATAGTCAGTAGCGAGCCAGTGGGTGTGCTGGACCTTCCATCGAGCTACAGACCCCCTTGAAGGTGTCCTCTGCAGACAGGAACGAAACGTTGGGAATTGACTGGGAATTCATTAACCAAGTACGGCATAACAGCCTGAATAATTATAATGGGCATGACATTTCCGGCCGTGAAAGTCTGCATTTTAGTAAAATGGGGATCATAAGGAAATGAGAAGACCTCAGAGAGGCGGGAAACAAGATGGTTACCCTTACTGAGGTTGTCAGGAAAGGGTAGATCGTTGTGGAGGATAGGATAATGTGGGGTGGGATTATTACCAGTAAGGCAGTGGAAGGCTGACCAGTATTTGGAGGAGATGACAGGGAGGGTGGAGTTGAAGTGTGTGCATGTCTGACATGAGCCCCAGTGTTTATTTGCTGTAAGGAGGTTCTGGGTGTGTCACTGTAATTGCTGGTGGTGGATGAATGTATTCCAGTCACAGGTGCAGAGGAAGTAGTGGTAGAGCCTGTGGGATTCATAAAGAAGAAGGATAGCCTGTGGAGGAAGCATAGGGTGGTGAGGGTGGATGAGTTTGGTAGGGACATGGGCATCCACAGCGTCAGTGATGGTCTTCTGAAGGAAGGAAGAGGCATTGGTGATGTCAGCAAGATGGTAAATGGTGAGGGGTGGCTTTCGACCTGTGAGGCAATGGATTTCCGGTAGGCATCCCAGTCGATGCGGTGGTAGTTGTGGATGGATTTTGCAGGGGCAGCTGGGCAGGAGGCTGCAGGGGTGCCACAGGCAGAGGAGACATTAAGAAGGATGGGAAGGTGGTCACTACCAATGGGATCGAGGACATTCATGGCGATATGACCAAGGAGGTTGGGGGGAAAGGGGATACTATCGGGGGTGGAGCTACTTTCAGGACAGGGGTGTTGTGGGAGCAGAACAAGGCTGCCATGGGGTATGGCAAGGAACTAATGCCTCCGCCAAAGGGTGGCAGGGTCACGGTTGTGGAAGTTGAGGTCATTGGCAATCACATAGGTGGAGAAAGTATGGTCAACATGGGAAATTAAGTTATAGGCGATAGGAGCTGCAGGATGGATATAGATAGTGGCACAGGTGATGGCGAAGAAGCGAAAAAAATGCTGAGGAGAAGGTGTTCAGTTGGGTCACTGAGGAGGGGTTGTGGTCAGACAGGTAGATGCTTGAGGTGGCCAATAGTGACCCTACCTCAGGTGAGGGGATAGGGGATTGGCGATTATTGGTGCAGTGAAGAGATAGGGAGAGGTGCAGAGAGCATGGTGAGGTTGGAGGAAGATTTCATTAAGGATAAAGAAGTCAACCTGGTGCTGGGATAGGGTATGCATGAAGAGGTATTTGTTGGCAGGGAGGGAGCAAATGTTGAGGTAGAAGAGACGATACTGGTAATGTGGCAGTAGGTGGGAAGGGGAAGGAATTTGGGTGAGGAGTGGGGCTTAAATGAGGGTATCTAGGCAAGTTAAGGTAAAGTGGGCCTGGTTGTGAGATTAGGTGAGATAGGTATTTAGATGGAAAACAGAGCAGGTGGCGAGGGAAATCTGCTGGATTGTGTGGGGGCGCTGGAAGGACTGGATATTCTGCAGGATGATGATTAGGAACCAGACAACATCTTCTGCTGGAGGGGGAGGACGGAGGGAATTGTTGGGGTGAATGGGCAGGTGGAGGGGGCGAATGGGGACAGTGAGCTCAGGGTCGGTGAGAGGAGTTTTTGCTTTGCATTTGGAGGAGTAGGTGGGGTGGGGTTCATTGGAGATGTTGCTGGAAGGGGGAGAAGCTAGGTTAGGAAACTGTTTAAGGAAGTGGGAAGTTT
Organism: Schistocerca gregaria; assembly: GCF_023897955.1. Classification (NCBI taxonomy): domain Eukaryota; kingdom Metazoa; phylum Arthropoda; class Insecta; order Orthoptera; family Acrididae; genus Schistocerca; species Schistocerca gregaria. Next base: position 28,598,999 of record NC_064924.1, on the reverse strand, counting down.
AACAATGGGGGCAAGTGGGGGATTCTTGCAGTTTTGGGTAAGGTGGTCGTTGTACAGGAGACAGCACTGCCAGTGGTAGGATTGAGGAGGGGAACGGCATGGGACAATGGTGTGGTGGTGGTTGAAAATCAGGGCTCCCTGTGTGAGGAAGTGCACCATGAAGGAGGCAGACTCAGTAAAGATACACATGAGGAATTTAGCACCAGAGGAGTAGTAAATATGGGGGGCCAAGTGGACTTCCAGGGCGGGATGGGCGTTCAGTTCCGGCAACACCTCCACCTCCATGACCATAGGGCTGAGTTTTGTGATTACAGCAGTGAGGGTTGGCAGATGATGAGGGGATTTGGGAGGAGGAAGTAAGGAAAGGGGTGAGGGATGCATGGGAGCCAAAGGTGATGTGGTGAAGGTGCCACAGGAGATCAGTATGGAAAGAGGGAGAGGAGGACTTGATGAGAACAGAGTCTCTGCAAGGGATAAATTGAGTAATGGGTGCACTGGGGATGTATTTCCAGATTTCAAGAATGGTTCAAATGGCTCTGAGCACTATGGGACATAACATCTGAGGTCATCAGTCCCCTAGAACTTATAGCTACTTAAACCTAACTAATGTAAGGACATCACTTACATCCATGCCCGAGGCAGGATTCGAACCTGCGGCGGTAGCGGTCGCGTGGTTCCAGATTGAAGCGCCTAGAATGACTCGGCCACACTGGCTGGCCCAGATTTCGAGGGTGGTGGTGCAGGCATCTAGGAATTTTGGATCATAATGTAGGTATACAGGGTGGGGGCTTGGAAGGCGAGAGGAGGAGTGGTATCTATGACAGGATGGGGCAGGCAGTGGTTTTATGGAGGAGGGGGTGGACGTGAGGTCTCCAATTGGGCGGTTGGAGGGTTTTCGGCAGATATGGCATGGGAGGAGGGATGAGGGACTGGATGGATGTGTGGGAGTGGGAGGCAGGCCCCTCTTGTGAGGTGGTGGCATTGGGTATGTGGGTGGGTCGCTCTGTGGTGACGAGTATGATACAGCGTGCAGTTACTCGGGCTGGGGAAGCAGGAGTAATTGTAGTGGAATGGGTGGGGAGGGGGGCAACAGCAGTGGGAGGGGGGCAAGATCAGGGGCTGGAGCAGGAGAAGGAGCTGTTGAAGAAGCAGGGGATGGAGCAGGGGAAGGAGCAACATACAGGTGACATGAGGAGGAGACAGAAGGGGAGGAGACGTCAAGAATGGGAGGTGGAGGAGACGATTTAAGCCCATAGGAAGCACTCCACGAGGTTACAGTGGGGTCAGGTGAAGGGGAGGTGTAGATGATGGTGGTAGTGGGGCTGTCCATGATTAAAGGCGGCGCCCACTGGAAACAGGTGTCGCCGAGGTGGGAAAGGAACTGAAACGTGGGCCGGCGGCCGAGGAGGCGGCGGCGGTGGCGGCGAGCACCGGGCGGCGGGCGGCGGGCGGCAGCGACGGCGTGCAGACGGGCGAAAGGACAACAGCGGCTGGCAGGCGGACAGGCGGACAGGCGGACGGGCAGCAATGTCAGGGGACTCTTCCAAAGCGACGAGTTCACCCTGAGTAGCCAGGTAGTGTAAGTCTCGACGTGGAACTGAGGGGATCCAACCCTCGAATGTGATTGGCTTGTCTCGAAGAATTTCTTTTATTGTATTGAGGCTTGGCAACTGGTATACATACACAGGGTGATTCTGGAGGAATGTCACATAATTTGTGAGGTTATTCTACAAGTGAAAATAAACCGATAAAGTTATATGAACATGTTCCGATTTTCGATTGTTATAGAACTGTTGTAGGTTGAAGACTACACACACCCATGAGTGAACGTGAAACCAAGTATTAATATTGCTTACTGAAGTGCTGTGTAGGCGCTGCAATAGACAGAGTATTGGTGGGGCAAAAGACTGATCCATCCTGCAAGAGGTGTGGGTGTTGTCCAACAGATGGCAGCACTCTGACGTCGTACTGAGGCAACAGCTCCAAGCGTGCCCAGTGTGCGATCATCGGTTGGATCTGTGAGCAGTCGTGAGGCCCTGTGCGTGTAGTGTTTGAGTGTTGTTTAATTGAGCAAGTCGATTGTGGCTGTGAATACCAGCATTCCGCATGCATTCACCCATGCAGTGCCCATGTGGCTGTCACAGAACACCAGAGCTGTTTCACTGATCGACGGACCTCCTGTGCCATGGTATTTCCCAGAGTTTTTGGAACATTCTGTGAATCCGGAACACTAGCCAGTCTACACTAACATCAGAACGTGAGGCCATCCTGCCAGATGACGAAAGGAAAGACACTATTGCAATGGTACAACGCAGTCCCACCACCATTACACGTCGCATTAGCTGTCATCTCGATATTCCACAAAACACAAGTGTGGCGTACGTTACATTCCGACGACTTGTATGTGCATCTCATGCAGCATTCTCATCCGTATGACTCAGCAAGCAGTACACAGAGACGTAATACAATACACTTTATTTACAGATGAGGCTACTTTCACGTACAATGGTATCATGGACACCAGCAATTTTTGCACGTCGGTGACAGAGAATCCACATGACATTAGGGAAACAAGATTTATATCCATGTTCTCTGTAAACGTCTGGTGTGGTACGATTGATGACATGGTGTTAGGGTCTGTGTTTCTGCCAAACCACACGACAGCCTCAGCATACGCCCGTTTCCTGATGGAAAACCTGCCTGCACTTTTAGAAGACACAACATTAGAACAACAACGGCAAATGTACCCACAGCGTGATGGGTCACAGATTTACTGTATCAGACAAGTATCCCAGTATCTCAGTAACACATTTCCTCAACGATGATTGGCCGTGACAGACCAGTTAACTAGTCTGCCACATCACCTGACCAAACTCATTAGATTTCTGTTTGTGGGGCTTGTTAAAGGGGCATGTGTATGCTATGAAAATGGTTACACGTGAGAACTTGTTGCTCGCATCACCAGCGCTGTTGCATGCAGCCCCCCAAACGCGTTAACAAGTGCATTCATTTAGGTGGGGGACTTTATAAACACCTCTTTTATGATGGATCAGTCATGTCCCGCCATTATTCTGTCCTTCACGGCGACTACAAAGCTTTTCGGTAAGTAATATTTACACTTATCTTTATAATCCTTCATGAATGCTTGTAGTCTTCAACACGCGCAAGTTCCATAATGACTGAAGATAAGACACATGTTCATGACACTCTTTCGTTTATATTTATTGTTTCTATCGACACAAGAATACAATAGAGTTGCTTCAATGAATTCATTTCACGATACCTCGTTAACGTGTGCCCTATATAAATGGCCGCCAACTTTTTTCTGTAATACGACGTATTTGAAATCTTATTTACGTTGCAGTTTTTGAATCTTTAACAGGTTTTGAGGAATTTAATTCCAGAAATGCAAGTTTTCATTTCAAGAACAAAGTTTTCCGTTTATGTAGTGCTTCTATCAATTCTAAAAATGCTGACTTTCGTGGTGACATATGTTGCATTTCTATGAGATGACGACAACAAATTTGCCAACGACGATCTCCAAGTGGTGAATGAAACTTTTAAGGATTTCTATGAAGAAATAAAAAAGGTTGATACTGAAAAAAGTTACGAAATATTATTGCATTATTGTTGACCAGTAATGGTGAGGCAAGTCTCTGCAGATTCACAGAAATACGTAAAGAAGGAAGTCACTTACCTTTGTCGCAAAACGTCGAACGCACTACGTGTGGACTGTGCCGCCCCTGTTGGACCACGTGTTACTATTGTTACCGCGACTGCAAAGCTGCGCAAGTGCAGGTGTGAAAGTTTCAGTACAACATCCATTGAACCTGTAATATATAGTTAAGAGGGCAAACACAGTAGGTCAGTGACGTGCAGACCTCAGTACGTTCAACCCTGCTCCAGACTGTCGTCCCTGGTGTAACCAAGGAGCATCAACCAAAAGACGAAAATGCTTCAGACAAAACGTCTGATTTTTCCGTAGGATCGTAATCTGCAGTGTAAAAACGGGGGTTCCCTATGAACATTTCAATGTTGCCCCTCCCCCCTCCGCCACCTGCAGACAGGCTGGGGTGGCGGGTCCGGCGTGATGTCGTTGAATGTCACCATCCGAGACAAGCTAATTAGAATTATAACTTTCTTTTATCCGATGTGTAGTTTTCGTAATAATTCAATATCTTCTGTTAAAATGAAGACCCTGTATCCTACCCAGCAGTGAAGATATCTCACATAGCCAGTGCCATGCGTCAGTAAGGGGTGCATTTTGTTAGTACAGGTTGCCTACATAAGGGGTAGGTATACACTCAGGGGCAAACCTATTGTTCTCCTTTGATAGACAGGTACTTTACCTATTATTCTCCTTTGATTGACAGGTCCTCAACCTACTGTTCTATTAACTGGTTTTCCATGTCACGCCAATTCCCTTTGATTGACAGGCACTTATCCTATTCTCCCCCAGCCCCCTACCCCTCTCTCAACACCCTTTCCCACCTCACTGCTACAGGTCTGAGTTATTAGAATAGCTCCTCTCACTCTCAGCAATTTCATTGACAATTAAATTGATCAATTAATTAACCACTCACCCACTGCTAAATCCCTTCCTCTCTCAGTCCCCATAAAATGATGGGAGGTTCAAGTTCCATCAGGAAAATGCAACCTACCACAGCTACCTCCACTAACCTAAGAAAATGGCGGGAAAAACGACACTTGGGCTACCTCCACCAACCTAAGTGAAATGACGGCCGCCTCTTCCTAGGAATTGGCTAGGAAAGGTCGCAGCCTGTGCAGGATAGGACAGGCCTAAGTCTTACTTAACCTATTGTTCTGCTAAGTGATTTTCCATGTCACACCCATTTCCTTAAACTATTGTACCGCGTTTGATGAGAAAATAATTAGTAATATCCTCCCACAATCTTCTGGTACACCTCAAGAATACAACATGCTTTTGAACACTATTTCTGGGGCATTCTTCTTTGTCCCCCACCCCTTACAATATTGTACTGCGTTTTACATAAAAATTATGCAGATTAACCTTCTGTTATTCACTGAATCTGCTGTTCTGCTCCATGTCACCCACTGACGCAACACCCCACCCTCCCCCCTTACAGCTAACACCATGCTGATATAAAAAATTATACAAATTAATTAAACGATATTTTTCACATGTATGGCGTAGCTTTTTTAATTTGCAGCATCCTATTGGTCGGTGAAATCGATGGAACACAGTTTAAACAAAAGATCGGTAGTAAGAAACACATCCCTCCCACTTGACGCCCGACCCCACGGCCTCCGCCGCCATCAAATGCCAAACGACACTTAGGTGTCAATTCGGGACCCGCAATGATGAAGCGGCGACATCTCCTTCACACATTATACCTAATAAATTCCTGCCGAAACATGTAATTCACCTAGGCACCGTTGCTGGCGCGAAGACGCATAGCTGCGGTGTGGCTCTAGCCCCGAGATAGATGCTTCCCAGGATAGCACAGGCTGCATTTTTCCTAGCGACTGTCACTGGATTTACCCATCAAGCTGCCGCTGGTGGTGGTGGTGGTGGGGGAGCACTGTCTCAAATTATATCAGTTTTTGCTGAAGATGAGTGCTATTAAGGAAGTGAAGTTTAAGATGGAAGATAACAAAATATATATAATGGTTGCGTGCAATTACGCCTATAATGCAGCACAAATTGGGTTATGGGAGCAGGAGGCACATGACCAAAGATATATAACAGACATGTCAAAAATTATGTCTCCGTTTTCTTGAAGAAAACCACAGACATAGCATGTTGTTAAAAACTCTACACTGTCACAGCGGGAGCAGGGATGAGAGAAAAGAACACACAGGTTGTGAGGTAAAAAATCATTTACTTCCGATCCAACTTACAAGGAAATTTACATATTCATAAGCAGACCCAGCCCCCCATGAACCATGGACCTTGCCGTTGGTGGAGAGGCTTGCGTGCCTCAGCGATACAGATGGCCGTACCGTAGGTGCAACCACAACGGAGGGGTATCTGTTGAGAGGCCAGACAAACATGTGGTTCCTGAAGAGGGGCATCGGCCATTTCAGTAGTTGCAGGGGCAACAGTCTGGATGATTGACTGATCTGGCCTTGCAACATTAACCAAAACGGCCTTGCTGTGCTGGTACTGCGAACGGCTCAAAGCAAGGGGAAACTAAAGCCGTAATTTTTCCGGAGGGCATGCAGCTTTACTGTATGATTAAATGATGATGGCGTCCTCTTGGGTAAAATATTCCGGAGGTAAAATAGTCCCCCATTCGGATCTCCGGGCGGGGACTACTCAGGAGGACGTCGTTATCAGGAGAAAGAAAACTGGAGTTCTACGGCTCGGATCGTGGAATGTCAGATCCCTTAATCGGGCAGGTAGGTTAGAAAACTTAAAAAGGGAAATGGATAGGTTAAAGTTAGTGGGAATTAGTGAAGTTCGGTGGCAGGAGGAACAAGACTTTTGGTCAGGTGAATACAGGGTTATAAGTACAAAATCAAATAGGGGTAATGCAGGAGTAAGTTTAATAATGAATAAAACAATAGGAGTGCGGGTAAGCTACTACAAACAGCAGTGAACGCATTATTGTGGCCAAGATAGACACAAACCCCATGCCTACCACAGTAGTACAAGTTTATATGCCAACTAGCTCTGCAGATGACGAAGAAATTGATGAAATGTATAATGAGATAAAAGAAATTATTCAGGTAGTGAAGGGAGACGAAAATTTAATAGTCATGGGTGACTGGAATTCGTCAGTAGGAAAAGGGAGAGAAGGAAACATAATAGGTGATTATGGAATGGTGCTAAGAAATGAAAGAGGAAGCTGTCTGGTAGAATTCTGCACAGAGCATAACTTAATCATAGCTAACACTTGGTTCAAGAATCATAAAAGAAGGTTGTATAGATGGAAGAATCCTGGAGATACTAAAAGGTATCAGATAGATTATATAATGGTAAGTCACAGATTTAGGAATCAGGTTTTCAATTGTAGGACATTTCCAGGGGCAGATGTGAACTCTGACCACAATCTATTGGTTATGACCTGTAGATTAAAACTGAAGAAACTGCAAAAAGGTGGGAATTTAAGGACATGGGATCTGGATAAGCTGAAAGAACCAGAGGTTGTGCAGAGTTTCAAGGAGAGCATAAGGTAACAATAGACAGGAATGGGGGAAAGAAACACAGTAGAATAAGAATGGGTAGCTCTGAGGGATGAAGTAGTGAAGGCAGCAGAGGATCAAGTAGGTAAAAAGACGAGGGCTAGTAGAAATCCTTGGGTAACAGAAGAAATATTGAATTTAATTGATGAAAGGAGAAAATATAAAAATGCAGTAAATGAAGCAGGCAAAAAGGAATACAAACGTCGCTAAACTGAGATCGACAGGAAGTGCAAAATGGCTAAGCAGGGATGGCTAGAGGACAAATGTAAGGATGTAGATGCTTATCTCACTATGGGTCAGATAGATACTTCCTACAGGAAAATTAAAGAGACCTTTGGAGAGAAGAGAACCACGTGTATGAATATCAAGAGCTCAGATGGCAACCCAGTTCTAAGCAAAGAAGGGAAGGCAGAAAGGTGGAAGGAGTATATAGAAGGTTTATACAAGGGCGATGTACTTCAGGACAATATTATGAAAATGGAAGAGGATGTAGATGAAGACGAAATGGGAGATAAGATACTGCGTGAAGAGTTTGACAGAGCACTGAAAGACCTGAGTCGAAACAAGGCTCCCGGAGTAGACAACATTTCGTTAGAACTACTGACGGCCTTGGGAGAACCAGTCACGACAAAACTCTACCAGCTGGTGAGCAAGATGTATGAGACAGGCGAAATACCCTCAGACTTGAAGAAGAATATAATAATTCCAATCCCAAAGAAAGCAAGTGCAGTTTAATAAGTCACAGCTGTAAAATACTAACGCGAATTATTTACAGGCGAATGGAAAAACTGGTAGATGCGGACCTCGGGGAGGATCAGTTTGGATTCCATAGAAATGTTGGAACACGTGAGGCAATACTGACCTTACGACTTATCTTAGAAGAAAGATTAAGAAAAAGCAAACCTACGTTTCTAGCATTTGTAGACTTAGAGAAAGCTTTTGACAATGTTGACTGGAATACTCTCTTTCAAATTCTGAAAGTGGCAGAGGTAAAATACAGGGAGCGAAAGGCTATTTACAATTTCTACAGAAACCAGATGGCAGTTATAAGAGTCGAGGGACATGAAAGGGAAGCAGTGGTTGGGAAGGGAGTGAGACAGAGTTGTAGCCTCTCCCCGATGTTATCCAATCTGTATATTGAGCGAGCAGTAAGGGAAACAAAAGAAAAATTTGGAGTAGGTATTAAAATTCATGGAGAAGAAGTAAAAACTTTGAGGTTCGCCGATGACATTGTAATTCTGTGAGAGACGGCAAAGGACTTGGAAGAGCAGTTGAACGGAATGGACAGTGTCTTGAAAGGAAGATATAAGATGAACATCAGCAAAAGCAAAACGAGGATAATGGAATGTATTCAAATTAAATCGTGTGATGCTGAGGGAATTAGATTAGGAAATGAGACACTTAAAGTAGTAAAGGAGTGTTGCTATTTAGGAAGTAAAATAACTGATGATGGTCGAAGTAGAGAGGATATAAAATGTAGACTGGCAATGGTAAGGAAAGCGTTTCTGAAGAAGAGAAATTTGTTAACATCGAATATAGATTTACGTATCAGGAAGTCATTTCAGAGAGTATTTTTTTGGAGTGTAGCCATGTATGGAAGTGAAACATGGACAATAAATAGTTTGGACAAGAAGAGAATAGAAGCTTTCGAAATGTGGTGCTACAGAAGAATGCTTAAGATAAGGTGGATAGATCACGTAACTAATGAGGAGGTATTGAAGAGGATTGGGGAGAAGAGAAGTTTGTGGCACAACTTGACTAGAAGAAGGGATCGGTTGGTAGGACATGTTTTGAGGCATCAAGGGATCACAAATTTAGCATTGGAGGGCAGCGTGGAGGGTAAAAATCGTAGAGGGAGACCAAGAGATGAATACACTAAGCAGATTCAGAAGGATGTAGGTTGCAGTAGGTACTGGGAGATGAAGAAGCTTGCACAGGATAGAGTCTCATGGAGAGCTGCATCAAACCGGTCTCAAGACTGAAGACAACAACAACAACAACAACAAGCAGACACAGCAACACTTTTTTCCACACATGTTCGAGTCGATGGAGAGAACACACATAGAATTCCAAGCAGTTGACATGCTAATGCTAATTTATTGTCTGCTAAATGACTTGCAGCAGAGGTTAATACACCGGATATGCTTTAGGGGATGCTTGGTTAGAGAACACCGTGAAACCCTCTAGACCTATGCATCACCCTCAAATCACTTCAGCCAAATACTATGTGTTTGCTTCAAAAATTTTACTGCTAATTCCATTCCCTCCTTTCTCCCTCTTACAGAGTATTTGTCTCGAATCATCTCTATATCACTTTATGGCGAATGCCGAAACGGAGACTATGAAGAAATCAAAGACGAATTTCCTTCCGAATCGCTATACGGTTTATGTCGTTACGGTACTTCGTCTGTAATGACCTCGTCATCGATGAGATTCTAAAGAAAATTTTCTTTTGTTCCTCCTTCGGTATCGATGGCACTACTACTTCAAACACTATATTTCATTTCATTGATAATAAAGCATTTTCCTTTCAAGTACGGCAACGTGATGCTTACTTATAGAGACAGATTTCCGACATTGTTTACCAACGTTGTGTATCAAGTAAGTACTAAATAACAAAGACTTATAAAATTCTTATCTTGGCAATGAGCAAAGATTCCAATGTTTTGGCCTTCTATGTGATGCCATGGTTTGTACTCTAAGCAGTTTATTCATCGAGGTAGTTAATGCAGTTGTAAGAAAGGTTTCGCACTTGTGTTCAGTAGGACGGCAATCCAAATCCTCATCCAGATAGCCACGTTTACTATGACGTTAATCTCAGTCAGTATCTCCAAACTCATTTATCCACTGTACCAGTTTCGACTGCATAATGCATCAGTAGGAGAGGAGAAGGGAGGGCGAGGAGAGGGAGGGGGGGGGAGGAAGGCGACATCAACTTATGAATGTATTCATTTATTATTATAATCTTAGACCTTGTACAATCATGTAACTGATACTGGTAACATACATTACACCAGAGATGGCTCGACCCGTAGCAATAAGAATTTAAATGCACTTATACCCATTACAGAAACATATATCTATGGATGGCTCGAATAAGTATTGCTTATGTTGTGACTACCCCCATTTAAATAGTAAGACCACGACAGATGCCTGCCTACCTACCTAGTTCTGAACGTTATAGATAATCTAGGCCAAAGGCACTACTTATCGATATTGGTTTTGAGGAGTGCATAGCGTCAATTATAAGCTGCTCAGGAACATAATTCGGAAACGGCGTTTTCAGCACCCTGATGACGCAATCTGTATAGAAGGATACCTTTTGGATTAAGAAATGCATTCCAACATTCTCTGGACGGACGGACTAAATGATTAAAACTGCGTCTTGTCTATTTCTGTGATATAACCATCTTTTCAAGGAATATGCGGGAGCATAGGCAGCGAATGAGGGAAATGTTCAAGAGATTGTGAGCAACTCCTTTCACGCTAAGTACAGAGAAGTGTCACGTGATTAGAAAGGATGTTATAGGAACTGGTCCTAGAGTAGTGCAAGCAGTCCAAGATTTTCCTGTACCAGGAACAACCAGCGAGTTGACAATCGTTTCTGTGTCTTGCAAATTATTATAGGAAGTTCGTGAAGAGGTCTGATGATACTAGAAGACAGCCAACATAGTTATTGAAGACGGGTTTTAAATTTTTGTGGTCGGAGGAATATCAGGCAGCAGTTGTCCAACTGAAGGGAGTGTTAACGTCGAGTCCATACCAGTGTTTCCAGACTTTCAGAAGGAGTGCACATTATCGCGTGATGTGTCGCATCCTGTCTCTGAATGCGTTCTGTACTACTAAGTCGATGGTCAGCAACGTTTATTGCCTTTGCATAAAGACCGTTGTACACAGCAGGGAGTGCTTACTTTACTTCAGAGTGGGCAATGCTTAGCTTGATGTATGCAGTAACATACTGCCGGTGTTACATGTCTGGTAGGAAGTCAAAGTCGTGACACACCATGTTGCTTTGAAGTGGTTACTACATTTGAAGGATCCATCTAGTACTTTGACGAGATGGACATTAAAAATAATTAATCTGAGTACGAAGTAACCCACAAACCAGAGGAAAAGCACGGAAATGTGGACAGGTTAAGCAGAAAAATAGTAGTGGTACAAGAACTAGATCAAGACCTTGGGGAATGGAAAGGGTCACAGAGTACCGACGAATAGCACGTGGCAAGGGAGTATGGCAAGCCACAACAGTTTAGCTTGCATGACAGATCATTCTGTAGAGAAACAAAATCAGAATCACAATTGGTGGCTCCAGCCGAGTTGAAGCAAGAAGTACTATTTGATATGCATGATACACCATATTGGGCCATGCGGGATGCAGGACGACTAATCAGAGACTGGTCGACAAGTAATGGTGGAAAGGAAGGAAAAATAATGCCCATCAGTACGTCAGTAATTTTGTGTATTGTGCATAGCGAACGAATTTAAACCAGAAGCAAGTACTGTTACAGAGACTTCCATAAGCAGTGGAACCATTTAGTTTTATTTGGATGGACGTGTTAGGCCCATGAAACAAAACACCAGCAGGTGTTGTGCTGAACATAACAGACCACAGACCAACAAGCAATCACAGTTACTCAGGCGTTGTTTTAATAGACGGATACTGAAGTTTTGGGCGTTGGAGACAATAATCACGGGCCAAGGAGTGAAATTCATGTCAGACCTGAAGAGTGGGCTGTGTCGATCTTTAAAAGTAAAAAAGTTGAGAACTAGTCCACTTTACCCAAAGACTAACGCAAGGACAGGAAAAGTTCATTTGACGATTGGAAAGAAGCTTAGTTATTACACGAATGCACTCTATTCAGGCTTCAGTGTTTACAACCCCAAATGTTACAGTAGCACAGGTTTTCAGCCAGTAATGTGGTTCATGGAAAGAAGATGCCGTCGCCATTCGACACGGTTAGCCAGAAAGGCTGCAGGAAGGGGGAGTCAGAGCGAGTGTTTGGAAGAACGATAAGGGAAGTGTGGAGGAAGGTCCAGCGAGCAAATTCCAGGGCACTGAAGAAGCAGGAAGAGGCAGTGAAGCGAGTGGGACCATAATATCAGTATAAAGTAGACCAATGAGTGACATTGGTGAGCCCATATACTCTGAAAGAAAAAACGACAAATTTGTAATATGGTGCTAGTAGCTAAAACCACACCACAATTGTAAATCTGCAGCTGCCAATGAGGTCAGCAATTAAGCATGTTGGGTGCGTACGACGCCCAAGGGTGCACCAGACGTAATTCTACGGGAGGCATTAATGAGAGCAAGGAAACAGGCAAGGAACTCCTCAAACTCGGAATGCGTTGAAGCCAAGGAAATGAGTGATGTGCACTGCGATTTTGTCATTTCTGGACATGGTGCTTCTGTGTACGCTTCAGAACAATAACGGCGTTCAGAACAAGGTCATATATTTGTGTTAGTGTAGGACCTATCGATATTGTTCAGTGACAGCAGGCATCTGAGGAGGGAGGGGGGGAGGAGTGATACTGATCTCTGTCCTAAGGTTTCTTTATGGAAGAAGGGCCGGAAAAGAAGAATGCTAATTTTAGAAGTGCTGTATCTCTTCACCAGGGATGGATTCGGTGACTGAAAGATCATCTACGCGACAAAGGGGTTCTGGTGTTATCCAGTCGCACAATATCATTAAGTTTAATATTTGAAGTGTGGAAATTGTGAAACGAAATTAGAAGGCTAAAGGACGTGTTCTCAGGGGTAGAACAGTTAGCAGATGGTACCAGATGGATGACACACGGCTTGAACGAGCACAGGAAGCTGCTCGGGACACGCGCAAGATTACAGGAGGAGATGCAACAGGTCACCGGAGTGGTACCACACAAGTCCGGGAGAATAAAAGTGGACGGATAGAGGTGGTGACAGGATACTGGAGACCATCTTTGGAACAGCAAATGAAGCTGACCTAAGCACATTGAACAAAACTGCAGAGCCCACAAGGGTGTTAGCGGAGGCAAGTGAAATAATCATGGAGTGTCATTCTACGCATTAACGACGATATCAAGTGTATTGCAGTTATTAGGGGATACTATCTAGAATGCAAAACTGAAGTTAACAAACTTTTGTATGCCGTTGCTCAAGCGCTACGTGGGCAGTTAAGACAAGTCTTGCTATTACCTAGCTGTGTCTGAAGGGGTTGAGAGAAGCACCAGGAGAATAAGTGTCAGAATAATTCTTAGTAGTGGAGCCAAGCAGCCAGAACTCGCAGTTCTACTACCATGGTGATGCGGTTTGTGCAGCGCCAGATAGTGCACCGTTGTATGTTTCATTAAAGATGCTGGTAGCAAGCAATCATGCAGTGTTTAGGTGCTACATGGTTCACACTTATCTGGTGAAGGTAGCGACAGATGGAAAATTTTGCAAGCGGGAAAGGAAGGGGTGCTACTTCTGACGGAAGATGTTGTTGTGGTCTTCAGTCCTGAGACTGGTTTGATGCAGCTCTCCATGATACTCTATCCTGTGCAAGCTTCTTCATCTCCCAGTACATATTGCAACCTACATCCTTCTGAATCTGCTTAGTGTATTCATCTCTTGGTCTCCCTCTACGATTTTTACCCTCCACGCTGCCCTCCAGTACTAAATTGGTGATCCCCCGATGACCCAGAACATGTGCTACCAACCGGTCCCTTCTTCTTGTCAAGTTGTGCCACAAATTTCTCTTCTCCCCAATCCTATTCAATACCTCCTCATTAGTTATGTGATCTACCCATCTAATCTTCAGCATTCTTCTGTAGCACCACATTTCGAAAGCTTCTATTCTTTTCTTGTCCAAACTATTTATTGTCCATGTTTCACTTCCATACATGGCTACACTCCATACAAATACTTTCAGAAACGACTTCCTGACACTTAAATCTATACTCGATGTTAACAAATTTCTCTTCTTCAGAAACGCTTTCCTTGCCATTGCCAGTCTACATTTTATATCCTCTCTACTTCGACCATCATCAGTTATTTTGCTCCCCAAATAGCAAAACTCCTTTACTACTTAAAGTGTCTCATTTCCTAATCTAATTCCCTCAGCATCACCCGACTTAGTTCGACAACATTCCATTATCCTCATTTTGCTTTTGTTGATGTTCATCTTATACCCTCCTTTCAAGACACTATCCATTCCGTAGAACTGAAGTTTCGTCGGGGAAGACCGACAAATACATTAAGGACTCCTTACATTTCATTGAGAAGCTGAAGGTACTGAAACTTCCACCAAACGACATCCTAGTCAGCTATGATGTTGTTTCGTTATTTACGAAAGTGCCACTCAGTGACGCTCTGGAGCACTTCGGCTCCTTTTTCCTGCGAGACGTCAAAAAGCTCTTCTATGCGTGTCTCACTACGAGCTATTTCACGTGGAATGACGATTTCTACAAACAGCTGGAAGGCGTCGCCATGGGTAGTCCTCTCAGTCCAGTGGTGGCCAACCTCTTCATGGAACAATTCGAAGCACAGGCACTGGACTAGGCTACTTTCAAACCTAAGGTATGGTACAGTACGTCGATGATACTTTCATGGTGTGGAGCCATGGTGAAGAACAGCTCGGTGACTTCCTAAGGCACTTGAACAGCCTCCTTGCCAACATAACATTCACCATGGAAGTAGAAAAGGACAAGAAACTGCCATTTCTAGATGTGCTGGTCACAAGGGACGGCGAAAACCTGGGACACAGCGTGAAACGAAAACCGACACACACGGACCGATACCTGCACAAATTGTCAAACCACCACCCGAGCCAGAAAAGAGGCATGATTAGTACGCTCGTAACGAGAGCAGGACGAATATGTGAGCCGCCAGTATCAAAGAGCATAAGCGACATTGCAGGTTGGGGCAGGTGGAGAATTCGGCCGTGGCAGAGCACGCACTGAATGAGTCCGACCACGTAATAGAATTCGCCGACACGGAAGTTCTGGCTGTGGAGAAGCACTATCACACGCGATTGTTCAGAGAAGCTGTAGAAATACAAAAACACGCGAACAGTCTGAACAAGAAAGAGGAAAGCCTTAAGGTGAACGTATCCTGGCTTCCCGTACTGTAGCGAACGACCGTCGCAGGTAGCAAGAGGAGAACCGCACCGGAAATGACCGCGGATAAGTCCTCGGACGTTGGCGCGCCAGGTACATATACACTCCTGGGAATTGAAATAAGAACACCGTGAATTCATTGTCCCAGGAAGGGGAAACTTTATTGACACATTCCTGGGGTCAGATACATCACATGATCACACTGACAGAACCACAGGCACATAGACACAGGCAACAGAGCATGCACAATGTCGGCACTAGTACAGTGTATATCCACATTTCGCAGCAGTGCAGGCTGCTATTCTCCCATGGAGACGATCATAGAGATGCTAGATGTAGTCCTGTGGAACGGCTTGCCATGCCATTTCCACCTGGCGCCTCAGTTGGACCAGCGTTCGTTCTGGACGTGCAGACCGCGTGAGACGACGCTTCATCCAGTCCCACACATGCTCAATGGGGGACAGATCCGGAGATCTTGCTGGCCAGGGTAGTTGACTTACACCTTCTAGAGCACGTTGGGTGGCACGGGATACATGCGGACGTGCATTGTCCTGTTGGAACAGCAAGTTCCCTTGCCGGTCTAGGAATGGTAGAACGATGGGTTCGATGATGGTTTGGATGTACCGTGCACTATTCAGTGTCCCCTCGACGATCACCAGAGGTGTACGGCCAGTGTAGGAGATCGCTCCCCACACCATGATGCCGGCTGTTGGCCCTGTGTGCCTCGGTCGTATGCAGTCCTGATTGTGGCGCTCACCTGCACGGTGCCAAACACGCATACGACCATCATTGGCACCAAGGCAGAAGCGACTCTCATCGCTGAAGACGACACGTCTCCATTCGTCCCTCCATTCACGCCTGTCGCGACACCACTGGAGGCGGGCTGCACGATGTTGGGGCGTGAGCGGAAGACGGCCTAACGATGTGCGAGACCGTAGCCCAGCTTCATGGAGACGGTTGCGAATGGTCGTCGCCGATACCCCAGGAGCAACAGTGTCCCTAATTTGCTGGGAAGTGGCGGTGCGGTCCCCAACGGCACTGCGTAGGATCCTACGGTCTTGGCGTCGCTGCGGTCCGGTTCCAGGTCGACGGGCACGTGCACCTTCCGCCGACCACTGGCGACAACATCGATGTACTGTGGAGACCTCACGCCCCACGTGTTGAGCAATTCGGCAGTACGTCCACCCGGCCTCCCGCATGCCCACTATACGGCCTCGCTCAAAGTCCGTCAACTGCACATACGGTTCACGTCCACGCTGTCGCGGCATGCTACCAGTGTTAAAGACTGCGATGGAGCTCTGCATGCCACGGCAAACTGGCTGACACTGACGGCGGCGGTGCACAAATGCTGCGCAGCTAGCGCCATTCGACGGCCAACACCGCGGTTCTTGGTGTGTCCGCTGTGCCGTGCGTGTGATCATTGCTTGTACAGCCCTCTCGCAGTGTCCGGAGCAAGTATGGTGGGTCTGACACACCGGTGTCAATGTGTTCTTTTTTCCATTTCCAGGAGTGTAGTCTGCGGCCGCGAGCTCGGCTCCAGTTCACCACCGGCAATGGAGGGTGAAGCTTTCACGATGCCAGCCACTCGTGCTGGCGAAACGTCAGAAATATCATTAGATGAACGTCGGCCGAAGAACCCGAGACAGAAGCCAGTAGTCAGTTTGTCAACAAGTGGACACGAAAGCCTTAACAATTGTGAATAAACAGCAACATGCCATGTCACTACTCAGTGAGGCAAAAACATCTCTCTCTGTTGTCCCTGGGGGGTGCTGACGTATGGGCAGCGGCTTCTTGTCTGTATGCTGATCTGGCGATTTGCAGAGCTGACGACAAGTCCGTGGTAGTACGGTACTCTTCAGAGGCCACTGCAGTTGTTACTGCCGCACTGTGTGACGCCCTGGCAGTTCCTCGCTCCGAACGCGTCACCGCAGCAGCGTGTATAGATGGCTGTGTGCGAGATATGCCTCGTTGCCCTCTGGCAGGGAGACGGACGGTGGCTGACTTTGCGGTGTCAAATCTTAGAAAGCAGCATAGGTGGCAGCAAGCACGGACAGCCCGTTTTGGAATGCACGGCTTTTGCTGGTGATGCCAAATTATCTAGCTATCTGGTGTAGCTCTGGTTTTGTGTTGGTTCTGCAGATCTCCAGGGGCGAGAAGTGTCCCTGTCTCTAAATACAGACATATTTATATGCCTGTAGCGTGAATTCTGAAACCCCACACACGGTCACGTCGCCCATATCAACCTCTTGCCCTGACTCAGTGACATTGCCCCACTCGCTAAGCGGTTACCACTGTGCGGTACAGTTTACTGCTGCATTCGGCTGTCCACGGCTTGCAGCGCACTCGCGTGCCTGTTGCTGTTAGAGCGACTCTCCACGGTGACATTCTCTCTGCTGCTGATTGCTTTTGCTAAAGACATAACTTTTGCTCCAAGACTGAGTGAGTTCAGTTCAGAAGTAGGATGAGACTCAGTCCCTCAGTTCTTGCTCCCATCCTCTTCTTTACTGTTATTACCTTCACCCTCAATGTGTAAAGCAAGTATGTAATACTAAATTAGCTACTCCTAACTGCTATAAAATTGCTGATTAATCTACAACTATGTAAATTATCTTCCATCCCTCGCCAAGGGGATCTAGTCAATGAGAACTTGAGTTACCCCTGGATTGGATTTTCGCGTGGCTCGTCGTTTCAGATAAATCAGAAATAGACAAAGCAAACTCAGAGTCACCTTGGCGCTAGGAACTGCGACACTCAAGGTCTTGGTCTCCTGGCGTATACCTTTCCAGTATCGTCCCAAATGTAGCAACAATTGCTCTGAATTGATCTGCCCCTGCTCTGCTGCTATCATCTGAATTAAATAATGGTCCAGCTGTCCTTAAAGAAGGTAAGGTTTTGCTTGTAAAACATCTCTAGAGGTTCGCCTGGCCAGTACAGCTGCGGCTGTGTCACATTCAACATAGTAACTCCCATCATGGTGGTTGGTAGGTGTAATATCACACACAGTCCCATCCACCTCCTTTTGCCAGGGTGTGCCTGTCTCACCCCTGAACAGTCGCATGATGCACGTGCTGCCACCCGCTGAAATCTCGCTAGCCATATGGTGACCTTGTTGAAGTTCACCCTCAGTCACCATCATATATCGATTCCCCATCTTCCGTCTCAAGACTTTTGGTCGGGTGAATACAGGGCTATAAATACAAAATCAAAAAGGGGTAATGCAGGAGTAGGTTTAATAATGAATAAAAAAAATAGGAGTACGGGTAAGCTACTACAAACAGCATAGTGAACGCATTATTGTGGCCACGATAGACACGAAGCCCACGCCTACTACAGTAGTACAAGTTTATATGCCAACTAGCTCTGCAGATGACGAAGAAATTGATGAAATGTATAATGAGATAAAAGAAATTATTCAGGTAGTGAAGGGAGACGAAAATTTAATAGTCATCGGTAACTGGAATTCAAGAATAGGAAAAGGGAGAGAAGGAGACGTAGTAGTTGAATATGGATTGGGGCTAAGAAATGAAAGAGGAAGCCGCCTGGTAGAATTTTGCACAGAGCATTACTTAATCATAGCTAACACATGGGTTAAGAATCATGAAAGAAGGCTGTATACATAGAAAAAGCTTGGAGATACTGACAGGTTTCAGATAGATTGTTTAATGGTAAGACCGAGATTTAGGAACCAGGTTTTAAACTGTAAGACATTTCCAGGGGCAGATGTGGACTCTGACCACAATCTATTGGTTATGAACTGTAGATTAAAACGGAAGAAACTGCATAAAGGTGGGAATTTAAGGACATGGGATCTGGATAAGCTGAAAGACCCAGAGGTTGCACAGAGTTTCACGGAGAGCATTAGGGAAGATTCAGAAGAACAGGGGAACGAGGTACAGTAGAAGAAGAATGGGTAGCTTTGAGAGTTGAAATAGTGAAGGCAGCAGAGGATCAAGTAGGTAAAAGGACGAGAGCTAGTAGGAATCCTTGGGTAACAGAAGAGATACTGAATTTAATTGATGAAAGGACAAAATATAAAAATGCAGTAAATTCTGCACGCAAAAAGGAATACAAAGGCCTCAAAAATGAGATCGAGAGGAAGTGCAAAATGGCAAAGCAGGCACGGCTAGAGGACAGATGTAAGGAAGTAGAGGCTTATCTCACGAGGGGTAAGATAGATACTGCCTACAGGAAAATGAAAGAGACCTTTGGAGAAAAGAGAACGACCTGTACGAATATCGAGAGCTCTTGCGTGAAGAGTTTGACAGAGAACTGAAAGACCTGAGTCGAAACAAGGCTCCCGGAGTAGACAACATTCCATCAAAACTACTGACGGCCTTGACAGAGCCAGTCCTGACAAAACTCTACCATCGGGTGAGCAAGATGTATGAGACAGACGAAATACCCTCAGACTTCAAGGAGAATATAATAATACCAATCCCGAAGAAAGCAGGTGCTGACAGATGTGAAAATTACCGAACAATCAATTTAATAAGTCACGGATGCAAAATACTAACGCGAATTCTTTACAGACGAATGAAAAAACTGGTAGAAGCCGACGCCGGGGAAGTTCAGTTTGGATTCCGTAGAAATATTGGAACACGTGAGGCAATACTTACCCTACGACTTATCTTAGAAGCTAGATTAAGGAAAGGCAAACCTACGTTTCTAGCATTTGTAGACTTAGAGAAAGCTTTTGACAATGTTGACTGAAATACTCTCTTTCAAATTCTGAAAGTGGCATGGGTAAAATACAGGGAGCGAAAGGCTATTTACAATTTCTACAGAAACCAGATGGCAGTTATAAGAGTCGATGGACATGAAAGGGAAGCAGTGGTTGGGAAGGGAGTGAAACAGAGTTGTAGCCTCTCCCCGATGTTATTCAATCTGTATATTGAGAAAGCAGTAAAGGAAGCAAAAGAAAAATTTGGAGTAGGTATTAAAATCCATGGAGAAGAAACAAAAACCTTGAGGTTCGCCGATGAGACTGTAATTCTGTCAGAGACTGTAAAGGACTTAGAAGAGCAGTTGAACGGAATGGATAGTGTCTTGAAAGGAGGATATAAGATGAACATCAACAAAAGCAAAACGAGGATAATGGAATTTAGTCGAGTTAAGTCGGGTGATGCTCAAGGAATTAGATTAGGAACTGAGACACTTTCAGTAGCAAAGGAGTTTCGCTATTTGGGGAGCAAAATAACTGATGATGGTCGAAGTAGAAAGGATATAAAATATAGACTGGCAATGGCAAGGAAGGAATTTCTGAAGAAAAGAAATTTGTTAACATCGAGTTTAGATTTAAGTGTTAGGAAGTTGTTTATGTAAGTATTTGTGTAGAGCGTAGTAGCCATGTATGGACGATAACTAGTTTGGAAAAGAAGAGAATAAAAGCTTTCGAAATGTGGTGCTACAGAAGAATGTTGAAGATTAATGGACAGATCATATAAGTAATGAGGATGTATTGAATAGGATTGGGGAGAAGAGAAGTTTGTGGCACAACTTGACTAGAAAAAGATATCGGTTGGTAGGACATGTTCTGAGGCATCAAAGGATCACCAACTTGGTATTGGAGGGCAGCGGGAGGGTAAAAATCGTAGAGGGAGACCAAGAGATGAATACACTAAACAGATTCAGAATGATGTAGGTTGCAGTAAGTACTAGGAGATAATGAAGCTTGCACAGGATAGAGTAGCATGGAGAACTGCATCAAACCAGTCTCAGGACTGAAGACCACAACAACAACAACAACAGCAATCGTTTTCGCCTGCTTCATTTACTGAATTTTTATATTTTCTCCTTTCACCAATGAAATTCATTATATATTGAGTTACCAAGAATTTCTAGTAGCTCTCGTCCTTTTAACAATTTGATCCTCTGCGGCCATCACTATTTCATATCTCAGAGATACCCATCCGTCTTCTACAGTATTCCTTGTCAGTAGCATTTACTCGTGTGTCTGTGTGTGTATGTATTATCGCAAATAAAATCATGGAAATATGAACCGACAACCCAAATGTGCTACATCACTTACATGAAATTGAAAGGAATCCTTGTGTGTGAAAAATGATGTCATTCATAAGCAAATAAATAAGCAAACCAATAGTAGGTCAGTGCTAGCTGTTTGAAAAAAAAAAAAAAAAAACGCAACTCCGTAAAAACAAACTGTAATGTCGACCTCTTTAAGAAACTGACAGAGACTACGTTGTGCAAAGGAAACGAAACGATCACGTACTATGAATCTCGCCTGCAAAATTAAGCACTGAGAGAAACAGCAACACAGCAAGATTCAGCAAGAGCTAAAAAATACTGCTGAAAATAACTACAGTTAGCCCAGGGAAATTTGATTCATAATCTTGACAACGAAAGCCACTGAAACATATGACTCAACCTTTAAACTTCGTAATATCAGTTAGTAAGGAATTCATCAAAAAAATTATAGATTCAAAATAAAAATTCGTTCAATCCTAATAACTTCCATGATACAGTACATTAACTCAATAGATCAATCAATAGAATAATTATCAAAAACTCGACTGTGACGAGGATGCAGTGGACCAACAATACAAGCCTATAAAAACAAACTTTTTATCTCATCAAGCAATACCTTGTTCTTCACTATAAAACCTTTTTAATGTCTGTATGCTGTTGTTCTGAATCATCAGTCATCCTCGTAATACATCTGTAACTCGCATAGTTCCAAAAATGCGCCCATGCATTACACTGTATACTCAATGAAACCCCGCCGACTGCACACTGCAGCCATCTACTGCTGACTGTGACTTCACAGTGCTGCCATAGGAAACACACATACTGTTGCCTAACAACTGTTTCTCTCACCACACGTCTTCAGATATATCAGTTTCCTTCACAAATATTAATGCATCCAATAACATCATCAAAAAATATTCATCACATCACCTATATCCCAGTGAAGAAAAGATTTTATATTTTTACAACTTACCATAGAAACTGAACAATAGAACATTTTTTGAAAGCAATATTTAAACTCCTAAAAATATTACTGTGTGCTCAGGGCACTAGGGTACTACATTTCTATATGTGGAGGCACAACCACATAGTGAAAAATATATGCAAACTCACAACTTATTAAGTAACTAGTCCAAAAAAGGACAAATCATTTCTCAACACAGATCCTTCTAAAGAGCATATCACACCTTCCATTAACATAGGGCGAAACTTGGCTAAAGTCGTACTTGTCTGGAAACGTCCCCCAGGTTGTGGCTAAACCACGTCTCCGCAATATCCTTTCTTCCAGGAGTGCTAGTTCTGCAAGGTTCGCAGGAGAGCTTCTGGAAAGTTTGGAAGGTAGGAGACGAGGCACTGGCAGAAGTAAAGGTGTGAGGACGGGGCGTGGGTCATGCTTGGGTAGCTCAGTTGGTAGAGCACTTGCCCGCAAAAGGCAAAGTTCCCGAGTTCGAGTCTCGGTCCGGCACACAGTTTCAATCTGCCAGGAAGCTTCATATCAGCGCACACTCCGCTGCAGAGTGAAAATCTCATTCTGGCATCATCTAAATGCAGTAAATTGTCTGTTACAGGTGCCCTCGCCCAAGAACTCTACATGTAACACCTCTAACGCAAAAAAGGGCACTGTAAAAACTTTCACTGCAGACAGTACTCCAATCCATGGCGTATGAACATAGCTGAAGCAGAAGTATGCCAACTGTAGAATAACCTTGAGTACTTGTAATACAGTAGGCATTTTCAACGCGTAATCCCATTAGTACACGTAGATATTCCATTGTACTTGTACCAGAGATATGCCACGTCTTGTGCATCCTTTGTTAGGCAAGGCAGCTGCAGGTGTACCTCAGGTGCAGAAGAGGGAGTACTGCATGTTATGGCAGGATGTCTTCTCACTGACTGAAGGGATAACTAGGCACTCAGAACAAGGCACTCAGAATAGCCCAGCACCCTGGATCATGGTCACTTCTGCAGTACGCTGTTTATGGGACAAGTTCTATCTGACAGCTACCAAACTGTAAAGTACAGTTCTCATTCCTAGATCCATCACAAAAAGCAAATTGTAAATGTCTGGTCAACTGATTGGCAAACTGACTGTAGTTAGTAGCTGTTAGTAGTGCACAATTTGCAACAACATACTTTGGTATAGTCTGATAATCAGAATATCTTGGTAAATTGTTTTTGGTGTGCACCATCCTGGCACTTACTACTGAGCATAAACAGAATAAAAATTGGATATGTCAGTACATATTACATTAATATTTACACATATATGAAGAAGAAAACCAGTGGAATCAAGTACATGTGAACACCACTATTTGCAAAAATATGCAGAAGAAACATCAGTCGAATACAATACATGTGTACAAAAAAATTGTCCATATATTATAAAACATAGAAACATGAAACTGTCAACCTACACAGCTTTACCCATCTGCTGGAAAAACATAAGCAAACATTTAAACGAAAGTATTCAAAATTACTATTCTCGTAGTATGTTTAATCATAAGTGTACATCTTTCACAGTAAAACAGAAGATGTGTATTAGTAGCAGAGTGTGTTTTAAGTACCACAGAATTGAATTACCAAATGTGCAGACAAGTACTCAGATTTAAATCCTAAAGATAGAGAGTGGGAAGGTGATCACAGTAAAACACGTCCTCTCTCCAGCAGCAACCCAAAGAATTCATCAAACATTCACATACTGGTTTCCTATTCTGTGAGTGAACATAGTCAGGCTGATGTAATGTTGTCGCAGGTGTATGTAAGCCAGGAGCAGAACGTCACTTCTCCTTACCACACTAACAGTATAAGCGCAAATATAACCTCATATAGTTCCATAAAAAACTTCAAGCACAGCAGGCTACTACTGATCACAAACTGCATAAAGTATACCCTATAAATATCAACTCTTCATCTCATCTCACTTCATCTCATCTCATCTCTGTCCTGTTCACACACAAGTAGAATACATGAAGGCTACATCACTGGCAATATCATAGCTATTCATTCATTGCATATCCTTTAGCCATAGCCCACAAAATTAACTGTTCCACAAGATTTCATCGTTTCACACTGTATCCCACACTTACCTTAATATATTTTCAATATAGCTCATTAAATGTTTCACTGGTACAGATTGAATTACAGGAATACTTATCATGTCTCATAAATGTACCAAAATGTCACCAGAATTAACCAAGAAATAGAAAGGCGTAAGTCTCACGTTTCACTTCCCACTGCAGTATAACCTGACAAATGTAATATGTGTCGTGACATAAATCAACCAAAACTAAACAAGAAAATGGTTAACATGCAAAATATGTTGCAAACCTCTCCATTTTTAGTGGCTAAAGTTTCTACCTCTATTGCATTTTCATGTGGGGCTCGTTTCATCCTATGTAGTGGACACAATTAAAGTGTACCATTTTAGGCATCAACAGTTTAAAACAGACTTCCAGATACTCTAACATATCTGAAATCATAATCACATTGTGACTTCCCTCATAGTCTCCTCACACATGGAAGTCGTTAGTTTACTCCACAAACAATTGATTGGCACAGAGTACAGTAGAGCCCATTGTAAATGTTGTGCAGGTTGCCTCTAGCGTACTATTTCCGCTTCACCAACCACAGCTTGCTGAATGACACAAAATTGTATACTTCTGGTCTGAACAACCGAACTCTGTGAGAAATGAAATGTGTTTTACTCCGATGGAACAGCGCTCATAACGGCAGACGGTGGTATTCTCCGTGAATTCTTCGTTTTCCCATGTAAATCATGTTTCTTTAATACTGGACAGTATCTTCAAAGAAAAAGGTCACAGTCATCTCACTAAGAGTTGACGTATCCGAGTATTATCTGTCTCAATATAAAATGTAGATATGCGGTACACCTCTTTCAAAAAACTGTTGTATACTCTGGAGTATTTAATTAAAGAGTACTTTTTTCGTAATTCTACCTCTGCATTTGTAAATGCCTGCCATTAATGCAACGTAATCTGTGCTGATTATAAAAGTCTATGGACTTACCTCCCACACAATAACAGTATATGCTAGGACCAGTAGCAGTTTTGTAGGCACTTTTTCTGTTAAGACCCGTGGAGTAACAAGATGTATATTGTTCAGTCCACTACATACTGATACAATATAACCATCTTTTTAAGCAGATCCAAATGAGAATGGAGCCTCATAAACTGGTCTTTCATTTACGCCCTAATATGGTAATAAACGCCGTCCTTTTCCGCAAACCTATTAAGATGTGATCATCTCATTTACACGAAATGCACATATGTTATGTTCCCCATTCATAGCTGGATTTCAGCCACATACTCTGTTTAACGTAATATTTTACATCGCTTATGCACATCAGCAACAGTATGTTTTTGTTTGAGTAGCAGTATATGAATATTTGCATTTACTGTAAATGTTAGTGAAAGGTGATCACAAATTGATGGGTATATCGAAAGTGCTGGCGTTTACTACTACATTTTGGGATATACGAAAGAATAAACAGTTATAAGCTCAATTCCCATTAGGAATTTCAAAGAGATTAAAAAAATCCTGTGACTATAGCATGTAAAGTGCAATTCGTTGATGGAGCAACTGCTAGGAATGTTTCAACAGCTCAGTGTAGACGACTGTTACCTCATGTATCTGAAAATAACTCAAGATTTTCCTGGGATTTTTCTTTAAATGCAAATATGTAGTTACCTGACATCTAACCACAACTTCTCCGTAGAAGGAGACTACTAAGGAGGCAACAATGTGATTGTGAACACTGATAAGACAGTTGGAATATACTGCTTCGTGTGAAAGAGCTTGAGTTACAAAATCAAAATGTCTGACAAATTAATATGTTAAATCACAACTCCAACAGAATACAGATATTGGCGACTATCTCATAGATTTTATAGAGGGTCCAGATATGTGACTACGAAAGGCGTTTCTGTGTTCTGTGACTAAAGAACATGGTATCATCAGACGGGAAGCTACGATTTATAACTGCAAAATCGATTTATGTTAAACCACATGAAAGAGTGTATAAATTTATTAAACACCAACAAAGAGTATCTACAATATGCTTCATTGTACTGAGTGCTGACTACTTTTATATGGTGTAAAATAACGAACAGCTTACGGAACCGTTGCTGTGTGGTGTTTAACAATGCTCAGCAGTTTGTCTACTGGATTAATAAGAACACCTGAAAGTTGACTGTGTTACGGTTCCTGTCACCTTGAAGCATGTTGTTTCGTTGTATCAGACGGAATTTCCATTTCTTCCAACTATTCTTCACATAGAGATTCTTTTGCTATCTAGAAGAAGAGGCCATGTGCTGTGGACACAATCTGTTGTCGGCCAGACTACAACTCAAACTCATTTGACAATTAATTATTTTCAAAAGAACATCTCGCCAGACAAATTTTTGTCGTCAGACTCCTCTTTTCTTCGTTCCACATTCTTGGATCAGGGTTGACTTCGCCAGGGGAGAGCTTGGCGCGACGCATGGTGGCGCACACACTGAGTGACTACTCACGATGACTGAATCTTGCCATAGGGATGTCTTTTACCACGACACGACGCCACAGGAGCACCTTAAACACAAAAGACCGACCCCAACAAGCACGAAATGGCCCCAATACCTTAACTAGCAACATCAAAGCTGCATAAACTTAGCTTACCGCCAAATGTGAACGATTACTCAATTATACTAACTGTTAATGGTACAGGTGCTTCACAAAACTCCTCAAATATTAAACTATGTATTTGTACCCATACTTCTGATGCCTCTAGAACTGAGTAACGTGGGAATTTCTAAGTAACTTATTCAAACTGCTAAATAATAGTTAGTATATCAATAATATGATTTCAGCAACTGGATCTCTCTTAGGAGAAATTCATACGAACTTTTAACATAACAGTGGAGTAACGTCCCCAAAATAGTAACTCATCACAGGTATTAAGGTCTTTAGATACTGGCATAAATTCAAGTTCACATCTGTTACGAAACAAAATGTAATCGATTGGTAATCCTTATCTTATTAGTCTTGATTTCAATGCCCCACTGGGTTGCATGTCTATCACTTACTCTCTATTTGTTACTTATAATCCGTCTTGATTACATAAAATGTTTATTCACATGACCGGTTTCGGTTCCTCTAGAACCATCTTCACATCTGCAATTTCGGTTACAGGAGTAACCCGTCCAAACACAAGGTGTTTGGACCTTCACATGTTTCACAAGGTTTTGGTATTGTTTTGTGGTTGAAAATGAACACTGGATTAAGTTAAGTAACGTCAGCACCACAGTTTAGTGCAGTTTTTCATGGGCACTTGATTTTACAATTACCGTTTTGGCACCTTTCATGGCAACAGGTCTGTTACACAGTACATCAAATGTCAGAGGAGTTTCGTCCGTATTCTCCATTGGGGATAGTTCGACACTAGTTACCTTTCGATGTTGAATAATAAAGCGATGGAAATATAATATTTTCTCTTCATACTCTTGTGGTATTTTCTGAGATATTTTTGTTGTGGTTCGCATGCTAAGTCCAAGACGCTTGATTAATCTACAGTCTTGTAAGTTCAACTGTAGCGCTAACTTACGAGCCTTTGTTTCAGTCATTCTTTTGTTAAATCCAATGCCGTTTTGATGGTGTCCTTGAATCTATTTCAGTACCTCACCTTCTATCTTTGCCATTTTGCATTCAGTTCTCTATTTGCACATTTTGTCTTCCTTTTTTTAGTTCTTCTCTACTAGCTAGCTAATCGCTACTGGTTTTTTTCTGCTGTTGGAGCCATGAAACGCTGCTCAGCTACTCTGTTTCCATGTTCTTCTGCATACGCTATTACTTTCAATTTATAGTCAGTGTCATATGAATATTTTACTTTACATTACGTAGTTAGCTACTAACAAAAACACTATTACCGAAACACAAATCAGTTTCACTTCTAGGTCAGTGGCTCCATGGACTACAGTGAGGCGTCGTAAGCTAGACAGTGGTCTAGGCTTGAGATGGCGGAGGAGGGAGGGAGGGAGGCCGTGTTAGCAAGCTAGTGAATGCCCGCCGCTCGTGTTCGTCGCACGGTAGCGCTGCTGCTGCCAGTTGAATCCAGTGTTGCCAGACAGAGATGGGCTTCTGGCGGCATCGAATATATGGCCATTTTTAAGGGTGGCAGGAATTTTAAACCAAACACGGGACGATTTTACAGTAATTTCGAGTATAAGACGCACGTGAATTTTGTAGGCCATTTTACGAAGAAAAAAGTGCGTTTTATAATTCGTAAAATGCGATATAAACTACGTGCTTCTGCCTATAGTTTAAATTGTCTCCCTGCAAACTACGTGGAGATTGTTAAGAAAGACTGCAACAAAGGTGTCAACAGTATTATAGAGAAGTCTTATATTAAGTTGGGATGGGCATGTTTTTCTCGACCGAAACATTGTTGTTGTTGTTGTGGTCTTCAGTCCTGAAACTGGTTTGATGCAGCTCTCCATGCTACTCTATCCTGTGCAAGCTTCTTCATCTCCCAGTACCTACTGCAACCTACATCCTTCTGAATCTGCTTAGTGTAGTCATCTCTTCGTCTCCCTCTACGATTTTTACCTTCCACGCTGCCCTCCAATACTAAATTGGTGATCCATTGACGCCTCAGAACATGTCCTACCAACAGATTCCTTCTTCTGGTCATGTTGTGCCACAAAATTCTCTTCTCCCCAATCCGATTCAATACTTCCTCATTAGTTATGTGATCTAACCATCTGATCTTCAGCATTCTTCTATTCTCTTCTTGTCCAAACTACTTATCGTCCACGATTCACTTCCATAAATGGTTACACTCCATACAAATACTTTCAGAAATGACTTCCTGACACTTAAATCTATACTCGATGTTAACAAACTTCTCTTCTTCAGAAACGC
The DNA here is from genome assembly GCF_023897955.1 of Schistocerca gregaria. Taxonomy (NCBI): domain Eukaryota; kingdom Metazoa; phylum Arthropoda; class Insecta; order Orthoptera; family Acrididae; genus Schistocerca; species Schistocerca gregaria. The sequence continues at coordinate 28,569,854 of NC_064924.1, read as the reverse complement.
TTTCCTTGCCATTGCCAGTCTACATTTTATATCCTCTCTACTTCGACCATCATCAGTTATTTTGCTCCCCAAATAGCAAAACTGCTTTACTACTTTAAGTGTCTCACTTCCTAATCTAATTCCCTCAGCATCACCCGACTTAATTCGACTACATTCCATTATCCTCGTTTTGCTTTTGTTGATGTTCATCTTATATCCTCCTTTCAAGACACTATCCATTCCGTTCAAGTGCTCTTCCAAGCCCTTTGCTGTCTCTGACAGAATTACTATGTCATCGGCGAACCTCAAAGTTTTTATTTCTTCTCCATGGACTTTAATACCTACTCCGAATTTTTCTTTCGTTTCCTTCACTGCTTGCTCAATATACAGATTGAATGACATCGGGGAGAGGCTACAACCCTGTCTCACTCCCTTCCTAACCACTGCGTCCCTTTCATGTCCCTCGACTCTTATAACTGCCACCTGATTTCTGTACAAATTGTAAATAGCCTGTATTTTACCCCTGCCACCTTCAGAATTTGAAAGAGAGTATTCCAGTCAACAATGTCAAAAGCTTTCTCTAAGTCTACAAATGCTAGAAACGTAGATTTGCCCTTCCTTAATCTAGCTTCTAAGATAAGTCGTAGGGTCAGTATTGCCTCACGTGTTCCAACATTTCTACGGAATCCAAACTGATCTTCCCCGAGGTCGGCTTCTACTAGTTTTTCCAATCGTCTGTAAAGAACTCGCGTTAGTATTTTGCAGCTGTGACTTATTAAACTGATAGTTCGGTAATTTTCACATCTGTCAACACCTGCTTTCTTTGGGATTGGAATTATTATATTCTTCTTGAAGTCTGAGGGTATTTCGCCTGTCTCATACATCTTGCTCACCAGATGGTAGAGTTTTGTCAGGACTGGCTCTCCCAAGGCCGTCAGTAGTTCCAGTGGAACGTTGTCGACTCTGGGGGCCTTGTTTCGACTCAGGTCTTTCAGTGCTCTGTCAAACTCTTCACGCAGTATCGTATCTCCCATTTCATCTTCATCTACATCCTCTTCCATTTCCATAATATTGTCCTGAAGTACATCGCCCTTGTATAGACCCTCTATATACTCCTTCCACCTTTCTGCTTTCCCTTCTTTGGTTAGAACTGGGTTTCCATCTGAGCTCTTAATATTCATACAAGTGGTCCTCTTTTCTCCAAAGGTCTTTTTAATTTTCCTGTAGGCAGTATCTGTCTTACCCCCAGTGAGATAAGCCTCTACATCCTTACATTTGTCCTCTAGCCATCCCTGCTTAGCCATTTTGCACTTCCTGTTGATGTCATTTTTGAGACGTTTGTATTCCTTTTTGCCTGCTTCATTTACTGCATTTTTATGTTTTCTCCTTTCATCAATTAAATTCAATATTTCTTCTGTTACCCAAGGATTTCTACTAGCCCTCGTCTTGTTACCTACTTGATCCTCTTCTGCCTTCACTACTTCATCCCTCAAAGCTACCCATTCTTCTTCTATTGTATTTCTTTCCCCCATTCCTGTCAATTGTTCCCTTATGCTCTCCTTGAAACTCCGTACAAACTGTGGTTCTTTTAGTTTATCCAGGTCCCATCTCCTTAAATTCCCACCTTTTTGCAGTTTCTTCAGCTTTAATCTACAGGTCATATCCAACAGATTGTGGTCAGAGTCCACATCTTCCCCTGGAAATGTCTTACAATTTAAAACCTGGTTCCTATATCTCTGTCGTACCATTATATAATCTATCTGAAACCTGTCAGTATCTCCAGGCTTCTTCCATGTATACAGTCTTCTTTTATGATTCTTGAACCAAGTGTTAGGTGTGATTAAATTGTGCTCTGTGCAAAATTCTACCAGGCGGCTTCCTCTTTCATTTCTTTGCCCCAGTCCATATTCACCTACTACGTCTCCTTCTCTCCCTTTTCTTACTACCGAATTCCAGTCACCCATGACTATTAAATTTTCGTCACCCTTCACTATCTGAATAATTTCTTTTATTTCATCATACATTTCTTCAATTTCTTCGTCATCTGCAGAGCTAGTTGGCATAAAAACTTGTACTACTGTAGTAGGTGTGGGCTTCGTATCTATCTTGGCCACAATAATGCGTTCAGTATGTTGTTTGTAGTAGCTTACCCGTACTCCTATTTTCCTATTCATTATTAAACCTACTCCTGCATTACCCCTATTTCATTTTGTGTTTATAACCCTGTACTCACCTGACCAGAAGTCTTGTTCCTCCTGCCACCGAACTTCACTAATTCCCACTATACCTAACTTTAAACTATCCATTTCCCTTTTTAAATTTTCTAAGCTACCTGCCCTATTAAGGGATCTGACATTCCACGCTCCGACCCGTAGAACGCCAGAACATTATTGAACATTATTCTCCACTATAATATGGAATACAAATATTACCGAATTAGAATTTGTTCCCACAGATATCTTTATTCAAGTGGTCTTAATCAAAAGAGAAAGTGCATTGTATGGACCTAATCCATACCGTATTAAATAAATTACTCCATTAAATGCAATTAATGTGGTAGGTGCGTATAAAAAGATAAAACTGGAAATGGAGGAGACAGAGGCTAAAAACTGAAAGTGAATTGAATTACGAATTTCTAAGGGAAATTATACAGTGGGTACGAAATTATAAAGGGAAAATACACACTCGCACTGGAAACTCGCAAGCCACTACAGATGTGCGGGCAGGGTTGAAAAATTACTTTAAACACAGTGTAAGGAAAAATGTGTCTAAAAGTGGATAATGTATAATATTCAATTTTACTATAAATAGTAGTGATAAGTGGGCGTACATTGAGGTACTGGTCAGAAATAATGTTAAAGGAAGCATGTAACATCTGTTTATAAACATCCATTCTCTTTTGGATGTGCTTAAGAAGAATGGTTACATTCTATCTAAATGTGGCGAATTTGACGTTGTGCAACCAGCAGCAGAACAGCCATGTGTGGAGAGTAATAATGATGGAAAAGCTACCTTCAACAACAGTGTAATGTAGAAGATAAGTACCAAATTAAAAATATTAGTATTCGAGAACAGTATTTGTCAAATTAATGGTTGGAAAATGAAATTCTTGATTCAGTTTCGGATTTAAATTAGAAATTAAAAATTAAACTATATTTTATTAAATTTACAACACTCCAGAGTAAACAATGAGTTGTTTTCTAGGCATTATGCATCTTCAGATAAAAAATTAAAAATAATTTGTACAAGACTATTTGGTTTCTTATCTGTGTCTCTACCAAAATTTCTGAAACAGTCTCCCATTAGGATGTAGCGCTTGTCTTATCAATTTTTAGGAAGTGCTCTTGCGGGCATCTTCTTGACCAAAGAACGTAATGTAAAGTAAAATATTCATATGACACTGACTATAAATTGAAAGGGTACAGTATCGCCCGACATTGAAAATAGGTACAACATTCTTCACTATTCTTGTCAGAACAACATAATTTTTGTAATAATAACTCAATTTCACTTATTACATCAAAGTCAGATACCAGTGTAGGAAAGAATGACAATTTATTTATTTAATTGATCACAAGTGCACTCCCACAAAATAAATTCCTACATCCAATTTGGTGAGATCTGCAAGATGAATTAATGTATGGTCCTCTGCTAACCACAGATAGTGAATGTGCAATATATGATCATCTTTGAGACGGTCCTTTGGTCACCTTTGGCGGAACCAAAGAGATGAAATTTACGTGAGCTTTGAGCGCCTGAAATGTGGCTGATCAATGGTTAGCATGGTCTTCCCCCACCCCGACGGAGGTTCGAGATGACCTGAAGAACGGCCATGTTTCAGCACCCTGCCGCTGGATCTTTTGTTGGTAAGACCAGTCTTAGGTGTGCTCTGTAAAGACAAAAGATTGGAGAGCATGGTATGCATGTGAAATACTTAAGAGTAGTTTGGAATAATTATTTCTCTATTTCAGGAACTTTTTTGGGGAGAACTAAATGTCAGGCAGGTAATATTAAGGGGATCGTAGTAATCTTCGGAAGTGACCAACGGTCACAATGAAACCACGTGTAGCAATAAGTTTAAATACTTCCGAGTGCTTAAGTTGAGCTGAATTACTGGCGTGTGTACTATAAGTTGGAAATATTTAAGAAATGGCGTGAGCAGGACTTGAAATTAGAGACGAGTACTTCCACGTAGTGAGTACTGTGTGAGTCTCAATCTGTGTATGAGACAAAGGATAAAGAGAAGTACTCGTCCATGGTATCAGTTGAAGACTCGCGTGTGCGATGAAAATGTTCTTAATATTACTTTGCGTGTTATGTTTCCGTATGACGCTTGATTCAAACTATAAAACTGTGAGAGTGAAGCAAGGTGAGTCAGCCGTCTATCCCGCAACGCCACTTGGCTTGCATTGCATAGGAAGACGTGCACATATCCTCCAGAGTTCATAGTAGGAAACAAAAGTTACGAAGTGGGGCAGTGTCGTGTCGAACTGGGATGAATACTAATTGAAGTGGGAAAGCTGAAAGGGAAGTGATTCTAACGTTGTGACTATTCCTTGTGTTGTATTCCATGTTGCGAATGTGGTGTATTTCATGTAATTAAAGTATGTGTGGTTTGCATTGGAGAGTAGCAAGATAGTTTTTGAGGCAGTGGGTTATGGATGTTCGGGAAAGCTGAAAGGGAAGTGATTCTAACGTTGTGACTATTCCTTGTGTTGTATTCCATGTTGCGAATGTGGTGTATTTCATGTAATTAAAGTATGTGTGGTTTGCATTGGAGAGTAGCAAGATAGTTTTAGAGGCAGTGGGTTATGGATGTTCCTTTTTGTACCGCTCGGTCTGGAGGAAATTTTCGCGATGATGGGTGTGAGAGTCGAATTGTGAGATATAGCAAAAGATCCAGCATCCTATCCAGAAAGTCACTGTAGTGTTAGATAATTACGAGACCATAAGATAGATAATCACCAATGTAAAGCCATGCCGACTGGGAGGATTTAATTGTTGTAGAAAATGGAATGGTGTGTTTAGGTTATAGAATTTATCGCAGTAAATAAGATGGTGAAAAGAAAAAGGTTGGTGGCCTTTTCCTTCGAATAGTATGTTGTCATGATATCCAGAAATTATAATGTGTGCACCATTCAAATTCAGTGCGATGGCCACTTGTTGATCAAAGCCGTTAAATAAGAAAGAAAATGTGGTATTGCCAGAGCGTAGTGAACAGTCAGAGTTGTGTAAGTTACTAATAGTCAGATGTGCGTTTCCGTTTCCGTTGCGTAATATTCAAACAGGAGAATAAGTTGTAACTTAATTGTGAGTACTAGAGTTCATGTTACTCGATAAATAAGAATGAGTCCACTCGCTTGGCAGAGCAGTCATCTTGCAGGCCTGACTGCTTGATGCCACAGTATGAGCAAAGTATGTGGGAGCCTCTCAATCTTACCGATCTTATAAGTTGCCGGATGTGTGTTTTCCAAGGAAACTGTATTAAGGGCTATTCACGAGTGTAGCTCCAGGGCACTGGAATGCATTTTTCACACTACGAAGTTAGTGGTGTAGTGTGTGGTGGGGGCTGTTGTAGCCCGGGGGATACAAGAGGCCTGGCGTTGTCACGGCAGATGCCTCGGGTCACGGGGCTGGAGGGCAGTGGGCAGTGGTGGCAGCTGCCTGCGGAGGTCGCGGCACCCGCTGGTGGGCGCCACCAATCTCTGTCCTCCTCCACAGTTTTGCCCTCTACAGCTCCCTCTGGCACCAAGGAACTCTTTCCCTCAGTCAGACAACCTAACACCCTGTCCCTTCTCCTCATCAGTGTTTTCCTTTCCTCTTCGATTCTACTCAGAACCCCCTCATTCCTTACCTCATCAGTCGACCTAATTTTCAACATTCGTCTGTAGCATCACACCTCAAATGCTTCGATTCTCTTCTATTCCGATTTTCCCACAGTCCATGTTTCACTGCCATACAATGCTGTACTCCAGACGCAAATTCTCAGAAATTTCTTCCTCAAATTAAGGCCGATATATGATATTAGTAGACTTCACTTGGCCAGGAATTCCGTTTTTGCCATTGCTGGTCTGCTTTTGATGTCCTCCTTGCTTCATCCGTATTTGGTTATTTTACTGCCTAGGTAGCAGAATTCCTTAACTTCGTCTACTTCGTGACCATCAATCCTGGTGTTAAGTTTATAGCTGTTGTCATTTCTACTGCTCCTAATTACCTTAGTCTTCTTTCGATTCACTCTCAAATTCATACTCTGTACTCACTGGACTGCTCATTCCGTTCAGCACATCATGTAATTCTTCTACGTTCCGGATTCGTCCACTCTTATCATTCCCTCCTGGCTGTTGTACATGTACACTCCTGGAAATGGAAAAAAGAACACATTGACACCGGTGTGCCAGACCCACCATACTTGCTTCGGACACTGCGAGAGGGCTGTACAAGCAATGATCACACGCACGGCACAGCGGACACACCAGGAACCGCGGTGTTGGCCGTCGAATGGCGTTAGCTGCGCAGCATTTGTGCACCACCGCCGTCAGTGTCAGCCAGTTTGCCGTGGCATACGGAGCTCCATCGCAGACTTTAACACTGGTAGCATGCCGCGACAGCGTGGACGTGAACCGTATGTGCAGTTGACGGACTTTGAGCGAGGGCGTATAGTGGGCATGCGGGAGGCCGGGTGGACGTACCGCCGAATTGCTCAACACGTAGGGCGTGAGGTCTCCACAGTACATAGATGTTGTCGCCAGTGGTCGGCGGAAGGTGCACGTGCCCGTTGACCAGGGACCGGACCGCAGCGACGCACGGATGCACGCCAAGACCGTAGGATCCTACGCAGTGCCGTAGGGGACCGCACCGCCACTTCCCAGCAAATTAGGGACACTGTTGCTCCTGGGGTATCGGCGAGGACCATTCGCAACCGTCTCCATGAAGCTGGGCTACGGTCCCGCACACCGTTAGGCCGTCTTCCGCTCACGCCCCAACATCGTGCAGCCCGCCTCCAGTGGTGTCGCGACAGGCGTGAATGGAGGGACGAATGGAGACGTGTCGTCTTCAGCGATGAGAGTCGCTTCTGCCTTGGTGCCAATGATGGTCGTATGCGTGTTTGGCGCCGTGCAGGTGAGCGCCACAATCAGGACTGCATACGACCGAGGCACACAGGGCCAACACCCGGCATCATGGTGTGGGGAGCGATCTCCTACACTGGCCTTACACCTCTGGTGATCGTCGAGGGGACTCTGAATAGTGCACGGTACATCCAAACCGTCATCGAACCCATCGTTCTACCATTCCTAGACCGGCAAGCGAACTTGCTGTTCCAACAGGACAATGCACGTCCTCATGTATCCCGTGCCACCCAACGTGCTCTAGAAGGTGTAAGTCAACTACCCTGGCCAGCAAGATCCCCGGATCTGTCCCCCATTGAGCATGTTTGGGACTGGATGAAGCGTCGTCTCACGCGGTCTGCACGTCCAGCACGAACGCTGGTCCAACTGAGGCGCCAGGTGGAAATGGCATGGCAAGCCGTTCCACAGGACTACATCCAGCATCTCTACGATCGTCTCCATGGGAGAATAGCAGCCTGAATTGCTGCGAAAGGTGGATATACACTGTACTAGTCCCGACATTGTACATGCTCTGTTGCCTGTGTCTATGTGCCTGTGGTTCTGTCAGTGTGATCATGTGATGTATCTGACCCCAGGAATGTGTCAATAAAGTTTCCCCTTCCTGGGACAATGAATTCACGGTGTTCTTATTTCAATTTCCAGGAGTGTATATGTATATGTACATGTATATGACCTGTCTCTTACTATAGCTTACACCCACTGTTCTTAGAAATTTGAATATCTTGCACCATTTTACATTGTCGAGCGCTTTTTCCCCAATGATTTTAGAAATTATGATGGAACGTTATCTTCTGCCTTATTTGATCTTATGTCCCCAAAGCTCTTTTAAATGCTGATTCTAATACTGGATCCCCTGCCTCTTCTAAATCGACTCCTGTTTCTTCTTCTATCACATGTAAAGTACAAGCGGCAAGACGCAGTCAATACCTTCGCTCCGCAGTGCCGATGGTACTGTTACCGAAGATTGTGCCGCTAAAGCGGAGTTATTGAACGTATTTTTTCGAAATTCCTTCACCAGGGAAGACGAATGGAATATTCCAGAATTTGATACACGAACAGCTGCTAGCACGAATTTCTTAGAAGTAGATACCTTAGGGGTTGATACGGGCAAGTCTTCAGGTCCAGATTTTATACCAATTAGGTTCCTTTCAGATTACGCTGATACAATAGCTCCCTACTTAGCAATCATATGCAACCGTTCGCTCACCGATAGATCTGTCCTACAGATTGGAAGATTGCGCAGGTCGGCCGGCCGCGGTGGTCTCGCGGTTCTAGGCGCGCAGTCCGGAACCGTGCGACTCCTACCGTCGCAGGTTCGAATCCTGCCTCGGGCATGGATGTGTGTCATGTCCTTAGGTTAGTTAGGTTTAAGTAGTTCTAAGTTCTAGGGGACTGATGACCACAGCAGTTGAGTCCCGCAGTGCTCAGAGCCATTTGAACCATTTGCGCAGCTCGCACCATTGTTTAAGAAGGGTAGTAGGAGTAATCCATCGAACTACAGACCTATATCATTGACGTCGGTTTGCAGTAGGGTTTTGGGGCATGTACTGTATTCAAACATTGTGAATCATCTCGAAGGGAACGATCTATTGATACGCAATCTGCATGGTTTAGAAAACATCGTTCTTGTGCAACACAGCTAGCTCTTTATTCGCACGAAGTAATGGCCGCTATCGACAAGGGATCTCAACTTGATTCCGTATTTCTAGATTCCGGAACGCTTTTGACACCGTTCCTCACAAGCGACTTCTAATCAAGCTGCGGGCCTATGGGGTATGATCTCAGTTGTGCGACTGGATTCGTGATTTCCTGTCAGGAAGGTCGCAGTTCGTAGTAATAGACGGCAAATCATCGAGTAAAACTGAAGTGATATCAGGTGTTCCCCAGGGAAGTGTTCTGGGACCTTTGCTGTTCCTGATCTATATAAATGACCTGAGTGTCAATCTGAGCAGTTCTCTTAGGTTGTTCGCAAATGATGCTGTAATTTACCGTCTAGTAAGATCATCCGAAGACCAGTGTCAGTTGCAAAGCGATTTAGAAAAGATTGCTGTATGGTGTGGCAGGTGGCAGTTGACTCTAAATAACGAAAAGTGTGAGGTGATCCACATGAGTTCCAAAAGAAATCCATTGGAATTCGATTACTCGATAAAAAAGTACAATTCTCAAGGCTGTCAATTCAACTAAGTACCTGGGTGTTAAAATGACGAACAACTTTTGTTGGAAAGACCACATAGATAATATTGTGGGTGAAGGGGAGCCAAAGGTTGTGTTTCATTGGCAAGACACTTAGAAGATGCAACAAGTCCACTAAAGAGACAGCTTACATACACTCGTTCGTCTTCTGCTAGAATATTGCTGCGCGGTGTGGGATCCTTACAAGGTGGGATTGATGGAGGACATCGAAAGGGGGCAAAAAAAGGGCAGCTTGTTTTGTATTATCACGTAATAGGGGAGAGAGTGTGGCAGATATGATACGCGAATTGGGATGGAAGTCATTAAAGCTAAGACATTTTTCGTCTATTTACGAAATTTCAGTCACCAACTTTCTCTTCAGCATGCGAAAATATTTTGTTGAACCCAACCAACATAGGTAGGAATTATCATCAAAATAAAATAAGAGAAATCAGAGCTCGAACAGAAAGGTTTAGGTGTTCGTTTTTCCCGCTCGCTGTTCGGGAGTGAAATGGTAGAGAGATAGTATGATTGTGGTTCGATGAACCCTCTGCCAAGCACTTAAATGTGAATTGAAGAGTAATCATGTAGATGTAGACAAATTTTCCCCCTCGTCGAGGCTTTCAATGTATTCTTTCCACCTATCCACTCACTCCCTTGCATTTAACAGTCGAATTCCGGTTGCACTCTTAATACACTCCTGGAAATGGAAAAAAGAACACATTGACACCGGTGTGCCCGATCCACCATACTTGCTCCGGACACTGCGAGAGGGCTGTACAAGCAATGATCACACGCACGGCACAGCGGACACACCAGGAACCGCGGTGTTGGCCGTCGAATGGCGCTAGCTGCGCAGCATTTGTGCACCGCCGCCGTCAGTGTCAGCCAGTTTGCCGTGGCATACGGAGCTCCATCGCAGTCTTTAACGCTGGTAGCATGCCGCGACAGCGTGGACGTGAACCGTATGTGCAGTTGACGGACTTTGAGCGAGGGCGTATAGTGGGCATGCGGGAGGCCGGGTGGACGTACCGCCGAATTGCTCAACACGTAGGGCGTGAGGTCTCCACAGTACATAGATGTTGTCGCCAGTGGTCGGCGGAAGGTGCACGTGCCCGTTGACCAGGGACCGGACCGCAGCGACGCACGGATGCACGCCAAGACCGTAGGATCCTACGCAGTGCCGTAGGGGACCGCACCGCCACTTCCCAGCAAATTAGGGACACTGTTGCTCCTGGGGTATCGGCGAGGACCATTCGCAACCGTCTCCATGAAGCTGGGCTACGGTCCCGCACACCGTTAGGCCGTCTTCCGCTCACGCCCCAACATCGTGCAGCCCGCCTCCAGTGGTGTCGCGACAGGCGTGAATGGAGGGACGAATGGAGACGTGTCGTCTTCAGCGATGAGAGTCGCTTCTGCCTTGGTGCCAATGATGGTCGTATGCGTGTTTGGCGCCGTGCAGGTGAGCGCCACAATCAGGACTGCATACGACCCATGCACGCAGGGCCAGCACCCGGAATCATGGTGTGGGGAGCGATCTCCTACACTGGCCGTACACCTCTGGTGATCGTCGAGGGGACACTGAATAGTGCACGGTACATCCAAACCGTCATCGAACCCATCGTTCTACCATTCCTAGACCGGCAAGGGAACTTGCTGTTCCAACAGGACAATGCACGTCTGCATGTATCCCGTGCCACCCAACGTGCTCTAGAAGGTGTAAGTCAACTACCCTGGCCAGCAAGATCTCCGGATCTGTCCCCCATTGAGCATGTGTGGGACTGGATGAAGCGTCGTCTCACGCGGTCTGCACGTCCAGAACGAACGCTGGTCCAACTGAGGCGCCAGGTGGAAATGGCATGGCAAGCCGTTCCACAGGACTACATCCAGCATCTCTACGATCGTCTCCATGGGAGAATAGCAGCCTGCATTGCTGCGAAAGGTGGATATACACTGTACTAGTGCCGACATTGTGCATGCTCTGTTGCCTGTGTCTAGGTGCCTGTGGTTCTGTCAGTGTGATCATGTGATGTATCTGACCCCAGGAATGTGTCAATAAAGTTTCCCCTTACTCGGACAATGAATTCACGGTGTTCTTATTTCAATTTCCAGGAGTGTATTATCACTGTTGCTTTCAATTTCACCGAAGGTTGTTTTGACTTTACTGTATACTGAGTCTCGACAATCATTTCTTTTTCGATGTCTTCACATTTTTCCTGCACCCATTTCGTCTGAGCTTCCCTGCACTTCCTATTTATTTCATTCCTCAGTGTCGTATTTCTCTATTCCTGAATTTTCTGGCACATTTTTGTACTTCCTCCTTTCATCAATCAACTGAAGTATTTCTTCTGTTACCCATGGTGTCTTCGCAGTTACCTTGTTTGTACCCGTGTTTTCCTTCCCAACTTCTTTGATGGTCCTTTTTAGATATGTCCATTCCTCTTCAACTCTACTGCCTACTGACCTATTCCTTATTGCTGCATCTATAGCCTTAGAGAACTTCAACCGTATCTCGTTAGTCCATAGTACTTCCGTCCACCACTTCTTTGTGTATTGATTGTTTCTGACTAATGTCTTAAACGTCAGCCTACTCTTCATCACTACTATATTGTGATCTGAGTCTATGTCTGCTCCTGGGTACGCCTTACAATCCAGTATCTGATTTCGGAGTCTCTGTCTGACCATGATGTAACCTAACTAAAATCTTCCTTTATCACCCGACCTTTTCCAAGTATACCTCCTCGTCTTGTGATTCCTTAACAGAGTATTCGCTACTGATAGCTGAAACTTGTCACAAAACTCAGTTAGTCGTTCTCCTCTCTCATTCCTCATCCCAAGCTCATATTCTCCTGTAACCCTTTCTTCTAATCCTTCTCCTACACCAGCATTCCAGTCTCTCATGACTATTAGATTTTCATATCCGTTCACATACTGCATTACCCTTTCAGTATCCTCATACACTTTCTCTATGGCTTCATCTTCAGCTTGTGACGTCGGCATGTATACCTGAATTATCGTTGTCAGTGTTGGTTTGCTGTTGATTGTGATAAGAAGAACCCTATCACTGAACTGTTCACAGTAACACACTCTCTGCCCTACCTTCCTATTCATAACGAATCCTACACCTGTTATACCATTTTCGCCTGCTGTTGATATTACCCAGTACTCATCTAACCAGAAAGTTACGTGTCTTCTTTCCACTGACCACTACCGTATCTGGATTGAGGCTTTGAATTTCCCTGTTCAGATATTTTAGTTTCCCTACCACGTTCCAGCTTCTGACAGTCCACATCCCGACTCGTGGACGTTATCCTTCCGTTGATAATTCAATCTTTTTCTCGTAGTAACCTCCCTCTTGGCAGTCGGAGATCCGAATGGGTGACTATGCCGGACCTTTTGCCAATGGCCATATCGTCATGACAGTTCTTCAACTACAGGCCACGTGTCCTGTGGATACACGTTACGTGTCTTTAATGCAGTGGTTTCCATTGCCTTCTGCATCCTCTTGCCGTTGATCATTGCTGATTCTTGCACCTTTAGCGGCAGTTTTGCACTCCTAAGACAAGAGAGTGCCCTGAACCTCTGTCCGCTCCTCCGCCCTCTCCGACCAGGCCGTTGCCAGAATGAGGTGTGACTTCTCATGTCGGAAGTCTTGGGCCGCCAGTGCTGATTATTAATCAAAATGTAAGCAGCGGCGGGATTCGTACCCGGGACCGAAGACATTTTGAACATGAATCAAAGACGTTAACCTCCCTTTTTTTTGAAATTTCGTTTTCTTCTTTATCGTTCACTCCTTTTGTTTGGTGCGGACGTCCTATGATATACGTCGAAGTTCGTCGTTGATCCAGTAGCTCAGTTTTTTTTATTACAGAGGGCAGTTAATCGTCTGATCGAACACGCTTTTTTTTAATTCTCATTTTGTTCGTTTTCGTTCGTTGTATGTGCTCGGGGCGGACGTCGCAAGACACCCGTTTCAGTTGTCGTTGATCCATTAACTTAGTTGTTTTATTGCAGAGGGTAACTAACCCTCTGACCGAACACGCTGAGTTACCGTGCCGGCATAAATGATGATGATTAGGACAACACAACACCCAGTCCCTGAGTTCCTAGACCAAGGGCTTTGTAGGCGAATTACTGTTGTGGGTTCGTTCGACGGGATGTTTAGTCCGTTAAAGGAAGTAGCTGCAAGCTTAATAGTATTTGTCATCGCTTGGCACTGGTGCACGGGGTGTGTCGGGATCAATTAATTAAGTGTTAGCACAGTTGGATTCATGTGAGCCAGCAGCGGCGCTACTGAGACTTAGTCGAAGGTGGACCTCTGTGGCCAGAGGGCTCAGCTGGTGCTCATGCTGCCACACCGAGGACAGTGCAGGCAGCGCCCTACCTACACCGAGGCTTCTGCCGCGTCTGAACGGAGGAGCCGAATGTGCTCGCTAGGTATTTTGATTTAGATCAGAAACCTTCTCGAAAAATCCCATCCTATTATCCACATGAGACAGCAACTGTGACTACTGTTAGTTAAATGAGTATTTGGATACCGATCTTGAAAATTAGATAAAATTGAAAATTAATTGAAATTGGCTCGTCGGATGACCTTGAAAAGTAGCTGAAACTAAGTTGTTGGTAAAAAAGCAATCCTGGTTTTGTACCTATATAATTCATAAATAATGGTGATTAATATTACACGTACATACACATAGCTCGTATTACCCAGAGAGCATTATCGGCCATTTTCTGGTCGTAAATTAGAGACTTTATAATGACAGTTACAACATTAGGTGTAAAGGATTTGACCATAGGTCACAAGTTCCAGAAGCCGCATGAAAATGCGATTTCTTAGTTTCTGTGTGGGTGTGTGTGTCTGTGTGTGTGCTGATTCTATTGTTAATAGAGACAAGGAGTCAAGTGAAACTTCCTGGCAGATTAAAACTGTGTGCCCGACCGAGACTCGAACTCGGGACCTTTCTCTTTCGCGGGCAAGTGCTCTACCAACTGAGCTACCGAAGCACGACTCACGTCCGGTACTCACAGCTTTACTTCTGCCAGTATCCGACTCCTACCTTCCAAACTTTACAGAAGCTCTTCTGCGAAACTTGCAGAACTAGCACTCCTGAAAGAAAGGAGTCGTGCTTCGGTAGCTCAGTTGGTAGAGCACTTGCCCGCGAAAGGCAAAGGTCCCGAGTTCGAGTCTCGGTCGGGCACACAGTTTTAATCTGCCAGGAAGTTTCATGTCAGCGCACACTCCGCTGCAGAGTGAAAATCTCATTCTGGGAACATCCCCCAGGCTGTGGCTAAGCCATGTCGCCACAATATCCTTTCTTTCAGGAGTGCTAGTTCTGCAAGTTTCGCAGAAGAGCTTCTGTAAAGTTTGGAAGGTAGGAGACGGATACTGGCAGAAGTAAAGCTGTGAGTACCGAACGTGACTCGTGCTTCGGTAGCTCAGTTGGTAGAGCACTTGCCCGTGAAAGGCAAAGGTCCCGAGTTCGAGTCTCGGTCGGGCACACAGTTTTAATCTGCCAGGAAGTTTCATGTCAGCGCACACTCCGCTGCAGAGTGAAAATCTCATTAAGGAGTCAAGTGTTTTTGATAGACCTTGCCCTAGACATCAGCTGTACACCTGCTGGAAGAACGGGCGTAGCGTTGCTACTGTACAATAAACGGGCAAACTTAAAAACCATTACGCACTCACTTCAACGAAACCACGTGACCTCCGAATGCGCGTAGTTTTGTTTCACTCCTCCTCTCCTCGTGGCTTCCTAGCTCTTTCCCCCGCATGCGCGCGTCGCTCCGAGGGGTCAGAACTCGCCCGCAGCACGGCGC
Organism: Schistocerca gregaria; assembly: GCF_023897955.1. NCBI lineage: Eukaryota > Metazoa > Arthropoda > Insecta > Orthoptera > Acrididae > Schistocerca > Schistocerca gregaria. The sequence goes on along the minus strand of NC_064924.1, from coordinate 28,554,756 downwards.
GCCGCGCGGCAGGTGCTTCGGCAGCGCCGTCTAATTCCATCAGGGCCTGGACCGCCCCGCCACTTGGAGCTCCTCGGCTGGGATTTTCCGCGACGAGCGCCGGGCTCTGCTGCCGCTGCCGCTGCCGCCGCCGCTGCCGCTGCTGTATTATTCAGGGCCGGTGGTCGCGGGACGCCACACAATTCTGTTACGTTGGCGGGGCTGATTCTTCGCCGTCAGAATTAGCTTCCTCCAAAATTCATGAAGCTCAGCCGGAGAGAAAGGCGGCAGAACTTGGCGTTAAGTCCGTGCAACTGCCGTTTTAGCGGGAGAACAGTGGCTGCGCACTAGCCGGCGCGCCGGCCACCCCCACACACAGCTCGGCACGCGCCGGCTCGGCCATGAATTAATGCGCGCTCCGGCGAGCCGGCGCCGGGCGCTGACTGCTGTCCGCCACGCGCTCCACATACTCGGCACTTGCGGTTTTATTTAACGTCTCCACGATTCGTGAAAAGAGCTTCCTAACACAAAGAAGTCCTCGTTTTCTCCACTCCACTGCGATTCTGGCTAAAAGGTACACATTGTCTGCATTGTATGACAGGGAGTATTTCACATTGCGCTTCCTAATACGTCATTCGGCCCGCTGCATTTGAAAACGTACGGGCACCACGGGAAAAAATGACTGTTTAAATGCTTTCGTTTCCTCTACAAATGGCATATCTTTGTCTTAACGTTTCCTACGTGACACTGCACTGAGCAGCCACAACATTGTGCCTACCGACCTATTATCGATATAAACATGTCCAGTCGATAGGAGCCTCACGTGGCGAGGAATGACTGCTACTCAGACTCACGCATGGCGCATGAGTATCAGTGTACATAGGATGGGGGAGGCGCGCGATCCATCCGAGTTTGACCTAGAGCAGATTGTGATAGCCAGGAGGCTCGGCACGGGCATTTATGAAACTGCGCGACTTGTCTGGTGTTCGGGGAGTGCTGTGGTGAGTGTCTTCAACACGTGGCGAAACTAAGTTGAAACAACGTCGACGTGTCGTGAGGTTTGGCAGCCACCCCTCATTACAGATGTCGGACATCGTAGGCTGGGCAGATGTAAAACAGGACAGGCGGCGAACTGTGGGGGAACTAACATCAGACTTAAATGCTGGGCAGAGTACAAGTGCGTCTGAACACACAGTGCACCGAACACTCCTAATGATCGGCCTCTCAGCCGACGACCCGTGCGTGTGTCGATACGAACTCCACGACATCGGCAGCTACGACTGAAATGGGAACGTGACCATCGGCACTGCGCGTTGGCGCAGTGGTTGTCCGCTGCACGGTCTGATCAATCCCGATACCTTCTTCATCATGCGGATGGGAGCACACGAATCCGTCGTCCTCCAGAGGAACAGCTGTTTGATACATATTTTGAGGGATGGAAACACGCTGGCGACGGCTCCATTGTGCTCTGTGGAACATTCACGTGGGCATCCATGGGTCCAGTGGAGCTCGAACAAGGCACCAAGATGGCCAAGGAGCATCGTGCTCTGGTTGCAGACAACGTACACCCCTTCACGACGATCATGTTTCCCGACGGCAGTGGCATTTTGGAACAAGGTAACGCTCCATATCACATGGCCAGCGGTCCGTAGAGTGGTTATAGGGACACAGTGGCGAGTTGCAATTGATGGTCTGGCCCCCAGCTCCTCAGATCTGAACCCGATCTAATGCATCTGGGATGTTATTTAACGTGTCGTTAGAGCTCATCGCGTCCCTCCTCAGAAGTTACGGGATTAAGTGACTTGCGTGTGCAGATGTAGTCCCAACTCCCTTCGACCATCTACCAAAGCCAGATTGCTTCCATGTGACGACGCGTCGCCGCTATTATCCGCGCCAAAGGTGGGCATTAGGTACCTGGTCATAATGTTCTGGCTGATCAGTGCATACCATATTAATAAATTCTGCGTTTAGTCGTGGTTCGCGAAACTTCGCAAATAGACCAGTACGAGATAACTGGCGTCTGTCTTCTAGTGCCCACCAGTTCAGGTGGTTTCTGTGACGTTCTCCTACCACTCAAACAAACATTAAAATAATTTTACTGTCCTTATTGGAACAGATTCAACATCCCTTATTATTTCTATTTGATACAGGTCTCACAGACCTGACCAATGTGCAAACACAGAAGGCAAGAATGTGTTACAACAACTGTCATGTGTGGATTCACTGCTTTTTCCCAGTGTTCTAAAAATTAATCGAGGAGTAGCATATCTGTTACTATGCCTGAGACTTTGTGATCAATTCATATCTCCACCAATTGCTACAGCCAGATTTTTATGTGGGCTGCCTGATTCGACTGGTGACTAATGGATTTTGCAACCTTACAACACAAATTTTCTTCGAATTTTGAAGTGAACAATTTTCCACTTTTGCATCACTTATGAATTTTATCAAGATCTAACTGAAACTTTGTGCAGCTTCTTGCAGATTTCGGGTAGTTCCTCATTATAAGTGACAGTATCATTGGCAAAATTTCTGAAGTTAGTATTGATATTGTCTGCTACGTGACCAGTAACCAATATAACTAACAAGGTGCTATTGCTTCCTTTACACGCTGTGTGCTTCTTCAGTGGATACAGGTGCAAGGAACAGGTGCCGTTCATGAACAGTAATTCAGATATTAATTTATTCTACATCTGACATCAAACAGCAAAAATAATACATAATTTTGTAGCTGTAGTTGCAGCATCAGTTGCTAACTGTAGGACGGCCAGCGTGGCCGAGCGGTTCTAGGCATTATACTCTCGAACCGCGCGACCGCTACGGTCGCATGTTCGAATCCTGCCTCGGGCATGTTACTTAGGTTTAAGTAGTTCGAAGTTCTAGGGGACTGATGACGTCAGATGTTAAGTCCCATAGTGCTCAGAGCCATTTTAGCTAATAGTAGATTCGAATGTAGAACTATATACAAATACAAAAGATTTATAGATATCTCACTGTTCAAAATAGTAACTATTCATTAAATCACAAGCCTTGGCCACTATGAAAGTCTGCAAATGTTATTCAACTGGCAGACACGGAGAATGGATTCAGTGCACGAAAGTTCGAACTTTGCCCCTTGCTGCAACTCTGGAGAGGGGATGCCTGCATCTGACCGACACTGTGCGGCCGGGCGGCTCTCTCTCTCACTGTGCTTGAAACAATCTGCCCACCTACCTGGACCGGTTCCACGTTGCCTGCCCCTGCACTCTCCGATAGTACGTAGGTACTAGTCTAGTAGATAAAGGCAGCGTTGACGAAAAGTCAGCTAAATACCTACCACGCAACCCATGGGCAGCATCTGAGTTAAGGTATCGGGCGTTCGTGATTCTTGCATGACTCGTTCGAGAAATGTCTTAAAATTCCTGTACGCTGGTTTACTGTCTTTAAAACTAGGAAAACGGCTATCAAAGCGACACGAATTATGAAATATCACTGACTGCTGTGTAACAAGTTCACGCCAAAAGCAGCCAGAAGGTATTTAGTCCTAAACAGTTACTGACCCACGACTACTTCCGAGTTAACACATTCAGTCGTTTAGCAGTCTTCTTGTTCAGCAGTGCTCGCCATAATGTCTTGTAATTTGTAAGAAACACGCCACGTTGAGTTTATGTATGAGTTGAAAGGTTCACACGTGGAATCTCCTAATATAAATCACTCACAAAGCTTAAACTTTCTCAAAATATTCAACACTGTAGCGGCTTTTTATCAACTACACGAGAACCAATCAAACGCGCTTCTTCATTTTGGTACAAATTTTGATCAGCCCGATTTAACCTAGGTGTTTACCAGAAGACGGCTCCCGTGCGACAACATCGACTCATAGATCTGAGCCACCAAGCCCAACTCAAACGCATGGGAAATATTGAATTTCTATTGGCTATTATAGCAAGCAGCAAATTATATCATCTCGAGCACTTCTATACTCGCGGTATTTCTAATGTCAGCCAATCATATTACCACACGTATTTTAGGGTACAAATTTTGTAATTCCGAAACTAGATAAAACTTAATGAAAACAAAATACGATTCCTTTCCACGAGATAAATTACTAATAAATTTAATACTCAACGTACCGCACGCAGCGGCCCAGGAGACGGCGTCAGCTGTCCGAATGTGATAACCAAAATCTCCTCTCTCCCCGGCTGCCGGCGAACTACGTTTCCAACGCAAGGCGGCAACTCGTTATAAGTTTCTACGTTATAAGCGGCGTAATCGTTCGTGGCAGCGCTCTCATGCCGCAGTGGCGGCTGTAGGAAACACGACGGCGTAACTGTCAGTGCGCATATGTCAAAGTGCGTCAGACCGGATAGCGGCCAGTAACGCACGAGGGTTGCAATACCCTTCCTCAATCTGAAATACAAGGCAGAAGATGTTATTTCGCTGGATTAAACAGTAAGGTTTTTTTCAATTCCAGCACGTGTCGACAACAGAAAGAATCGCCGATCTGCGGGTTCTGACGTCATCTGCTCGACCTGTACTGGACAGATACACATAAGGGCCGAAGAATATTCCTAGTTCCTGCCGCGGAAGACGCTTCTCCGAGTAATCTGAAGCGCTTCAGGTCCGTCTTTCATCGAGTGTCTGCTGGTTAAAACTTCTCAATAGAGTTTTCACCGTCTCTGGCCATCCACAAAATCAGCATTTTATTGCTTTCGTTCCATGTCCCATGATAGTCCTATCTGATGTACTGTATTTCCATACACTTAAGCAGTTTCACGTATGAACTATGCAAGTGTTTCAGATGCAATCGTTTTTCTGTGCGAACTACACTTTCCCATTACGCTACCGAAGAATTTCCTTTTCTTTGCGTCCAGCTGTGGCTAGTGGTCGTTATGTTCGTCCAACACATAGTTATTGCAAAATACTTGAATGATAATAATTACTCTAACTGTGACATTATCCCAAAGACTGTAATGCAACACCTTTTCGCATCTTTTTTCCAGCGATTTTCGTTCGCAAGTTGTGTTGTTTTCATCTCCAAGAAAATGCGTTACTTTCTCGCACCACACAAATAAAATATAATACAGGGGGTCCATTATTAAACGTTTATTAAGTGGAAAACGGTGATGTAGGAATAAGGCGTGTAAATTAGTGCATTGCAGGTGCAGTGTACATGTATAGGTTGAATTTGTTGCTGAAAACGATGGACTGGCTTCATGGCAACAGTAAACATGTGTCCTGTTGTCACAGGTGTGCAGGAGGGTATAGCCATTTTGACGTGTTTTTTGCAAAGGTTGTCCTATGGTGAAATTCGGACAATAGTTGATCGCCAGTAAGGCAATTCAAAAATCAGAGAGCAAGTTTAAACGCATTGTTACTGTAAAGAACGAGCCCAGATAAGGTCTTCCATCGACCTCCGCTGACCAAATGGAAGACATTAGAAAATTACTTGAACGCAATTCAAAATGGGTGCGGCGATTGTTGGTGGAATTACACTACTGGCCATTAAAATTGCGACACCAAGAAGAAATGCAGATGATAAACGGGTATTCATTGGACAAATATATTGTACTAAAACTGACATGTGATTACATTTTCACTCAGTTTGGGTGCATAGATCCTGAGAAATCAGTACCCAGAACAACCACCTCTGCCCGTAATAACGGCCTTGATACGCCTGGGCATTGAGTCAAAACAGAGCTTGGATGACATGTACAGGTACAGCTGCCCATGCAGCTTCAACAAGATACCACAGTTCATCAAGAGTAGTTACTGGCGTATCGTGACGAGCCTGTTGCTCGGCCACCATTGACCAGACGTTTTCAGTTGGTGAGAGATCTGGATAATGTGCTGGCCAGGGCAACAGTCGAACATTTTCTGTATCCAGAAAGGCCTGCCCGTACAGGACCTGCAATATGCGGTCGTGCATTATCCTACTGAAATGTAGGGTTTCGCAGGGATCGAATGAAGGGTAGAGCCACGGGTCATAACACATCTGAAATGTAACGTCCACCGTTCAAAGTGCCGTCAATGCCAACAAGAGGTGACCGAGACGTGTAACCAATGCCACCCCATAGCATCACGCCGGCCTATACGCCAGCATGGCGATGACGTATACACGCTTCCAATGTGCGTTCACCGCCAAATACGGATGCGACCATCATGATGCTGTAAACAGAACCTGGATTCATTCGAAAAAATGACGTTTAACCATTTGTGCACCCACGTTCGTCGTTGGGTACACCATCGCATGCGCTCCTGTCTATGATGCAGCGTCAAGGATAACCGCAGCCACGGTCTCCGACCTGATAGTCCATGCTGCTGCAAACGTCGTCGAACTGTTCGTGCAGGCGGTTGTTGTCTTGCAAACGTCCCCATCTGTTGTCTCAGTGATCGAGACGTGGCTGGACGATCTGTTATAGCCATGCGGATAAGATGCCTGTCATCTCGACTGCTAGTGATACGAGGCCGTTGGGATCCAGCACGGCGTTCCGTATTACCCTCCTGAACCCACCGACTCCAGATTCTGCTAACAGTCATTGGATTTCGACCAACGCGAGCAGCAATGTCGCGATACGATACACTGCAATCGCGATAGGCTACAATCCGACCTTTATCAAATTCGGAAACGTGATGGTACGCTTTTCTCCTCCTTACACGAGGCATCACAACAACGTTTCACCAAGTAACGCTAGTCAACTGCTGTTTGTGTATGATAAATCGGTTGGAAATGTTCCTCGTGTCAGCACATTGTAGGTGTCACCACCGACGCCAACTTTGTGTGAATGTTCTGAAAATCTAATAATTTCCATATCACAGCATCTTCTTCCTGTCGGTTAAGTTTCCCGTCTGTAGCATGTCATCTTCGTGGTGTAGCAATTTTAATAGGCAGTAGTGTAGATATTGCACGTTCTACGGTGCATAAAGAGTTGTGACACCCGCTGGAGAGAAACATCACGTAATAGGACAACAATTTGGCAGTGCGGCTGAACATATGCCAGGATTTACTCTAAATATGTGGAAATCGCAACAGCCTCTGTCAGGTCCTATTCAGTGACGAGGCAACCTTCCATACTTGTGGAAGGGTTGACCGACATAACTGCACCCTCTGGGCTGAAGCACCACCATAGGAGCTCCCGGAATTCGAGGACTTCGAGCAAAACTTCCACAAAGTTAATGTCTCGTCGGCAATATCCATGGACAAAATCTACGGCCCGTTCTTCTTCACCGAAAACTCCATCAGTGGGACAATGTACCTAGCTGCACTGCAACCGTTTCCTTGATCAGATCTTGTGCAGGATGAACGTGTGAATAATGTGTACTTACAAGGTCGGCCCACCATGCTATTATCTCGCAGATGTGCACAAGTCTGTGAATGGTGTGTTTCCTGGAATATGGACTGTCCACGTAGGGCCCATGATCTGGGAAACATGTTCTCTCAAGCTCACATCCATGGACTTGTTCGTTTGGGCATTTACCAATGGACTTGTGTCTCGCTGACACCTTATCAACTAACTGCTGGATGTTGGAGACCGAATTAGAAAAGCTATTGACGTATAGCACCAGAAAAGTCGCAGCCTACAAAAAGGAGTTAAGTCGAGATCTGCATTGTGCTTATGTGAAATGTAACATGTGGTAACGATAAGTATCTGCCACTATGAATAATAAGAACAGTTATTTCAACAAAGTCGATACTTTATCGTTGGACACCCAGTGAACGTAAAATGTTTTTAAACTATGGCGCTTAAGAGGAATCGATATTAAAATGGGTTTGTTGCCATTCTGGTCTTTTCTAAAATACGTGAAATTTATTCGCAGTTGCGAACATAGACTACCATCACCTGCGTAATGGAATGGCGGTGATAAAAAAATTAAGCCTGACCGGGATTCGAGCCCGGATTACCACCTATTGTGACCGGTCGCCTTACCGTATGGCTATCCGAGCGCAAGATACGCCGACTCCCAAACTTCCATATGCAGGCATGTCGGAAAGTACCTTGCATGATAATTCGGAATAACGCAGACACTGCAATATCGTATTTATCAGTCGGCACCGGGCAACCGACTTTAAAGTACAGCTCACTGTAAGGAAATACGTAATGGATGTTCTAGTGCAGATTGCCAGATTGCAGACGCATCTTTGATGACATGTCAATGTTTGGATCTGGTAACGAACTGTGCTCGGATAGGCAAATGGTAAGGTGGCCGGTCGCGGGAAGTGAGAAATCAGTGTTCGAATCCCAATCAGAAGCAAATTTTCATTGACGTCATTCCACTATATAGATGATGGTAGTCCATATTCGCAACTGCTAATACATTTCATGTATTTCACAACGGATGTAGTCGCCGCACTGCCTGTTCCATCAGACGTGCATGCGTCTCCGAAAGCACATAGCATCGTAATTTGGAATAATAGAATTTGCAATGTCGTATTTTCTAAAACAAGGACAGATTAGTCTGAAGTATACGGACATCAAAAAGAATTTTCTTCTGAGATTGTAAAAGAAAATGTATTTGAGAAATAACTAAAGATTCCAAGATATTGTAACCGAAATTGCATTTCAGTCTAAAAGGCAATCAAGCTTAAGTCATTCGAAATGCATGTGGTCTTTTTTTATTATTATTCATATTGCAACCTGCTATTTTTCTTTAAATATTTCAACTATAGTTTTTAGTGAGTAGTAAGTCTAGAGTGTTGCTGGTGGTGTAAGTGATTAATTGCAAACCGGACCACATTGCACATTTTTGGAACCGATTACGTGCCGTATTTATTTTCAGCGACCATTGCCGTCTATTCACCGAACAAATAAAACAAAAATACATTTGTCCACAGTTGGAGTTGTGGTAGTGGCGATTTATCAGTGGAAATCCTTGCTGCCTAACATGTGACACGATAAGTCTTTCAAAAATTTTAATATTCGTTCAATCTGCGTACTGCAGCTTGTCACACTACAAAGCTGCCAATAAAGTTTAAAAAACAAAAAAAGTATCTCTCGTGAAACGCGGCCCTTAATTTCAACTGTTTATTATTACTTTACTAACAGTACATTAGCTTTATTTATTTTGGATACCGGTAGTATTCCGGCGATCAAATTTAAATATTTAGTACATAAAATATATACTTCCTCTCGCAGACGAATACATACGGGTTCATTCGTGCAGCAGCAAGGCAAACGGCAGCAAGACGCTATGTCTTCTCTTCATTAAGAGCTACGTCTCTTTCATAGCCATAAGTTAAAATTTTATCGATATTAAACGGGATGTTACTAAAATTCCTGCCGGATATGCTCGTAAGAAAACGCACCATCTGAGAAGACACGGGGGTTGCAGCTACAGTCCGTTCATCATGAGAATAAACCTCATGTGAAGGGTACCCTATGTATTCTTCCGCGTTTGCTTTAACCTCATTGGATTTCGTTTCACGTGGAGCGGAAGCCAAGTTGTCTCGTGTATAGACAAGTACGATAATGGGGATACGTTTTGTGGTGCGAGTTAAGTGTACACCGAACTCATAGATGATACGGGGCAACAGCTTTACCGCTTCAAAAATGGTTCAAATGGCTCTGAGCACTATGGGACTTTGCATCTGAGGTCATCAGTCCCCTATAACTTAGAACTACTTAAACCTAACTAACCCAAGAACATCACACTCATCCATGCCCGAGGCGGGATTCGAATCTGCGACCGTAGCTGTCGCGCGGTTCCAGACTGAAGCGCCTAGAACCGCTCGGCCACTTCTGCCGGCTTTACCGCTTCATTCAAATTGAACAGCACTGGCCAGACAAGTGATCCATCTTACCTGCAGTCATGTGGACTGTTGCAGTAAAGACGTAAAAAATAACGGGCAGAGAAACAGTTTTGAATGTCTTTAATTTTTAATCAGAAGGAAATAACGTATGGCAAAACTCAGGCGATACGCTTCTTAGATGACCGGACGGAAAACACAACATTCTCTCGAGTTTAGCTAACGTTATATGGTAATTAAAAACAAGAGTGATGAAAATTCCTGGCTTTGAAAAGGGTAATTTTTCTCTAGGAGCTGTGTGTGGCATAGAAGCGCATTGCTTATTTCCCATGTATTTAACCGTTCAAGCCACTGAAGATATTATAGTCAGTCGTCTGGGAATCTCTGGACTCCTTCCATATTGGACTCATAGGAATACGGTACATTGCAGTACTGCTACGTCTATGTCGAGGCGATCAGCAACAGAATGCCAAGCCACCAAACAAATCCGCGCTCCTTCCTCCCCTTTATGACGTGCTGTTTAGCAGTGACGTGTCACAAAGCTTCCTGTATGAGTTCCAGTACGTTTGGCAGTTTAAGTGTCCTTTTATTTCTAGCGACAAACCCCTTGGCTCCTTTTATTGGGTTCAGATTGCCGTGTTACGGTGACAACTGTAAGAATGCAGCACCTGTGAAGTGTCCGCGACGCAGCGAAAATTATTGTTTTCCGCGTTTCTGCGACGCTTATCACTGTGGCTTCCTTGAGATGATATCTGTCCTACAAAACAATGGTCACATTCAAATAAAGATTATTTGATTTTCAATTTTTTTCCAAAAAATTTAATTTTAGATGTTTTCTTATCGATAATTAAGAACGTATATTTGCAATGAAAACCAAAATTTTGTGTGCAATATGTAGTTAGAAACTAGAAGACGGACATTTTTCTTCAAAAAAGAACATATATTTGATGAATTTCATGTTTAAATAATTGAGATATTCAAACGAAACCAAAAGATAATCATAGCCCACAACTCGTTTCGAACCGCTACCCACCAGCATACATGATAATCATTCGGCCCTTCACGCCACGTGTATTGTAACAGAATGTTCTATTGTACTATATTGTATTTTATTGATTCAAGTGAACATAATATTGTACAGTTTGCACATATGATATTGGATAAGCCAGCATACATTGTTACAAGTAATTTTTACTGTTTACTTTTACAATTTTAAGTGTTTCGTGAAAGTTTGTTCAATATTACAAGAAGGTAAGAGACATCACATTGTACTTTTACTTCTTTGGTGGGCTTTAACTTCCTTTTACTGTATGATGAAATGCAATGAAAGAGGGTGAGAGCAAAATGGGAATAAATACGTACAAGTATATTACATACTTGAAGGAAACATGCACTATAATTAGGACGAAGTGATCAGCTATTAATAAGTAAGTTCACATTTATTACCTTTAAAAAAATCGTATACTGTGTAAAAGTTTGGCTTTAAAAGAATTTTTTAATTAATGTTTGAAAATTCTCGGTATTCCAGATTTTTTTTAAATTTTAGCTACTAAATTATTACACATCCGTGTCCCACCACGTAGGACGCTTTTTTGTTAACAAATTGTTCTGGAATGAATCGCTTGTAGATCAGATCGCTGTGTTTTACCACATGTGTTCATTTTATATTAGTTGGCTGTCTTTGCTTAATAGATAGGTTTAAAAAACGATATAATATCATAGATGTAAACAGTTGGCTCAGTCATAATGCCAAATCTCTTGAAATGCTGCCTGCATGATTCATTACATTTTAGATTCCATATTATAAGTACTGCCTTTTCTTTTGCATTTTGATGGTACCTCTGCTGCAGGGTGAGTTCCCCCAGAACTTGATCCCATACTGTAGTAAAGCGTGAAAGTAAGAATAATATACTAGTGTAAGGACCAATTTCGTGACCCTTCGAACATAACACAGTTGACATGAGTGTGCCATTTAAGATTATCTTAAAGCCATATACGAAGAAAACTGGAGCTCACTCTTGAGACCTCTTGGTTGTTTAGGACCAATTCGGAGATTTCTCGTTTTTGAGAACCATTCACTTAGTGGTGACTTAAGTCGTATAATGTTTTAACCATTGTCAGCCTTGTCTGCGCCTGTTACCAGAGTACTTGTGTCATCTGCAAATAGTATAGTATGCCCTGAAATAGGCTTCATGCTTGTGTCATCAATATATAGCAGGAACAATATGGGTCCCAGGATTGTCCCTTGTGCTACAACATATGTAACACGCGTTTTTTGAAAGGAGTATTCAGTAGACTGATGAACATGCCCTTCCTTATATTTACGGCGTACTCTATCTCGAAAAACGTTAAAGCATATTTTTCTTTGTAATCTGGTGGAAAACGTCAAGAACAACTTGTTTTTAGCCATTAACGGGGTTCCGCGTGAGTGTTTCTCTACGAAGCAGAAACCCGTGTCATCCCTTTTCCACAGTACGTACCAACAGCGAGACAATCAGAGTAGAAGCGGCATATACACAGACTGTGACTGTACGCTCGTTGCCGGCCGGAGTGGCCGTGCGGTTCTAGGCGCTGCAGTCTGGAACCGAGCGACTGCTACGGTCGCAGGTTCGAGTCTGTCTCGGGCATGGATGTGTGTGATGTCCTTAGTTAGGTTTCATTAGTTCTAAGTTCTAGGCGACTGATGACCTCAGAAGCTAAGTCGCATAGTGCTCAGAGCCATTTGAACCATTTGTGCACGCGTTTTGAAATAAAAGTTACGTAGCTACAGTATGATTGAGAAAAAACTTTGATGGCTGTTAATACATCACAATGTTTTAAAAGTTCTTTTACAATGACGTAGTAATAAGATATCTAATGCGTAAGTCGAGGATACTTCTCAGAAAGGAAAGATATCAATGTATAAGAGCTACGGCTCCTGACCAATAAACACGTTTGTGTTTGTTTGCATTAGGTTTATTCTTATGATGAAGGAAGGACAGCATTATCCGCTTATTCGTTAACGTACGAGAGGCGTTCAATAATTAAAGCAGCACAATTTTTCTCGGACAATTTCTGTTGGAAAAATTAGGAATTTGTTGTGAGACGTGGGGAATATTACCTCTTCAGTGTCTATAGTTTCATGAAGTTCCGATCGTTTGCGGCAAATTCAGTCTTCAAAATGGCTTCCGTAACGGAGGTGCGTTCCAAGCGGGGAGTTGCCGGCGAGTCTCTTTTGGCGGGAGATCAGAGCATCGTAGACGTTCAGAGGCGTTGGCGGAATGTCTACAGAGACCTGGCAGTGAACAAAAGCACGGTGAGTCGTTGGGCGAGGCGTCTCTCATCACTGCAATTAGGTCACAAAAACCAAACTGCTGCCCCGATAACGCCCTACCGCACACAGCTCTGACTCCTGCAGTGTTGGAACGTGCCGACACTCACTCGTTGCTACTGACGGATGACAATCAAACACCTCGCTGCTCAACTGGACGTCTATGTTGGTAGTGTTGACACACTCGTAAGTCAGGTGTATGACAGATGCTTTCCTCGCTACCTTGTAGACAAACATAGCGAGCAATGGAGGACCATCTGTGCGGAATTGCTTAGGCGTTTCGAGGCTGATCGTGACAATTGGTTATTGAACATCTTCCCAAGTGGTCAAACTTGGGTTCATCATTTCGAGTCGGAAAAAAAAACAGGCCATGGGGCGGCGCCACATCATCTCTCCTCAGAAGAAAAATAACAAAGCCATACTCTCAACCAGTACAGTCATGGCAACGCACTTCTGGGACTCTGAAACGCTTATTCTGTTTGATGTTCTCGTTCATAGTGCAACGATCAAGTCTGAAGTGTATTGCAATATTCTCAGGAAACTGAAGAAACGACTTCAGCGTGGTCGTCGCTGCCAAAATGTAAACGAACTTCTTCCTCTCCACGACACTGCACGGTGTCACAAGTCTGCGCACCTGGGAGGGCCTCTCCAAACTTCATTGGCCTGTTCTTCCCCATCCACCCTACAACACGGATCACGCACCTACCGACTTTAAACTGTGTGGCCCAATGAAGGATGCGCTCCGCAGGAAATAGTACGTCAACGACGGGGACGTTATTGAAGACGTTGGCTCCGACATCGACTCGTTGAGTGGTAGCGCGCTGGCACCCAGGCGCTCCCAGCAAGGTAGCGTGTGACCGTCGCAACGAACGGAGATCAGGTTGAAAAATATGGTTTTGCGCCAATACAGATGGGTATCAGGTGGTGTACTGGCTTCCTGAATAAAACCATCCTGCATTCCGAAAAATCTGTTGGATTACTTACTGAACGCCCCTCGTATAACACGCCAGAACACTCGGGTTCCCTCAGCGCATGTCACTGAGGATGTCGCGTGTGGAGAGCGAGCCTTGAAGTTCCCGTCATCGATGGTTTCGGAACCCAATCTGATTTCTATGGAAAATATTATTTTGTTCCAAATATATCATCATGTTTGAACTTGAAATATACTATGGCATTATTTCACAAATACAATGCTCAACAAAAGTTTGGAATGCTATCATTAAAAGTAATACTAGGGGTTTCGTTGAGCTGGTCAGTTCATGCATTATCCAGTTAGAGCCCACCGACTGGGCGGTGATTGCTGCTAGCATGCTCTGTGGTCGTTTTCCAGCCATATTAACATACTGCTGCCGCAGTGGTTCGCCGAAAGCAAAGTATCGACAACAGCTTCATTCAGTTAGTGTCCAGCACTGCAGTAACATGCCACTTAGAGGCATGCGGCAGAGTCAGGATAGCGGCTGCACCTTCAGCAGGTCATACACAGGGAGTTGCTGCCGATCGATTACATGTTTCTTAAGGTGGTGTGTCTGAACTGTGGAGAAATTACAGAGGGATGGGAAATGTGAATGGCAGGCCTCGCAGTGCGTCCTCATATGACAACACCCATGCAGGCACATTTGCTAGAACTTTCGGCTAGCAGGCGCCCAACATCGACTGCTAGAAATATTGGAAATGACTTCTCCCGGACGACAGAGATTTGTATGTCAGACGAACCAGTGCATACAAGATTGAATCATGGTGGTCTTCATTCATGAAGGTCAATGAAATGCCTTGCACTGAAGCGACGGAACCGACGCAGTCGAAGACCAGGGCCCTTGCACATCGGCATTAGGTCATTTACAGAATGGAGTCATGTCATTTTTGCTGACGAGTCCAGGATCAGTTTGCGACCGAACCCTACAAGTGTTAGAGTTTGCAGAAGCGGTGGGCGGCGCCATGAACGCCGATATGTGCAGGAAGGCTATCAGTTTGCAGGTGGATGTGTAATGCTCTGGGAGGCAATAATACTGGGACGCCGCACCCTCCAATTACCATCTACGGCAATTTGACTGCAACCTGATACCTCCAAGGGGCATTACAAATGATTGTAGGTCCTA
This sequence comes from Schistocerca gregaria, assembly GCF_023897955.1. Taxonomy (NCBI): domain Eukaryota; kingdom Metazoa; phylum Arthropoda; class Insecta; order Orthoptera; family Acrididae; genus Schistocerca; species Schistocerca gregaria. The sequence continues at coordinate 28,539,647 of NC_064924.1, read as the reverse complement.
CAGACGTGATGACAACTTTATTCTAGTCGGCGGCAGAGCAAGACCACACCGTCACTGGCAGTGTTTCAGTGTTTTCAAAGATGCAACATCAACGGAGACTTAGGAGAGAGCCTACTTTGTTTTGTAATATTTTTTCCTAACCAACCAAAATCTTTCTTGTTTACAGAAGTAATTACGTTAATTTTCATAATAAGGTATTGCACAAACCTCAATGGGTGCACTGTAGAAAGCCATTCTAGTAAAATCTATGATATTCCAAATCTTTTTTGTGGTGTGTAGACGTTACTTATTTAATACTGTAGTTCTGGGGATCGCTACAGCTACTTTATAAGTAAGTGTGACCTGCAACTTTTTGCAGACGAAAGTAGGCCTGCAATTGAGTTGGTATAAGTAGACGCCTGACAACTGCAGTCGGCTGACTGCGGCAGTTTTAAGCCCGTTTTTTACTTTTTTGTTTTACGGTCTTCTGACTGGTCTGATGCTGCCCGTCACGAATTCCTCGTGTGTACCAACCTCTTCATCTCAGAGTAGCACTCACAATCTATGTCCTCAATTACTTGCTTCATGTATTCCAATCTGTCTCCCTCTACAGTTTTTACTATACAGCTCACTCTAGTACCATGGAAGTCATTCCCTCAGTCTTCACAGGCATACTATCACCCTGTCCTTTCTACTTGTCATTGTTCCACGTATTCTTTCTCTCCGATTTTGAGCACAACCCCCTCATTCCTTACCTTATTTGTCCACCTAATATTCAGTATTCGCCTATAGTGCTACGTCTTAAATGTTTCGATTCACTTCTGATCCGATTTTCCCACAGTGAGGGAAGTTTCGATGCGGAAACAAAAAGCACAGAGTGCGAGTCGCATAAGAGTAACAGCGCCACCATGAGGACGCAAATCAGGTTCGCTTTAAATACACGCTGTAACACTTGTGAGTCTTAGCCTTGATATTCGACTTGGTGACTGGGGAAGTTAGACAAGAATGCTTGTAAGGTGACTAAGACCCCATCATCAGCACCTCGCTGAAGTATTGAACGAGGTCGTGTAATACGACTACGAGAAAGTAGCTGTTCCTTCTGCGATACTGAAGAAAGAGTTGGCCGGAAAGCAGCCAGATTGTTGGCATCCGTGCTCATGAGAATGTACGGCAGCAAGAATACTGGATCCGGCCGGCCAAGGGGGATGGCCGAAAGGGAAAGCCATCGTGTTCGGCGTATGCCTCGGGCACATTCTAGTGCATCTGCAGCAGCAATCTCAGCAGCTGTTGGCACCATAGTGACACAACGAACTGTCACGAATCGGGTACATCGACGACAGCTCCGAGCCAAATGCCCTGAAGCGAGCATTCCACTGACCTCAAACCACAGCCATTTGCAGCTTTGCTGGTGTCAAGCGAGAGCTCGTTGGAGGGCAAAGTGGAGGTGCGTCGTGTTTTCTGGTGAGTGCTGGTTGCACCTCGGCGGCCGAGGTGGCCGCGTGTTGGTTAGGAGGAGGCCGGCTGACGGCCTGCCGCCAACCAGCCGCGCGCTGGACACACTGGACCCACTGCGCCTGGAGTCACGGTGCGGGGTGCGAGTTGGTAGTTGGTATGACGGCTGGAGCGCTGTCGTGGTTATCCCACGTATCCTGACTGCAGATTCGTAGTCATTCTGATAATCGACCTGTTGTGCAGCCATTCATGAACACCACACTAGGGGGTGATTTTTAACCTCGCTCACATGCCGCTGTTGTAAAACAACATTTTGTATAGCGTGTCGACATGTTGCCTCGCCCTGCTCGATCACCGGATCTGCCTCCAATAGAGCACTGTGGTACATCCTCTCGTGACGATTCCAGTGTCATCCACGACCGGCATTAACCGCCCAATTATTGACCGACAAGGTGCAACAGGCATGGAACCCCGTCCCACAGAATGATATCTGGCTCTTGCTCAACGTAACATATTCGCATTTGCCTGCTTACATTCAACATTCTGATAGCTACACCGGTTATTACTGCACCAACATTTCACGTTTGCAATGGCTTATCTCGCACTTACGTTAACCTGTGATCTTGCAGCGTTAATTACTAAGCAAATGTATTTCCGTAATTTCAATACTCTACATTAATTACTTTTGGTGGTCTGATTTATGCCTGTGGTGTATGTTGGTTACCTATCGATCCCGCCAGTTCTGTACCAATTGCGCGTCACGAACTCCAGGGCTACAATTCTCCTCAGATTTAGTGGTAAGATGGCGCAGGGGATAGCCCGCCAAAAGTGAACACAGATGAAGCATGAGAACAGGAAATAGATGACTTGAAACGTAAAAAAAAGGAAATGGATACCGTGAACAGTCAAAGGACAAGAAGTGCGATATAGAGCAACGGCGTCCCAATTGAGGGCACGCGGTGTTGGAGTGCCAAGCGGGCCCTCTTACCGCTAAATCTGAGGGGGTGCGATGGGCAGACTGAAGGGCCTAGAACCGCACGGCCCCACCGGCGGCCAATTGCCAGTCCTACAGGCAACAGCCACCCAGATTTTTTTCGTCTTTTCAACTTGAGAAGAATGTGTCAGCCATATTATAGCAAGCCTTGTGTGTTTACTTACCTAATGCATTTCTTAGTGACCCGCCCGTGTAGCGACACTACCGGGACAGTGGCCGAAATCGACCAGCGGATGAACGTCAGGGGACGGTGTGTCGTGCAGTCCGGACGTGGTTTTCGGGCTTTTTCCGACGTCTACTGTGTGAATATGGGGCCGGTGTCCAAGTCCCGCCTCAGTTACACTATTCGCACACATTTAGGAAAACTTTCGCTCACTTTCACGCAAATCACAGTGCACGTAGACAGTTCGGGAGCACACATCCGCTCTAGGGATGTAACGTTGTGACGACATGAAGGCCGGCCCTTGAATTAATCACGTCAGATACAATCCTAACCATGTCGAAACTGCATCTGTGCTTAGTGCATAACCGATCATTTATTTAACAACTATTGCGAACAGATTGAATCTAAATCTGTCGTTCGGCAGCGTGTGACAAGCAGCCTAAAGCTTAATCCAGCCGCCGCCATCTCACAGTGTTATTTTGTTAAGCGCTCAGCCTGCAATCTGAGGTAATTCTTTCGCTTGCAGTGCGACTCTTTTGCAAGGTTAGTGCCATTCACACTTATGACTCACTAGTCTGCGTTCGTACCAGTTCTCGTGGATTTATATCTAACGTGCAAGGTGTAACACAGGATGTATAGAAATTGTTTATAAAAGATGAAAAGAAACACATTTTACTGGGCAAAAATGTCGCACGTGCACCGTTTTTCCGCCAGGGGCCTATGAAGGTTTCGACGCTAGTACTGTTCAGAGACGGTGGTCAAACTGCCATATGATCAACATTGTTTGAGAGACGCTGCTGAAAATGCCGGTTGTTTAGGGCAGCACTGCTGTCTGCGTGTTAATTGTATCTCAAGCTCAAAACATCCAAGGCTTTAAGGTTTTCACAAAAAATGGCTGCAATTTCAGCCAACAGCCAACTTACAAACGAGTCCTCTGGAGTGTCCATAGATGTCCCCTACACCAAACGCTTCACCTTCCCCTATGAAAACAAATCTGTGGCAGTAAGATCTCCACAACGTGGACACCACGGTAATGGCCCACATCTGCCAGTCTAACAATGGGGGAAAACGTTCTCTAATTGTTCTCTGGCAAACTGTGACAGAATCGTAGTCATTGTCCCAATGCTAGCTGGCATTCTTCACTATTCCCGGTAGTTCTTCACGGAGAAAGACGCAGTAATCTCCTACATCTAGAGTATTAGACAGAAGATGTGACTCAGTCACACGGGCGTAGAATATCCCAACCCACACATTTATGGTAAGCCTCTGTGGCTGGTGGCCCACACGAACTTCATTACACTTCTGCGAACTCCCAGACGCCACTCTCGTGGCTGTCTTCACTTGTGAAGTCGCCTCGTCAGTAAACAAAACACTCATTTCGAATGCTTAAAATTTAGAGTAAATACCATGGGCAGAACTCATCATCTAATAAACTTTTTACCGTCTAATTCTTGAATCGATTCATACCCGTCTCGTGCAGAACGTTCCAGACACTGGCGTTTGGAATATTCAGTTCCTTGGCGAGGGATTGTGTGCTGCTGTTAGGATTGTCCTCTGTTTGCTGTAACACAGCTTCCTCAAGCCGAACAGGTCGGGCACTCCGAAGTGTGCCTGTTTCCCGTCGGTCTGGTCAAACAGATTCTATTACATAGACACGACTGTCAGTTAACTGAAATATGACATCATTTTCTGTCCAACGGGCCAGAAATGGTTTGATGTACAAGCGTTTTGCTGCACCACTGTTGCATCGTCTCTTTCCGCAAATGAGATGCGTGTCTGATAACTCTTCTGTAGTGTAATCAGCGATCAACAACCTGCAAGAATAATAGAACTGTCATATAACCAAAGCATAACGGCAACAACAATAACCTAATATTACTAGCAGTAATGAAAATATAGCCTTTTGGCAGTAATAGAATTGTATCCCAAATCAGAGACCAGTATCATCACGTTGCATATGAAACAGTCCAAACAATAACAGTGAAGTTTGGCCTAAGACAAGACGAGGACACTAACGGTGATACAGTGGACTTGTCGCGTTTGCATCGCATAACGAAAGCGTTTCTTTTTGTTCCTATATCAAATATACAAATTTATGTATGTAGCTTTTTTACAGCCAATATACAGGGTGTCCCAAGAAGAAAGTTCAATATTCAGGAACGATAATGCAAAGCAATAAAGTCTAGTAAACTTGGGATCTAAAATGCATATGTTTAAGAACTGCTTCATTTCTTCGTTTTTGATACTATGAAACAAATCGGTACTACTGCGCTTTGCTTTCTGTATTTTGAGAAATGGTAGTACGGTCAAGGAAAAAATCTGGTTAACATCGTTTTTAAAGTGCATACCCTAAGAGCCATGAGCGCGAGGTCATCTTCGCTCGTGTAAAACACATCCCTTGTACTGAAGAACTGCTCATTGCTCTTAAGGTACGGATTTCAGAGGACACTTTACTACACTTCTTGATTCGAATGATCACTTCTGCCACATATCTGAACATTTACGATTATCTTGAGACAGCCTGTATCTGTTGTGGCAGATATTTGCAGCCTCATTTTCGCAATGTACGTATGTGCATATGTACATACTTTGCCATGATATACAACCGGAATTAGGTATCGTTTGATAGGTTGTATGTCGTATAGATGAATATTTAAAGAAGACTGGCATTGTCACATACACCTTGTAAATAATTGTCAACGCTCACTGCATGAAAAGTGATGGCTTGTCTTTATTCTCGAAACCACGTAATGAAGGATTGCCTGTACTAGCAGACCTGGGAACGCCAGTGGAAATGAAACAGCAGGCGTAACTCAGACCCTGGGTGGAAAAACCCGCACAAATGTGTTGGTCTGCTTGACAGAGGAAGTACCCCAAGATGGACGTTGGGGCACCCGAGTTCTAAAGGACAATACAGCGGCGGCCGGTCGGGTTTGTAGCAGGGCCGGAAGGATAAAAGGATAATACTTCGGAAACTCTCAACTTGGACGCCACAGACAGGAACGAGGAAGCATTACCTCGGAAATCACGGAGGCTGGGTTATTTCCGTGGATTTTTACTCTGATAAGCATACCATCGTATGAATTCCTAATTAACGGGTACAGGTATTTGCTCGCCTTCTGCAGTTGCGAGGGAGGGAAGCCGAACTTTGCTGGAAAGCCAGCGGTGGAAAGAAAGAGGTCTTCCGTTCTGAGCGCCCGTGTTTGACGGTCGCTCTGTATCAGGTTTTGTTGGCACAAATGGATTTGCTGTCTTTGCTCTCAGGAGATTTTATAGCTAGAACGGATAGGCTCTGCATTGTGGCGAACTTATACGGCTCTGGACTTCGCCTCCGGGTAGGGAGGCTTCGTTGAGCATGCAACGTTCAGTGACTGAGAGTACTTCTTCTGTCTACACCCACACTGAGAAGTTACCTGATTTCCGTGCTTGTGGGCGGGAGTTCGCGTTTCTAGTCTGTAGAACACAGAGAGGAGAAGACAGTATTAGATTATACTAGTCAGAGGACCGTCTACTGCCGTCGTGGAGTTTGAAAGAGTTTTCGTTCAAAATCGTTCAAATGGGTCTGACCACTATGGGACTTAACATATGAGGTCATCAGTCCATGCCCGAGGCAGAATTCGAACCTGCGACCGTAGCGGTCGCGCGTTTCTAGACTGAAGCGCCTAGAACCGCTCGGTCACAGAGGCCGGCTTTAATTTTGTGGCTGGAGTTCTTCCATCGTCACAGACGTGTGCGAGAGCCGTCTCTCCGACGGACGGGACGCAGTACATACTGCGATGTTGCTAACGGCTGCGATATAACGGACCGTGACTGCGGACACCTAATATAATATTACAGTGGGAAAGGGAAAAAGTACCGGTAAAAGGACGAAAGTGTACAACTGACCCTTCGAAATAAAATAAAACCGTTCCATACCTAATCTAAACAGATAATAATTTTGACATGGGTGAAATCCAGTGCAATCTCTCACAAACCACACATGGGGAAAAGGGTGCCACGTAATATTTAAGAAAATATGATTAGCAAAAAAAAGCAAAGGATAATTAAACGTCGCCAGCCCACTACGGCAATGAATATCCAGAGTCCTAAGAAGGATACTGACAATGAAAATTAAGCATATAATCACTGTCGTGGCAACTGATGAGTGTCACTGTTTCCACGAAACAACAGTTCACGAGAAAGTAAATGAATCAGAAAGCACTGAGTTTACAGTCACTTAATGTGAAATACAAAATGAGTGACTGAAAGTGAAACATTGTTTAATAAAAAATGACTTTCATTCCGATCAGCATAACGTAATGCAAAATTCGGAAAGATGCAAGCAATGTACTTTTCATTTTTGAAAGACTGAATTGAATTTAATTTAAAAATGAGCAACTGATTTTACTTTCTTCATAAAACCAAATAAGATATGTACCAACCCAACAGAAGTTATTCTCTAACCTAAATACAAAATAAATGAAATTTGTGCTTTATCTCTAGTTATTAGTTCTGCCAGTGAAATTTTGCTTAAAGTGAGTGAAGTTAATACTCAAAACTTAAAATCTGTTAAGCCTCTGTTATGCAGTATGAGAATGAACAGTTACTGAGAAAGCAACATTTAGACTGAAACTGGTCATTAGCAAACAAACAAAACTGGTAATAAATAGATAATCAATATTGATATTTTTATGACACTCAGTTACTGCATGGATGGGAAAGGAATTCTGCTTTGTAATAATGTCTGAGGACAATAGCAACACAGATGCCCTACAAGTTTTAACTATTGCATGTTATTATATTATATTATATTATATTATATTATATTATATTATATTATATTATATTATATTATAAAGTTTGAGGAAGAAGCGCCATTGGGTTATGCCTCTATAATATTACTTATACTCTGTCACTTAACAGTCTTCCGAAGCTGTTGCTGTGTAGAAGACAAAGAATGTAGACAAAAACAATGCTCAAATGCTGCTGCTACTGTTGCTGCTGGTTGAGACAGGCAACTTCCTCCTCCTGTTGACCCCTACCGTCCTCTCAATACTTGCAGGTTAACAAAGAAGGTGCCCCTCCACCGGCATGATCATAGCTGCATGCTACATCTACAAAATCGCCTGACAGACACTTCCGCACTTTTCTATTACTGAAGATGTTGTGTTTCCTCTCTGCTCACAGTGTGACAGAGACTTTCAATATGCCAAGATAAACAATGACACAGCTACTGTCATTTCATCTTTGCTATTGATACATTTAAATAAAGTTCACTTGATTATGACCCAGCAATCTACAGTATTTACATTACGATTACAATAGATTATGCACATTCACAAATAAATACACTATTATAATTATTACATATTAAATATAGGTTTTGTAATGAAGCTTACAGATTCAGAATTAGAAATACAGTACAATTCACCAATGGATATTTATTGGCGAAAAATTCCAGATGGAGCAGGAGGTATTTTATCTGCATTGTCAGTGTTATGGGGCAAATCATCAGCTTGTGAAAACGAAATATAATTATGTGTTTCATAAAGAATGTATTTATAAAAATTTAATAGATCATATTTCTTGCCCAACATGAAGAAATGTTATTAAAATTTACAGCAATTAAATTTTTAATCCCTGAAATATTGTACAAGAAACACAAACTGTCAGCCATTATGACCATACTGGATATTATATCATTATTTACAAGTTGAAAAGATCAAATATTTGCACCCTGAAACATATATATTTTCCTAATTTTTTGAAGCTCTAGCTTCTCCAGAACATACAGTGCCATAGTGAAATAAAAATATTCAGATGGAACTCTACCAAGCTAAAATATTGTAATAATTTTCATGTTCAATGCTGCCTGCAGTATCATACTGAATTTGGAGAGAACACGCACTCCTGGAAATTGAAATTAGAACACCGTGAATTCATTGTCCCAGGAAGGGGAACTTTACTGACACATCCCTGGGGTCAGATACATCACATGATCACACTGACAGAACCACAGGCACATAGACACAGGCAACAGAGCATGCACAATGTCGGCACTAGTACAGTGTATATCCAACTTTCGCAGCAATGCAGGCTGCTATTCTCTCATGGAGACGATCGTAGAGATGCTGGATGTAGTCCTGTGGAACGGCTTGCCATGCCATTTCCACCTGGCGCCTCAGTTGGACCAGCTTTCGTGCTGGACGTGCAGACCGCGTGAGACGACGCTTCATCCAGTCCCAAACATACTCAATGGGGGACAGATCCGGAGATCTTGCTGGCCAGGGTAGTTGACTTAACCTTCTAGAGCACGTTGGGTGGCACGGGATACATGCAGACGTGCATTGTCCTGTTGGAACAGCAAGTTCCCTTGCCGGTCTAGGAATGGTAGAACGATGGGTTCGATGACGGTTTGGATGTACCATGCACTATTCAGTGTCCCCTCGACGATCACCAGAGGTGTACGGTCAGTGTAGGAGATCGCTCCCCACACCATGATGCCGGGTGTTGGCCCTGTGTGCCTCTGTCGTATGCAGTCCTGATTGTGGCGCTCACCTGCACGGCGCCAAACACGCATACGACCATCATTGGCACCAAGGAAGAAGCGAGTCTCATCGCTGAAGACGACACGACTCCATTCGTCCCTCCATTCACGCCTGTCGCGACACCACTGGAGGCGGGCTGCACGATGTTGGGGCGTGAGCGGAATACGGCCTTACGGTGTGCGGGACCGTAGCCCAGCTTCATGGAGACGGTTGCGAATGGTCCTCGCCGATACCCCAGGAGCAACAGTGTCCCTAATTTGCTGGGAAGTGGCGGTGCGTTCCCCTACGGCACTGCGTAGGATCCTACGGTCTTGGCGTGCATCCGTGCGTCACTGCGGTCCGGTCCCAGGTCGACGGGCAAGTGCACCTTTCGCCGACCACTGGCGACAACATCGATGTACTGTGGAGACCTCACGCCCCACGTGTTGAGTAATTCGGCGGTACGTCCACCCGGCCTCCCGCATGCCCACTATACGCCCTCGTTCAAAGTCCGTCAACTGCACATACGGTTCACGTCCACGCTGTCGCGGCATGCTACCAGTGTTAAAGACTGCGGTGGAGCTCCGTATGCCACGGCAAACTGGTTCACACTGACGGCGGCGGTGCACAAATGCTGCGCAGCTAGCGCCATTCGACGGCCAGCACCGCGGTTCCTGGTGTGTCCGCTGTGCCGTGCGTGTGATCATTGCTTGTACAGTCCTCTCGCAGTGTCCGGAGCATGTATGGTGGGTCTGACACACCGGTGTCATTGTGTTCTTTTTTCCATTTCCAGGAGTGTACATTCCAGATTTTCTTTCTGCCTTAGTCTGATGAAGATTGATTGTGTCATCAGTTGTTCTCTGATGTAGTCAACCAACATATTTAAATAAAGCAGATAATCTATTAAATTTCAATCATTTACTGGATTGGGATTATAATCAAGTCTTGTTGTTGTCGTTGTGGTCTTCAGTCCTGAGAATGGTTTGATGCAGCGCTCCATGCTACTCTATCCTGTGCAAATTTCTTCATCTCCCAGAACCCACTGCAACCCACATCCTTCTGAATCTGCTTAGTGTAGTCATCTCTTGGTCTCCCTCTGCGATTTTTACCCTCTATGCTGCCCTCCAATACTAAATTGGTGATCCCTTGATGCCTCAGAACATGTCCTACCAACCGATCCCTTCTTCTCGTCAAGTTGTGCCACAAACTTCTCTTCTCTCCAATCCTATTCAATACTTCCTCATTAGTTATGTGATCTACCCATCTAATTTTCAACATTCGTCTGTAGCACCACATTTCGCAACCTTCTATTCTCTTCTTGTCCAAACTATTTATCGTTCATGTTTCACATCCATACATGGATACACTCCATACAAATACTTTCAGAAATGGCTTCCTGACACTTAAATCTAGACTCGATGTTAACAATTTTCTCTTCTTCAGAAACGCTTTCATTGCCATTGCCAGTCTACATTTTATATCCTCTCTGCTTCGACCATCATCAGTTATTTTGCTCCCAAAATAGCAAAACTCCTTTACTACTTTAAGTGTCTCATTTCCTAATCTAATTCCCTCAGCATCACCAGACTTAATTCGACTACATTCCATTATCCTCGTTTTGCTCTTCTTGATGTTCATCTTATGTCCTCCTTTCAAGACACTATCCATTCCGTTCAACTGCTCTTCCAAGTCCTTCGCTGTCTCTGACAGAATTACAATGTCATCGGCGAACCTCAACATTTTTATTTCTTCTCCATGGATTTTAATACCTACTCCAAATTTTTCTTTTCTTTCCTTCACTGCTTGCTCAATATACAGATTGAATAACTTCGGAGAGAGGCTACAACCCTGTCTCACTCCCTTCCCAACCACTGCTTCCCTTTCATGTCCCTCGACTCTTATAACTGCCATCTGGTTTCTGTACAAATTGTAAATAGCCCTTCGCTCCCTATACTTTACCCCTGCCACCTTCAGAATTTGAAAGAGAGTATTACAGTCAACACTGTCAAAAGCTTTCTCTTAGTCTACAAATGCTAGAAATGTAGGTTTGTCCTTCCTTAATCTATTTTCTAAGATAAGATAAGTATTGCCTCACGTGTTCCAACATTTCTACAGAATCCAAACTGATCTTCCCTGAGGTTGGCTTCTACTAGTTTTTCCATTCGTCTGTAAAGAATTCGCGTTAGTATTTTGCTCCTGTGACTTATTAAACTGATAGTTCGGTAATTTTCACATCTGTCAACACCTGCTTTCTTTGGGATTGGAATTATTATATTCTTCTTGAAGTCTGAGGGTATTTCGCCTGTCTCATACATCTTGCTCACCAGATGGTAGAGTTTTATCAGGACTGGCTCTCCCAAGGCCGTCAGTAGTTCCAATGGAATGTTGTCTTCTCCGGGGGCCTTGTTTCGACTCAGGTCATTCAGTGCTTTGTCAAACTCTACTCGCAGTATTGTATCTCCCATTTCGTCTTCATCTACATCCTCTTTCATTTCCATAATATTGTTCTCAAGTACATCTCCCTTGTATAGACCCTCTATATACTCCTTCCACCTTTCTGCTTTCCCTTCTTTGCTTAGAACTGTGTTTCCATCTGAGCTCTTGATGTTCATACAAATGGTTCTCTTATCTCCAAAGGTCTCTTTAATTTTCCTGTAGGCAGTATCTATCTTACCCCTAGTGAGATAAGCCTCTACATCCTTACATTTGTCCTCTAGCCATCCCTGCTTAGCCATTTTGTACTTCCTGTCGATATCATTTTTGAGACATTTGTATTCCTTTTTGCCTGCTTCATTTACTTCATTTTTATATTTTCTCCTTTCATCAATTAAATTCAATATTTCTTCTTTTACCCAAGGATTTCTACTAGCCCTCGTCTTTTTACCTACTTGAACCTCTGCTGCTTTCACTACTACATCCCATTCTTCTTCTACTGTATTTCTTTCCCGCATTCCTGTCAATTGCTCCTGTATGCTCTCCCTGAAACTCTGTACAACCTCTCGTTCTTTTAGTTTATCCATGTCCCATCTCCTTAAATTCCCACCTTTTTGCAGTTTCTTCAGTTTTAATCTACCGGTCATAACCAATAGATTGTGGTCAGAGTCCACATCTGCCCCTGGAAATGTCTTACAATTTAAAACCTGGTTCCTAAATCTCTGTCTTACCATTATATAATCTATCTGATACCTTCTAGTATCTCCAGGCTTCTTCCATGTATACAGCCTCCTTTTATGATTCTTGAACCAAGTGTTACCTATGATTAAGTTGTGCTCTGTGCAAAATTCTACCAGGCGGCTTCTCTTTCATTTCTTTGCCCCAGTCCGTATTCACCTACTGCATTCCCTTCTCTCCCTTTTCCTACTACCGAATTTCAGTCACCAATGACTATTAAATTTTCATCTCCCATCACTATCTGAATAATTTCTTTTATTTGATCATACATTTCATCAATTTCTTCTTCATCTGCAGAGCTAGTTGGCATATAAACTTTTACTATTGTAGTAGGTGTGGGATTCGTATCTATCTTGGCCACAATAATGCGTTCACTATGCTGTTTGTAGTAGCTTACCCGCATTCCTTTTTTTCCTATTCATTATTAAAGCTACTCATGCATTACCCCTATTTGATTTTGTGTTTATAACCCTGTAGTCACCTGACCAGAAGTCTTCTTCCTCCTGCCACCAAACTTCACTAATTCCTACTATATCTAACTTTAACCTATCCATTTCCTTTTTTAAATTTTCTAACCTACTTGCCTGATTAAGGGATCTGACATTCCACGCTCCGATCCGTAGATTGCCATTTTTCTTTCTCCTGATAACGTCATCCTCTTGAGTAGTCCCCGTCCGGAGACCGAATGGGGGACTATTTTACCTCCGGAATATTTTACTCAAGAGGACGCCATCATCTTTTAATCATACAGTAAAGCTGCATACCCTCGGAAAAAATTACTGCCGTAGTTTCCCCTTGCTTTCAGCCGTTCGCAGTACCAGCACAGCAAGGCCGTTTTGGTTATTGTTACAAGGCCAGATCAGTCAATCATCCAGACTGTTGCCCCTGCAACTACTGAAAAGGCTGCTGCCACTCTTCAGGTACCACACGTTTGTCTGGCCTCTTGACAGATACCCCTCCGTTGTGGTTGAACCTACGGTACGGCTATCTGTATCGCTGAAGCACGCAAGCCTCGCCACCAATGGCAAGGTCCATTGTTCATGGGAGGAGGAAAGTCTTAACATTTCTTTACTACTTCGGTGTCTACACCCAATGTTCAGTCGTTTCTGTTTCTGTAGTATCCTTCTTTGTGTTATACAGTAAATATAATTATTTTCATAATCACAAAATAATCACAAAATAATTTTAAAGCAACAAAATCTGGCCTCAAGTTAGAGTATTTTCTTTGTGGTATTGAGCCGTGCGTGGCTCATCTTCATGTCATCTCTTATTTATCCATACTACAGCCTTGTTATGGTTATTTTCAATTACTGGTGTCACTGAGATGCTGCCTTGCCTGCCTGTGCTTATCAATACAGGCCCCGATGTATTATCTTTGCTGGACTGCTATTACTTCCTGGTCATCGTGTGTCATCCAGTTAGTTGGAACTTTCTAGCAGTGGAGTTTGGACCTGGCATTTTTTGAGTTGGCATGCGGAACAGGTTCATTCAGGGTATGGCAGCAGTGAGGTCCGGATCACCATGACTTGCCCGACAGTTGCCGACACACATCATTTGAGTGGGGTCAACTTTGTTTGGGCTTCGGTCGGTCATCTTGTTGTATGACATGTATTTGGCCAGCAATCACTTATGGGTTGACTTTGTGTTGTGCCGACTCGTGATTCGTCCTTGTTATTGTACAATCACTGCTGTTAGCATCGTCTAGTTCTACAGGCAAGTGCCCGTGTCACTGCGTGTTGTTTGTGTGATTTTGGCTGACACGTTATTTTAAATGTTGTCGTTGTACTGGCTCTCAGTTGGTTGGCTGGCATGGAGCAGCAGGCAATTCTTAGTGGGGCATAGTTTGGCTGGGCCCACTGGCAGTCTCTATGCAGTGTCGGAGTGTGTGGCGCTGCTACGAGGTCCGTGGCTCACTGACCCTGGACACGAAAGTTGAGTTTTGGTTTAACGTACCAGCAAGTCAAGACTGTTCACATTGTGTCGTTTGGAGTTCATTGTCGGCTCTTGGGATATTCCTGTGAGCAACAATGTGGTTTTCAAAGTGGAAAATTCTAGCCACCCTCCTGTGGAGTTTCACTGTATTTTGTTATTCGAACTGAAGTGCACCAATGGAATCTTCTGCCTTGTGGCCATTAACATTCCGGTTACCTGCCCTGGCCGCTGACATAATTTCAGACAGTGTAGTTTCCTCATCCTGTTTGAATTCTGGGCCGACCCTCGAACATCTGAGGGCCCTTGGGTGTACTGCCATATTTTTTTAAAAATTTGTTCTTGTTGTTGTTCTTGTATGGCTTCTAGTCGATTTTCTTAAATTAGAGTTTTGTTGCTCTTATAGCCTTCAGCCTAGTTTATTAAAGTACTGTTTCACATAAGCCCTTTGGCATTTTAAAAATTTTAATGTCGTTGAATTTTTTTTTAAGTCTTGGGCCTTCGCCCATATTGAGTCTGAGTTGTTGTCAGGCCGTCAGCCTAGTTCAATAAAATGTGGCATGTAAGGCCTTTGGAATTTTAAATATTTTAATAATGATGAATTTTAAATCTTGGGCCTCCAGCCGATTTTGAGTTTGTGTTGTTTGCTCTTAAGGTTTTCAGCCTAAATTAAAGAACTGTTTCATATAAGGTCATTGGTATTTAAAAAAATAATGTTATGGGGTTTTAAGTGTTAGGCCTTCAGCTGATTTGAATTTAACTTGTCTACTTCAGCCTAACTAAAGAACTGTTTTAAGATAAAGGTTGCCTTTTAAATTTCTGATTATGCTTGCGTTTTAAGTTATTGGCCTTCAGCCATTTTTAAATTAAAGTTGCTTTCATCTGGTAGTAAAAACAATTAGATCAGCTTGTCTTAATCTACTATATCCAGTCAAATTATTTTTCTGCAACAATAAATTTGACTGGATATAGTAGATTAAGACAAGCTGATCTAATCATGGTAGCCCAACTTTTTTATTGTTGTAGAAAAAATAATTTGACTGGATATAGTAGATTAAGACAAGCTGATCTAATTGTTTTTACTATTAAAATCACTGCATTTGGGAGCACAGTGGTAGAAATCTTTTAAACAATTACCTTATTCTAAGATTAAAAGTGATGGAAGTATTCCAAAATACCAGTATATAAGCTTGTGAGAAAAATTAGTTGAGATATATATTTTTAATGAGCTGTTTAATATACAAAGAAATAGAAAAACAGTTAATTAATATCTAGTTAACAAAGCATTGGCAGATGGACTACAAACAACAATTTTTGATATAACTCTAAATATATTTGGCCTAACTTTTTCTTGACTGTATCAAAACCAACAATTATGAAATTCTGAAACAAAATAAAAATATATCATGGATTGCAAATTATTTTAGACTATTTTGTGACTACAGAATGTCAAGAGATCAAGGAAGTGTAGAATTTGGGTTTGAACACAAAATTATATAATCACCACTGAAAAAAGTTAATTAGAAAATATGAAAATGGAAAGCAAGAAATATTAGCAGAAATGTCTAATTTAAAGGCTGTGCATCTGAATGGACATTAATCAGAATTATTGACCTACAACAAGAAAGTAATAAATGTAATCCACTAAGAGGCTCATCTTATACCGACTTTCCAGAAATTATACAAAATAAAAAAAAATGTATTCATGCAAAAAATGTTTCTAAATGTTTTCTATGGTCTGTAAAATCAGTATCACGTCCTGCTCATATACAGTTAAATATCAAAAATTTGAACTAAGTCAGTTTCGTTATTATACCAAATCTATCAATAGACATTACAAAATTAGTCTATTCTATAGAAGACTGAACTGTTATCAACAATGTATCAAATCTATGAAAAAGAAAGTTGAAGAAATTGTAAGAATTTATTCTGAAATTGAAAATATGAGACCATGAACACCTAAATAACAGTCAAGACACACAACATCTAAAATTTGTTCCTGTAAATTCCTTTATTCACAAAAAATGCAATGTTCATCACCATGATGATTTGAATGCAAAATGTATAACTCCACTATTCAATCAGTGGAACTTAGAACTATAGCATCAAAACATTGTACTAATTTATCTATATATTCGGTCACAATATAACTCATATCTGTTTGTGAAAGATCTTATATATGATGTAAGCAAATGTATTTGATTCACTATTATGAGGACAGATACATAAATTTTGGTAAGAGGATCAAAAGTTTGAAAATAAGATTATTGATATGGTTTCAAGTCTTGATAAACTTTCATCAAACCTGAAGAAGGGATGGATGTTAAATGTTAAAAAAAATCCCAGAGAATCTAGTCAGTCTAGCTGTTAAATAAGGTGTTTATCCTATGTTTACATGGATAACTGGAAAAAAATTTTAAGAAGCATATTTTTCTGTGAGAGTAAGAATTTTACAGCAAACTGTACAGGTGTGATATAGATGATGAAGACTACAAACATGCACAATTCATGTGCCAGAAATTTAAGATTGAAAATCTTCATCAATATAATGATCTATGTCTTAAAATAGATGTCTTGTTGTTGACTGATATTTTTGAAAGTTACAGAAAAATGTGTAAAAGAGATTACTCTGATCCATCTCAGTACAACACAGCACAAGAATTAACTTGTTATACAAATTTGAAAATGAATAACAGCCACTTGCATTTTTGCACAATTATGACATACTTCTGATGACACAAAAAGAAGTAAAGGGTGGTATATCTTAATGTTGTAAAAAACATGTGAAATCAAATAACAGGTATTTGAAGAGTTATGATGTAAAACAGATATTAGATTATTCAGATATTTAAAAGCAAACGATTTGTATGTTTATGCAAAAAGGCAATATTTACCATATGAATGATTTGAAGGAGACAATCAACATTCTAAACAAAGAAGCAAGCTCTCAGACAGTTGGCCAATTGGATATACACTTGAAGTTGACCTAGAACTGTACAATTTGCAGTAAGACATGCTACTCACTTCTGAAAAAAAATGTATCAGAAACTATAAAAGCTAAGTTGTTGACTACACTGAGTGGCAAACACAAATAAATAGTCTTGAAATTTAAGGAATCAGATTGTTTGAAGAACTATATAAACCTGAACACAGAAATGAGGATGAAAGCGAAGAATAATTTTGAGAATGATTTCTACAAGCTAATGAACAGCTCAGTGTTTGGAAAACATGAAAAACAATGGGAAACATGAGTAAAAGAATGAACGTAAAATTAGTTGCATATGCAAATAAGTGTTGAAAACTTAATCAAAACCAAATTCTAAAGGGCGAATAACATTCAATGAAAATCTTGTTGCAAATCACATGAGTAAGACCAAAACTACGTTCAAAGAGACAATTTAGATTGATATATTCATATTTGATATATCAAAAGAGGTGATGTATGATTTTCAATATAGAGTGATGAAGCTAAAATATGAAGAAAATACTGTGTAGTGTTATTGAGATAATAGACATTTACATCTAGAAGATACAGACTGAAGATTTCTATGAAGACACTATATCGATGATTGATCATTTTCAAACAAGGAATAAGTCAAGAGATAATATTTACAATATTCCACAACTAGATAAGAAAGTTTTAGGCAAAATAAAGGGTGAATGCATTGGAAAAATAATGAAGGAATTTTGTGAGCTGAGAGCAAGAACTTGTGCCTGAAAAGTTGTCAATGTGGTGAAGAAAAAATCGAAATGAGTCAAGAAATGTGGTGTAAAACATTTTTAAATTGTAAAGATTGTTTGTTCAACAACACAGAACAGTGAATTTAATAATAAGCATTAAACATGAAATGTTTTATCTGAGATAAAAAAAAACACATCGAGTCCTCATATTCATAAAATATGTGTTTTGGAAAATGAAAAAGATGCATTGTCATATGGACATTATCTGGCACAGCTGCCATTGATCAAATAGATTTTAGACATCATTACCACCATATTCCTTATCATCAACCCATTACATTCTACAAAATTACCATATTCTCCTTCATCATGAAATACTTAATAATCATTATATTCTTCTTCAGGATCACTGTATTCTCCTTGAGAGGCGCTATATTCTTCATAGTCGGTATGTTCATCAACTTTTTTTAAAAAAAAGAATACACTTTGTAATTATTATATAGCGTAAACCTTGGTAAGTTTGTGGCATTGCTTATTTCGTGATACTTTGTGGATTCGTCTTCAAGTATTTATCAGCCACACTAGAAGTGCAGTCGCTGACCCACAAATAGTAGTGCATGTCCCCTACCTGCAGCAGCATTTCATGCCACGCTACCATCGGCCTCGGCAGCACAGAGAGTTGTTTTCTTCCATTGGGGGTAGTTGTCTTTCACTTTCGTGCTGCAGAATCCCACGTGTTTTCAAAGTGCTGAGTACTCCTCGTATTAACAAGATAACATTTTTTGATTTTGCACAGTTGTTTATGGGATATAAATAATTTTTTTCTTTGTGTTTTGAGTTCATTAGTTTAGACGTAATAGCCTTAGCTGCACTTGTAAAAATCTTAGCATTTTAACTGCCATCTTGCGCCACTCTAGACAGTCTTCGCAAATACTGGATAATAATCTTATTTAAAAAGGTTTATTTAGTTACTTGTAGTACCATGCCTGTGGTATAGATAGAGGACTTCATTTTAAACTAGATAATATACTTAGTTTACACATCACAAATTAACCATGCTATTACTAACTTAACCAGTTTTGTTTTTTCTGTATGTTATATGCCTGCAAAATATCTCAAATATGCCAACCCAAATATTATTACAGCAGCAAGTTTGGTAAAAATGAAGAAGTACTCAATTTGCAAGGCATCAAAGCAATGTGAAGTGACATGGTCTACCCTGAAAGACTTTATTAGCAGAACTGAAGGTGAATGTGTAGGCCTACCTAAATTAGGGAAACTGTTTGCTTTACCTGTACAAATGGAACAAAGAATATGTAATTACATACTTTCCATGCGGGAATTAGGATTTGGATTGACTGTAATTCAGATTCGAACACTGGCATATAAGCTAGCTACAGCAACTGGTTGGAAACATCCCTTCAATGAAGAAGAACAAGCTGCAGCGGACTGGTGGTGGAAAGATTTTAAAACACATTATGGGCTTACCTTAAGAGTGCCTGAAAATATAGCTGCTTATAGGTCTTCAGCGGAAATAGGTCAATAATTACTGACTTTTGTCAAAAATTAGAAGCATTAGGCGTTCAAGATCGTCCAGATCTAGTATGGAATTACGATGAGACAGGGCTCTCATTTGTGGTACAAGCATCCAAGATCGTTACAGAAGTTGGCAAAAAGTATGTATATAGCAGAACGTTTGCTGATCTAGGTGAAAATCACACATTGCTTGCCTGTGTCAATGCTAGTGGTCACTAGATGCCACCTATGGTGATATTAAAGAGTGTTAGAATGTCAGAAGATCTTCTGATAGACGTAATTCCTGGTACTTTTGTGAAACTATCACCAAAAGGGTAGATAAATGGATTACTTTTTCTGTAATGGTTCAACCATTTCATACAATGTATACCTCCTGCAAGACCTATAATTTTAGTAATGGATTCCGATGTGTCCCACATTTCAGAGGTGATCATTGTTCTGGCCAAGAAGAACCACATCTTCCTTCTGACAATTCCTTCTCACACTGCTCACGTTCTGCAACCACTGGATGTAGGGGCATATAGGCAACTTAAAAGATCGTGGGGAAAATCTTTAAACAGCTACATGGTCAAGAATCCAGGTCTCAGACCCAAGAGATCTAATTTGCACAAGTTGTTGAAACCTGCTTACTACAGTCCTTTCAGCCCTGAGACCATCATATCAGCTTTTGGGAAAACTGGGATATGTTCATTTAATCCTGCCACTGTGACTTATGAGGCAAAGCAACATCAAAGCTGACAGTCAAACCTGAGAAGACAATCTGGAACCAGCATTAGATGATTCAGAAAGTCATTCAGAGGTGAATGTACTTCTTACTCTGCCTGTCCTAATAGACGATTGGAACAAATGGAAGCGGAGGAGAAAGACAGATACCAAGACGAAATGTCTGACTCTAATTCAAGAAGCAGCTCCCAAAAGAACCAGAGGTAGGCCTATGCATTTTCTAAAATATTATATCGCGTGCTTGATTAACAGAGTCGACAGTTGTTCCTTTGAATTGTTGTTTATTTATTTTAATGAAATTTATTGATTTATAGGTAGGCCACGAAAGAAAGATACATTAAATCCACAACCCAGCACTTCTGGAGTGACAAAGAAGAGAATGAAGGATGACAATAAATGTGGATCCTGTGGCTACAGTTATTTAGAAGATGTGAGGGAAAAATCAGGGGCACTATGGATTCAGGGTAGTTTTGTTTTAATGTGGTACCATTCGAAGTGTCAACATACTTTTGAAGAGAGTGAGGACGCTTTTACCTGCAACAAGTGTCACAACTTTTCTGATGAAGACTAAATGAGGCTTTCACTTAATCAGTAAATTCAATTCAGTGTTTTTGCTCATTACTTCATCAGTACTTTTTTTATTATTATCATAAATAAGCCTCAGTGTCGTAAAATGTCAAAATAAAATCTTTTATAGAAATACAATGCATTCATTATTTAATTAATGTCTTATCACGAAATTACCCTAGTAATGTCACGAACTTACCAAGGGGTATCACAAAATAACCTACAAAATTCTTAGTTGATAAAATCATAAGTGAGAGAAGGTAGAATAAACTAATCATAACATTGTGCATATTGAGTAATGCATTAAAGACAGGCTTACATATGTAATTCAGCAGCCATTCAAAATATTTTTATGTACTTTAAATTAACTTAATACAGAAATCCTAACAATATTACCAAGGTATACCCTACCACTTCTGGTAGTTCTTCAATAGTATAAACCTTTATAGAATTTGAATTGTTCATTTATAACAAATAAAATGTATTACAAAAGATTCCTTCACTGTGTGTCACGCCACACTCTGGATACATTTAAATTTTATTATTAAATATCTTTCCTATAAAATGGGATTCGCTATTGAAGATGCTGAAGACCACAAGCAGTTCTTATTTATTCAAAAAGACTGAGTAAGTTGAAATTAATAGTTGTATGTAGAATACCTGAATGTTAATATTTGATGACTAGATATAAGGAGAAAATTTGTGTGGAGATCGATAAAAAAATGTAAACTTATTTTACCTCGCAGATATTTAAAACCTATTGGTGGTTGGAATTTTTCAGTTTCCGTACCCGTTTCAGTACCCGTCAGAATGCATACTTTTGTCTAAAAACGTGGAGCGTGTATATGGGCTTGGCCATCCCTGTTTTGCCAAGCCACAGATCTCTTCATATAAAAGACATGAGAGCTACGGCTCGGATGTGAAGCACTAGTGAGCGCAGTGAGCCTGCCACTGAGCTGCATCGGTGACTTTGCGAGCTCTGTCCCTGTCCCGGACCGGGCTACGAGGGCACTAGTTCGCGCCGTTGTGGCAGCACCTGCTGTGCCAGCAGGTGTCCTACCGGCCCACGTCTGCCTCGCCTCCTCGAGGCTCTCGCATGAACCTTGGCGGCGGCTTTACTTTTTTCGGCTGCGCCAGTAAATTCGTTCGGGCACGAAAATACTATCCAATGCAACTATCATTAACCATATAATTTAAGTAATCTCATTTAACACTTTTAAAAACAATACTAATATTCGAAATTATAGAAGTGTCGACTGCTGAAACTAATCTTTTGCTTTAGAAAGCAGTCTGGGTTCATTCACTGAATTTTGTAAAGGTTCGTCTGTGTGGAATTACCAATGGACGTTATAAATTCAGGCCTATCGACGGGAATAAAAGAAGTTACAATTAGTGAAAGCCTACAGTCTTGATCTGCAGATACATTCACCATCTTTCTCTTCAGTTTTACGGAGCGAGAATGGCATTGTGGTATCTTCCTCTGTGTATTTGTCTTACGCTCACTACTTTACTATTTTTAAGCCTGACTACCACAATCAAAGAGCAAATTACCTTAGAGGTAGTAATATTTTTCTTACTACGCAGTTGGACTTCAAAACGAGAGCGGAACGGGGAAGAAATTGAAGGTATTTCTGGGAACCCTCTCACAAACACTTAATTGTGAGTTGCAGAGAAGGTGAATGGTCGATCTTATTTAACAGACAGCGCTTAGATAGTCAGTCAAAATGCATTTCACAATATCAGACAAAGAACCAGTACATGATTCTACACTAACCTGGTTCGACTTTGACATGCTTACCGTTCGTCCGTTATTACATAAGGCACTAATGCTGTCGTGCAGCACGCCAGTACGATGTTCCTTTTACTGCATCCCATTTCAGTAAACTTTCCCCATTTGCCGTCACTAATGGATGCTCTTCGCTCCCCACGTGCGAGGCGAAACCTCTGCTCGCCCGTCACATCATATTTCCGCTCTGTAATGCCGCACACCTTGGTGCAGTAACCTCCATTAGCGATGCTGCGTCCGCTTAGCGCGAATGTGTCTGCCAGTCGGTACTGTGCGCTCCTGACGTTAGGCAATCCTACCCGTACGGCCATTCTGTTTCCGCTGCTAATGATGCTGCGTATTTTCATTGGCTTCTTTTATCACTGCGTCGTTTACGCCTTCACAGCGTTTCGCGTCTGTGTTTCTTCTATTATTTTTCAAAAAAGAACGTAAAACACAGACACTCATACTTTTAGTTTTTACATTTTCATTCATCCAATATAGGTCAGTTTTAAGGAGTTATGAGTTATCAAACATGAGGTATTCAATGTTAAAACACATCTGCGTTCCCATCAATAAGACAGTAGTTATCAAACTGATTTTTCCTCCCAAGTCAATGACGCTACAGTTCTATCGGAATAGCTGACTCGTGAGCAGGGATGTATTCACTGGGCAATAGGGCTGGGATGCTGTCGGAATGCCTTACGTCCTCACAGTTTTACAGTGCATTCACAGCCTTCTACGCATCCCGCTTGGAAAAGCCGTAAGAGCACTTAATATTTCACCTAGTTTCTATTTCTTTGTCTCAGCAGCGCGAGAAAGTTTCTCATTATATTTACTGGTATGGAAGTGATACTTTTACAACTTTCAGCCCTTTCCACACCTGTTCTTTAACATGATCAAATCGCTCTAAGAAAAAAAAATTGTCTTAGCACACTGTACAATTAATTAATCTATTTCAAAATTCAGACTAACCCTCAATGCATATACAGTCAATACTCCTTGCAGAAGCAACTGATCCTAAGTTTTTATTTTCTTTTGCACTTGTCCACTTATCAGCACTCCAACATTCACGATGCCTATTTTGGTCTCAGCTACAGGCATCAGAACGTCTCTGGTAATTATATCGTCTCCAGTTCCGTTGCCATCTTCACGAAACATTTGTAATGCAATTTGAGCCATCTTGCACGATAATAATTTTGCATCTGGGATTACCTGAAAATTCTTTACTTTTAATGGTACTCGATGTAACTGCATGCTGCTGTTCGACAATCTACGGCAGTGATAAGACATGTGGTGTCACCAAACATTACGTTGGTGTTAACTGGTCTGTAGCTGCTGATTCTCGCTCCTGTGGAGCCTGCATAATATAAATTGTCATGTGGGGTTGCTGTTCCAGTTTCCCGTTACAGTTTGTTCGTCTTCGCTCTGTTTTTATTTATTTACTGTTGAACTTTTTACTTTTACATTGCATTACCATCACACTGCCAAGGACGTTACTTACTGTACGCTTCTGCTTGAATTTAGATCTGCAACTTCTCCCCTTCCAATGTTGTAATTTCTTTGGTGACAGTACTTAGTAAATGTCTGAAGATGGCTTTGTAATCCGAATACCGGTTAACACAATAAAATCTATACTGTACAACAAAAGCAAACAAGCGCTTTACATTTATTAAGTAAATAGGCCTTACAACACGAGAACTGGTGGATGTACGAAGCAGACTAAATCTAGTGAGAACGTATTTAGAAAACACGATAAATAAAGGAAAAAATAAGGCAAAACTATTTACCATTACATTTATTTAGACAGAATCTACCTACCTCAGTGGTCATCGCATTCTATTGGTGTACGGAAGGGACACGTGGTATTGCTGGGAAGGAATGAGATCAAACTTCTGATGCTGATTGACGAGCTACGTGAGAGAGAAGTTGGAGCTCCAACAAGCAGCTCCGGATCGTCGGGGAACAAAAAGTTGATCTGGCGCCCACCTTCTGCACCTCCCCCTTCCCACTACCGCGTTTGAGACAGGATGTCCAAAATTTTAAAAAACTGTTTGTCTTAAAATACATTTATTTTGTAGCGCACATCTTACTTAACAGTTTGGTATATAAAATACGTATGTTTGAGGAAATGTAAGACATTTAATTCGGTTTTAAGTGTGCCAAAGTGCAGTGCCACGCTTCTTCACACAGTATTCTTCTATTGCACGCCACTGTACTTCGGTCTGTGGAATTCAAACGTATATATTTTGAAATGGAAGCCATCAAACCCACATTCAGGTCAGTGGAATTTAAAATGTCCTGTTGTGCCTCTACTACCCCCAGTTGGCCGGTCTGACACCCTACCTTGCCATAAAAAAACTCACAATTGATGCTGGGTGGATTATATGTTACCGGAAGAATAAGAACTCTTCAGAAAATTCGCACTCTTTGTTGCCTATTAGCTGATAACTTTCTCTTTTGTGTGTCATGAAACTATATATGGGAAGCATAAAACCAGCAGAGACAAGAGACAAGCAAGACAGTACACGTTTCTTCAGTCCTTACGTTCCCGCATTTTTTTCTCTTTAATCTTGCTACAGTTTTACACCGTGTGCTTTCCTCTCTGCGAAGGACTATACTACCTCATAAAAATTATGCTACATGAAACATCAAAATGTTGTTATCTAGTACACAAAAAGCTGTTAATACTAATAGTACCCACGGGCTGTGTGGTTTCTCGGGTTCATTAAATCTATTTTGTCACTGTCTGCTAGGTAAAACGAAATAGGTCTTTCTAACATTTCAGCAGTTGTAACATACGCCAAATAAGCAAGACTGTTGTGGCACAAATGGTCATTTTAGCTACCTTATTTACATGAATAAGACAGAATATAATTCACCAAGTACCAGGAAGTTTTATGTTAGGAAATTCTTGCACATTTCATTCATATGCTCTAGTTTCTGAGGCAAGAGTTCGAAAAGTTGTAGTAGCAGTACGAATTTTTTATAAAAATCTCGAATCGTCATATTCTTCCATATAATATGTGTGATGTACCCGTTTCTTCTCCTTCCTCGTCCTAACATACAATCTTGTCATCTCTAATTCTGTAACTATTCCTGCCTTTGACAAAACTTATTCTTTAACTTGACTAACCCTGCCGGAATTACCGATTTAGTTGTCCCGCTTCTATTCTCCTGTTAGTCGTTATAATGTGTTCGTACAATGTGGTTTTCCGGGCTATTCCAAGAATAGAACTTAAGTGGCTGCTAACCGGGAAACAGACAACTGGCCCTTGGTAGTGTAGCGATCTGGCAAATATTTTCTGTGAAAATTTCATTTTCTTGGGTACACCGAGAAGATAACATGTAATTATTCTTACCTGTTATTCCTGTTTTTCGTTTATTTCTGCTCTGGTAGTGTAAATACATGGATTTCGCTAGTAAGTATAACAACGCTTATAATTCGCACGCCAAATTAACCACATAAACAAACAGCGATTAGCATTCACCCCTTCGGATGTATTCGGATCAGCTCGTATAGCACTATCCTCTTTTGTCTGCAGGAAAGTTTTCTATTTCTTGATGTGACGGGGATCTTTTAAGATTTTTTTTTTATTCTAACTTGGTAACAGGTGCCTATGGATTGTGGCATTCATTCCGCAAACATGTGTAAAGCATGTGTTCGCACTCTGATGTTTATTATTAAGATCAGGCATTGCCAGTGGAGCAGTACTCCAGGAATAAAAAAGAATGTGTAAGGTTTGAAACTACTTGCTTAATATAAATACTGGAACTGTTGACAGAATCGTCAATAAATAATATAAATACTAGAATGGTTGACAGAATCGTTAATAAACGGTTTAAGAAATTTAATAAAGTTGCTGGTTCCCTGTCAACAAAACATGAAACTGCAAAAGCAGGGACTCACACTATCTGAACAAACGTATCCGTACACCCCTATCCTACGTCATCATCATCATCATTTATGACTGATTATGCCTTTCAGCGTTCAGTCTGGAGCATAGCCCCCATTATAAAATTCCTCCATGATCCCCTATTCAGTGCTAACATTGGTGCCTCTTCTGATGTTAAACCTATTCATAATCATTCTCAACCGAATCCAGGTACCTTCTCCTTGGTCTGCCCCGACTCCTCCTATCCTCTACTGCTGAACCCATGAGTCTCTTGGGTAACCTTGCTTCTTCCATGCGTGTAACATGACCCCACCATCTAAGCCTGTTCGCCCTCGCTCCCATACAACAAAGTTGGTCGAAAGAGTGAACGGTGCATAGATAACTTAGTCCTGGTACTGACTTCCTTCTTGCAGAAGAGAGTAGGTCGTAGCTGAGCGCTCACTGCATTAGTTTTGCTACACTTCGCTTCCAGTTCTTTCACTATGTTGCCATCCTGTGAGAATATGCATCCTAAGTACTTGAAAGCGTCCACCTGTTCTAACTTTGTTCGTCCTATTGGGCACTCAATCCGTTTATATTTCCTTCCCACTGACATTACTTTCGTTTTGGAGATGCTAATCTTCATACCATAGTACTTACATTTCTGATCTGGCTCTGAAATATTACTTTGCAAACTTTCAATCGAATCTGCAATCACAACTAAGTCATCCGCATATGCGAGACTGCTTATTTTGTGTTCACATATCTTAATCTCACCCAGCCAGTCTATTGTTTTCAACATACGAGCCATAAATAATATGAACAACAGTGGAGAGAGGTTGCAGCCTTGTCTTACCCCTGAAACTACTCTGAACCATGAACTCAATTTACCGTCGACTCTACTGCTGCCTGACTGTCCATGTAAAGACCTTTAATTGCTTGCAAAAGTTTGCCTCCTATTCCATAATTTTGTAGAACAGACAATAACAGGCAATAACTTTCTTCTAGGAACCCCTTTTCTAGATCTATAAAGCATAGATACAATTCCCTGTTCTACTCATAAAACTTCTCCATTATTTGCCGTAAGCTAAAGATCTGGTCCTTACAACCTCTAAGAGGCCTAAACCCACACTGATTTTCATCCAATTGGTCCTCAACTAATACGTGCACTTTCTTTTCAACAATACCTGAGAAGATTTTACCCACAACTCTGATGAAAGAGATACCACTGTAGTTGTTACAATCTTTTCTGTTTCCATGTTTAAGGATAGGTATGATTACTGCATTTGTCCAGTCTGATGGAACCAGTCCCGACTCTCAGGCCATTTCAGTTATCCTGTGTAGCCATTTAAGACCTGACATTCCATTGTATTTGATGAGTTCCGACTTAATGTCATCCACACCAGCTGCTTTATTGCTCTGCAATCTATTGACCATTTCCTCCACTTTCTCAAATGTGATCCTATTTCCATCATCATTCCTATCCCATTCTACCTTGAAATCTGAAACATTACTGATCGTATTTTCACCTACATTGAGCAACTCAACTCTTCAAAATATTCCCTCCTTCTGCCCAAGGCATCCACAGGTCTCACCAGCAGTTTTCCTGTCCTGTCCAAAATACTTGTCATTTCCTTCTTACCTCCCTTTCGAAGACTGCTAATTACACTCCACAATAATTTTCCAGCAGCTTGACCTATAGTCTCCAACCTGTTTCCAAAGTCTTCCAAAGATTTCTTCTTGGGTACTACAATTGTCTGTTTGGCTTTGTTTCTTTCTTCAAATTAATTTTCTCTGTCTACCTGAGTTCTAGTATGTAGCCATTTTTGATGCTCCTTCTTCTTCCTTTTACAGGCTGCCTTGAATGTGTCATTCCACCAAGCTGTTTGCTTCATCCTACTTTTACACACTACTGTTCCAAGACATTCTTTAGCCACTTCTAGTACTGTGTCCCTGTACCTTGTCCATTCCTTTTCAAGTGACTGTAATTGACTACATTCAACTAACTGGTACCTTTCTGAGATCGCTGTATGTACTTGTGCCTGATTTCCTTATCCTGAAGTTTCTCCACTCTTATCCTCTTACATATGGACCTGACCTCCTGCACTTTCGGCTTCACAATCCCAATTTCACTGCAGATTAAATAATGATCAGTGTCATCAAAGAATCCCCTGAATACCCGTGTGTCCCTAACAGCCTTCCTGAATTCCTGATCTGTTATTGTATAGTCAATGACAGATCTGGTTCCCCTGCCTTCCCAAGTACACCGGTGAATGTTCTTATGTTTAAAAAAGGAGTTTGTGATTGCTAAGCCCATACTGTCACAGATATCCAAGAGTTGTTTCCCGTTCCTGTTGGCCTCCATATCCTCTCCAAATTTACCCATAACCTTTTAATACCCTTCTGTTCGATTTCCAATCCTGGTGTTAAAATCACCCATGAGCACAACACTGTTCTTGTCCTTTGCTCTAACAACTACATCACTGAGTGCCTCATAAAAACTATCCATCTTGATCTGTCCCTTCACAATGCGAATATACTGACACAATCCTAATTTTCTTGCTAGACACTGTCAAATCTATCCACAACAGTCGTTCGTTTACATACCTTATTGCAATTACGCTGAGTTCCATTTCTTTCCTGATGTAAAGCCCTACACTCCATTATGCTATTCCTGGTTTGACTCCTGACAGGTAGACCTTGTATTCTCCCACTTCCTCTTCTTTCTCACCCCTTACCCGAATGTCACTAACAGCTAAAACGTCCAGCCCCATCTTACTTACAGCCTCTGCCAGCTCTACCTTCTTCCCAGAATAGCCCCCATTGATATTAATAGCTCCCCATCTCATTACCATTTGTTTGCCAAGTCGTATCTTAGGAGTCCCTGGTTTGTCAGTTAGAGGTGGGACTCCGTCACCTCCAAAGGTCCGAGGCATTTTGCTCTGATTGTTGCCAGCATCTTATTTGCAGTACCAGGGAAGCAGGTTGCTAGCCTTACTTGCCACGAGTCCCATTGGGTTTGACCCCTAACGGCTGAAGGACTAACTGGTGGATTTGGTAGTCTTTGCTGTATGAGCACAAAGGTGACCACGACTCAGAATATGTCCGAGATGCCCAGCCTTATTCCAAAGTAACTGGTATCCCGACTGATGCGACCACTTACTTGGCCACTCATACGTTGCCTGTGGTTCACGAACTAGGACATGACTACAGGAACCCACACGATGAACCACCCTGCGTAATGAGGAAATATCACTACGTCTCACAAGCGGCGGAACCTATCATAAAAGATGGCGGTAAGTTATCTTTTACCAGCAGAGAAGCAATAACTGGAGAGTGGGGCAGACAGGACTGTCATCAAAGCTCAGTGACTCCGAAAATGGACCCGTAATTGGATATTACGTCAGTAACAAAGGCATCATGCATATTTCAATCGTTCTAAACCTCCTCAAGTCGACTGCTGCTCATGTGATTGTGATGTGCAAAAGTGAAGCAACTGTTACAGCTGAACCCATATCAAACCAGCCTGATCTCCTAACAAACAGCGAACCAACAGACTTTACTATACTAGTAGTATGTGCATATACAATGAAAAGCCGATACATTATGACCACTGCCCACCGTTACATTGTATGCCGCTTTGTGTTGCGGTCACGTGGCGGCGATAGATATGGCAACGTCGCAATGATGTCATCGAAGGAAGTTGAGATTTTGGCGGGAAAATAGGTCAGTTGGGCTACCTCCACTAACTTAACCCCCTTCCCTCCCCCTCCCCTCCCCCAGAAAATGACGAGAAGCTCAAATTCCTATAGGACAATGCAATACAACATGGCTACCTCCACTAACCTAAGAAAATGGCGGGAAAAAAAGGTCACTTTGGCTACCTCCACTAACCTAAGTCATCCGAGCACCACCTCCTCCTAGGAATTGGTGGGAAAAGGACTCAGCCTGTGCTGGGATGCTGGATAGGATGGACATAAATCTCTATTTTGTATGGCATGTAGTGTGCATTTAAAAAATTTGAGGTAGCACCTCCATCCAGTGTGTCCATCATGAGCTCTGGAGTCCAATTGACATAGTACACAGTACCGCCACCAGAGGGTGTTGTCAACTCTTATGTGATGTAATCTAAGACGGTGGTCTGGGGGGGGGGGGAGGGGTGACGGGAAAAGGACTCAGTCTGGTCTGGGCTGTTGGGGAGAGGAAGTGGTGTACTTTATTCATTTTGGAACAATTTATTTAGGGTTGGATTTCACGCAGTTCATTTATTACACTGACACAAAACACCCGCCCTGGCGTGCTTGGGGTCACGCTACACAGCACACAGACCTGCAAACTACTGGGAAATTATGTAAATAATGCAGTTCACTGATGTTCAGACACGCTAACAACTCTTAAATTACCGAGACAATGCAGTACACTGCATACAGACCTGGAAACTACACGTAAATTACCGAGATAGTGCAGTACGCAGCATACAGACCTGCAAACTACTCTCATATCACCGAAATAGTGCAGTACACTGTCGTGCAGACATGCAAACAACTCGTAGATTACCGAAATAATGCATGTAAAAGGCTCTACAAACACACTCACAACGCTTAAACAGCCGAAAACAATGCAGTGCACAAACACTCAGGGCACATAAAAAACGCTTTCCAACTATCTATCATAAAAGATAAACGGCAACGTATCAGCGAACTGTTCCAACACGTACACATGTCGACACCGACACGAGCCTCCGCCGGACAGACGAGTGCAGGGGTGCAAGCCATTGCTCTCAGGCCACAATCGCCTGGCAGCTGAAAGTCCCATATATTTTTGGATATATAGTTAGAGTTCTTCGAGTGTTACACGGATGTCACATGTCTATGTAAATGGAAGCCAAGTCACCCTCTGGGCTGAGTGCGCTTGCTTACTGTTGCTGGTGTGATACTTCTCTACCCGTGGATACTGATGTCACAGGTCGCGCTATAGAAATCTGTTTACGAAAATAGCCCAGAATAACGTCGACTGCTTGCTGCCTTGCGATCCTAAGGGGACAGTCCCTTCTCGGAATTGGTAAAGTGTCACAAAAATAGTTAACCATCACTTTTGTTATAGCTTTTGTGATATGTCAGCTTGTCTGAATGGAAATTCTTGTCCTAACAGGACCTGTAATGAAAATAGCCCAGAATAACACCGTCTGCATTATTTCTGATGGTCCTAATGAGGCATCACATGTTACTGTCCCCAGAAATCGTAAAATCCTGCTTTCATATAGGTACGAAAGGGGGTCGCTAGACTTTCAACTACCTAGTTTCAACTACTTTTCAAGATCATCCCATTACCCACTTCCTCCATCTAAAATATGGATAACCTTGAAAAGTAGTTGAAACCACTTTTTCTTACCTACATGAAGATGAGTGCTATTAAGGAGGAGCAGTTTAAATTGAAGATAACACAATATATAGAATGGTTGCATGGAATTACTCCTATTATGCAGCATAAATTGGGTTATGGGAGCAGGAGGCACGTGACTGTGTCTGCTTCCAAAGACATATAGCAGACATGTCTAAAATTATATCTGCTGTGCCTGAAGAAAACCACAGACATAGCATGTGGTTAAAACTGTACACTGTCAAAGTGGAAACAGGACTGGAAGAAAAGCGAACACAGAGGTTGTGAGGTAAAAGAAATTCATTTATTTCTTATTCAACTTCAGAGTAATTTTGAATTTCCATAAGCAGACACAGAGAAGTACCACTGAATAAGTATGGAGACAGGAGTAAGAGAACTGCACAAACCAGCAAGCAAAACATATCATCATAGGCATGTTACAATTAAAGGTTTGGATGACTTATGCCAAGCTAATCTTGTGGATATGAGGGAATATTCACATGAGTATAATGGATTCAAAAATATTTTAATAGTTATTGATACATACCTCCCCCCATGAACCATGGACCTTGCGTTGGTGGGGAGGCTTGCGTGCATCAGCGATACAGATAGCTGTACCGTAGGTTCAATCACAACGGAGGGGTATCTGTTATGAGAGGACAGACAAACTTGTGGTTCCTGAAGAAGGACAGCAGCCTTTTCAGTAGTTGCAGGGGCAACAGTCTGGATGATTGACTGATCTGGCCTTGTAACAATAACCAAAACGGCCTTGCTCTGCTGGTACTGCGAAAGGCTGAAAGCAAGGGGAAACTACGGCCATAATTTTTCCCAAGGGCATGCAGATTTACTGTATGATTAAATGATAATGGCGTCCTCTTGGGTAAAATATTCTGGAGGTAAAGTAGTCCCCCATTCGGATCTCCGGGCGGGGACTACTCAAGAGGATGTCGTTATCAGGAGAAAGAAAAATGGCGTTCTACGGATCGGAGCAGGTAGGTTAGAAAATTTAAAAAAGGAAATGGATAGGTTAAAGTTAGATATAGTAGGAATTAGTGAAGTTCGGTGGCAGGAGAAACAAGACTTCTGGTCAGGTGACTACAGGGTTATAAACACAAAATCAAATAGGGGTAATGCAGGAGTAGGTTTAATAATGGATAGGAAAATAGGAATGCTGGTGAGCTACTACAAACAGCGTAGTGAACGCATTATTGCGGCCAAGATAGATACGAAGCCCACACGTACTACAGCAGTACAAGTTTATATGCCAACTAGCTCTGCAGATGACGAAGAAATTGATGAAATGTATGATCAAATAAAAGAAATTATTCAGATAGTGATGAGAGACAAAAATTTAATAGTCATTGGTGACTGGAATTCGGTAGTAGGAAAAGGAAGAGAAGGAAACATAGTAGGTGAATATGGACTGGGTCAAAGAAATGATAGAGGAAGCCGCCTGGTAGAATTTTGCACAGAGCACAACTTAATCATAGGTAACACTTGGTTCAAGAATCATAAAAGAAGGCTGTATACATGGAAGAAGCCTGGAGATACTAGAAGGTATCAGATGATTATATAATGGTAAGACAGAGATTTAGGAACCAGGTTTTAAATTGTAAGACATTTCCAGGGTCAGATGTGGACTCTGACCACAATCTATTGGTTGTGACCTGTAGATTAAAACTGAAGAAACTGCAAAAAGGTGGGAATTTTAGGAAGATGGGACATGGATAAACTAAAAGAACCAGGGGTTGTACAGAGTTTCAAGGAGAGCATAAGGAAGCAATTGACAGGAATGGGGGAAAGAAATACAGTAGAAGAAGAATGGGTAGCTTTGAGGGATGAAGTAGTGAAGGCAGCAGAGGATCAAGTAGGTAAAAAGATGAGGGCTAGAAGAAATCCTTGGGCAACAGAAGAAATATTGAATTTAATTGATGAAAAGAGAAAATATAAAAATGAAGTAAATGAAGCAGCCAAAAAGGAATACAGACGTCTCAAAAATGAGATCGACAGGAAGTGCAAAATGGCTAAGCAGGGATCGCTAGAGGACAAATGTAAAGATGTAGAGGCTTATCTCACTAGGGGTAAGATAGATACTGCCTACAGGAAAATTAGAGACCCTTTGGAGATAAGAGAACCATTTGTATTAACATCAAGAGCTCAGATGGAAACCCAGTTCTAAGCAAAGAAGGGAAAGCAGAAAGGTGGAAGGAGTATATAGAGGGTCTATACAAGGGAGATGTACTTGAGGACAATATTATGGAAATGGAAGAGGACGTAGATGAAGATGAAAATGAGTGATACGATACTGCGTGAAGAGTTTGACAGAGCACTGAAAGACCTGAGTCGAAACAAGGCCCCCGGAGTGGACAACATTCCATTGGAGCTACTGACGACCTCGGGAGAGCCAGTCCTGACAAAACTCTACCATCTGGTGAGCAAGATGTATGAGACAGGCGAAATACTCTCACACTTCAAGAAGAATATAATAATTCCAATCCCAAAGAAAGCAGGTGTTGACAGATGTGAAAATTACCGAACTATCAGTTTAATAAGTCACAGCTGCAAAATACTAACGCGAATTATTTACAGACGAATGGAAAAACTAGTAGAAGCCAATCTCGGGGAAGATCAGTTTGGATTCCGTAGAAATGTTGGAACACGTGAGGCAATACTGACCCCACTGTGGGGCGGCGAAGAAGTTGTCGAATGGGTTGTTTGAATGTTCATTTCACGT
The DNA here is from genome assembly GCF_023897955.1 of Schistocerca gregaria. Classification (NCBI taxonomy): domain Eukaryota; kingdom Metazoa; phylum Arthropoda; class Insecta; order Orthoptera; family Acrididae; genus Schistocerca; species Schistocerca gregaria. The sequence goes on along the minus strand of NC_064924.1, from coordinate 28,505,193 downwards.
AACAGACTATTGCCGATGCAACATATGTGGGACGGCGAAGAAGTCGTTGTTTAATGTTGAATGAAAGTTGAACATTGCCACCTTAAATCACGCGAGCCTGGCAACTAATTTGGTGGCCAGTCAGAAAGCGAAGGGAAACTTACTGACCTTAGTTCCCAGTCTGCACGGCCACATTCCTGTACAGCCCAGCTAAACGAAAAATATCCATAGTTCTTCACGGGATTATGGCTGCTTCAATAAAATTTAAAGTTCCAAACAAGATTTTATTATCTTAAAGGCTCACACAAATTACTCGAAACTTCTGAAAATGCTAAAGACATTAAATATTGTTAATTCAGCCAATCGTTTAATAGTTCAGAGGCGACTTCTACAGCAAGTTCCTCCCGAATAGTTCATTACTCTAACTAACGGTGCTCTATTAATAGTTCGCAATAATGTTAAAAAAAAAGATTAATGCTCGTCTTAAAAGTGGAGTTAGTCACCACTTGCCACGCGGAATTATACTTCACACGGACGGCACAATAACAGTTTGTTACCGAAGTCTAAACGATCCAGGACGGTGTACAGTCCTCGCGATTTTCAATGTCCGTTTACATTGCTAAGTACGCGCATGTCACAGCCCGCTATGACGTCACCCGAGGCGAGGCGCGATCGGACGTTAAGCTCGCGTGGACTAGGCGTTGGTCTAATGCGGAGTGAGCTTCCTACTGCCTCTGCCGCTCTTTTTATATAGCTCCGGCGCGTACCGCCAAGAGAGCATCTGTTCTTTCCGTTCCTATGCAGATGCCTGCAGCCTCCAAATGATCGCTATCTCAGGCACATAATCTTAAATATCACATTTAATAATAGCTTTACAAACTTCTCAATTTTTGTATACATACATCTGAGCAGTACAGAAGCACGTAGAAAATCTCAGCCCGCTAAAATTAAAACTTTACTCTCTAGAATTTTTACAATGGAACTAACGGTAGATTGTTACCTCTGAACCATAGCTTTATCAAGACTTGTATCAGCTGTTAATTATGCTACAAGACTAAAACTTGGTGTAGCTTTGTTAATTGTCCTATCTGATCATTGGTCTTAAAGAATTTGTTTTATCATTAAAATTTAAAGTACTTAATCTATAATGCTTATGTACATTTTACTCACAAAAGTAGTTTTTACTAAATTACTAAAAAAACTAGAAGAGGTGACTGATTGTGGTATTTCCATTATTATTATTAGGGTGAACTGAAGCATCCTACCAATTTTCAATATTGTAGCTCTATTATTTCGCGCCTCTGATTTTTCCGAAAAACGCGGATTCTGGAGTCAATTTTAGTTTTATGGTTTTGGAAACCAGCACCACTCATTAATGACTTCTTACTGCACCTTCTCACCAAATTTTGGCTTCCTAGCGTCATTATTTAGCGCCTCCTATTTTTCTTTCAAAACGTGAATTTTCCGTAAACTACTAATTTTATAACATTAAGATTTGTTACCTGAAATATTATTACATAGAACTATACTTTAACAAAGTTTTACACACAAATCTTAATTTTTACTTTTATGTTAAATGTGGTGCAATACTATATGCAGGCGCGTTACGATGACGTGACGCTACTAGCAGTGAACTAGGGTAAGTCCCGTGCACTCGCTCGCCTCTGTATCTTATACATGATACAGCGCTTGCTTTGCTTCATCACCCCCTTTTTAATTTTCGTGAAAATCTATTTTTGAACAAAATTAAATTTCTAAAAGAACAAACAAGCGATGGATTACTTTAGTATACCTCTTTCAACTTAAGTTGCTTCTTCTTAGGAAATTCCTTATTACTACATACACAAAATAACCATACTCATATACACATAGAAAACCTAGTACAGAAGACATTCACAAATTATTTACATACATTTACATGGAAATATAAATTTTTCAATGGTTACAAAATAGTTATTTTTTTTTTTAAATCAGTCTCTTCCTGAAAAAGAAAATACACACGACTTTTATCACTGCAACACACTCACATTTTTCTTTTACTATAATACTCGGCACTGTGGTGGGTGTCCTATTGTAACACTCATTTAATTTCACTGATTGACAAAATTGTGGGAGGAAATTGTATTCACTGTGGTTTGCGTCTCTACTTCCAATCTCCCTACCGCTTGTTGTCAGTCATTCATGCAGCCTGCATGTCCCTGAGAAACAGACAATACAGTCTAAGTTTCTGTTTTCAACTTATATCTAAGGTAGGACAAAGTACATTTTATAGTTTATATTCTGGCATTACTTTACTAATTGTGAAGTTGTCAGAAAGACATTTAGCACTAAGTCGTATCTGATACAATAGCTCCTACTTTCTTCTTTCATAAATAATCTTTTATGTTCCTAAATAGTGAAAATTCTTTTAGCAAATTAATATATTAAGATCTTGCTTCAACTTAGAAAATTGAGTAACCTTTTAGTTTTAATGTACTCTGGCTTAATTATCGTATGGATTAGTTCATCAAAGAAGTCATTTGCTGACCAGCACTTTGCTTTATTGTATGAATTACTAAAGAAATTAGTTATTTTCAGTATACCGATTCCAAATTTCTGCATTTTCCAATATTTGTGTGTTTCTGTTGTCTGTTTAACTATTTATTTGCCTCAAGCAAGATTTAGCGTTTTTCACCATTTCACGAGACGTGAGGGAATTATTCTTTAATCCTACATCATTTACTTCAATTTACTTACTTCACTTCTTCACCTTATTCATTTTCTCCCTTTTCCTTTTGCCAGCCTATTGACGTCCTGTTTCTATATATTTGGTGCGATCCTCACACCACTTCCACACATCTCCATTTATTTAATTCTAAAACGCCATTGCTTGCCTCTATGAGCATTACCTTCTTACGCTGTTTTCCTTCAGACAACCTTATTTCTAGCAACATACTACCTTCTGCATAATCTCATGGATTATTCATATTCATACCGTACTTCGTATACTGCAAAGTGTCTCTCTTAGTTATAGTTTTTAACCCTTTACAATTACATGAAATATTTTAATTTATTTATTTTAGCCATGTTTGCCTCTTATTGGTACTCAGACTTTTGTTTTGCCATTCACTAGGTAGATCCTTACTAAGAATACTTAAAACCTAATAGCATATATACAACATGAAGACATATGTGATTCTTACCTGTTATGATAGACCAGAAGAAGGGAATGAAACTTGAAAAGGAAATAAAGTTTCACCCAGCTGGGACTGCACGGTACGCCAAACCGTGTATCCGCCAAAGAGTGGCAGACTCCCTACAGTAATTAAGTACTGTTAATTTTAAATTCCTTTAGGATGTGTCTCTCTTCAACCTTAGCACTTTCCTCATTCTCACTGAAAACCAAATTTTCCTGCAAGTATCCTTTATTCTTTATTACTCTAATAGGCAGTTCCCAAGTTTCATTACTACCGCCTATATGACTTCCTATAAAAGACTCTCTTATCACTTTAGAGTCAGGTAAAGTTAGAATTAAGTTGTTCTGATCAAAATTGATCTTTCCCTGGTACTTTGATAAGAAATCAGTACCAATCAACATATCAACACTTAAGCCTAGCACAATCAAACAAGGATGATCTATTACTACGTCATTTATACCAATGGGTATCAAAGCTTCGTGTTGAACTGGTCTAGAGACTTTTCCAGTAGCACCTATAATCTTTGAGCCACTTACTTTCATAACTGTTAACTTCTCTTTATTGGGTATGGTGTCAAAAAATGTTTGTGATAAAGCACTTGCTTCACTGCCACTGTCAAGCAGACAACGCACAGTGACTCCTGATATGTTTACTTTGATAACAGGGTGAGTTATTTTACATTGAACAGGTTGCTCACACACCTCGTCTAATAAATCTCGTTCTATGTTCTTCCAGCTAAAGTAATTCTGATCAGTTGCAATTACATTTACATTTACATCCTGGGGCTCATCATGCTCTATAATCTTAGCTGCTTTCTCTAATCTGTCCACTAACTTTAAATCGAAGCATCTGACGACTTTTTCTACTTTTGTTTGCTGCACATCAGCCAAACTATCCTCTACCTCTGAGCAACTGCGTCCCTGCGCAATATTGCTGTTCATAAGAATGTCGTCACCTTCAACCATTTGTGGCACGTTTACACAGCTACTAGATTCTTTCACCTCGTTACTATTTCTACCCCCTTCATTCATCATTTCCTCCTCTCTAAAGTTTTGCAGTACTGATTCTACTTCTGCTACTTCTACTTCAGCTTTTAGATTGCCATTTTCATCGAAGATGTAAGCTTTTACTTCATCATTATTCCCATCAGACTCAAACCCATTATCTATTTCTTCCCCATTATCTACCTTGAGTTCCTGTTCTTCCTTGACCCATTTTTCTAGTGTATCCAAAATACTATCCACTATTTTGTGAGAGTGGCTTAACACATCACTGGTATTATCTGTATTTATTTCGTCATCCATGTTGTCTGTCTGTGTATGTTGGCTGATTGTCTGTGTTTCCGTTACTGGCTGTGTTACTGTTACCGCCTGGTGAGCGCCAGTTTCCTCATAGACGGGATTTAGTTTCCCACACGCGGCCTGTTGTGTTCATCTGTGACACCACTAGATATAGTAGCATCATGACTCCCTTCTTGTCTTAATGGCATAGTATTTACTTCTCCACTTTCGTCATAGTAGTTGTTACGAAAGCGTGGTGAGTATCTACCCCCTCTTCCTCTGCCACGGCTTTGGTTTCGATAGTTTGTTTTGGTGTGCCTAACTTCCATATTTCTAACGTTCACGTTTCCATTATTTTGTACGTGATTGTTAGAAGATTTGTTATTCTGCTGCACCTGCTCCTCAGCAGCAGCTACTCTTTCCACTCTTTCCAGATTTTCAATAAATTTGTCTATATTATCTCTAGGGGCGGAAATGATCCTCTTCTGCCAGTACCACGGCAGCTTACCTTCTAAACCCATAATGATCATATCTGGCTTCATCTTTTCTGTCAAATGTGACAGTCTTGAAACCCACTTCCTAGCGAAATCCTTTACTGATTCACGCCCTGGGAAAAACTTCTTACCACTCCAGAATTCCCTTAACACATCATTTTGTTTGTTATGTGACCAGTATTCGTTGAGAAATGCAGACTTAAATTCAGATAAAGTTTTACATTTGATCATTACATCCGCTGACCATCGCAAAGCATCACCTGACAAATGACTTCTTATAAATGAAATTTTTTCTCTTTCTGACCAAGTGTTGGGGAGAACATCCTCAAAGTCATTCCAAAATTCAAGAGGGTGAATGTACTTATCAGGATCAAAGCGCAAAAACTGTCGACACCCTATAAAAGCGGCGTCAACTGAAGTCACATGCTGTACAGTAGAATGACTAGAATTAACAGAGGTTACTCTATTTTCTAGGTTAGCAATGTTAGTATTTAATTCCTCTACTTGTGACTCTACTGCTTCTATCCTGGCAGAACATCTTTGTTCCACTGCACCACGAATTTCGGTACAGGTTTCTTTTACTTTCTCAATGTTTTTCTGACAAGTATCTACTTTAATTTGTACCTCTTTAACTTTGTCAGAGCAAAGTTTGGACTCGTTGCTCAATCTTTCGGACAACCTCACTTCCAAAAGTTCATCTGCCTCTTGATAATTTTTTTGAATTTGATCTATTTCACATTTGAAAGTACTATGCATTTTAGTTAACTGTTGCCCTACTTTTACTTGAATGTCATGATGAATAGCATCTATCTTATAATTCAAACTATTCCATTTTGATTGCAGTTCTTCTTTTAGTTCTTTATTACTATTTTCAATTTTAGCCTCAATTTTATTTTGGTTTGATTCGAGTTTGGCAAACAGTATTTGCATCCAATCCGGAGCTTCTACCTTGATACTTTGTATCTCTTGACTTGACTGAGCTGGAGATATATTGAGCTAAGTTTCACTACCTGACAAAGTTAGCAACTCTACTGGCTCCCTTTTGACTTCTATTTCACTTATTGATTGCATCCCTGCACTCTCATTTAAATTAAAGTCATAATTTACTGGTGACAAATTACGTTCTAGTTCAATATTTGAGGGATTAATGGAACCATCCTCATTAAACTCAATTCCTGATCCTGAGGATTCTTGGTCAGAGACCGGTTCCCTTCTGAAATGTACACTACTTTCCATATCTTTTAGTTTGTTAGCAGCAGTTAATAGATATTTTAAAAGTCTTTGACTTAACTTAAATGCTTGATTTCGACGAATGATGTCGTCGCGGTGTACCAGCAATCGTGATGCGACGCGTCGCGACGTATTGAAGGCAGCAGCAGCAGCTGTAGCGTCGAGTACCGCCACAGGAATCGCCTACTGCAATAGCTCCAGGGGGGGGCAGCAAGGCACCGTTGACCGCTCGGCGCAGCCGGCAGCTGTCTCGCAGATCAGCGCAGCTCCGCGATGACGCACCGTCTTCCTTTAGTCTCAGCGCCGTCGGCAGCCGCGATCCAGCATCGTCGCCTTCCTCACCATCGTCACTAACCAACGTACAGCGGTAGACACTTATTGTTTATACACTACACCCGCCTTTACTGGTAACACTGTTCCCACACTAGTTCAATTCAGTGTCCTGTTATTGCCTACCGAGTTCGTTAATTTATACCAATCGCTTTCACACATCGAGCACTTTTATTTGCTTTTAATTCAGTTTTCCCGGCCGATAAGCACCATATGTGGGGCGGCGAAGAAGTTGTCGAATGGGTTGTTTGAATGTTCATTTCACGTAACAGACTATTGCCGATGCAACATATGTGGGACGGCGAAGAAGTCGTTGTTTAATGTTGAATGAAAGTTGAACATTGCCACCTTAAATCACGCGAGCCTGGCAACTAATTTGGTGGCCAGTCAGAAAGCGAAGGGAAACTTACTGACCTTAGTTCCCAGTCTGCACGGCCACATTCCTGTACAGCCCAGCTAAACGAAAAATATCCATAGTTCTTCACGGGATTATGGCTGCTTCAATAAAATTTAAAGTTCCAAACAAGATTTTATTATCTTAAAGGCTCACACAAATTACTCGAAACTTCTGAAAATGCTAAAGACATTAAATATTGTTAATTCAGCCAATCGTTTAATAGTTCAGAGGCGACTTCTACAGCAAGTTCCTCCCGAATAGTTCATTACTCTAACTAACGGTGCTCTATTAATAGTTCGCAATAATGTTAAAAAAAAAGATTAATGCTCGTCTTAAAAGTGGAGTTAGTCACCACTTGCCACGCGGAATTATACTTCACACGGACGGCACAATAACAGTTTGTTACCGAAGTCTAAACGATCCAGGACGGTGTACAGTCCTCGCGATTTTCAATGTCCGTTTACATTGCTAAGTACGCGCATGTCACAGCCCGCTATGACGTCACCCGAGGCGAGGCGCGATCGGACGTTAAGCTCGCGTGGACTAGGCGTTGGTCTAATGCGGAGTGAGCTTCCTACTGCCTCTGCCGCTCTTTTTATATAGCTCCGGCGCGTACCGCCAAGAGAGCATCTGTTCTTTCCGTTCCTATGCAGATGCCTGCAGCCTCCAAATGATCGCTATCTCAGGCACATAATCTTAAATATCACATTTAATAATAGCTTTACAAACTTCTCAATTTTTGTATACATACATCTGAGCAGTACAGAAGCACGTAGAAAATCTCAGCCCGCTAAAATTAAAACTTTACTCTCTAGAATTTTTACAATGGAACTAACGGTAGATTGTTACCTCTGAACCATAGCTTTATCAAGACTTGTATCAGCTGTTAATTATGCTACAAGACTAAAACTTGGTGTAGCTTTGTTAATTGTCCTATCTGATCATTGGTCTTAAAGAATTTGTTTTATCATTAAAATTTAAAGTACTTAATCTATAATGCTTATGTACATTTTACTCACAAAAGTAGTTTTTACTAAATTACTAAAAAAACTAGAAGAGGTAACTGATTGTGGTATTTCCATTATTATTATTAGGGTGAACTGAAGCATCCTACCAATTTTCAATATTGTAGCTCTATTATTTCGCGCCTCTGATTTTTCCGAAAAACGCGGATTCTGGAGTCAATTTTAGTTTTATAGTTTTGGAAACCAGCACCACTCATTAATGACTTCTTACTGCACCTTCTCACCAAATTTTGGCTTCCTAGCGTCATTATTTAGCGCCTCCTATTTTTCTTTCAAAACATGAATTTTCCGTAAACTACTAATTTTATAACATTAAGATTTGTTACCTGAAACATTATTACATAGAACTATACTTTAACAAAGTTTTACACACAAATCTTAATTTTTACTTTTATGTTAAATGTGGTGCAATACTATATGCAGGCGCGTTACGATGACGTGACGCTACTAGCAGTGAACTAGGGTAAGTCCCGTGCACTCGCTCGCCTCTGTATCTTATACATGATACAGCGCTTGCTTTGCTTCACCCACGACTTATCTTAGAATCTAGATTAAGGAAGGGCAAACCTACGTTTCTAGCATTTGTCGACTTAGAGAAAGCTTTTGACAATGTTGACTGGATTACTTTCTTTCAAATTCTGAAAGTGGCAGGGGTAAAATACAGGGAGCGAAGGGCTATTTACAATTTGTACAAAAACCAGATGGCAGTTATAAGAGTCGAGGGACATGAAAGGGAAGCAGTGGTTGGGAAGGGAGTGAGACAGGGTTGTAGCCTCTCCCCGATGTCATTCAATCTGTATATTGAGCAAGCAGTGAAGGAAAAAAAAGAAAAATTCGGAGTAGGTATTAAAATTCATGGAGAAGAAATAAAAACTTTGAGGTTCGCCAACGACATTGTAATTCTGTCAGAGACAGCAAAGGACTTGGAAGAGCAGTTGAACGGAATGGATAGTGTCTTGAAAGCAGGATATGAGATGAACATCAACAAAAGCAAAACGAGAATAATGGGATGTAGTCGAATTAAGTCGGGTGATGTTGAGGGTATTAGATTAGGAAATGAGACGCTTAAAGTAGTAAAGGAGTTTTGCTATTTGGGGAGCAAAATAACTGAGGATGGTCGAAGTAGAGAGGATATAAAATGTAGACTGGCAATGGCAAGGAAAGCGTTTCTGAAGAAGAGAAAATTGTTAACATCAAGTATAGATTTAAGTGTCAGGAAGTCATTTCTGAAAGTATTTGTATGGAGTGTAGCCATGTATGGAAGTGAAACATGGACAATAAATAGTTTGGACAAGAAGAGAATAGAAGCTTTCGAAATGTGGTGCCACAGAAGAATGCTGAAGATTAGATGGGTAGATGACATAAGTAATGATGAAGTATTGAATAGGATTGGGGAGAAGAGAAGTTTGTGGCACAACTTGACCAGAAGATGGGATCGGCTGGTAGGACATGTTCTGAGGCATCAAGGGATCATCAATTTAGTATTGGAGGGCAACGTAGAGGGTAAAAATCCTAGAGGGAGACCAAGAGATGACTAAACTAAGCAGATTCAGAAGGATGTAGGTTGCAGTGGGTACTGGGAGATGAAGAGGTTTGCACAGGATAGAGTAGCATGGAGAGCTGCATCAAACCAGTCTCAGGACCGAAGACCACAACAACAACATTGATACATAATCCGAATTTGCTACAGAGAAGGAAGAATCGATGCCTAGACAATCTCCAAACGGATCATGGCGGGGAGTTTTACAATAGATATTTCAAAACAGTGATGCAGCGGTACAGAATGCATCTCTACTCATCATTCACTCACCTGGAGGCAAGTATCGTGGAGAATCTGAACAGAACAATAAAAGGTCGAGTGTGGATGCGTCCTAATCTTCACACCTCATACAAATGGACAAATATCCTCCCAGAAATAACTGCTCAGTATAATCGAGCCAAACATGCCGTAATAAAAATGAGACCAATCGACGTTGGTGATAATGGACTCATGGATACGGTGTATTATCGCATTAAAATGCTGGATTCACACAGACAGAAATTTAATGTAGGGTTTTGGTACATGTCTCAAAACACAAGACGGCATTTGAGAAATCATACCTACCGAACTGGCCAACAGAGATATTTACAGTTTGAAAGATGCAAAGAACGAATCCTAGAACTTATATAGGGTGTTACAAAAAGGTAGGGCCAAACTTTCAGGAAACATTCCTCAAACACAAATAAAGAAAAGATATTATGTGGACATGTGTCCGGAAACGCTTAATTTCCATGTTAGAGCTCATTTTAGTTTGTTCTTCCACCTATGCTCAATGGAGCACGTTATCATGATTTCATACGGGATACTCTACCTGTACTGCTAGAACATGTGCTTTTATAAGTACGACACAACATGTGGTTCATGCACAATGGAGCTCCTGCACATTTCAGTCGAAGTGTTCGTACGCTTCCCAACAACAGATTCGGTGACCGATGGATTGGCAGAGGCGGACCAATTCCATGGCCTCCACGCTCTCCTGACCTCAACCCTCTTACTTTCATTTATCCCCATTTGAATGCTCTTGTGTACGCAACCCCGGTACCAAATCTAGAGACTCTTCGTGTTCGTATTGTGGACGGCTGTGATACAATACGCCATTCTCCAGGGCTGCATCAGCGCATCAGGGATTCCATGCGACGGAGGGTGGATGCATGTATCCTCGCTAACGGAGGACATTTTGAATATTTCCTGTAACAAAGTGTTTGAAGTCACGCTAGTACGTTCTGTTTCTGTGTGTTTCCGTTCCATGATTAATGTGATTTGAAGAGAAGTAATAAAATGAGCTGTAACATGGAATGTAAGCGTTTCCGGACACATGTCCACATACCATATTTTCTTTCTTTGTGTGTGAGGAATGTTTCCTGGAAGTTTGGCCGTACCTTTTTGTAACATCCTGTATATTAAAGGACAGTAAAGATGAAGAAGTTTTTTGAAGAAGTTGCACACCGAGGAGTTACAGAAAAGCTCAGAACCAGATGTATTTCTCGTGCAGAGAGTCATAAGACGTCGGGGGAATGAAGCACTAGTCAAATGGCTTGGTTTTCTGCTGCACAAAACAGTTGGATTGATACTAACGATTTGCTATATAATGGGGGCTCACAATCCACAACAACCACAGTAGCATAACATGTGTCCTAGGAGATGCATTAGAGGAGGTGGCGGTATCCTAGACAAACTGCCAGTGGAATTACATATCCTGGGTATAACTACTGTGAACTTGGGACAAAGCTGCCGAAACTCTTGGTACGAGATGATAAGGGGGTCAATCTGCTCGACGAAGCGTATATGGAACAAGACACTGCATACGCTGCAAATAAAGATCTTTCAAGTCGTCACATTGCAGATAGGATTTTAGCTGATAAAACTAAGGCGATACAGAGATGAAAGGGTATTGGTATAGGTCAGCACATCGCAGAATTTGCAGTTGATAAAACCATGCGAGGAAAAATTAAGTTGAGTTTAGGAGTTATGAATTTCAAGTTAGTTATGAATGCTGCACGTTGTGCACTAAACAAGAGGAAGGACAAGGACGGAAAGCATAGCTGTTTGAAGAACTGTATCTTGACAGCAATGTATGCAGCTAAAAACGCACTGAAGCAGAAAGATGCGAGAAGAAGAAGAATAGAAGAGGATCGGTTAAAGCACCTCGAGTTTTACCAATACCCATTACAACTGGCGGTTTTCTTCCACTTCTCATCCTGGTCCACTGCGCTCTCTCGGCGGTCGGGGCCCTCGCTGCTAGTGCGGCAGCTATCGCTAAAAACGGTCAAGAACGCGCAAAACTTTTCAGAAGGCGTGTGTTCTACAATTATCGGCGCTATCATGACTTTAGTACACACCTCTGTGGACATTTATGCATCATGTTTCTCTTGACGTTTACAAATCAGAAGCATGCTATATAAGGAGGAGCTTTAAACATCCTATCTTCAGTTGAGTTGACGTTAAAAGAACGATCAACTGTACTGCATGCAAATTACTTCCTGCCAATTGATTTGAGCTTTGGTGAGTGGAGTATTGCATTGACTGGACTGGAGACGTACAACCGTATCCCAAATATCAGTGAGACTAACAACAAAGTGCATCTGTATGTTAATGGTGGAAAAGTCATTGTGGAAACAGAACCGGGTGCATACGATATCGATGATTTAAACGAAGTCTTAAAACAGTCTGGAAAAATTATTGAGGTACATGCAAATATCAATACACTTAAATCTGAAATAAGGACTGTAAATGAAGCGACTGACTAACCAGAAAGGTTCAATCGGGTGCCTACTGGGTTTCACAAAAGGTCAGATTTTGAAGAAGGATCCAACTAAATTTTACAAGTCAGATCAGACTGTGACATACTCCCCATCAGTACAATCCGAGTCGAGTGTAACATTGCAACGAACTCCTACCTCAACGACAGTCTGATTCATACTATTGACAGATTCTTCCCCTCAGTTACAACAGGGCATAAGATTGTTGCGACCCGTGCCAATGCAGTATACCTTCCAGTGACAGCTCAGACATTGGCTTATTTGGAACAGCGTATTTCGGACGACAATAACCAACTTGTTGACTTTCGTGGTGAGGGGATCATTGTACTATTACATCTAAGGCAGGATGGGTATACACTACAAAACAAATGCACACAGTCCACAGCACATCACAGTTTCAATTACTTTTCAGGATCATCCAATCAGCCACTTCCTCCATCTGAAGTACGGATGATCTTGAAATGTATTGAAACTAGGTAGTTGAAAGCGTAGCGACCCCCTTTTCTTATCTATATGTACGACATGTCGGTTCCTACATGTGCCTGGTAAATGAGTTGTAAATTCAGATCGTCTTGCTGCAAGGCTATAATGAGGTTTGCATTGTTTGTTAAAGCAAATAGTGAAGCTGACTTACAGGAAAAAGTCACATTAGCAACAGACGAAGCAGACAGATGGTTTAATGGAAACAGACTGATTGTGAATGCCAAAAAAACAATGTGGATCAACTTCAGACATATTACAAATAAAATAAAAACTAACCTTACAGTAGAACTGGGTAAGTGTAAGACTGAACAAGCATCATACACTAAATTCTTAGGAGTATGGTTCGATGAACACTTAAGATGGGAAAAGCACGTAATACGATTGAACAAAAAATTTTGTCAAACATGTTATATACTTAGAATGCTTAAAGGCTCATATAATATCAAAACAGTCTTATGTGTTATTTTTCATTCGTGCACATTTTATTAAGATATGGTGTACAGTTTTGGGGGACAACAGTCTAACAAAACATTCATTTAGACTACAAAAGAAGGCAGTTAGAATAATAAAACGTACAGGATATAGAGACTCTAGCAGGGACGCTTTCAAAGATTTAAAAATCATGACACTACCATCCTTATACATATATGAAAGCATATGTTTCTTAAAAGAACACCAGGGATTTTCTACATTAAACAGAGAATTTCACAACTACAAAACGAGGAATAGGAATGATTTCCACAGAGAAATTCATAAAACAGCTATGTATCACAAAAGTGTACTATACCAACCCAAAATCCTCTACAGTGCTCTCCCCAAAGAACTAAAAATAATACCAAGACTGCACATATTTAAAAGAGAATTAAAAAACATGTTAGTGAGCAATATTTTTTTTACAGTATTGCAGAGTTTATGAATCATTGACAATAAAAGTGCAGTTAATATTTCCCTTACATAATAAATATGTGTAATTGCTCACATTTAAATACTTGCTCTTTCTATGAAAGTGTGAAACAGTGTTGATGTAAGAATGGAAATAATGTTTGATGAGATAATCACTAGCTTTTTTTAGTATGTTGTTATCCTACTTGTATATTTTTATGTTAATGTTCTAATAGTTCTATTAAAATTGTAATGCCTAAGTGACAAGTAAATTAAATTATAAATTTTCATGTACATGTATTGTAAATTGTAATGTTTATTGACAAGTCCTACGTCATTTTGGTGCTGTACTACAAGGACTCTAATAAATTGAATTGAATTCAATTATCCCAAACCAACTGTTTCGGGATTCTGGAATATGTTTGGCTTAGATCAAAAACATCAGCACCCATATGACGAGCGAAACAGAAATATTTTCGAATTTGGTCTTTGTTTTCCACAGCAACATCGTCAAATATGAAGGCAGTGTTTGGCTTAGCTTTTTCAGGTGGAGGAATATCACCACTTTCATTGAATGTCGTGTGTGTAACACCATCTACACCGCCCAATATCTCCTGTAATAGCTGATACTTGGGCTGAAACAGTGTTTTTGAGAATACACAAACATGTTCAAATCGGACTCCATCTACATGTGTTATCAGTGTCATGAGGAAATTAGTCTTGCTATACTTGGATGGACCTACAATAATTGCTCGTATATTATCAGGAAGGAGAATTCCGTTCTTCTTGTGCTTCTTCTTCAGGTCTTCTTTTGCATCTTCACAGGACAAGTCACCGACAACAAAGTCCTTGTGATGAGGATGTTTCATTCACACTGCACGATACTGACTACACCAGGTACTGACAAGTAGTTGACATATATATATAGAAATATACACTTGAAGGGAAGGTAACAGTATGCGTAGCCAATACAGATCCATCACTTAACTGACTGAGCTGTTTTGGCTAGACAGAGGAATCAGCTACATATATATTTTACCCATGAAGATTAACTTGATCATTCATTATGTCAAAACTGGTGAGGCGATGTTTGGGGTAATTGTCTGCTGCTGCATCATTGTAGGTGAAGCACTGAAAAAAATAATGATATTAATAAGCCTAATACTTTACTACAATGAGACAAGTATGAAATAAAACACAAGCACTTTGAGATTATACATACATACAATATTTATTTAAATATCATATATAGGCTGCAGTATTTCAAAAAAATCATCAGACACTTTCTATATCTTCTTCTTCGCATCTGTACAGTATTTCCCAAACAAAGCTTTTAGACGTGCAATAATTTCCTCGCTTTTCTCCCTCAAGCCAATGGATGCCTCAGAGTACATCTACGTCTACATCTACATTTATACTCCGCAAGCCACCCAGCAGTCTGTGGCGGAGGGCACTTTACGTGCCACTGTCATTACGTCCCTTTGCTGTTCCAGTCGCGTGTGGTTCGCAGGAAGAACGACTGCCGGAAAGCCTCCCTGCGCGCTCGAATCTCTCTAATTTTATATTCGTGACCCACTCGGGAGGTATAAGTAGAGGGAAGCAATATATTCGATACCTCATCCAGAAACGCACCCTCTCGAAACCTGGATAGCAGAGCGCCTCTCTTGCAGAGTCTGCCACTTGAGTTTGCTAAACATCTCCGGAACGCTATCACACTACCAAATAATCCTGTGGCGAAACGCGTCGCTCTTCTTTGGATCTTCTTTATCTCCTCTGCCAACCCGACCTGGTACGGACCCCACACTGATGAGCAATACTCAAGTATAGGTCGAACGAGTGTTTTGTAAGCCACCTCCTTTGTTGATGGACTACATTTTCTAAGGACTCCCCCAATGAATGTCAACCTGGCACCCGCCTTACCAACAATTAATTTTATATGATCATTCCACTTCAAATCGTTCCGTAAGCATACTCCCATTTATTTTACAGAAGTTACTACTACCAGTGTTTGTTCCGCTATCATATAATCATACACTAAAGGACCCCTCTTTCTATGTATTCGCAATAAATTACATTTGTCCATGTTAAGGGTGAGTTGCCACTCCCTGCACCAAGTGCCTATCCGCAGCAGATCTTCCTGCATTTCGTTGCAATTTTCTAATGCTTCAACTTCTCTGTATACTACAGCATCATCCGCGAAAAGCCGCATGGAACTTCCGACATAATCTACTAGGTCATTTATATATAATGTGAAAAGCAACGGTCCCACAACACTCCCCTGTCGCACGCCAGATGTTGCTTTAACGTCTGTAGACGTCTCTCCATTGAGAACAATATGCTGTGTCCTGTTTGCTAAAAACTCTTCAAGCCAGCCACACAGCTCATCTGATATTCCGTAGGCTCTTACTTCGTTTATCAGGCGACAGTGCGGAATTATATGGAACGCCTTACGGAAGTCAGTGAAAATTGCATCTACCTGTGAGCTTGTATCTAATATTTTCTGGGTCTCATGAACAAATAAAGCGAGTTGAGTCTCACACGATCGCAGTTTCCGGAATCCATGTTGATTCTTACAGAGTAGATTATGGGTTTCCAGAAATGACATGATACGCGAACAAAAAACTTGTTCCAAAATTCTACAACAGATCGATGTCAGAGATATAGGCCTATAGTTTTGCACATCTGCTCGACGACCCTTCTTTAAAACTGGAATTACCTGTGCTCTTTTTCAATCACTTGGAATATTCCATTCCTCTAGAAGCTTGCCTACACGGCTGTTAGAAGGGGGAAGTACTTGGGTTTTTCACACTTACATTTAATCTGTTTCTCTTTTGGTTCAGTGTTCAAGAGCAAACAAATGTACTGCTCCAGTTCATTAGCATGTAAACTATGGACACATAGGTTCAAAAAATGGCTCTGAGCACTATGGGACTCAACTGCTGTGGTCATTAGTCCCCTAGAACTTAGAACGACTTAAACTTAACTAACCTAAGGAATCACACACATCCTAGCCCGAGGCATGATTCGAACCTGCTACCATAGCAGTCGCACGTCTCCGGACTGCGCGCCTAGAACCGCGAGACCACCGCGGCCCGCGGACACATAGGGAGTTAACATCATCATTGTATGCAGAGTCTGTGATCGGCAACCAACAGTTCAATCTTTCCAGTGCAAGACGTAGTGCAGTATCCAGATCGTGTAAGTTCATAACTAAGGCGTGCCTTAGATAAACAGAATTTCACCCAATTTCACACACAGTGCATTGTCTCACCAGTAAGGCGAGTGTCTGGGGGAGAACGAGTTGGGTAGCACTCTGTAGTCATCTGCTAAGTGATGTAGCGATGTGCACGATATATTTCGTCCCAGTCGATCTCATAAATTGGCACTTTAACACCCTTCGATTCATTTTCAATTTCTATTCTCGCATGCAGGCCCCAGACATTATGTGCTTCTATACCAACGTTTACACGTTTCGTTCCACTGGGAGTGAAATTGTATGTAGAACTGAAAAGCATGGGTACACTCAATGCCTTCTTATCCACAGCATCTGCACTCTGTGCCTGCACTAGCACAGGGAATTTCTGTTGGGATGGGTCATATGTTGGCGATCATTACTGTCCATCTTGCTGTTGTTTAGAACCTCCAGCAGCATTCGATGTGTTCGGAGCAGATTTCGTGTCCTCATCGCACAAATCGACGAGTGGGACAGACACCAACAGCTTTTTGTCCTGCTCCAGAAAGTGCGCTATGGGAACTACGGGATCCCATGTGGTTGCGCGACAGATTCAGACATGCTGGAGGTTGTTGCTGCTGCAGGTCCAGAGGTCCGTGCAGGTCTAAACAAGACGGCAACCAAGTTTTCTACAGCTCCAGACGTCGTAGAGATCGGCATGATGGCGCTCGACCCTGTGGGCTTGGATGCGTCAGGGGCTACTGCTGAAAAAAGATGAGGAAGCATTACATATGGACCAAGACGCGAAAACAACCAATAATAATGCTAACCACAGAGAAAGATGTGATAGGGGGTACTTACTTTTACGTATGGCGACTGCTGCTGATGCTTCATGGTTCTTCTTCTGCTGCTGCTATTGGCTGACTGAGCAAGAATGAGGTCCCAGAGTAGTTGATCCTGCCGTATACCCCCAGCCATCACTCTGGCTGAAATCTAACACTGGATTAAGGGTTCCTATTGGTTCCCACCATTATTCCATCAGACCGCCATTTTGGATTACGTCACGGATGGGACGACAGCGCCCTCTGGTGGTGATACTATGTGCTACGCCAGTTGGACTCCGGACCTCATGGTAGACACACTGCGTGGAGCTACTGCCTGAAAATTGTTTAAATAAATACTTATTATTATTTAGCATATGATACATAACAACCACAATAACACATAAAACACAGTACCACAGACACATTAAAATACAGTTTAGATCTTTATATCTAACCCATTGATCCAATCCATCACTTCAGAAGTAACCAGGTTCGAATCCACTGTATTTCCAAGGAAGGCAGTCAAGCGGCCGTCGGCCGTCGTAATTTAATATATTATTTATTGGTAATGTTGCTTGTTGCTGACTTACGTGGTGAGCCTTAATCAAAATGATATTTCATTCAATTTTGATTTACAATTAAATGCTTTTGTGAAGTTCTCTTTTTTTGACAATATTAAACTTGAGTGGAAATTATTTGTTACATTAATGAACGTTAGACTCGCTGAATCTTAAAACATGAGTATATAAGTTGAACAATGGAATAAACTTTTCATATTAATTTCCTCGGCTAGTCGGCTCACTTTAAAGTAAAAAAACTTTAGTTATGAATTACAATTGCGCCCCACACAGGTGCTAGAGTAATTCTTCCTACCTCCGTTAACCATTGCATTGTAGTCGGAGTCCTGGCTCTGGCTCTCTGCTGTTGTACTGAATATAAGAACCTTAAAACTACGTATTTTCTGCAACGTTGGGCGGCTGAGGAGAAAAATGTGTATTATGTTAATAGCGGGCTAGTTTTTCGCTTCCGCTAATTTTTATAAGTTAATATCGCTACGTAATGGCGTCGTTGGCTGCATCGGCCGGTGCGATTGTTGCACTGTAAATTACTCCAACGCAGGTTAATTCAAGAAAGGCGGACATGAAATCGAGATCACCTATTACAAATTAAAAGTACAAAATAATATTAAATCTACAGGGTGTTTCAAAAATGACCGGTATATTTGAAACGGCAATAGAAACTAAACGAGCAGCGATAGAAATATACCGTTTGTTGCAATATGCTTGGGACAACAGTACATTTTCAGGCAGACAAACTTTGGAAATTACAGTAGTTACAACTGTCAACAACTGATGGCGCTGCGGTCTGGGAAACTCTATAGTACGATATTTTCCACATATCCACCATGCGTAGCAATAATATGGCGTAGTCTCTGAATGAAATTACCCGAAACCTTTGACAACGTGTCTGGCGGAATGGCTTCACATGCAGATGAGATGTACTGCTTCAGCTGTTCAATTGTTTCTGGATTCTGGCTGTACACCTGGTCTTGCAAGTGTCCCCACAGAAAGAAGTCACAGGGGTTCATGTCTGGCGAATAGGGAGGCCAATCCACGCCGCCTCCTGTATGTTTCGGATAGCCCAAAGCAATCACACGATCATCGAAATATTCATTCAGGAAATTAAAGACGTCGACCGTGCGATGTGGCCGGGCACCATCTTGCATAAACCACGAGGTGTTCGCAGTGTCGTCTAAGGCAGTTTGTACCACCACAAATTCACGAAGAATGTCCAGATAGCGTGATGCAGTAATCGTTTCGGATCTGAAAAATGGGCCAATGATTCCTTTGGAAGAAATGGCGGCCCAGACCAGTACTTTTTGAGGATGCAGGGACGATGGGACTGCAACATGGGGCTTTTCGGTTCCCCATATGCGCCAGTTCTGTTTATTGACGAAGCTGTCCAGGTAAAAATAAGCTTCGTCAGTAAACCAAATGCTGCCCACACGCATATCGCCGTCATCAATCCTGTGCACTATATCGTTAGCGAATGTCTCTCATGCAGCAATGGTAGCGGCGCTGAGGGGTTGCCGCATTTGAATTTTGTATGGATAGAGGTGTAAACTCTGGCGCATGAGACGATACGTGGACGTTGGCGTCATTTGGACCGCAGCTGCAACACGGCGAATGGAAACCCGAGGCCGCTGTTGGATCACCTGCTGCACTAGCTGCGCGTTGCCCTCTGTGGTTGCTGTACGCGGTCGCCCTACCTTTCCAGCACGTTCATCCGTCATGTTCCCAGTCCGTTGAAATTTTTCAAACAGATCCTTTATTGTATCGCTTTTCGGTCCTTTGGTTACATTAAACCTCCGTTGAAAACTTCGTCTTGTTGCAATAACACTGTGTTCTAGGCGGTGGAATTCCAACACCAGAAAAATCCTCTGTTCTAAGGAATAAACCATGTTGTCCACAGCACACTTGCACGTTGTGAACAGCACACGCTTACAGCAGAAAGACGACGTACAGAATGGCGCACCCACAGACTGCGTTGTCTTCTATATCTTTCACATCACTTGCAGCGCCATCTGTTGTTGAAAATTGTAACTACTGTAATTTCGAAAGTTTGTCCGCCTGAAAATGTACTGTTGTCCCAAGCATATTGCAACAAACTGTGTATTTCTATCGCTGCTCGTTTAGTTTTTATTGCCGTTTCAAATATACCGGTCATTTTTGAAACACCCTGTATATATTATTTGCTTAATTAGTACAAATATGCCTACATTTGCCAGCACCCGCAAGATATCCGTCTACACGCAATCAAGACAAGAGAAGAAGTGAAGACGACAAAAAAATTAACAAAAGAGCGTTTCTTGTCGTCTCTTTAGATCATTTTGTTATATTTCTTTGCCCTCGAAACTTAGAGAAATTATTATAATACGGATACATGAGAAAAATGTATATTATTCAATTTTTAAATGTCTCTTCTTTATAAGTACTGTTTTTAAGTCTTTTCTTATTATTTCACTGGGGACGGTATAGCAGGGAGTGGAGAGTCCACGGCTACATGCTTCATTGTTTGTGGAAAGTCAGTACAGTTACAGTATGGGGTGTCCACCCAACCCCATTTATGAAGAATCGAAGCACTTCTTCCCACACCACATCTGAAATGGTTAAGCGATCTGAAGCGATCTAAAGCAACTGAATCGGGGATCTTCAACTTTCAAGATGCCCTGTAAAGTAGAAGATGTCCATTCTTTCCGCCAGCTGTCTTCAGGGTCGAAATGGTTGCTTAACAATTCCATGGCCGTTTTACACGCCGGTTTATGGGACTTCAACCTGGATAATTCTAGCTGTTTCACATCTTCGTGACTCGAGAGTGACGAGCTATTCAGTATTCTTGGCCATAGATGGCCAAGATATTTTTGTCTTCTCATGTGAGGAAGTGGTATGTTACACAACACCAGCAGCCATTGGACTGGAGTAGCAATTAATGTTTCAGATATGATACACATAGTGTGACGAAGTTGAACGTGCACAAGTTGAGTATGACAGCTATTAAGCCATACTGCAGAGCAGTACTCTGCTGAGGAATAGACGAGTGCTAGAGGAGATGTTCTCAATGTGTTGGTGTCAGCTCCCCATGATGTACCAGCCAGACGCTGGACAAAGTTATTACGGCTCTTCATTTCTGCAGCATATTTATGTAATTGGGCTTTATATGTTAGGGTCCTTTCCAAAGTCATACCCAGATATGTAGGCGTGCCATTGAACCGTAATGCTTCCCCTCTAAAATAGACTCTTCGTTGGTAATTTGAGACCCTATTGTCCAGGTGAAAAGTAGATACCTCACTTTTGTGTGGGTTCGCTTTCAAACTCCATTTCTTAAAGTATTCTTCCAGGAGCACAAGGTCTTCGTTGAGGACATTCTCTGCTTCTGCAAAATTAGTGCGTTGAACAATGAGGTTAATATCATCCGCATATATGAATTTGCGGGAGAGTGTGTTAGGCAGATCATGAGCGTATAAACTGAGAAGTGCTGGAGAGAGGACCGAACCTTGTAGTAGACCATTACTCAGTTTGCGGAATCGGCTTCTGCTGTTTTCTGAGTAAACTTGAATTAGTCTGTTACTCAGCAAATTTTCGATTAAAGTTGATATCTTCACACACAGGACCACCTTGAACAGTTTTAATAAAACACCTTCCTTCCAAATGGCGTTGTAAGCTGCCGTGAGATCAAGGAAGACAGAAACGCTATTCAACTTTTCCTCAGAACCAGCTTCCACAAAAGTGGTCAGTGAAAGGACTTGATCACTGCAATCATGACTTGGGCGGAACCCCGCTTGTTCAACTGGAATTGACTCTTCGATTGCTGGTGCTATTCTATTCAATATCAGCCTTTCCAAAAGGTTGTACGTGACAGAAAGCAAGGCTATTGGTGATAACTTTGTGGAAAGTCAGGATCATTTCCTGCCTCCAAAATAGCAATGATTTTGGTCTTCTTGAATACTGTGGGTAACTTCCCTGATTCCAATATGCTACTAAAACCGGTGCCAACCATTGTTTCGTAGTCAGGCAGTTCTTTAATAGTTCAGGCTAAATCCCATCTAATCCTACTGATTTTCCTTTCGGAAGGGAATGTAAACCTTGTTCCACTTCTTGTATGGAGAAAGGTTGTGAATGTACGTCGTGAGGTTGAATTCTCTGCTTGTCTTCCCAGAGTTTGGACTTTACTAGTCTGCTGAGCTTCTTATCGTTTGGCGTTCTAGAGGCATCAACAAGATGATTACCTACTGCATTACATTGACAGGTATGGTCTTCTTAGATGGTATGGAAGGAGAATCTAGTTTCCGTATCAGTGACCAGGCCTTCCTGCTTGAATGACTGAAGTTTAAATTTTCAACAGTATTTATCCACCTGTCTCTCCTAGCGTTGTCCAGAGATTGTAATAGTTCAGATGCTTCTCTTTGCTGCTGTTTTCATCAATCTCTTCTCTTAATATGTTGGTCTCCTCATTCCAATTTGGTATGTATTCCTTGCGGATACCTCGTGGGATAGTTCTTTTGGCTGCAGCTTTCATCAATCCTACAAAGCTTGTGTAGTCCTCAGGTACTGCTTGAATCCACCGGATGTAAGAATCAGTGTAGTTGCTATACATCTTCAACTCTGCCTTACGGAAATTCCATCGATGTCTGGTCGTGGAATGCATAACGGGTAATTGGAATCCGATTTTATATGTTACTAGCCTGTGTTGAATACGGGGGAAATCTTGAAGCACTTGTCTCCGGACTCGAGGGACTGGTATTAAGCCAGGGCTGACGAAACATAGATCTGGGGTTTAATCTTGCTTCCAGAGAGATGAGTGAAAAGTGCCCCTGTCTTTATGGTCGTAGGCTTGACTCAGATTGTTTACTTCAGCCAATTCTGAGAACTTAATGCCGTTATTGTCATTTTGATAGTAACCCCAGGATGTATGATAACTGTTAAAATCCCCTATTATAATATTTCCACTCGTGGGGACAATGGCCATAGCATCATGCCAGGGTGAGGAAGGAGGTTTGTAGACATTTATAACCACTGTATTTTCCATTTGTACAGATGTGGCAAAGAAAGAATGGTTTTTGGAGGTCGGGTTTACGTTGTACTGGCTATGTCGTTTTTAATATATGTGGCAATTCCGTACTGGGCATGGGCCGGCCGGGGTGGCCGAGCGGTTCTAGGCGCTACAGGTTCGAATTCTGCCTCGGGCATGGATGTGTGTGATGTCCTTAGGTTAGTTAGGTTTAAGTAGTTCTACGTTCTAGGGGACTGATGACCTCAGAAATTAAGTCCCATAGTGCTCAGAGCCATTTGAACCATTTTTCGTACTGAGCATGGCGATGTGTTGGTAATATTTTATACCCAGGAATTCTACCTCGAGCTAACAGCTGTCCGTCGCTTTCAGTGTGTGTTTATTCCAGTACTAGAACGTCCACTTTGTGTTGCTCTAAGATCTTAGCGAGGTAATCACTCTTGGCTCCACTGATGCCTTCGATGTTTAATTGGCACATAATTAGTTGTAGGCCTATTGTTTGTGTTTGGAACTGTACATCCTCAGAAGGACTATTTAGTGTTTTCGTCTTGTCACTGTCGTGAGGCCCAAAGGGGCAGTACGGTGGTATTTTAATCATTGTTGCTTACTTAGCACCACCCGGGAGTCACATGTAGGGTACCTTAAGATTAAAACCTACGGACGTTAAGCAACATTCAACCCCCTTAATAATCACTGCATACAAAATACTTACTGTAAATCCATCCTATCCAGCAGCCCAGCACAGGCTGGGTCCTTTTCCCGCCAATTCCTATGAAGAGGTGGCAGTCGTTGGTGTAGGGAGCCAAAATGATCTTTTTCTCGCCATTTTCGTAGGTTAGTATAGTCATGGTGTGCTGCATTGTCCTGCTAGAATTTGAACACGCCATTTTCTGGGGAGGGGGGGAGGCAGGGGAGAGGAGAGGGTTAGGTTAGTGATGGTAGCCCAATTGACCTATTTTCCCACCAAAATTTGAACATCCCGTGATGACAACATTGTGACGTTGCCATATCTATTGCTGCCTTCTTGGACCCGCCATCTAGAATAAATTTGGTAAGAATGGAGAGGGGGTTCTTGCAAGTTGTCCTTCTACTAATGGTAGGTGGAAACATGCACTACGCCATGAACATAATAGGCTGGTAGAAGCAGTATTATGCTATGGGAGACACACTCCTGCGCTTGCATGGGACTTGTGGTAGCACTCGAAGACACGCTCACAGCGACGAAACACCTACATCCCTTCATGCTTAATGTCTTCTTCGATGGTGATGTCATCTTTCAGCTGTATAATTGTCATCTTCTCAGAGCCACAAACGTGCTACAGTGGTTTCAGGAGCATTATAGTGAACTCTCATTGATCTCTCGGAGACCAAATTCGCCTAGTCTAAATCCTCTGGAAACCATCTGGGTCGCTATGCGCCATCATTGTGTACGCAAATCAGAGGCTCGTTATTTACGCAAGTTACATGACCTGTCCGTAGACATCTAATGCCATATACTTCCACACACTTACCAACAAATTCTAGGATCCCTGATATGCAGAACCAGTGATGTATTTCGTTCCAAAGACGGACAAACATGTTATTAAGTAGATGGTCATAATGTTTTGGCTCATCAGTAACCTGTACTCCATAGTTGTCCAACTGAATACATATGCACAATGAAAAATTGTGTAGGCATAATTTGCTTAATGGAACTCACAGATAATTTCATTAATGATGACAACGGAAGGATTTGAATGCACATGCTGCTAAATGCTGGTTCCTTGCTTCACCACCAAACCAGGTCACTCTGGAAATACGCACCCCACAGGATGGGAATACAAGCTGCGATGTAAATGCTCAGACATTAAGGGAATTAAGCGAAAAATGGAATTTATTTTAAAACTCAAACAATTCGCCCTGTGTCGGGCTGGTAATTTATTGGCCCGGCACAGCTTGACGGGATTTTAAGAGCAGCTGGTGCGGCTGTTAAGCCGTATTTGGCGTGACATTGCATCGCGCAGAGAGCCGAAATTTAACATTGTGCGCGACGGAGCGAGCTGTGATGACCTCCCCCAGCCCTTTGCCCTCTCCACCCGCCCCCGCCTCCCCCTCGTCACCAACACCACCAGCCGCAGGCACAGCACCGCTCATAAAATAAAAGCGAGCTTTCCTGCGCCGCCCGTAGGATTAATGCAGCGGCTGGAGACTGGCTGCTGGCGCCAGTGCTGATACGGATGTGTTCTGTCAGGCACAATGCTCGACCCTGCGTAATTGCGGAAGCCGGCCTGATTGAGTATCCGGAGTGAGTAATGGCACATCGCGCCACGCACTTTGATTGGAATGTTTTCTCTTCCGATCACTGTCCCTTACATTCCAAACAACCAGCCAGCAGAAAAAATTTAGAGATAGGAGTCTGTGTGAATGTCTGCGAGTTTAAAACAAATATCGCAACAATTTCGGTTTAGTTTCCTGCAAAGAATAGGCTTGGGGTCTTCCAAACTGTACATTTTATTCATGAGTATATTTTCTCTCAACTATGGTGCAAGTACCCATTTTTAAAGAGTAACATGAAACTGTCTTCAATTGAGAGTCTATTACACTTTTCTTTTTGTACTTATCTACTATTTTGCCTGAAAATGTATGTTCTAACTCAATATTGTGTACACAAATTTATTGTCACACATTTTATCTGGTCTGGTCTTTTTTTGGCGCATCAGGGCCTAGACTAATTCTTTTGTAAGTTTCTACCCACTATTCCTCTATATTTGTCGTTGTTCAGTCATCGCCAATCTGAATAACCCCTCACTGTAATTTCATTTAGCACTAATAGTTCCTTTCCACTCCTTTCTTCTCTTACATCTTTCGGTGCTTTTCTCTATGTGCTGCTCCAGACTCCTTAAATATTTAAAAACTTAGCTTATGAGCATTCAGGAGAGTGGCTTTTAGCTTTAAAATCTCTTTTCTTCTGAATGTTTGTTTCCACACATCTTCCTTGCGACTAAAATATTACGATTAATAAAATAATGCGATTCTGCTGAGCATGTTGATGTGGTCAAGGATTGGTCAATGATTCTATGAAGATTCTGATTTTTCTTTTTCATACAACACGTCCTGAAACGGAACATGTGTAAGTAGCTTGCAGTTGCTGTGTGGTCGGTAACTATAACTCCTTATTTATGGGCTTAAGTCTCTTTTCTTTAAGTTGGCGACATGTAGGAAGGAGGGCATGTTGTTTTGACTTTTGCATGTTATCAATCTGCATGTCAGAAAGAGAGCAAGTTGTGTTACTGTTAAATAATCTTTGGTCTTATTGGGACACAGTCTTTGCTTCTGAGCAGTCTGAGACATTCTCTGTTGAAGTGTGGTAGGTGATGGTCATATTCAGTAGTGCTGTGTTGACTTGGAATTTATCTGTTAGATGAGGTATGATTTATTGTAAAGGACAGCAAGAATGAATATGATGCATATACTGAAAGGTGAAAGGAACAAAAATTTTGACTACAGATATTTTTTTGAAGAGAAGAAGTTTGATGTAGGACTTCAGCACTGCGTGCCTAATTTGTAGAAATGGTTATTTGGAGCTAGTTAAGTTTGTTCACTTATTCAGGTCTGAGAGAAAAACCAACCATTTCCCTGACTCATGCATTAAGATTTCAACTTATTAAGCTGTTTGATTTATATAGAAACTATCTGTTTATATTGTACATTTCTAAATAATTGTTCACTCTGTTAAGCGTATTGTTGTTGAGACCAGTGTTATGTGTGAAGATCATGCAAAGTTTTACTCTGTCGGTTTGATTACATACTTCTCTTTAAAATCGTTGTCTTGGAGTATCATATGAACGGAATAGTTACTCTCCCCATCCCACTGTTTATCATACGCATTACCACATTGCACCATGTCGTTTGCAACATATCGAATATAGTCTGGAAATTTTATTTAGAAACAGAAATCTAGCTTATTCACTACCCACTTGCCGTTTGATGTTGTGCTATCGAGAAATCAACAACAATGTGGTCAAGACATTAGGTAAGGAAATTTTGATTATTGTCAGACAATTGTCATACTTCAGCTGCGCATTTAACATAAAGAGATGTTGTATTCTGATCAGTTACAGTTCAATTCAAATTCAGTTTTGTTTAGCCAAAGGTTAGCATACGAATTTAAGTTGCTGAACAGTTTGTAAGTACATAGTTTTGGTAAGATGTAGACATTTATAGAGTGGGAGGTAAAGTGCTGAAGTTGCGCTAAATTTCGGAAAGAAAAAAAATATAGAGGGGAGGTTCCAATTTATGCTGGTTGTTTTGCAAGTAACTGTGATTTATGAACTACCAAAGTTGTTCATTTTTGTTATCCCTCAGACTGATTTAATGTAGTCTCCCACGGAGTCTTCCACTATGGATTTCTTGGCTCCTACAGCATTACATGTTACAGGGTTGTTACTTCTGACTTAAGTGCTGAGTGTAGGATATGTTCCAAGCACTGCAGCATTAATGGAGTTAGGAATCCGCGAACAGATTGTACTTCATTTATTGCCTGACGACTCTATTCAGTAACAGTGACATGCGGCCTTCGTAACATCAGCAGAATGTGATGCCCATCTGGTGGGATGTTAGCGTCCAGTGGCGCTGCCGCCCAAGCTGAACCGGTGGCTGCACTCCGTAGCACACCAGCTCCACGGCGTGCAGCCACTCAGCCAGAGTCTGGCAGGCACCGGTGGCGTCCCGTGGCTGCTGGCCTATGAACTACAGGTGGACGGTCCACTGCTGAACTGACTGAAAGATCTACATCCTTTCACAGAGCAAGCAATCTATGACTCGAAAAACAGGAGCGGTAGCTCTTTGTATCCGAAAAGCCTCTTCGCTAACTGTGGCACAGACTATGCAGCAAAACATATGCTATGTGCAATGTCTTATGTGCATGTTTACACATCTTACTGTCAGCCATCTAAAGATGGCAAAGAAAACAAAGATAATTACAAAAAATTAGCAAATAAGTAGCAACCAGTCGCAAAATCGTCTTTTATTTATTCACTTTTGCAAATCGATTTCTATTGATTAACAGCCAGGTTTGACGTCTGCTTAAGACAGTATTACTACTCAGCGCACATATTGGCTGAAAGCACCGATGATGGCTGTTAATCAGTTGAAATCGATTTGCTAAAGTGAATAAGTAAAGCATGATTTTGCGACTGGTTGCTGCTTATTTGGTAATTTTACGGTTTACGGTCGCTGCAAGATTTGGGAACCACATGGAGCCCACCATTCAAAAGATAATTATGTTACAACACTGAATTAATACAGGAAACACTTTCTCATATTTTATTTCTACTTGTGATTGGAAAAGGCTGCTTCCAAGCAGTTTCTGCGTCAGCCCATTCGACTCTTCACCTTGAGAGATGATGCTTTGCCCTGCTCCTGATTCAGCACAGAGTGTGTGGCAAGTGAGACATGAGTCAATGCACTCTTAGCTCCCCCACTAATGGTGATAGCAGGTGACTCACGAGTCACTGTGCACTTGTCTATCTCACTTATTTGGCTGCTGGAAGCCACTTATTGCTCCAGACTCCACACTGAGCAGAGCGCGAGGCAACTCAGGGCTCACCATGCTCTTTGCATTCTTGGGTCGCTCACTGTTTTGGTTTTCAGTACTCTTTGTTTGTTCACTGATTCAGCTCTCAATTTAGCTTGAATCTTTGACTGGCTGCTCTCCATCCGAAATCGGCCCCCTGTAGATATTGTTCATTGTAAGAAAAACAGTGTGCATACAGCGTGCTTGTAGCTCATAGATCCTGTGTGGACATTTGTTAACATTTTAAGTTTTTACTACTTTAAAAAATGCATGTTGATACAAATTATTTTAAATGTTCCATGTAACGTATTCTTTAAAGCTGCAGGACATACGCCATTTTACCAAAATAAATCAGATAGGGAAATGGCGCTGCTAAAATCAATACATTTCTGTTCCTTTGGCTCCTCATCAAACCTGAAGACATTTCTGAAGTCCAGGCATCCATCAGTACCACTGCAATGGTACAGGTCAGGAAGCCCATGAAGACTGCAGTCAACCAATGATACCTCTGCAGAAATTCGAAAAATTGTTTCTTTCGAATTATCCTCATTGATTTCTGCTTCCAGTTCAGATAAGTCCTCAGTCCAAGAAGCCAAAGCGAGTCTCAGTGTGTTTCCAGCCAGTCAGTGTCATTTGGTTCCCAACCTGATCCTGATATATAATTTCTTTTCAACAGATTTTCGTTTGCAAAAGCACATGAGTAAATCTGTTAATGCATTTCAACCAATCATATTAAATAAAATTATTAATTTCTTGTACAATAGATCACCAGCTTCTTTTAGCTGTTACTCTTATTTCACTATTGCAGTTTCTGTATTTTTGCCATGTTAAAGGTTGTACAAAGCATAAGAAAATGTAATTCGAGAAAACATAATCCTGTGTGAGATCAAAACTATATAGAGCCAATTTCTGCAGTTTGTTAACATTCACATTATTCCAAGATTTGATGTTATGGCATACAACAACAAACACTAAAAGTGACGTTATTGTAAAAGTCTTTTACTTTTTATTGTAATTCAGTCATTGGTTATTGTTAATGACATTTACCTATTTCTTATTGATGGTGAGAGATGGGCGGATAACGATAAACAATATAAGTTCTTATGCACTCACAGCACATCTTTTAGATGACAAGATTCAGTTAAAGTCATACATTGTACAGTACGTTCAATCTGGAGAAAGACGCACAGGAGAAAATATTTTGACTGGCTAAAGGCTGTTACGACTAGATATAATTTCAAGTTTAAAGTCAATATTATAATAATAGATAATACTTCGAACATATAGTCAGTTGCCATACGTTTGAAACTTACATATGTCCCACGTTCTGTATAGTCTTTACATCTCACTTTGCAACATAGAATACAAATGTCAGTGGAGAAAAGAGCAGCTATCTTTACAACAAGAGCTCTTTTGCCTTAAAAAACTTGCTGAAATATAAGGAAATTAAAAGAAACCCCAACCTCCAGCCTACTATCGCCATAAAGGATAGGAATTTTTCAATTTAGAAGGTGTTTACCATCAATTAGTTAGAAGGAGACCGCGACCCGGGTCCTGCAGCAATTGTTACGTTAGATGTAAGTAACAACTGCGTGTAATTACAAAAGGCAGAAACTTAGTTTCAATTCTATTAGCCTTTTTATACTGCATTTTATTTTCAATAACGTTATGAAAAAGTAACAAGAATGAATTACTTTCCAATTTCCCAGACACTTACTCAGAATTTTGTGATGATATTTTAAATCTTAAAATTGCAAGGGCATGACAGAAAATTCTTAGTTATCTTCCTACATTCTTAAAACAAACAAAATACGGTAAAATGAGGTAAAAACAGAGATACAGTGACCTACAATTAAAAGAGGAAAGTGCGTCGTTTCTTTCATCTGCTTTAGTATATTAAAGGTTAGTCGTGACTCACGGAAACGAGTTAGTTCATTCGGCTGAGGGAGCGGTTTTGATCTAGGCCAACTGCACCAGCAGGTGCTGCTGCTCCGTGAAGCCCAGTGCGGTCTGGCCGTACTTCTGACTGAGGGCTGTGTGAGAAGGAGAAACCCTGTTCCCAGCAGGCTGGCTCAGAGAGGAGCACACGTTGTCCTGGTCCCGACCCTAACAGTATCTACAGCATCGAATTCATCGCCCACTGCGAGAGGCGCTCGCCCCTGTCTTCACGATTACACAGGACTAGATCAGGAGCAATGTTAGATTAAGGAGAGAAAGGGTTGATACACGTACTTGAATAAAAATCGGCTACAGACTCCATTAAATGTGTATATTGTCGTGAAGCCTACAATTATCTTAACGAGGACGATGAGCGAACAACGTGAAAAAGGCACCGAAAAAGATGGCAAAATCGCCTTGACACGAGACGGTTATTACTGGACCAACAGACGATGCTCATTCAATCACGAAAAACCATACACATCAACACTCAGAGATACACTGAAAATGGTGGTAACTGGGAACGAGGAACGGAAGGATACTTCCTGATGACGGCACAAGGCAGTAGAACGTGACAAATTATCTTAGTGCCGACGTGTAGACGTTCGTGGTCCACAGGCGACCGTAATTGTTATTCTGGATGGTATGACTATCGCAGTTAGCGTGTAACAAGGTCATTAACTATTTCTCACAGTAATTGGCGATCATTTATTGACCATTCTGCTGCCAGTAGCATTCTCCAGGAAATATCCCCAAACAGACCTGCAAGTCTAAGGAGAAAACAGCAAACTTGCGAGATATCAGCCCCAGCAATCGATCCCGAGGGAATATTTGGGCCATAATTCTGACAGTACGCTGTTATGGCCTACTGAAAGTATAGCTTTTAAATTTTCGAAAGCGACGGTGGTTTTGTCATTCTCTCCGTCCCACAGCAGCCAACTAACGCCCGAGCGTGAGGAACTACACTCCTGGAAATGGAAAAAAGAACACATTGACACCGGTGTGTCAGACCCACGATACTTGCTCCGGACACTGCGAGAGGGCTGTACAAGCAATGATCACACGCACGGCACAGCGGACACACCAGGAACCGCGGTGTTGGCCGTCGAATGGCGCTAGCTGCGCAGCATTTGTGCACCGCCGCCATCAGTGGCAGCCAGTTTGCCGTGGCAGACGGAGCTCCATCGCAGTCTTTAACACTGGTAGCATGCCGCGACAGCGTGGACGTGAACCGTATGTGCAGTTGACTGACTTTGAGCGAGGGCGTATAGTGGGCATGCGGGAGGCCGGGTGGACGTACCGCCGAATTGCTCAACACGTGTGGGGTGAGGTCTCCACAGTACATCGATGTTGTCGCCAGTGGTCGGCGGAAGGTGCACGTGCCCGTCGACCTGGGACCGGACCGCAGCGACGCACGGATGCACGCCAAGACCGTAGGATCCTACGCAGAGCCGTAGGGGACCGCACCGCCACTTCCCAGCAAATTAGGGACATTGTTGCTCCTGGGGTATCGCCGAGGACTATTCGCAACCGTCTCCATGAAGCTGGGCTACGGTCCCGCACACCGTTAGGCCGTCTTCCGCTCACGCCCCAACATCGTGCAGCCCGCCTCCAGTGGTGTCGCGACAGGCGTGAATGGAGGGACGAATGGAGACGTGTCGTCTTCAGCGATGAGAGTCGCTTCTGCCTTGGTGCCAATGATGGTCGTATGCGTGTTTGGCGCCGTGCAGGTGAGCGCCACAATCAGGACTGCATACGACCGAGGCACACAGGGCCAACACCCGGCATCATGGTGTGGGGAGCGATCTCCTACACTGGCCGTACACCTCTGGTGATCGTCGAGGGGACACTGAATAGTCCATGGTACATCCAAACCGTCATCGAACCCATCGTTCTACCATTCCTAGACCGGCAAGGGAACTTGCTGTTCCAACAGGACAATGCACGTCCGCATGTATCCCGTGCCACCCAACGTCCTCTAGAAGGTGTAAGTCAACTACCCTGGCCAGCAAGATCTCCGGATCTGTCCCCCATTGAGCATGTTTGGGACTGGATGAAGCGTCGTCTCACGCGGTCTGCACGTCCAGCACGAACGCAGGTCCAACTGAGGCGCCAGGTGGAAATGGCATGGCAAACCGTTCCACAGGACTACATCCAGCATCTCTACGATCGTCTCCATGGGAGAAGAGCTGCCTGCATTGCTGAAAAAGGTGGATATACACTGTACTAGTGCCGACATTGTGCATGCTCTGTTGCCTGTGTCTATGTGCCTGTGGTTCTGTCAGTGTGATCATGTGATGTGTCTGACCCCAGGAATGTGTCAATAAAGTTTCCCCTTCCTGGGACATTGAATTCACGGTGTTCTTATTTCAATTTCCAGGAGTGTATATGTACACTGTAGTGAGTAAGTTGTTTCCGAATTACTGTTCTGACATTGGTAACATGCATTCTTCATTGTGTCAAAGTTCGCGTTTAACCCTGATACCGGAGATGCCTTTGTTCCGAACATTGTTGAGTTTTGATTCACAAATGCAGAGAAATTAATGAATAGAATTAGTGTGTCGCTACAGAAGTAATGCAGCGACATTCAGTTATTAACATCGCTGTTGTTCATTACTTTCTTTGAATCTTAGTGGAGATGCGCTATTTTTCAATCTGACTGCCATGATTAAATTGTAAGAGAAAAACGTTAACTTGATTTCATAATAATTCTTCAGTTGTTTAAGTTTATTCGTTTTGATTTTGAGGCGTATATTCAGCTGCAGAATACTGTTACGGCGTAACTGAACGTATATGTGGGTGTATGTGACTTATTATGTACTGACACTACTTTCTATTATTTGCATAGGACAACGTGTTCTGGGAGAAGATTCAAAAACACTTTGGATAGATGTGTTCACGTCACCCTCCTCGTCTTTCCTCGCTTTCAACCTACTGCGAGTTATAGCGCTGTGGAAGTTGCTCCGCGGTGTAGTGCTTCACGCCAGTGCATTAGGAGTTGGCAGTGGGGTGGAACGAGTGACAAACAGTAGGCGCACCCGAAAGTAAAAAAAAGCCGTGCTTTTAGAAAGTCGTAAATGCGTACTGTCAGAATTATGGTCCAAATTTTCCAGCGGGGTCGATTGCTGGGGCTGATATGCTGCCAGTGTGTTTTTACCGCCTTAAAATATTCGGTCGTCGGTGAAGCTTCCCTCCCAGTCAAACTGTCTCAATATGGCGCCTAAACGTTAGGATCCCGTGTTCTGGAGACGGGCTGTTCAAATTGTTCACATGGCTCTGAGCACTATGTGACTTAACATCTGAGGTCAGAACTTAGAACTACTTAAACCTAAATAACCTAAGAACATCACACACATCCAAGGCCGAGGCAGGATTCCAACTTGCGACCGTAGCAGCCGCGCGGTTCCGGACTAAAGCGCCTGGAACCGCTCGTCCACCGCGGCCGGCACACTGGCTGTACCAGAATGGAAGTGCGTATTGACGCCATAGGAACCCGGGTCCAGCAAGAAGGGCTCTTGCTGTGCGGTCTATCCTCGTCTCCAGCCTTCACAAAAGTGCTGCTTTTGGTAAGCTCTTTAGCTATGTTATGTTGACAGACGCCAACTTCTTACAACAGCCATAACAGCTTCTCTGGTGCCCATCTAATGCACACTGCCAGAAAAAAACTCAGTACACCCATTTAGAAGTTTCCAACTAATTCAATATTTGTTGTTGCAATATTGCATATGGAGTACATGAAATGATAACATTGAGAGATCACGAGAAAAAAGCTATTCTATGAGACCAGCTATCGAGCCATGCTGAAACACCCAGATTGGTACACAGTGTAGTCTCCATGGGCGGAAATGCAGGCGCCGCCTCTGGCATCCAGTCCATCATACACACGGTGAATACTGTCCTGAGATACGCTATGCACGCATCCTCAACCTGTTCATGTATTTCCGTACTAGTTGATCGTTGATAAGTTGCAGATGTCACTTCTAATTACATCACATCCCACACCTGCTCCATTGACGTCTGCAGACTGTGCTGGCCAGGGAAGTTGCTGCATATCTTCCAGAGCACAATGATTTTGATACGCAGTCTGTGGGCGAGCATCATCCTTTTGGAGCAGCACATCACCTTCCTATTGCAACAACGGCAAAACAACTGGTCTAACAACATTCTG
Source organism: Schistocerca gregaria (assembly GCF_023897955.1). NCBI lineage: Eukaryota > Metazoa > Arthropoda > Insecta > Orthoptera > Acrididae > Schistocerca > Schistocerca gregaria. Next base: position 28,470,394 of record NC_064924.1, on the reverse strand, counting down.
CACATACCGAGCACTGGTTAGAGTCAGCAGCGGCAGTAGGACCAGTGGGGAAACCTTTGTATGGCACCACTCTCCATTGTTCCCAAAATTAATCAAAATGGAAGATCCAAGATGATGGCGGTAAATATGACAACAATGTAATGACGTCACGGCGGGAAGTTCAAATTTTGGTGGGAAAATAGGTCAAATAGGTTACATCTACTAACCTAACCCTTTCCCACCTCTCCCCAAGAAAATGGCAGAAAGTTCAAATTGCAGCAGGATAATGCAACACACCTCGGCCGCCAACTCTTCTTTGGAATTGGCGGTAAAAGGAGTCAACCTGTGCTGGATAGGATGGCCATAAGTCTTTATTTTTCAGGCAGTCGTTATTTAATCAATTAGAAACAGTACCTCCCCCTAGTGGGTTCACCACGAGGTCTGGATTGAAACTGACCTACTATGCAGTACCACCAACAGATGGCGCTGGAGTCCCTTCTGTGATGTAATCCAAGATGGAGCTCTGGGGGGAAATAGCGGGAAGGGACTCAGCCTGTAGGGAGAGAGGTAGGTGTGTATTTATTTTGGAATAATTTATTTTGGAAAGGATTTCACGTAATTTATTTATTACAATGATACAAAACACTCACCTGGGCATGCGTGGGGTCGCATTGCACACCTAACAGACCTCCAGACTACTTGTGAATCACCGAAATAATGCAGTGTACTGATTTACAGACGTGCAGACAACTTGTAAATTACCGAAATAATGCATTGCACACCCCACTGACCTGCAATATAGTTGTAGATCACCAAAATGATGCATGTATAGTGCTCTGCAGGCATCCCCACTAATTGTAAACTGTAGAAATAATGCACTGCACAGCCCACAGTCCTGAGAACTACTCGTAAATCACAGAAACACCGATATAATGAAGTTCACTTACGTGCAGACACGCTCACTAATTTTAAACTGTCGAAATACTGCATACAATTTATTTAGTGACGGATTACACCTGCTTTACTTATTAGTTGATACAAAACACACCCTGATGTGCTTCAGGTCGCAATAAATAGTCTACAGACTTGCAAAGTGCTCGTAACTCACTGAAATAATGCAGTATAACGATGCGCAGAGACGCAAAAGCCTCGTAAATTGTCTAAATAATGCATGTAAATGCTCTGCAAACATGCTTGCTAATCGTCAACTGTTGAAAACATGTATTGCACAGCCTGCACAACTGTTCAAAAAAATGCAACACATAGGAAAACATCACGTAAATTGTAAAAAGATAACAGGCATCTAACAATATGCAAACACGCTCAAAATGCTTAAAGAGCCGAAAGTAATGCATTTCATAAACACTCATTGCATGTAAAAAACGCTTTTGTATTATAGTCAACCCCAATGTACTAGCAAACTGCTTCCCTGCAGAACTCGATGATTTGCACCCTGGGAGGCGCGCTCATGCTGGTCCAATACGAGAGACGCCTCTGGGCCGCACATGCGTGTTTACCATTGCTTGCGCGATACCTCCCTACCAGTGGATACTGATTTACGGCACTGCATTATTTTGTGCTATAGAAATCTCTTCCAATGCTCCACAGGATAGCATAGGGTGCATCGTTCTTAACGATATTAACGTGACACGCAAGAGGCCTCCAGCCACGTATGCGCTTACCCAGCCACCACACGGATCTGCCGGTACAGCGCAGGCTGATTGCTAAGCGACTGATGTCTGTGTAGTGGCTCACCCCCACAGGTGCAGTTAAATGCTCTCAGTGCTATACTGTCTTATGTCTATGTAAATAACAGTCAAGCCACCCTCTGGAAGCGCTATAGAAATCTTCTGCAAAACTTTCAGAAACTGTTGAAAAAATAGTCCAAAATAACACCGAATGCATTCTTCCTGATGCTCCTAATGGCAGAGCCCATATCACATATCAGCCCCTCTTGGAAATCCTAAAGTGTCCCAGAAATAGTTGTTGTTGTGGTCTTCAGTCCTGAGACTGGTTTGATGCAGCTCTCCATGCTACTCTATCCTGTCCAAGCTTCATCATCTCCCAGTACTTACGCCAACCTACATCTTTCTGAATCTGCTTAGTGTATTCATCTCTTGGTCTCCCTCTACGATTTTTACCCTCCACGATTCTTGAACCAAGTATTAGCTATGATTAAGTTATGCTCTGTGGAAAATTCTACCAGACAGCATCCTCTTTCATTTCTTCCCCCGAATCCATATTCACCTACTATGTTTCTTTCTCTCTCTTTTCCTACTGACGAATTGCAGTCACCCATGACTATTAAATTTTCGTCTCCCTTCACTACCTGAATAATTTCTTTTATCTCATCATACATTTCATCAATTTCTTCATCATCTGCAGAGCTAGTTGGCATATAAACTTGTACTACTGTAGTAGGCGTGGGCTTTGTGTCTATCTTGGCCACAATAATGCGTTCACTATGCTGTTTGTAGTAGCTTACCCGCACTCCTATTTTTTTACTCATTAGTAAACCTACTCCTGCATTAGCCCTATTTGATTTTGTATTTATAACCCTGTATTCACCTGACCAAAAGTCTTGTTCCTCCTGCCACCGAACTTCACTAATTCCCACTGTATCTAACTTTAACCTATCCATTTCCCTTTTTAAATTTTCTAACCTACATGCCCGATTAAGGGATCTGACATTCCACGCTCTGATCCGTAGAACGCCAGTTTTCTTTCTCCTGATAACGACGTCCTCTTGAGTAGTCCCCGCCCGGAGATCCGAATGGGGGACTATTTTACCTCCGGAATATTTTACCCAAGAGTAGGCCATCATCATTTAATCATACAGTAAAGCTGCATGCCCTCGGGAAAAATTACGGCTGTAGTGTCCCCTTGCTTTCAGCCGTTCGCAGTACCAGCACAGCAAGGCCGTTTTGGTTAATGTTACAAGGCCAGATCAGTCAATCATCCAGACTGTTGCCCCTGCAACTACCGAAAAGGCTGCTGCCCCTCTTCAGGAACCACATGTTTGTCTGGCCTCTCAACAGATACCCTTCCGTTGTGGTTGCACCTACGGTACGGCCATCTGTATCGCTGAGGTACGCAAGCCTCCCCACCAACGGCAAGGTCCATGGTTCATGGGGAAGCAGAAGCTTTCATGATGTATGCTCGGAAATTCTTGTCCTAACAGAACGTGTTTACCAAATAGCCCATAATAACGCCAAATTCATTCGTCCTGGTGGTCCTAACGTGGCATCCCCCCCCCCCCCTCCTCATCCACTATGTGTCACCCTTGCTAGGAATTGTTATTTCCTGCTTTCATCAAACATCTCAGAAACAGTAAACGTTCTCACCGCCATGTAGAGGCTCATATGCCCCAGCACAAAGGATGTCTTGTGAATGAATGGAGTATTGTGATTGGCTGTTACTGAATTTATATGCGAAACTTCTGCTGCTACCAGTGTGGAAACGCTGTCCACCTTTTTCTTTCTGCAGATGAGACTTTCAGTGGCAAAACTAATTTTACAGATCGCCATATTGCACTGACAGTTAACCCCGGCAAAAGTGCCCTACATATTGTCAAATATGGAAAAACACCCACTCAATTGCACTGCTCTGCCACTGAGGACGGTAGCTAGCACATTAAAGCGTGAAACCGTTCTCCAACATGGCCATATACCACCGCATACTGTGTCGACGCAGTAAACATACAATTCGTATCCTGTGCTATACGAAATCGCACCTTTTGCATCATGCATATACCTATCGGCCGCCAGATACTCGTACATATACTGCAAAGACAGACAGCGTGAGCACTAGATGTTTTCCCGCAGCCGATGTTCACAAGTCACGAGCTTCCTACACGTGACCAGAGCGCCCTCAGCGGGCCCAAGTCACTCTTGCAACTGTTGAACAAAGACGGGCTCGTTTCCCCTCGGCACACACGTGTCAACATTTCTGGTCCCAACTTGGTTGCTTGCTAGTTTTATACCCCAATCTCCACATTCAATGATTACAAGAACATATGCAATTTTACATGTTTTGCAAGAATATCATGTCATTTTCGCGATACTTCTCGATATCAAGCACGCAGCCATATCGCTCACACAGTATAATTTCGAAGATATAGACTGGAAATTATTTCTCTAGAAACCCGAAACGTTACCGAGGTGGAGTGTGCTGTAAACCACTGCATAGCTAGAAACTTTTCCCGTCTGCAAAGACCTTTACGTGAGAACTCGAAAAAAAAGAGGAAACTGATATTTTAACTCTTGAATACCAATTTCAGTGATGTAACACATTTTAAGTCAATCTCACAATTTACAAAGTCAACTAAGGTGTTTCTCATATCTAGAGAACCAGCAAACGTGTGTTCCACCTGTCTTTCACCTGCTAGATACGTTCAACACCCATCACAATCGATGATCTCTCAACTAAATAAAGATGGGAAATGTGAAGAAGCAGTCAAGCTGGCAATTTACAAGGGTTGGAACTTAAATAGAGGCAACTATTTATTCAGAACCGATACAAAAGACTTATATGTTTGCACCTGTTACTGCCCTTCAAAGTAGTCACCAGCATTGTGTAGAACCCGTTTCCGGCAATGTGGAAGGCGTGATATACCGTTAGCAGAGCCTGTTCTTTTGATGGTGCGAATGGAGCGGTTATGTGATTCTCGTCTACGACTGTGATGGTTTTATCCTAACATATCACGTTCTTCCATGGTAGACCGTCAATGCACAGTATTACTGTTCGTTTTTGGAACATCATCTGCGACCAGCTTTGCGAAAGAAGCAGCTACACTTTCTGTGCAACCCACCCATCATTTTGCACCACAATGTGCGGGCACATACAGAACAGGCTGTGGCTGCTCTGTTCAGTCGATGGGACTGGGGTGTACTGTACCATCCACCACACTCGCCGGACTTTAGTGTTTGCAACTTTGATTTTATTCTGAAGACGAAGGACCCTATTCGTGGCATTTACTTCAAAACTGTTCCAGAGATTCGACAGGCAGTATACCGCTCCATTCACACCATCAACAGAACAGGCTCTGCTAATGGTGTACTACACCTTCCACATCGCTGGCAACGGGCTCTACACAACGCTGTTGACTACTTTGAAGGACAGTAACTCGTACAAATATATAACTCTTTAGTATCAGTTGTGAATAAATAGTTGCCACTATTTAAGTTACAATCCTCATACATGGGAGGGAATAATGAGCCAGTGCAAACACACGTCCATATTGAATCTTATCAAATTTCCATACGATCACGAAAGCTATCCAACACATATTAATAGTCCACTATTCCATCGACTAGAGGACGTCATGGTTAAGTCAGTTACATTCATGCATCGCAACAGGCTTCTCCATTCGGACGGCTCCTACCATCAGCTGGAAATGTGGATCATTTGCACCACAGGCCATGCCTGCAGCTGTGCGCCACGCACCCCCAGACAGAATCATCCTAGGAGATATACATATTTGATGGCTATACTTACAGTTACATGTTATGGTTGCAGTCTCAATTTAACGGCATTCGACAATGAGCAAAGAATCGGAAATACCCCCTGCAGACGACTGTGGCTCTGGAAATAGGAATATCTGTACCATTCTTATGGCTTGACATACTCTTCCCTTTGCTATCACATTATTCCACCACAAAGCCATACATTCCTTACGACTTATATAGCCATTTCCTTTGCACATGTTGGACACAAACACATACTTTATAAGCCTGATGCTCAAGGCGAACCTATCACAAATCCCCTACCACTAAGTATAATACTTTGTCAATACTGATTGCTGGCGGTACGAAATAATACTGACCGAAAATCAACGATTGGTAGGCATGTCTCATAAGTTTTTCTTGCGAGTGATACCACTGTGTCTTAGAAAGTGAAGCACAATCGTCTTACAAAAAGGCAGATGTTAAAAAAAAGTATCACTATCCCAATCGTTCCTAATAATACAGGAGCGTATATTATGAGACAGACAGTGCGGTTACACCCCGCCTACAGTGCAAATTCATAATAAAATTACAGAATTTAGAAAGTGATTCGGCTAAGGAGTGTGGTATGAAACTGATACTTACAACTTCCTCTTGGCACCACTATTTGTAACGTATTCTGTCTCGATACCACATCAGAGGTTCGGTGATATATCCACTGAGTTATAGGCAGTGGTTGATTGAGATGGATAACAAACAGTAGATGGTGTGCTGATTGAGGTCGTAAGAAACTGTACACTAGCTTTTCAGATCCTTAGTGCTATGCTTTCCAGTAGAGATGATGTCTATGATTTAGAATCAAGTCTTTCCATTCAAGCACATACCTGCGTTGTATCTGAGGGAGAAGTCCTTTAATGATTACAGCCACTAGTGAATCATATTTCTTGCACTCTCACACCTCGAAACGAGTCACCTTTTTGATCCTGTCTGCTATAATAAAATTTTAGATATTTCATATGCCTCTTGCAACTGCTGCCATATCTGCAGCTTTGCGCATGGCATCGTTCCAATTTAAGTCGGAACTGAGCAGAAGTCGGAGAGAGCTGTATCTACCACCTTCTGCAACCCTTGTAGAAACAAAGTGATGTGAGTCAGTGCAACAAGGCCGTGACAGGTACTGCTGTCCGGAGCAGGTCGGCCTCCCTCAGGGCCGATTCACGTCTATTACCCCAACACTATATCGTCGTTGTTCTGCACCATCCAACAGACAAAATTACGAACTATGAAAGCTCCGCTAACTTCATCCGATAGAGAACTTGATAAGATTTTTTCCGCGTCTTTCTCTTCCCATATATCGAAAAGAAATATCGACTCCATGCCAGCATTGACCATATGTGACAATCCTTTTGAAGATACAGGTATTGATCCATTGCACAGACCAGTGTAAAGTTGTATCGCCTTTTCTGTAGGAGGGTCACCGTATCCCACAAACTATACTAGAATTCGTAAGAGATGCTCCCTGTGACCTTGTCTCGTTGTTTGAAACATTGTTCTTTTTTCTGCTGTCACACGGTTTGTACACTGCCATACACTTTGATTTTTCCTCCACGACTTAGAGATCTGTGTCAGGTTCTAAACTGACATTAATACATTCTGAGCCACTGCTTCTCATATATGCACATCATCTTATTACTTCTGCTGCCATAACACACTGCACACACTGGACGATTTTAAATAAAAGACAGATACAACATATGGAAACTTGAAGAGTTTGGTGGCGTTGTGGAGCATTTCCAAACTGATGTCCGAAGGTGACTGATAACCTCTGTATCTAAAGTCCTATGTCACAGTGATGGAATAGCTGATGGTTATGCGTTCCAATTCGACTAATTCCTCATATTGCAGTCATATACGCGATCACTGTTTCAGTGCTAGCAGTCCCCAGAAGGTGTTGCCCCTCCACCAAGACACTTTCTCCATCTCAAACAAGTGATGTCAGACAATCATAATGTGGTAACCAACAGTACAGCAGTGGACGGATGGGATGGAAAAGACACCGTCGGTTTACTGTAGTAATAAGCACCACAGTTAATACTGTGAACAATTCTAGCAATTTTACAGTAATTTCAACACTAACGAATGATTAGTCAGCATGTTTCCCAATTTCAGCATCATACCTAAACCGCCCTTCTCTACTGTGTGAGTATCATTGGAAATGTAGATAGATGACTGTGGAGTACATCCATTCACTGTTAATTTTCGAACATATACATCATCAAAATATATCGGACTGCACTCTACCTATTTCTAGTACATCGTGCATAGTGCACAACTTACGGGTCTCTATGCGGATGGGAGACAGAGAGCATCGTCGCAGTCTTAGGATAAACTTAGAGACCAAAAGACCCACTCGCGCCATCTTTGGTCAACCCGCCCTGCAGCACCATTACCGATTTAATCTGCTGCTGACCAGAAGTAGACCACTACGTTCTGCGTCTCGTGAATGAATGGAGCTTATCCAGTTGGTACAAATGGCTCTGAGCACTATGGGACTTAACTTCTGAGGTCATCAGTCCCCTAGAACTTAGAACTACTTAAACCTAACTAACCTAAGGACATCACACACATCCATGCCCGAAGCAGGATTCGAACCTGCGACCATAGCGGTCGCACGGTTCCAGACTGTAGCGCATAGAACCGCTTGGCCACTTTGGCCGGCGCTTATCGAGTCCCCGCCTATCCAAGTGCATAAGATTTCTCCATTTGAGTCAATGTTGAGCAGGTTAGCAGTCATTATCAGTGTATAGTACCAGATTTGAAAGTGTTGTAGTAGCAGACGGTTAAGAAAAACAAGAAATGGTTTGTTTTAATGCATGATGGAGCCCGAGACGGATGGAATTGGAAGCATTTTACGTAAATCAACTACACTATCAATTTTAAAGTATTGTTCTAGTGTCTGGGATCAGTACCAGGAGGGTATCGGTAAGAGGGAACATAAACACACGCACTGCTAAGGCTACAAGATTCTGCTATCATGTTAGATCGCTTTAGTTTCTGACCTATCATTCATGTGGAATGCAGTGGTGTTAATATCCAAATGTAAGAAATATATTTCCAGAGCATGACAAACATCCTTCTTGCAGGTTTCTCTATGAATAGCTATGGTAACAAACGGTAAAATGAATAAACTAGCTCCTTAAAATATCGGCTCTGTGTGATGCATGTGCAATATAGCTTTGCAGAGATAATAGCGTCCAGTGTTCACGTCCGATCACGGTTCAGAAATTATACTACGCCCGCATCAGACTAATATAAAATGATCGTTAGTGATGGAGAATACCTCTTACAAGGAAACAAGTTAAGCACATAGCAGTGGCATCCGACATGTAAAATTACATGTCATGCCGCCACTAACTCTGTAAACAGCACAGCATAAAGCAGATGTATACACAGGGATTGCAGTGTCTCACAAGCATCTATCGCTAACTTAGAATCATCTTAGTTATGAAACTGAAATCTCTATTTTAGACACAAGATACGACACCGGAATGGAGTACATCGCATAAATCTTCGTTCGTTTAGAGGACTGTGTGAAGAGAGGATGATCACGTTTCATCACACAGGAGGTGGAAGTTCTCTAATGATCGAGGGGCTTGCTGTGATCGTTCGCAAGTAGACAGTGCTCTAAGTCACATACAGAATACGTGGTTGTATACGAGTCGAACGCAGGCTATGTCGTGCCACTGTTGCATCCTGGCACAACAGCGGGAAAAGTGGCCAAATGACTTAGGGCCACATGTGCCTCCCTAGAAAGCATCATCAGTCTGCTATTAAATCGTACCTCGCTACAGCTCCATCTCAATCGATCACCCCATCCACTCTCTGTTATCCTTTAATGCAGATGCATGTAAGTTCAGAGGCAGATGGTTCTCGGTTATCCTGAAAAGCGTCAAATGCAGTTGTCAACTCGCTTGTATCACTGTTTCCTCAATAGGCTTACAGTGGAATGCTACCACGAAGGAAAAAAAACTGTTTCCCTGGTTCCCTTCCCGTCTGTGTCGACGTTTTGTCGGATTCCTTTTACTGTCGGATACTTGTTCCCATGTACAAGAATTATTCTGCGCCTACCAGAAGACACGCAAGTACTTCCTCGAGGCAGCATTCTACTTCATGTCTATTGAGGTAACAGTGAAACACGCGAGTTGACTACTGCACACTACAGTGTACAAAGCGTGTTACAGCAGAAAAAAAAACAATGTTTCAAGCAACGACTTCTAGTATACAGAGTGGTTCACTGATCGTGACCGGGCCAAATGTCTCACGAAATATGCGTCAAACGAAAAAACTACAAAGAACGAAACTTATCTAGCTTGAAGGGGGGAACCAGATGGCGGTATAGTTGGCCCGCTAGATGCCGCTGCCATAGGTCAAACGGATATCAGCTGCGTTTTTTAAATAGGAACCTCCATTTTTTATTACGTATTCGTGTAGTACGTAAAGAAATATGATTGCTTTCGTTGGACCACTTTTTTCGTTTTGTGATAGATGCACAAACATATGGCTCACAAATTTAGACGAACAGTTTTTTTTTTTAAATTAAAATACAGAAAGGAGGTACGTTTGAACATTTTATTTCGGTTGTTCCAGTGTGATACATGTACCTTTGTGAACGTATTTCTGAGAACACATGCTGTTACAGAGTGATTGCCTCTAAGTACCACATTATTGCAATAAATACTCAAAATTATGTTCGTCAACCTCAATGCATTTGGCAATACGTGTAACGACATTCCTCTCAACAGCGGGTAGTTCGCCTTACGCAATGTTCGCACATGCAATGACAATGCGCTGACGCATGTTGTCAGGCGTTGTTGGTGGATCACGATAGCAAATAACCTTCAACTTGCCCCACAGAAAGAAATCCGGTGACGTCAGATCCGGTGAACGTGCGGCTCATGGTATGGTGCTTCGACGACCAATCCACCTGTCATGAAGTATGCTATTCAATACCGCTTCAACCGCACGCGAGCTATGTGCAGGAGACCCATTACGTTGGAAGTACATCGCCATTCTGTCATGCAGTGAAACGTCTTGTTGTAACATCAGTAGAACATTCCGTAGGAAATCAGCATACATTGCCATCGATAAAATGGGGGCCAATTATCGTTCCTCCCATAATGCCGCACCATACATTTACCCGCCACTTGTCGCAGCCACATTATGCCCGTTTACGTTACCGCTGTTGGTGAATAACGCTTCGTGCTAAATAGAACGCGTGAAAAAAATCTGTCATCGTCCCGTACTTTCACTTGTGCCCAGTGGCAGAACTGTACACGACTTTCAAAGCCGTCGCCATGCAATTCCTGGTGCATAGAAATATGGTAAGGGTGCAATCGATGTTGATGTAGCATTCTCAACACCCACGTTTTTGAGATTTCCGATTCTCGCGCAATTGTCTGCTACTGATGTGCAGATTAGCCGTGACAACAGCTAAAACTTGGGCATTTGTTGCAGGTCGTGGTTGACGTTTCACATGTGGATGAACACTTTCTGTTTCCTTAAATAACGTAACTATCCGGCGAACGGTCCGCACACTTGGATGATGTCGTCCAGGATGCCGAGCAGCATACATAGCACACGCCCGTTGAGCATTTTGATCACAATAGCAATACATCAACACGATGTAGACCTTTCCCGGAGTTGGTAAACGGTCCATTTTAACGCGGGTAATGTATCTCGAAACAAATACCGTCCGAACTGGCGGAATGTTACGTGATACCATTTACTTATACGTTTGTGACTATTACAGCGCCATCTATCACAAAGCGAAAAAAGTGGTCCACCTAAAACATTCAAATTTCTTTGCATACTACACGAATATGTAATAAAAAAATGGGGGTTCCTGTTTATAAAAACGCAGTTGATATCCGTTTGACATATGGCAGCGCCATTATTTGGAATCTGTTACATCAATAAAATCGGTACTGGCGAGTGGAAATATCAGTTTCCTCTCTCTCGCTCTCTCTCTCTCTCTCTCTCTCTCTCTCTCTCTCTCTCTCTCTCTCTCTCTTTCTCATGTGAAGTTCTTCACAGACAGGGTAAGCTTCTAGTTACTCAGTGCTTTACAGCACGGTACACCTTTGGAATTATACTGTATGAGCGGTATGGTTGTCTGCTTGATATCGAGAAGTATCGCGAAAATGTCATGATATTCTGGCAAGCCAAGTAAAATTACATATGTGAGCGGTGGCATGAGCCCCCTCTCATATTTCTATCTTTGAGTAATTCGATTTTCCTGTCTAACTGCATGCAGTGAAAAGTCGCTATTCCTTCACACGCGGACTTCCCACGCAGCATCTGTCGTCACCCAGGTGGTCCGGTGACAGGTGGGTTCTGCTGGTCTTGAAAGGGTTAAGCCGACAGGTGTGTGGGAGTCGAGTCGATGCTTTCCAGACGCCGACATAGTCGTAAGAGTGGAGGCGACACGCCCACAGGGGCCTCACAGAGTGGCTGGGCTAGAGATTCTGTTACTTCTCAGAAAATTAGTGAAAACACTTTCTGGCGGGCTACCAATGAGGCGTGGGAATGACGTGTTTCCAGGCAGTCTTGACGGGCAAATTCCCGCGTTTCCTGCAAAATCATAGCTGTGATTGGCTTGCTCAGGGAATAGCTCCGTGATGTAGCAAAACCGGCGCAGAAATTGGCGCCAAGTATCTCCATTGGTGGAATAGAACTGCGTCGGCAATAGAGTGGAATTTTCCACCGGTTTTCGAGTTGCTGATTGGAACGTTTAACCACGATCACTGTCGTGAGGGCAGGAATGTTCTGTGTTCCGCTTGTACAGGTGCCCTTGAGAGGGTCGGCTCTCACCTTTCTGTTGGAGTAGGTTACAAGATTGAGCTCTCGCTGCTATCGACAGCCTGCCTTCCGTTGGCTGTCTAATATACTCTTATTTAATTGTAACTGTTTGACGAAGTTGCTGAAGTTTCGACTCCAACGTAACTTTCCGAGTACAGTTGGCAATTGAGCGTTCTGAGTACAAGAAGCCTATGTTGTCTGTCTTGAGCAGGTTTGGCTAACGTTGATTGTATCGGAATTACTGTGTGACATCGCTTGTTAAAATCAATCACTGTACCGTGAGTGATTGTGTGGCGAGCCTTCTTCGTCGCCCTCAGAGGCGCATTTGTATTGATAGGAAGTCTTTAGTCTGGAACAACCAGACCAGGATAATTTGTTTCGGGCTATACTCGCGACATTATCATCACCACGATGGGACGTCGAAGCAACCAGCCATCGCTTCCGGTACGCCAGATCGTGTCCTTGCAGTTAAGAAGACATCTTGGTAATGTATGTCCACAGCTCCGGCAGATTAGCGAATTTTGTTCTGTGATAATCAGAGCTCAGCATGACGCTCCTGTTCCCGTCTTTTCTTACTTGGTTCTGTCTTGGATGTTCATTGCCTGAGTTCTCACTACTGTAGCAGCAATTAGTGTTGGATTGGCTGGGTGTTTGTCTTAAGATTTGAGTTGCAAGGAATTGGCTCCACACACCACTTGGTCATAAATGTCATAATCTAGTTTATGGACAACCTCACCTTCACAGCATTTATTTGAGTATCCAATTTGATGTATTGTACATGTTTTTATATGTTTTGTTTACTATTTTGACTTCAGTCATAATAAATCAAATTGTTATTTTGGACAGAACTTTTATTCTGTTAATCGGCAGAGCAACCCTTTCATTTCTCACTACGTTAATGGAACTTTCCTTCATTTCTATCCAGTTAAATTATTGCAGATGATAAACTCTTTTCCACTTGCATGGTCTATTACAACCAGTTCGCGTTTCTTCTTAATCCATGTGCAACAGCAAAAGTCGGAGTTAGAAAATGAGGGGCTTAGAGCATCATTTCCATATGAAGATTCGAGAAGAATTCAGTATTAAATACACTACTAGCCCCGCCACCTCGCATATGTTCTTGTAATCATTGAGTGTGGAGATTGGGGTATAAAACAAGCAAGCAACCAAGTCGGGACCAGAAATGTTGACACGTGTGTGCCGAGGGGAAACGAGCCCGTCTTTGTTCAACAGTTGCAAGAGTGACTTGGGCCCGCTTAGGGCGCTCTGGTCACGTGTAGGAAGCTGGTGACTTGTGATCGTCGACTGCGGGAAAATATCTAGTGCTCACGCTGTCTGTCTTTGCAGTATATGTACGAGTATCTGGCGGCCGATAGGTATATGCATGACGCAAAAGGTGCGATTTTGTATGGCGCAGGATACGAATTGTATGTTTACTGCGTCGACACAGTATGCGGTGGTATATGGCTATGATGGAGAACGGTTTCACGCTTTAATGTGCTAGCTACCGTCCTCAGTGGCAGAGCAGTGCAATTGAGTGGGTGTCTTTCCATATTTGACAATATGTAGGGCACTTTTGCAGGGGTTAACTGTCAGTGCAATATGGCGATCTGTAAAATTAGTTTTGCCACTGAAAGTCTCATCTTCAGAAAGAAAAAGGTGGACAGCGTTTCCACACTGGTAGCAGCAGCAGTTTCGCATATAAATTCAGTAACAGCCAATCACAATGCTCCATTCATTCACAAGACATCCTTTGTGCTGGGGCATATGAGCCTCTACATAGCGGTGAGAACGTTTACTGTTTCTGAGATGTTTGATGAAAGCAGGAAATAACGATTCCTAGGAGGGGTGACACATAGTGGATGAGGAAGGGGGGGGGGGGGGATGCCACGTTAGGACCACCAGGACGAATGAATTTGGCGTTATTATGGGCTATTTGGTAAACACGTTCTGTTAGGGCAAGAATTTCCATGCATACATTTGGAAAGCTACAACAAAATCCACCATTAACTATTTCTGGGACATTTTACAATTTCCGTGAGGGGTGATATGTGATCGATGGGCTCTGCAATTAGGAGCATCAGGAAGAATGTATTCGGTATTGTTCTGGACTATTTTCGGTAATAGCTTCTGAAAGGATTGCAGAGGATTTCTGTAGCATGTCCAGAAGGGGGCATGACTGTTATTTACACAGGCATGAGCCATCAGTGTAATCATTGAGAGGATTTCACTGCGCCTATGGGGGTGAGCCACTGCACAGGCATCGCTTGGCAATTAGACTTGTGCTGGACCGGCAGGTCCGTGTGGTGGGTGGGTCAGCACCTGCACGCTGTAGGTTTCTCGCGTGTTGCATTAGGATTTCTAGTAACAATGCACCCTTGCTATTCTGGGGAGCATTGGTACAGATTTCTACAACGTGATCTGTGTTGTCAGTATCCACTGGTAGAGAGGTATCGCGCAAGCAACGGTAAATGTGTATGTGCGACCCAGAGGCTTGTCCCACACCTTCGAGTTCTGTAGGGGAGTAGTTTGCTGATACATTGTGGTTGACTATAATTCGAAAGGATTTTTCCATACAATGAGTGTTTGTGCAATGCACTATTTTTGGCTCTTTAAGCATTATGAGAGTGGTTGCATAGGGTTACATGTGCATTATCTTTTGACAATTTACGTGTTGTTTTCGTGTCTGTTGCAATTTCTTTTGAACAAGTGTGCAGTTGACGATTAGCAAGTGAGTTTGCAGAGCCTTTTACATGCATTATGTAGACAATTTACGACTTGGCTGCGTCTCTGCACATCGGTGTTCCTCATTTGTTCGGTGAGTTATGAGTAGTTTGCAGGTTTGTAGTCTATTTAATGCGACCTCAAGCACACCAGGATGAGTGTTTTGTATCAGTGTGATAAATAAAGCACGTGTACTACGTCACTAAATAAATTATATGCATTATTTCGACAGTTTATAATTAGTGAGCGTGTCTGCACATAAGTGAACCGCATTATTTTTGATGATTTACGAATAGTTTTCAGGTCTGTGGGCTGTGCAGTGCATTGTTGCGACAGTTTACAATTAGTGAGTGTGCCTGCAGAGCATTATACATTCATTATTTCAGCGATCTACAAGTAGTTTGCAGCTCAGTGGAGTGTGCAATGCATTATTTAGATAATATACGAGTTTTTTGCGTGTCTGTGCATCTGTGTACTGCATTATTTCGGTGATTCACAAGCAGTTTGCAGCTCTGTAGGGTGTGCAATGCGACCCTAAGCGTGCCAGCGTGAGTGTTTTGTATCATTGTAATAAATAAACTACGTGAAATCCGTCCCTAAATAAATAGTTCTAAAATAAATAAAGTACTCACCTTCCTCTCTCCAGCAGCCCAGCACAGGCTGAGTCCTTTTCCCTCCATTTTCTTCCAGACCGCTTTCTTGGATTACATCACAGAAGGGACTACAGCGCCCTCTGGGGGCGGTAGAATGTAGTAGGTCAGTTGGACTCCAGATCCCGTGGTAGACACTGGCCTGAGGTACTGCCTCTAATTGTTTAAATAAAGACTACGTGCAAAATAAAGACATGGATCCATCCTATCCAGAAGCCCAGCACAGGTTAAGACAATTTCTCGCCAATTCATAGGAAGAGGTGGCGATCTGATGACTTAGGTTGGTGGAGGTAGCTCATTTTCTTAGGTTAGTTTAGTCTCAAAAGCTAACTAACCTAGTTCTGATGTGGTAATGATAGTCTGACACTCCTGGGGAGTGTGGGTGACGTCACGAGAGGCCAGAAGGCTGCAGGCTGCTGAGTAGTTCTGCCGACTGAGCCCCGACTGCTGGTATCGTCTGGCCGGATGTCTTGCACCCCGTAGGGGGACTCCCACCACGTTCTCAGCTGTGAACCTGACACGCTGTGATATAGTCTGTCGGTAAACTGAAGAGCGAGCGCGCGAGTCCCCTCTCTGCCTACCCTGCCCCGTCAGAGGGCGCTTTTACAGCTGTTTCACAACGTAGTGCAGGCCCCGCCGCGGCGCGCGCTTTAAACCTGTGGCGACGGCGTGTACAGATGCGTCCCGGATGCGTTTATTTTTAGACAAATGCTTTTAGAGTATAAGGAAAACAAAAGACGATAGCTTCTTCGAAGCAAAACATTATAGAGCAAATAATATTAACATAAGAACGGAAGTCAGGATTCTACTACAAACATAAAACCGAATGCCTATCCATGTGAATGTGTGTTCCTCTATTCGTAAGACGAATCGGATATAGTGCAGTCAATCTGTAGAATTTAAGGGTTGTTCTTATTTTGTGTTTCAATTAAAAGGTAAAAGTTTTGTTTGAAGGGCTGCATTGGAACTCAACAATTCTTTCAACACGAAGAGAGTTTAAAAGTAACCAGAAATTTATAATTTCGTGTGTTGTATTAGTTCGATTCGCACCGCTTGTTTTTTGTCACTGTCTTCGTAAACATGTCTGAAAAGTATTTCCAGGTAAATCCAATTTCACGCAATGTCTTGTGTAAAACTTCTTTCTGCCAAGGAAAATGTATTTTTTGTTTCATGGCAGTATGTAATTTCCGTAATGTGGGCACTATTTTTTGGTGTACGTAAAAGTCCTCCATGGTTTGTCGAATGACCGATTTTGTGAAACTGTCAATAATGAAGGGCTTCCTCCGTAAATTATTATTTTTCCTTCGCGGCGATTCCAGTAAACCATGCGCCTTGTTTTCGTGTTCCTTCCTTATGCGTCCTATTGTGGCGAGGCTGACGTTTGCATAAACTGTAGCCCTTTGATTGGTACTGGTAATATTAGCAAACAGTTCTTTTTGTGTCGCCTCCTTGCACACGCTGTTATAGCATTAGAGACGACTGAACGCTCGTTACTCCGCAGATACCTCCTCTTCGTATTCTGCACATTTTCTTGCAATGCAGGGCGATTATCCATCACTTCCGGATACTGAAGTATATCAATGAATACACAAAGTCAACTGACTGACACTGGCAACTAAGATCCCACGCACAGAAGCGACGTATATCACTGCACGCCGAACTACACCGCTAGACAGGTAACGGGCAACTGATTTTGGGTGGTACTGTAGGCCAGTGGCGGGGTTCTTCCGGGAAAGGCCACTTCCCCCACCAAAAGCGCTGCTCACTCTTGAGTTTACAGACAGACTATAACCTTTGTGGCAGCAGGGCACGCCACTGCTGGCAGAATGCAGTGTTGCCGTTTACTGGCGGCCGGACAAGAGCCTGCGCCAACATCACCACCCAGCTGGAGACTGCTGCTGTCAGTGACTAACGTGTTACTCAGCTGTCGGGTTGTAGCTTAGTCCAGCACTCATGGAAGTCACATGGTCTCCTATACTGTGCCTTCTTGCATTTATTGTTTGTCCTGCACAGGACTACCTCATATCGCATCAGTGGGTTTACTTTTAGCAACACATCCCAAAATTTTCGATTTTCTTCCTTACCACTTCTCCATAGTCTGCGAGTCATTTGCTTGCAATGCTATCCTCCAGATATAGAGTCTCAGAAATTTCTTCCCTAGATGATTCTAACGCTAGCGGACTTCTCTTCGCCAGAAATGCCGTCTTTGCCTGTGCTAACCTGCTTTTCGTGTCCTCCTTGCATCGTTGTGATACGATATTTTGCTTTCGAGGTAGTGGAGCTCTTCCAATTCCTCTATTTCGTGGTCCCCAGTTTCGATGTCAAGTAAATCGCTAATATCGTTTCTCCTGCTCATCGGTACTCGCGTCACTCTTCGGTTTACGTGGAAGTCACAGCGGTCTTTCATTGCAGTCACTTGTGATCAAAGGTTGTTTTCGTTCCCTTGCATTCCCAAACATTACTTCGTTGTCACCTACAAGAAGACCGTGTCACTGCTCATCATTTCATCGGCATACTCTCAGTACATATTCAGTACTCATCAGAGACTTCATTCCATTCAACACGTCCTGTGTGAAAGCAAGCCCTTCAACGATTCTTGCTATCGGTACTTCCCCACCGTAATTTTAATCCCACTCCTGAGCCTTTCGTTTGCTTTCGTCATTGCGCCTTCGATGTATTGCCTGAGCAACAGGGGAGGAAGGTTTGATCCTTACCTTACGCCCTTTTCTAATCTGAACAGTTCTCGGTCGGTCTTTCATTCGCATTGTTACCCCTCGGTTCTTGTACGTGTTGTATATTACACGTCTTTGCCACTTTTCTAAGATTTTCAAAAATATTTTACGTTTTCAAACTCTTCTTCTGCGTCAACAAATCACATGAAGATGGCTTGATGTTTCTTAGGTATAACTTCAATTATGAAGTTCAACTGCGGAAATGCCTCTCTGGTGCTTGTGCCTTTCCTATGACCAAACCATTCGTCGTCTACTAGATCCTCAATTTTAGTTTTACTGTAAACTCGACTTATCAGCAATGTCGACCCATGAACTGCCACATTAATTACACAGGGTGTCTAACGAAGGCGTCTCTGATTTCAAAATTAAATATCTTCGAAACAAAGATCGGTAGCTGAGTGCAACAATAAGTACATTTATGTGAAAGGTATAAGCATCTTATGCAGAACTCTCATAGAAGTTTCGAAAGAGTGTGAAAAGCGCTAACCTGTGGCGCTGTGCGCAGTGCCGCTCGTAAGGTATTAGTGTGCGTAAACAAACGCGTCCTCTGCAAGCACCTTTTGTAATCACATCGAAATGTCCACCACTTGCAGTACGGAAGTGGTGCAAACGAAACATGAAATTTACCATCATATTCTGTAGTGCATCAACGGAAGATGATTCCGGTCGCCCATTCCAGCTCGTCCAGCATGATGAACGGTTAAGGTGGACAGTCTCTTTGAATGCGCCTCACGAGAAGTAGTCACTAGGAGTCAGGCTGGGCGAATATGGAGGCCAGTGCATCCATGCACCAGTAAATTTACCATACTTCAGCGCCATGATTCTCTTCCCGAAGTATTCATCAAGTAAGCGAAATATCTGTTTGGTGCGATATAATTTGGCCCCAACTTACGTGAACCACTCGGTACCTAGTCAATCCTTCAGCACTAGCTGTGTGGGGACAGACGGATCCAAAACTGCAACGTAACGTTCACTAGCGATCGTTTCTCGCATGAAGGAAGGGCTCATATTACCTCTCCTGCATACCACAGCCGCAACAGTAACTTTCACACAAATGGGGATATTCAGAACCACGAAATCACCAATTTCGTTTATTCGCGACTCCATTCAAGTGTGCTTCCTCTGTGACCCACGAGACGCCAACATCAAATTCTTCATCATCAATCATTGTGAGAATCTGGTTGGCAACCCCAGTCCTCTGTCGCGCAGTTCTTACCGGTTTGACCTAGTGGCTTTGGATTTTGAATGGAAACCTGTATGGGCTCTGTCTCAGTGTTTTCTGCGCGCTGTAACACCTCAAACGAGTCTCTGCTGCAATTCTTCGGACGAGTTTCCTTAGGTTTTGCTGAATAATTTCAGAAACCGTGGCGACATTTTCAGGAGTAACAACAGTTCGCCTGGAGCCAATACTTTCCACTGCCTGTGCAATGGAATCTGGCGAAGAGCATGCCAATGGCTTTCGAATCGGGTCGTTTTGGAATATTGAATTGTGTCTGAAAACTGCGCCTTGCTCAATTTTTACTCTGTTCTACCTATGGTATTCCAATACCATAAACACAAGTTATTCAATGGTATATATGATTTCAACCATTTCCTTCGCTTCGCTAATCTCCTTTCACATTCCAACGGTGGAAATGATCGCTCTGAAATGCGGTGCACTATTTATAGGCGCTACGTGTTGACAGCTATGGCAACATCTGATAGCAAATTTTCTTACTATTCCGAAACATCTATACACCACTTTTATACACCACTTTTACAGCTTTCGAAATAAACATACCGTTTGTTGCACATCCGAAGGAAAACATCTATCCTTTCTTCTCTGTCTTATCACAATACTTCCAGAGCTCTGTTAAACTCTGACTCCAAAACTGGATTCTCTATGTCTTCCACATCTCCTCCCGTTTCTTCCATCACGTTATCAGAAAGTTTCAGCAGTCTGAAGAGGCCTCCAGCAGTCTGCTTCCATCTGTCCTCTCTCTCCTCTGCTTTTCATAGAGGAATACTTCTTGCAAGCTTATTCTTGACGCTTTTGCTTTAAAATGCACTGAAGATTGTTTTGACTACTGTGTATACTGATTCAGTCTATCTGACTACCGTTTGCTTTCCGATTTCTTCATATTTCGACTGCAGCAATTTCCCTTAGCTTGCCTGCTATTCCTGTTCATCTCATCACTTACTTTTCCTCAAAACTGTTGTATTTCCTTATTTCGTCGCTAATTCAGTGTATTTCTTTTGTTACCCAAGGTACCTTCGCAAATACCTTCTTCCTTGATTCAAATTTCGTGATTATTTCTTTTTATGAATGTCGATTCCTTTTCTACTAATCTGCATATTGCGATTATAGCTATAGCTGTAGTCTCAGAGAATTTCAGCGCAAATTATCATCCCTTATAGCTTAAGTTCCCATTTCTTCAAACATATATTCTTCTTGGTGACTGTCAGAGTTATTCTATTAGTTAAATGAATGTAGATAATCAGATACATTGTTTGTGGCACAGGTAAGGATACAGATACAGATAAAAGGCATAAAGACTATTATAATGGAAATAATCACTCACTATGCATTATATGTAAGATTTTGTTCTCGTGTATTTAGCTTTAAAACCATTTTGAGTTCCACATGAAACTGACCTTCCCGGCCACACACCGGAAGTAACTGTTATGCTACCACTGTACAACCACAATGCCTCATTGTACCACATATTGTCCTCATGTCATTGGTGGTTTCCACGTGTTTTCACTATCGTTTAGCACGTACAGATATTTATGTGGTCTCTATATTCAACAAGTTACTAATATTTCACATGTAAGTCCTCATCACAGTTTGCTATTAACAGTGTGACATTCGACTTACCCTGACCAAAAAAAAAAAAGTGAAGATAGGGAGAAGCAAGGAAATATTTAGTCAGTAAACGACCTCTTGCTTAGAAAACTAGCCTGGAATCTAGAACAAAAGTTCTTAGCCTCTATGCCTTGAGACAGAATAGCAGGTCGAAGTAAATGTAATGATTAGCGAAAGGTTGTAAGGATACAGTGGGTACCTACCTGTGGATCAAAGTGTTGCCTCTGAGTAGCTGCGCCACTGGTTGTTTAGCTGACAATGTTCGTTATAGGACTGTATCTCTTGATAAAGTAAAAAGAGAAGTCTAGTAGTACTTTTCAAATGTTCACGGGAAATCAGTTTGCATATTTATTTACGGAGTTTGATTTCCATCGCTAAGTACGAGGCCTCATTACAGATCAAAATTACTTATGCAGGTCTGCTTGAAACTCATTAATTAATTGACACGAAAAGTAATTTATTCTACAGCAGATCAACAAATTGTCTAGAAGATACACAGACTGATGGTAACGGTTCGTTAAGGCACAGTGGCATGTTTACGAATGTTACTTGTTAAGTCTATAACTGATTCTAATAGTCACTTCTCAAATTCTCGAATCACTCAGAGACTACTTCAAACAAAAACACCGGTGCACTCAGCATAGAGAATACTGAAATCTCGGAGCACGTTACGTACTGACCAAGACTCTCCAAGAAAACCGAGAAGCATAATTACGGAATTCTGCGCGTATCGCCCTAATATAATAATATTTATTATGTGTTTTTGTTATTTGATTATTATCGGAAATTTCCCTATGTCAAATTATACCTTTTTATCTAGATGTAACAATGACAGTCAGACTTCGTCTATCAAATTAACTATAAGAGCAGTAGATGTTAAAACATACAGAATCAATTTTTGCTTACACTATGGAAATTCCAGACTTTTAGATATGATTATTAAAATTTGGACATTAAAAATTATGGAATTCTTAATTACGACAATTGCATATTTGTTATTGGTGCCGTTAAGTTCAGACAATTTAGTCCATTAATAGTATGTTAACATATTTCAGAAATACATAGTGGTTAGGTCACTATATAAGCTGAAAATTTGGGATTGTTGAAATCTTTCAATAATTATATCTCCTGAATTAATTAGGTTCGAGCTAAAATAAACTTGTCTTTGAAACAACGAAAAACTGGGTGACAGTTTAGAGATAATCTGCTTTTCCGAATCTATTTATTACTTCATTAAATTTTTATGGATGCCTTCTAGACCAAAAACTTTGAAATACAATAACTTTTTAAATACATTTCCAGCGACAGTAATTGATACAAAACGTTCAGACGAGTGAATTTTATAACCTGAATAAATAGGTTTCAGAGGCGAGGTTAATTTACATTAGTTTGTAAATTCATGTAATGTGTACTCAGCTAAAGGATTCTATCATAAAAAATTTTGCGGACAATAACGGGAAGAAAAGATAAAAAGCCAGTAATTAGGAGTGTAAAAGACAGAGTAGTGCGGCCGGGGCCAATCCTGCTTTGTCACGAGCTGAAAATACTATCTCGAAATGTTTGAAATAAGAGCCTACAAAATAATCTGAAATACGTGCAGAGAATGTACGAAATGAGGAAATATCCGATGAAGTAATACATGAGTAAATATTCCAAAGTCCTAGTGTAATAAGGATCTAATGGCGGAACATCTAGGACGAACAATGCTGTTTATGTAGTGAGCCCTAGTGTGTTAAAACTGAGGCAGCAAGACACGTGCTTTTTCCGTATACAGCTGACTCTGGATGCTGAGGGCGATATACCAGGTGTGAGGAAATGAAAGTGTTTGTAGCCGATAGGGAGAAAATGTAGAACGGCATGAATTCAGGCAGCAGATTCCTCAACATTTGAAAGAAATTTTCGCAATAATGACAGTTGTTCTGATTTCAGGTCTGATTTCTCAGTGATTATAATGTTATGGATTCAGAGGCCTCGAGTTCGATTCCCGGCCAGATCTACGGTTTTTATCTGTCACTTATCGCTTCCTTCAACTCTGGTAATGTTGGCTGACGTGAAACATGTGAGAGGCATAGTGCTCCGCAATCCACATCCCCATCTACCTGTCTGGGTAAGACAATTCAAAGATATGAGGAAGGCAGCGCCATGATCCTTTTTCGCATGCCTAGTAAAGCGCTGTGATGTTCAAATCAGTGTCTGTACTGTTGACAACTTGACGTTTTTAAAGGATCGGCGAACAGGTTTGGATGTGCAGAGCCCTTCACAGTGCACTGCAAACGAGAGGCACGTGAGCTGTCACGGCACAGGCTGCAAACGGTCCGGCGCTTGCTCCGTATGCACGCCACATACTGTGGGCGTAATTTCCATGCACACGTGACGCGTGTACCGAAAAGGGACAGTGGAAAGTGCGTGCGTGCGCCCACTGCGATACAGCGAATAACTGTCGCAGACAGAGCAAGTGCAAGTGATAAGTCGGGGCGTAACTGTAGCAGCACACTTAGGGCACGAGCCTGTCTACTCTGCTTGTAACTTCATATCTGGCTCAAACGATCCCGGGGAATTCGGACAGCCAAGTCTCGTCTAAGTCACCGCAGGCACTTGATCAAAGTTGGCATCGTTTGTCATACATACCACTGCTAGAGATAAACATGAAATATGATCCATTTACACACTCGTTAAGTACAAACTGAACATAATTCTCTATATAAAGATATATACATTTTTATACACTTGATAAACGAAGTGTTGCCATCCAGTGACATAGAGACACATACTGCGAACGCAAAAATCTATTTGTCTCAACTGGAAATTAAATATAGAGTTTTCACGAAGATTGTGCATAACTTTTGGGCAAACTGTCATCTATATTAACGGTACAAAAATATATCCAATGTGACAGATAGTGGATTTCGACAATATTGTTGAAAATGGTTGTAATTTCCTGATGGATATACGTAAACATAAGAAGCATATGAAATATTTTCCGAATCATAAGTTTTTTCCTTACCATTTGCAGCAACAAAAGTATTGAGCGATTATAAAACTCACAGTTACTATAAAGGAATGAATTATTGGGATTTTGTGGCATCTTCAACTGAATTAGTATTGCAGCACATTTTGCTGGTGTGACATCTCCCTGCGTCAGACAATGTCAGAGTCAATGACATATGTTTATAACTAGAAATGAGCAAATAATGTGTAACCACGTACAGACGGACCAACACTTTCTGCATGACTTCCACATGACAGCCGGCCGGTGTGGCCGAGCGGTTCTAGGCCCTTCAGTCTGGAACCGCGCGACCGCTACGATCGCAGATTCGAATCCTGCCTCGGGCATAGGTGTGTGTGACGTGCTTAGGTTAGTTAGGTTTAAGTAGTTCTAAGGGACTGATGACCTCAGATGTTAAGTCCCATAGTGCTCAGAGCCTTCCACATGACAGATGACACACACTGCAGATGTCTGCAGGCAGGAGTGTGTCACGTTAGTTATGTGCTGCCATAGCGAATTTCTGCAGTTAGGGCACGAGCCTGTTCACCCTGCTTGTAACTTCATATCTGGCTCAAACCATGAATGTTTTTGCTGTGACAACGCATTGCTTATTGAGGAGTCTCCAGCACGTAGTCTTACAGCTGCATTTACCTGGATCCCCTTGTCATGCAACGTTCTAAGATACGAGAAAAAACCAATTGTGTAACATACTGTTAATGGGTAACACATTTAGCTGTTTTATTGATGGTATTTAATTTACATCACCAGTTTATAAATACTAAAATTTCGTCTTCGGAAGTATTATAAGCCAAAGCGAAACATTTACATACAGTTAGTACATACTCAATATGATGTTCCAACATATATCACGTCGTCACAAATATGTGAAGCCACTTTCTACGCTCGAGCGTTGTAACCAGTTTTTGTTCACTATTTTTATGTATTTCGCCCACAGCATATATGAAGATGATGTTGTGTAATGTCAAAACCTATGACCTGAATTAAATACCGTTAACAAAGTAGGTGAACCTCTGAAGAGCAATGTGAAAAGTGATTTGTCCCTGTGTGCAAAATGTTGAAACAAGGGCTGACAGGTTGATTTGGAGGAGGGGACCGAGGTCTTCGGTCCCTTGAAACAAGGGAATGCAGCCGTCCGACGTATTCGACAATCGCCGATATTTCTACAGGTGAACACCGCACAATGCAACGAGAGAGCCCTATAATTGTGTCCCTGTGTTTTTTGAGCAACGACAGAGCATGATTCCAAGCAGAATTTAAGCAAGAATTTCCGCTTCTATTAATAAAGTCATTTGTTAATTTACTCTCAGCTGCTTCCTTTATAGGACTACACCGGCAACTGGAAATGCACCTCATAATCGCTATGTCGTTATATTTCATAGGATGACCAGTATCAAGACAGTGTTCTGCAATAGCAGATCTGCTGGCCTGCCGTAAGCATGTGTAACGCTTATGCACAGTACAACGGCTCAACACGCTCCCGATGCTCTGACCAATGAATGGCATGCCACAACTGTAAGGGATACGGTACACCCCTGCCTACGCAACCTTTTCAGAGCCTAAAAGCACCCTAATCCTTGATGGAGGTCGAGAAACACATTGCGCACGACCTGTCCTCTTCGGAATGCTATCTACATAAGGGAAAAATTCCATAGACTTATTAGGTACCATCCATTATTTTCACCACTCACCTAATCTACATGAGCTGACTAGCGCACCACGTATCTCATTTATCTTCTACTATAACCATTCTGACAAAATGAAAGGTAATTCAACCGAAAATCTTTCGGAGTATGAAATGATGTATGAAACACTCTTGTCACTGAGCTGGCTGGTGATAGCTATCAGCCTGAAGATATCAGTGGGAGTTGGCGACCTATGCACGCCATGGCCCTAGGTAACAATCAGCCTTCCTCCTTATCAACACATCAGCAGATAAATGAACTATGTCCTGGACCACTGTGCATTGTTGCCAAATTTATCCAAGGTGGTCGATCCAAGTGGCTGCCATAAATGTGGCAACGCCACACTGATGTCATGACGTG
This sequence comes from Schistocerca gregaria, assembly GCF_023897955.1. Classification (NCBI taxonomy): domain Eukaryota; kingdom Metazoa; phylum Arthropoda; class Insecta; order Orthoptera; family Acrididae; genus Schistocerca; species Schistocerca gregaria. The sequence goes on along the minus strand of NC_064924.1, from coordinate 28,444,113 downwards.
AAATTATGGCACGAAACGGGGCAACTGGGCTACCTTGACTAACCTAACTCCTCCCTTCTTGTGACCTCCACAGGAAAAAAGGGAAATGATGTCAACCACCCACCTCCACACTCCTGCCCCTGGAAATGACAGGAAACGGTGAGACCCTGTCCAGCTGGAGGAGGGAATGGTTAGTGTTGTGTACTTTATTTATTTTACAGTTCAAAGTGGCGTTATTCTCCTGGAAAAAAAATTCACACCGCCACTCGAAAGTAGTAGCAGGTGGACTAAAAATAAATAGTAACTCTACACCGGACGCTCCCTTCCCCTACAAGTCAAAATAAATGAAAATCTGAGAGGGCTTAGTTTATATTTGCTGCCGGAGTCAGGCGTGTTAAGGCACTTGTGTTTATTTAGCTCACTTTTCAAAGCACAGAACTACAATGGGAATCCCACACTGTTGTCTAAGCACGGATGGGAAATCTGAACACTATGTTTCGAGACCACAAGCAGATTGCGAAAAAAAATAAAAAAAACACAGACAGATAGCAGAATGGGAGTCTGAAAAGATTCTCCTAGAGTTCGAACCAACATCCTACAGACGAGAAAAATTTTCGATGATGTTACAACTGCTCTTCTGGATATGCTCTAAAACCACGATGCCATCTGTCCAAACCAGAGGTGGTGTGTGTGCCTGGACTTGTCTCTGAACACTCGAACAAGACAGACATGAGGTGGCTCTCTAAAGTCGCGGAACTTTTTGCGGATGCCTTGTTTTTCCCGTTTCCTTTTCGAAGCAATTTGTAGAGATTCCTGTTCCCTCCACAAAGGATTTCTTGTGACTCTCTGACGCAATGGATCTTCCTGTCAATGGAACATTCTGATTGGTTCTTACTGAAATTAACAACCAAAATGCTGTTGCTGGTGTGGTAGCACTGTCCACCACCATATACAGATGGACGGATTTCGAGAATGTCAGCGGAAAACTATTTTGTACAGATACAAAAACATACTGCAATCATATTGTAATGATAATTAAACACACCAAGAGTGTTCTGCAGATGATGGAATACGGAAACTATCGCCAAAGACGCTTTGTCTGTTACACCGCTCTGCTACTGTTGACTGAAGCTCGAATCTTTCGGTGTGAAACCGGTCTTCAGTCAGGCTATTTCACCAAAAACGACTGTGCCACTATACCATACCGGCACAGTAAACACAGTTCGCAACCTGCGCCATATAAAATCATCATTCGTATAAATACAGACCACCAGACACTCATACATACAGCACGAAGCCACAGACCTGATGAACGGGAGCACGCACACCACACAGCCCCGCGAGGTCCACCGTCATTCGGCCCCCTGCCACCACACACGCTGGCCCGATGCGTGACTGAAGCGCACTCCGAGGACAGCGGACACTCTCCGAACTGCTGTACAAATGCTGGGCTGGTTCCTCCGGCACAGAAGCGTCCGCTAACGGTACTGTTTCCGGTCTGGCTTACTTGCTGTCGTGGTTTCTAGAATCACTTGCGACCATCTGCAGACTCTAGGATATTTACTTTCTGTCTCTGTCGATGAGTAATGTTTCGTGAATCACGAATTAATTTGCCGATCTCAAAACCGATGTCAGCTGCGATATCCAATTTTACGTGCCAAAAAACGATACTTGTGTCATGGAGTAGCATACGAAAATTTCCAGAATTTCATGTATTTTCACATGGTTTGCCATACTGTCATACTATTTACCCGGTTGTTCTCAATATCAACCTCACAGGTGTGTTGCTACCGATGCCTTTCAATCTATAATTCTGGAGTGAAGAGTGCAAATTATACCTCTATAGAGCCAAAGCCTCAGCGAGGTCATTACATGCTGCTAACCACTGAGTAACTAGATATTTATTCGTCTGCGAAGATCTTTACGTGAAACAAAAAAATATAGGCAAGTGCTTGCTCCACGCGTATCTTTAAAGAATATCAATGATACAACAGACTCCTTACCATATTTGTTCATTACATTTGCTGAACTTTCCAGCAGAAACTTTCCGTATGTTTCTCGTTATGTTCGTGTATAATGACTTTTCTGGAGAGTAGAAATCTACTCTGTAGGAATCAGAAAGGGTTTCGAAAAAGACGGTCGTGTGAAACCCAGCTCGCGCTATTCGTCCACGAGACACAGAGGGCCATAGACACGGGTTCACAGACAGATGCCGTGTTTCTTGACTTCCGCAAGGCGTTCGATACAGTCCCCCACAGTCGTAATGAACAAAGTAAGAGCATATGGACTATCAGACCAATTATGTGATTGGATTGAAGAGTTCCTAGATAACAGAAAGCAGTATGTCATTCTCAATGGAGAGAAGTCTTCGAAGTAAGAGCGATTTCAGGTGTGCCGCAGGGGAGTGTCCTAGGACCGTTGCTATTCACAATATACATGAATTACCTGGTGGAGGCTTTTTGCCGATGATGCTGTGGTGTACCGAGAGGTTGTAACAATAGAAAATTGTACTGAAATGCAGGAGGATCTGCAGCGAATTGACGCATGGTGCAGGGAATGGCAATTGAATCTCAATGTAGACAAGTGTAATGTGCTCCGTAATACATAGAAAGATAGATCTCTTATCATTTAGCTACAAAATAGCAGGTCAGCAACTGGAAGCAGTTAATTCCATAAATTATCTGGGAGTACCCATTAGGAGTGATTTAAAATGGAATGATCATATAAAGTTGATCGTCGGTAAAGCAGATGCCAGACTGAGATTCATTGGAAGAATTCTAAGGAAATGCAATCCGAAAACAAAGGAAGTAGGTTACAGTACGCTTGTTCGCCCACTGCTTGAATACTGCTCAACAGTGTGGGATCCATACCAGATACGGTTGATAGAAGAGGTAGAGACGATCCAACGGAGAGCAGCGCGCTTCGTTACAGGATCATTTAGTAATCGCGAAAGCGTTACGGAGATGATAGATAAACTCCAGTGGAAGACTCTGCAGGAGAGACGCTCAGTAGCTCGGTACGGGCTTTTGTTAAAGTTTCGAGAACATACCTTCACCGAAGAGTCAAGCAGTATATTGCTCCCTCCTACGTATATCTCGCGAAGAGACCATGAGGATAAAACCAGAGAGATTAGAGCCCACACAGAAACATACCGACAATTCTTCTTTCCACGAACAATACGAGACTGGAATAGAAGGGTACCCTCCGCCACACACCGTCAGGTGACTTGCGGAGTATGGATGTAGATGTAGATGTAGATGTAGATGTAGGAAACATGTACTCAGCCCTAGTCTTATTACGTGGCGATATACACGAGCATGGTTGGAGCAGTGTGCATATTATAGAGTCCTCTCAGTTCTCGCAAGAACAGTTAACTAATTTGGCTGGTACGTTTCTCCACAGTTGGAGCTAAACGTTGCTACAGCTAATTTTAGCTGGAGTGCAGCCGCTGTGAAGGCAGTGTCCAGTGTTCTTCTCTGCATCGTACAGAGCGTTAAGTGCTCTCTTCTGCACTTGACGCCAGATCAAAGAAGAGTCTCCCGCAAAATATCTGTCTTGTCCTACTCTTGCCAGAACTGCCTTCCTCCGCTTGGGTTCCTTTTTCACGTCTCGGCTTTTTACGACCAATAGGACCGTTCCTCTCATTTTGTAGAGCACCCTCTACCCATCGCAACGTCCCTTCTATCAGACTGCATCAAAACTTCAGTAGTTTTCTCCTTCCTAGTGAGTTTCCGCCAATCGGACGTTTTACGCCCATTCTAGATGTCTAAAGTGCATTGACGTTTCCATGTGTTGCACTCGCTGCCCGAAAATGCTTCACTTGCTTTTGTTCGTATCCCATTGGAATTTCTAAACACAGTTTTCTAAAGCTTCTTCTCTGCTCTTGTACCGATGTCCTCGCTACAGGTGGCCCTCCAGCTTGAATCACCTGGCCCGGGGTCACTGTCCTCCTTTCTGCCACCCCTTTAAGTGGTTGCTGGCGTAACTCCCACAGTGCGGCTTCACTATGCCATTGTTGAGCTGGCTTTTCAAAACTAAAAGCGACTCGACTCGCGTTCCCTGTTCTACCTTCCACTCAAAGACATGCATTGTATGTGAATGATGTGTTACTTACCGTCGATTGGCTGTCATCCTTTTTTGCATTGCACATTGATAGGCAAATGTTCTCATAATTGTCGATTTACGTTAGGTGTTATCTTCCCCTTCTCATTGCGATTTGTAAAGATCTCATGTAAGGTGCGAATCTGACCATTTATTCTGCCACCTCACAACCTTTTTTTTCCGTTCTTCTCTCAGGGTGTATAAGTTGTGGGATATAACCTGGTTTCGACTCATAGAATTGCCTGTTCTATGTGTAACTTAGAGCGCTACCTACCTGAAATCTTTAACAGAAGATCTCTCCATATCCCGGTCAACAGAGGGCTTCGAACGCATGTGTGATGAATCATGTCCTCCAATCTGATAGAAGATTTATTTCGGCACCCTTCTCTAGGCAACTAAGTTATATGCGAAGTACTCCATTTCCCTGCCACTTCTTAGACGTAAATCAAGTCTTCACTTTCATAACTGCAGTGACCCTAAGTTAGTGACAGGGATTTATGAGGTACTGCCATCCCTGTGTATACATTTTCCTGATAGATATAGTGTGTGTAAGATGGAGTTAGTGGAGCATGTAAAACAGCTCTGGTATGCTTTTGTCTATTTCCTCATGAGATGTCGTTGTTTCATGAATTTTCCGTTCTGGTGTAAAGTTACGCGCCAGCATGCCAGTCGGGGACATTAAAGCTGAGAGGGCTGTGAAGAAGACGTCAGCCAATAGCCTGCTGACTGACCCCTCTCTTGGACGACAACGAGACAGCAGCGGCCTCTGGGCGAAGAGAACGGAAGCGCTGCATCTGACTGGCCGTGGCCCAATTGAAGACTAGCCATTCTACAAGCTCTAGACCAGCGATTTAAAAACTGTGAAGACTGAAGAGATCTTATTTTTTCTGTTGCTCACTACTTGCGACACACCATTATAAATTCTCAAAGTTAAGAACTGTCATTTACTGTAATAAAAATTCATTAATACGATTTGCTTGAATTGTTGTCTAGTGATCCTAGAAAGAAGGTTTCCTAGGCGCCTTTTATTCCATGAGTAGGCAGCGCACAACATTTTCCATTGCTGACAATCATTTTATAATACTGATGCAAGCATAGTATAGCTTCCAAACCGTTATCAGATGGGAACAGTGGGTGCTATACATCTCCAGAAAGCTATATAGTGTACGTGTCACAAAGAATTTATGTTTTCTTTTTCCTTTTGTAAAGAAGGTAGTAATTTTATCATCTCAGAGTTTCTCACCATAGTGAATGGGATAGAAAACTTAAGGGCGAATGTACGTCAGGTGTTAGAAATACATTTCCTGCATTGGAGTGTTAACAGTGTTTCTTTCTCGTGACTAATATATCGGAAATCACTCTTTCTTAACATTATAGCATCCTTAAGCCCAGAACTGTGTATCTTTAGGAGTGTGTGTCTATATTCTATGATCATATCTCTCTTACCAGTACTTTGTTTTGGAATCCAAACACTACAGCAATACTGCAGAACTGATGGAACAAGTGAGTTACGTAAAATGTGTAAAACTCCTTCCTTATGAAGCTCCATCTATTATTTTCCTTCTTTTTTTATTCTTTTTTCTTCTTCTTAGTCATCTGTTATATCACAACAACACTCTCAAATTTACTCGTATCAGGCTCGTATCTACTATACATCAATAAAGAGTGCTGAACTCCTCAGCATGCAAGCATGCATAAAGAGAGATCGTGTTTTACGTAGTAATAATGGTGAAGTCTGCAGACGGAAGGATCAGCTCGTTGACCCACCGCACTGTTCAAGAAATCTTAGCAAATCTAGGATAACCACAACAACAGGAGCACTGTATTTCTGTGTAATCTAGTACGTTTTTGAAAGATAAATTCTTACTACAGGGCTACGTCTAGTGCTCAAAAACCACAGTCAGCTGTCACTCTGTCACCAACACATCTCATTCGGGCTCTTCGGTCGCGTCACCATTTCGCTCCAACCCCGTTTCCACAGTTTCTCGGTCTGTGACACGTTGCGACTCGTCTGCGACAATCCATTCATTCACCTCGCACGTGTCCGTGTCTACGCGTCCGGGAGTTCCTTCTGCCGGTATCCAGTGGCTGAAATAGGCTGGCAACACTTGGGGGAAGGAAATGCAGAACAATATCGCCGCTATTTAACTCGCAAGGATGCGTGGGTGCTTTGTCAATTAATAAGAACGCTTTTTTAGTCTAAAATCTTTCTAATTTCGGTACAAAGTGATCACTAAACCATTCGGCAAACAGGTCACGAGACAATCAAACACTTTTTAGGGTTGTATAAACATTGGTAGCCCCATTTTCAAGGCTCGAGATTTTTAGGACTTCTCGATACACAATCGGGGCTGTCTATGTGTGCCATAAGCGTTTGAACCCAAAATGCAAGTTATTCATCATTTTTTAATTTTGTATACTGGGGCAGACATTTCTTTTGAGGAACGTAAAAGCATCTTGAAATTAACTCACGTTCCGTCGGTACTGTAAATTTGGTGCTTAGTGTAGGTTCGGGTGTAATCTTAAAACTCTGTTTTGAAAGCATCAACAGCGTTTAGGTCAACAGACAACTTTTCTCCACATAAATCGCCGAATGCTAGATCTGTTTTTAAACGTGTCTAACCACTCAGAGCTAGAAGAAAAATCTTTCCGTTCCTCACCCAACAACTTAGTTTACATTTCAGTTTTTCCCTCGCAGGAAAGAGCCAGTGAAAGTAGGGTCTTCTTCTTCTTGTTGGCTTAAACAAAGATATGCGATTTTCGAAGTCGGTTGTCTTCGATGATGTTCTATGACAATTCATCACAGATTGTTCTAGATTTCTCCTTCACCCATTTCGGATCAATAGAAACTCCATCTCAATAATGAGTCGCAATAGTTTTCAGCAGTTTTTATTTTTTTTTCAATTTCATTCGTAGCAGCTAATTTATCAGCGAAATTCCGCCATAACACAAAAATACACACGGAACGGATAACCGGGTTCCGTTAAGCGGTCTTTTACTGTAATTCTAATTGCAGTGTAAAACACCTTCTCTAACATTACATGGTATCAACTCCGGAAAAAAACATACTGTGTGCCTGGTGTCCTTTTTGACCCCAAAGTGATTCAAGCAACATTATAGCGATAAAATTTGAAATATGTCCACAAAAGTAATTATAATTTATTGAGAAACATACACACAATGTTCATACTGCAGCTCCATAGTTTTTTAATATAATTAGTTACTTATAAGTTGTAATTATTTACTACATTAGTTTTAATTATGAAAACATACTTTGTTTAGTTCCAAAAATTACTTTAACACAAAATATATATGTATAACCCACACACTATGTAACAATACTATAATTTATTAATATTATGTGTAATTTCGCTTACATGGAATTTGATTAGAAATACACTCCTACTCGTTCTCTGTGTCATATGACGAACAATCATTACGCAACACACTTATCTTAGCAATGCTCTTTACAGACAAGGAACCCTGGATTGGTCCGGAGGGGAAGGGGGGGGGTGGGGGAAGACGGGGAACAACTCCGCCTACATTTTCCAAAGACTTCAATCCCTTAAGCTTTTGGTTTCTTGTGACACCCATCACATTGTTGATTCACTTTCTGTTCCTTTGACCTTGGACAGGAATCACACCGTTTTCTTTTCATATTTGGAACATCGGTTTCCTGGTTATCGTATTGTTTTTCCTTCAGAAGATCCTTGAAGCCTGGAGATATTATGTCTGAACGAATGCGTTGTGTTCTGCACTGGGGCAGCAGGATTCGTTGTTCAGTGTGAGGTATGACCTGCTCTTTTCCTGGTTCAGAGTGGAATTTTCTTCTTGCAGTTTTATTTCTCATATCACGTAATAATTTAGAATACAGATTGTACGCATTGACTTACAGCAAGTGGCCACATTCTTGTTCCACTTTTCACTGAATGTTGCCTATCCATTTATCAACTGTATCAACTCTTGACTTTTTGAGTCGTGGAATAGTGTGCATCAGAAGGTGTGTCTCACTCTCTTATCTGCGGGTTACTTCATGAACAATTGCTGTACCAATATCATCTACAGTGCGTTCAGGCTCTACCGCCATGGTATCATCATGACAGATGGCGGTTCTGTCAATGGCTGTTGCAGAAATGTGCCGCAGATCCACTCTTCACCTCCAAGATTTTATTTATCGATGAGGCAGGGTTCACAAGAGATGGTGCTGTGAGTTTCCTTAACCACAATGTATGGTCAGATACAAATTCCTAAGCAGTTCAGGAAAGAGGGAATTAACACTGATTCTCTATCAACACATGGGCAGGTGTACTTGGCCATAGATTAATAGAACCATACGTGCTAGCACGAAGGTTAACTGGTGAGCATTATCTGGACTTCCTCGGTAACGTACTGACTACCCTGCCGGAGGCTGCACATTGCAGCAACAAATAATACCGTCGTTCATGCATGATGGCACATCAGCTCACTTTGGTTACAATGTGTGGCTCCCACACAGACATTTCAAGAACCCTGGATTGGTACGGGGTGGGGGGAGGGGGGGGGGGGCGCAGGGGGCACAACTTCGCCTACTTGTTCAAGAGACTTCAATCCCTTAAGCTTTTGGTTATGGGGACGTTTGAAGGAAGTGATGTACGCCAATCAACGATGTGCAAACATTACAGGGTCACGTCCTCAGTGCTTGCCAGTAGGTACAACAACAACTGGGTATACTTCACAAGGTTCATCATTCCTTATGCTGAGGGGCACAGAGGTTGCACTGCCATGAATGGACTCCATGTTGAACACCCTTGTGTTCGTCGCAGAAAGTATGCATTTCTGGAGCCATGTTTATTGGGCTTACTTTTCTTGTTTTGACGAGTACTACCACCTCACAAAGTGTTCGACCCTCTTTTTAACACCTTGTACATCTGTGTATTCAGCTTATATGATATAGCGAAAAAATTCTTTGTACTGACGATGATTCACACTGTGAATACTTTATGAAATTGCCATTAAATGACAAAGTTCCACAGTTTCAGCACACGGTGCCTCCTGATTACTATGTGCTGGCGTAAGCTGGTACCGGCACACCAGGCGGCAAAGAGGTTACGAGAAGATCGATAGAGGCCAGCGACAGACTCGCAGGAAACACGCTGCCAGAGCCCTCTCGGCCGCCAGTATTTGGATAGCTGCCGCAGACCGGATGGCCAGTCAGTCGCACCAAGTGGGTTCCCGTATGGCATCCACGAGACACGAGTCAGAGATATAGCTCAGAATCAGGCAGCACATAGCCACCAGCATAGCGTCCATTGCGGACATGTACAGGCTAACAAAGTTTGTTACAGAGATTATTATTATTATTATTATTATTATTATTATTATTATTATTATTATTATGTCTGGTTTGTGGGGCGCTCAACTACACGGTCATCAGCGCCAGTACACACTCCCAATCCGTACACAGTCCAGTTTAGCCACTTTCATGAATGATGATGGAATGATCATGACAACATAAACACCCAGTCCCCGGGTAGAGAAAATCACCAACCTGGCTGGGAACGAAACCTGCTTCCCCGTGATCCAGAGGTAGCACCAGACTACGAGCTTCAGACGCTATCTATTACAGAGAGCTTGTACCACAACAACTAAGTTAACTATATTTCTTATTCTTGTGAATGATTAACCCAGCTAATACATGCATACAGTTTGTGCTTTAGAAAGAGGGTACAAGCCATCAAACAACATCCTCTCCTTGCTCCCTTGGTACAAGCCTACAGATACAATGAGACAACATAAAACAATGAAATAGTGTATACCGTAAATCTTCTTCGTGAAATCAGTCTTCAGTTTATATTTTAAGAGAGGTATAAAACCTTGCTGACTTCCAGCCATTTGTGGCGCACCGTCCACGGCCACAGAGTGCAGGTTTCCCACGTCAAGTTCATGCTGTCAACACACTTAAGCACGGCTTCAAAAATACCGAGCTCTGTTGTGCAATCCACTGCTACCATATCTAGTACGAAGTGTCTCTGTCGCAATGTAGTTCCGAAATATACGAAGGTTAACATAACAGATTCCTCCAAGCTTGCACAATTAATTAAGCATTAATCTGGAATTCTCTGGGTCGAAAGAAATTGATCTCTTTAGCTCCTTAACCAATGCGCTGTTTACAACGATCTATGCTTTCCTTGATGCTAAAGTCAACAGTCTACCTAAACAGATTCAAGGTACTCATAACAATTAATATTGTCAGCTTGCTGCACAAATTTTCTCTAAGGCAGCTATAACCTCTGTACCTAGTATCTTGAAATTTTCAGGGAGTGTCGTAAAATTGATTAATATTGCGTTTATTCGACATAAATGTGACTTACTCGAGCAAGGCCACCAATATAATACTGCATTAAATGTAATTCGCAAAATATTTGTGAAATTGTCGTTGAAACCAAGATAGCTTTGGAACTGTCTTCGTTAAGCAAGAGGAAGGCGAACGCTACGCCAAGTGAGACGGCAAAAATATAACAGAAAAATGCCGTTGTCAATGTTCAGAACAATAATGAAAATCCAATTGTAAAATAGATTAATGCCAAACTGATCGTCATCTACGAAGTAGGTTACGTCGCTAAAACAAAAACTTTTTGTGGAAAAGAAAATAGAGCAAGTGGAAAGAAACATCAGTTCATTTAACACTGAAATTAGAAAAAAAAGGTTAATCAGTCCAGTTTCTTTCTAGACAGTAAAACGAAACACAGTCTAAAAATGATGCCCTTCAACTTCCTAAATATTTACATATGTTATTATATTAACTTATTTTGGGCACTTTCTGAAGAAATTTTTAAAAAAATTAACGTACCTTCGAGGAAGAATCCATCAAGGACTGGTAAATTGCGTCACAAATTTCAGGAATAATTGAGGATAATGTGCTTAGAGGTTTTCTGAATGAAAACGTTTGGCTTCTGCAGCCTTCTCTATAAGCTAGAAATCTCAGTGTCAGAACGAACCTAAAGAAAATTATAGAATTACTTGCAAGCTTACAAAGTATGCACTGCACGCATAGCAGATTACTGAGCTTATACATGGTCAGTCACTAACCATTGCCACGTAGAATAACTCCGAAAGTATGATAGTAGCTGAAAAGTCTGTGAGACATATGTATGTGACAACGGGGGCCACAGTAAGAAGTAGCTTTTTGTCGTCCGTGGTGGGATCGCGTCAAAGATATGAAGGATGCTATAGTTTGGTACCTATTTTGTGATAGCGGCTACCGAGACGACTCCAATGATGTGTAACAATAAGGTCTTTGAAGGTCAACGAAGGTCAAAAAGGTGCCATGAACGTCCATTTAAACAAGGTGTTCGAAGTGATGGTTCAAATGGCTCTGAGCACTATGGGACTTAACATTTGAGGTCATCAGTCCCCTAGAACTTAGAACCACTTAAACCTAACTAACTCTTTCTCGTACATCGTGCAAATAGTAAATATTCGCCGAAGACGGCGTATCCATCTAACGTGCCATTAAGATGTAAACACGATTCGACGGTTTCGCAATAATACACTAATAGGAACAGTAATACAAGTATCGTCGAATCAAGCGAATTTTAATCATGTATTCCTTCGAAGAACAAGTCGATATGCTTCTCATTTACGGAGAATGTCAACGAAATTCAGTGAGGCTTAGAGACTTACAAGCTGAAAGAGATCCTCAACGTACTTACCCGACACGTCGTACGTTTGAATATGTGTATGATAAACTGAGAACAACTGGATCTTTAACGCACCGGAAACATATGAGGCAAAGGAAAGTTACTAACGAGGAAATGGAAATTGGTACTCTTGCCACTGGGGTTCGAGAAGCTTGTGTTAGATCGCGTCAAATCGCAAGGGAATCTGGCATGAGCCAGAGTAGTGTTGTTCGTGTTCTACATAGCCATGAATATCATCCTTACCAAATCTTTCTCTACCTCGTGATGACTGGGTGTTGTGTGCTGTCCTCAGGTTAGTTAGGGTTCAGTAGTTCTAAGTTCTAGGGGACTGATGACCATAGATGCTAAGTCCCATAGTGCTCAGAGCCATTTGAACCTTACCATATCAGTCTCTTTCAAGAATTGACTGGCACCGATTATATTCATCGCACAGAATTCTGTAGGTGGGCTCAACTTCAGATTCAGAGGGAAGACACATTTATTAACTTAATTTAGTGACGAGGCTACATTCACGAACCATGGATGTTAATTCGTATAACATGAATTATTGGGCAACTGAAAATCCATGTCGGCTGCGAAAAGTTGCACGCCAAAAACCGTGGTCAGTGAATGTATGGTGTGAGATTCTGGAGGACAGAATTATAGGCCCCCTATTTCATTGAAGGAAGTCTTAATGGTAGGGAGTATACCACATTCCTGGAAAAAATATTAGGTCCGTTATTGGAAGAAATACCTGTAGGAACAAGGAACAGAATGTGGTATCAACACGATGGGTGTCCGGCACATTTTTTCGCTGATGGCTAAAATGAGTTCCAGAGAAAATTGCCAAACCGTTGGATTGTACACGGAGATGTGTCGTGACCGTCTCGTTCGCCAGACTTGACGCCTCTGTTTTTTTTTTCTTGTGAGTATTTGAAAAAGACATTGTTTATAAAGGCGTTCCAACTACACCTGAAGATATGCCAGAGAGAATTGTGAGAGAATGTGCTTCTATAAGTGCCGATGTGATAAGGAATTCTACTCAGTCCATCATAAGAAGATTGCAGCACTGCATTGTTACCAAAGGTCATCACTTTGAACACCTTCTGTAAATGGACGTTCTGTCGCCTTCATGAACTTCGCTGACCTTCAAAGACCATTCTGTTGCACATCGATAAGCACTATCAGAAAATATGCAGCAAACTATAGAACCCCATTAAAAAAAAAGATCATATCTCTGAAGCCACCCCACCTAGCAACAAAAACCTACGTCATATAATGCACCATTTGCCCCATGAAACTTTTGTCCCACAAACTTTTCAGCTCCTATCATAGTTTCGGAGTTACCCTTGGTGGCAATATTTAGTGGCTCACCACGTATAAAGGGTACCTAGTCACCTCTTTGCCCGGCCGAAGTGACCGAGCGGTTCTAGGCGCTTCAGCCTGGAACCGCGCTACCGCTACGGTCGCAGGTTCGAATCCTGCCTGGGGCATGGATGTGTGTGATGCCCTTAGGTTAGTTAGGTTTAAGTAGTTCTAAGTTCTAGGGGTCTGATGACCTTAAAAGTTAAGTCCCATAGTGCTCAGTTCACCTCTTTGTAGCTGAGATACATTCTCGCACAACTGTGTTTTGCTTTGTTATTCTTGGACCTACTATACGAAGCAGCGTCAAGAATTTCGTCTCGCCCATCCTCAAAAAATGTTTGTTTGATTCCCTGTGCTCCAGCCTCAGTTCATCGTGTAATTGACTATACATTTACCGACGGCTGTCGTCTTAAAATCCAAGGTCTACTCTACCATTGTCTGTTAGGCTAACGTACATTTTTCTGTCGACGTCGCCGAGATATTATTGCAGATGACTGCATAAACAGCAGCTGCCACTCTCAGTTCATCATCAGCCATTTTCTAAAATCAAGTTGCGCAATCTGCAGTCATTGTGTGTACAATCGCTGCCAGCAGATGGCGTGCCAGCTCTTGGGGCAGGAAGTGGTACCGTCCTATTGCACTATTAGTGGCGCAAGATGTGTACTCGTGTGTACAGGGCTTTACGGACACTGACAAGCAAGTCGCCGCTTTGGCATCCCACCGAAAGGCTGTCCATGGACCGCTGAGCCGCACGGATGGCGTAGAAAGTGGGCGGCCGCCGACTTCAACGCAGCCCACTGCGCCGACACGACACGACGAGTTCATTTCGGAGTAATGATGTTATTCGTCCGCTCGCTCACTCCACTTTGCTCTGATGCATATCCAGTAATGAGTTCATATTAAGTACCTGTTGGTTAAATTTCATACAGCAAATGTTCACCTCCATTACCAAATCAAAACCGGGTTGTATACAAAAAAATTAATGCTTTCCATCGTTTCAGACTATTTAAAACATCCAAAAGCTTTTCCACCCTATAGAAAATTGCTAACTGTGTGAAATCATCTATAAATATAACCCCATAACTCTTTGCGTTGTACGATATGGCAGTAATATGATTTAACGACATCACTGTGGATTACTTGCTTATGTGAAGGTCTTTTATTTGTTTATCTTATATGTCAGTTGTACGAGTATAAACCTCCGATGTCTCAGTGTCATAAACGTTCGCTCCTTCAAGATATTTCCCAACAACCTTTTGTCCTAATTCAAATATCTTAACGTTTGACGCCAGATTTGAATTGCTTCATTCGGAAGTAGTGACCAGGACTTTCTGACTAATTATATGGAAATTTCTCTGCAGTTGCCCAAGTTTGTTTTCCTTGTTGGACAATCACTCTATCGTTTTCGCTACCGAGCTGATACTGCAGTGTTTCCATACACAGTGGGGCGACAAAAGTCACGTGATACCAACATGCACATACGGTATACACGTGGCGGCAATACCGACTACGCAAGGTATATAAAGGCAGTGCATTGACGGAGATGTCATTTGCGGAAAGGTTTCCGACCTGATTATGGCAGCACGACGGGAATTTTGCAGGCTGTGAACGCGGAATGGCAGTTGGAGCTAGACGCATGGGACATTCCATTTCGTAAATCGTTAGAGAAAAGGCTCCACAAAGTTATGGATCCAAGTTGTCAACAAGTCACTGTGCAAGTGGTGGTGGCTGCATGGTGATGTGCGCTGTATGTGCATGGAAACGACAGGGACCTCTGAGCCAAGTGAACCGATCAGAGGCGTTCTGCCACTTACAGACCATTTGCAGCCATTCATGGACTTCACGTTCCCAAACAACGATGCACCGTGTCACCGGGCCACAATTCTTCGCAGTTGGCTTGAACACTATTCTGGACAATTCGTGGGAATGATCTGGCCACCCAGTACGTTTATGGTACATAATCGACAGGTCAGTTCTTGCACAACTTCCTACACTGACGACACTTCGCAATGAAGGACGTCTGCAGAGGTGGCAACACTCAGTATTTCTGCAGGCGACTTCCAAAGATCTGTGGAGTCTACACCACGATGGGGAGAAGGAGGTCCGTCTTGATATTAGGAGCGATCGCATGGCCTTTGTCACCTCATGCTCTGTGGCATAATTTGATTAAAATTTTATCTTTTTCTAGTGCATTTTCAGTAGAGCGTATTTGTCCTTTAAAAGAATATCTTACTCAGTACACGGTTTTATAATGATCATGTGTCTTCCCCTAGGTCACAAAGACAATCATATGTAGAACAATGTAGGACTATTGCTCCTATTTAATTCTCGTACCACTGCAAAGATACTTGACATAGTTATTTGTGTCTGTGTTGTTAAGCAATGAAATAGATAAAATAGAACAGTGCTCCAGGACCCGATGGAATCCCTATCACAATCCATACCGAATTTGCGGCTGAGTTTACCGCTCTTCTAGCATAATTTGCAGAAGACCGCACATGAAAAAGTGAGCAGTACTTGGAATAAAGCACAGTTCACACCCACCTACAAGAAAGGTAGCAGAAGTGGACCACATAACTACTATCCAAAAATCATGAGAACCATTTAATGCGGAATCTTATAACATCTCGAACCAAATGACCACCTTCACGCCAAGCAGCATTGATTTCGAAAACAACGGCCATGTGAAACTCAACTCACATTCTTCTAATATGACATTTTGAAAGACACGGATCAAGGCACATTAGTAGATTCAGTATTTCTTGATTTCAGGAAACTGTTGAGACACCCTGCTAAATTCGCAAGACAGGACAGGTAGTTTAAGTTGTGGAAAGGGGCAAAAACAAGCGGCTGTCAGTTACACTCGAACATACAATCTTTTATTTCATCAAACACTACAAGAGCCAAGAATTTTTTTTTTTAAAAAAAAGACAGCTTTAGTTTTAGAACTTAATTAGCGGATGAATGCATCGTACAACCTCATGCCTTAAGGGTAAGACCAATTTAATTTAAAAACGGCTGAAAACCAGTAACATAAACCACAACCAAAACCAGAAATTTAAAAGGCAAAGCCTTTATCTTAAAAGAGTTTCTTAATTAGGCTGAAGGCCCAAAGAATCTGACAATTTAAGAGCACAACAACTTAAATTCAAAATCGGCTAAAGGCCCAACACTTAATAACATCAATTTTAAAAATTCCAAAGGCTTTACGTAAAACAGTTCTTATAATTAGACTGAAGGCCCAAACCATCTGACAGTTTAAGAACAGAACAACTTTAATTAAAAATCGGCCCAAGGCCCAAAGAATTTGACACTTTAAGAGCAAAACAAATTCAAAATCAGCTGGAGGTCCTACACTTAAAAACATTAATTTTCAAAATGCAAAGGCTTTACGTAAAATAGTTCTTAAATTAGACTGAAAGCCCAAACCATCTGACAGCTTAAGAACAGAACAACTTTAATTAAAAATCGGCCCAAGGCCCAAAGAATTTGACACTTTAAGAGCAAAACAAATTCAAAATCAGCTGGAGGTCCTACACTTAAAAACATTAATTTTCAAAATGCAATGGCTTTACGTAAAACAGTTCTTAAATTAGACTGAAGGCCCAAACAATCTTAGGCCTTAAGGGCAAAACAACCTTAATCTAAAAATCGGCTGGAATCCATACGAGTACAAACAACAAGAACAAGCAAGAAAAGGCAGTACACCAAAGGGCGCTCAGAAGTTCTGAAGGTCGGCCTGGAATTCAAACACCAACCCTCGCTTAGGTGAGACAGGAAGTCAGACCAAACATAGTTGATCCGACGACAACCCAACCGACAGACAGTTATTGGACCCACCGACAAGGTAACCTCCGCTTCACCCTACCAGCACCCAACAGGAAGTTTAATGGAACAACGTAGAAGGTATTGGCACCCACAACCAGTTAACATTGAGCTGTCAAACTACACACCGTGCTGGACAGCGACAACATGATCAGCAAAATATACTGCCTGAATTTACGTCAACGGCCAGGGCAGGTAACCGGAACGTCAATGGCCACAAGGCAGAAGATTCCGCCGGTGCACTGCAATTCAATTAGCCAAGTACAGTTAAACTCCAGTGGAGGGTGGCTAAAATTTGCCAGCTTGACAACACTCGTTGTTACTCACAGGTATATCCCATCAGCTGACAACGACCTTCAAACGACACAATGTGAACTGTCGTGACCTGCTGGTAGATTAAGTCAAAACTCAACTTTCATGTCCAGGATCAGTGAGCCACGAACCTCATAGCAATGGGAACAGCACCACACACTCCAACACCGCATAGAGTCTACCAGCAGGCCCCGCCAAATACACGCCACAGAGATTTCCTCGCTGCTCCACGTCAACCGACCAACTGCCCACATACAGCCCAGCCGGAAAACTATAAGCGTCAGGCCAAAGGAATTTCAAGGTGCGAATATCAATACACACCGCTGCTGCCACCTGCGTAAAAAGTGGATAACAACATAATCGCTATAACCGCGGGAGACTAAACACAGAATAGCAACCAAGGTTTAATCCAACGCATAGCATGAACCAACCACGGCTCAGTGTCTCCTCCTCAGACTTAACACAGTGAGGGTGTGATTCAACTCCTGAGCCACCTGAACTTAACATTGCTAAGGTGAATCCGTTACTGCTTATTTGAACTGTTCTCCTTGACCAACAGATTTACCAGGCCTAAAATATGCACGATAGTTCAAGGTCACAGAAAACGAGGAGTAAATTTACTAAGATTCCTGCCACTCACACGCCCCCTGGGAAATTGCTAACATAAGCTTGATCTCCTGGCCTGCCCTTAAAGGTTTCTCGATTATGATTATAACGCTCACTTGTTTATTATGGGTCCTGAGTATATTACGCCTGGGTCGGTTCCAGTTTTCCTTGATAACACGAGGAGTAATATCAGATGGAATAAGATCTTGAATTCCCCACAAGTTCGAAAGGGGGAAATTAACCGGATAGGAAAGGATGAATGAGGCGGGCATACCTCGCAACGCATTGCGACTGGCGTTATTAGAAGCGAAACTAACCTAGGGAACACTGGAGTCCCATTTACTAGGGGTCTGCTGAAGATAAATAATCAATGCGGACTCTCTCAGCAAAAGACCCCTGGAGATAATACGGAGTGGTTATGATATGCCTGACACCGTTCTGAAAACAGAAGGCCTTGCAAGGAGCCGAAAGAAGACCAGGAGCATTATCGCTAACAAGCTGCTTGGGTGGGCCAAAAACACTGAAGACATTAGTTAAATGATAAGTAGTGGTGGCAGCGGTAATGTTACGGTTCGGGGGGACCCAAGTAAATCTGGAGAACGCATCGATAATAACTAGTACATATCGATAACACTTCTTAGTACGAGGTAACGGTCCTAAATAATCCATATAGAGCTTGTGCATAGAACAGGACTCTCGTTCAGAACTCAACAAACTCTGCTGATGAGCATTCTTGGGTTTGGACACATTAAACAAGCGACATTGGCATATCATCTTTCTCACATCGCGGTCCACGGAGGGCCAAGTTAAATGCTCCTTGATTTTTTGAAGAGTCTTGTAAGCACCCAAATGGCCACCCACCGACGAATCATAAACATAACGAAAACGCAGGCGCACCAAAGGTAGAGACAGATATTTCACTGCTTAGTCTCGCCCACGCTGTTACAGAGACTACCACTCTTAACGACATATTCACCCGACAGCTCTCCTGCCAACACATTTTGCTTGATGGGGTCCAAACAGGGTCCTGATCCTGATACTAAGCCTCACCTTCAAATAGCATACAATTAAGACTGCCTCCCTATACCTGCTGGTTTTCCTCACTAAGTGTAGTTTCAGCGAACATCCAGCTGAGGACATCCGCAAGGATATTTTCAGAGCCCCTCACATGTTTAACTGCAAACTGAAATACCAAAAGCATACTGCTCACCTAACAGTACGGTCAGTTTTACGCGGCCTACCCAACACCCAGCTCAAAGCCTAATTGTCGGTTTATAACTGGAAAACTCAATGTTCAAGGTAGAAGCGGTACTTCTCTAATGCAAATAAAACGGCCAAAGCCTCGCACTCGCAAACGGAGTACTTGAGTTCGGCATCAGTTAACCAAGTAAAAGAATTATGAAGATCAGATAGGGGTATCGATTCAAGGACAATCTTAGCGTTTAAACGGCGGTAGTCAACCACATGTCTGAAAACAAGCCCCTGATCTTTAGGTACAAGAAATATTGGGGAAGCATAAGCAGATGTAGAAGGCCTAATCACTCCTTCTTGGAGCATCTGATATATCTGCTCTGGGTGCACGAGTTTGAACACAGGAGCGCAGCAAATAAGGTGTATGGCTGCAGCTGAAACAACGCCGGGGTTCCCTTTTGATAACTTCACGGATATAGATACTGCGGCATCAGCGCCGACGTCCCGCCCCTTAACCTCGTGACGTACATGGTTCTCAAGTGGTAATGCGGATGCTGCTACGATCACATCACGGAGCTCTGGTGGTGGTGGTTAGTGTTTAACGTCCCGTCGACAACGAGGTCATTAGAGACGGAGCGCAAGCTCGGGTTAGGGAAGAATTGGGAAGGAAATCGGCAGTGCCCTTTCAAAGGAACCATCCCGGCATTTGCCTGAAACGATTTAGGGAAATCACGGATAACCTAAATCAGGATGGCTGGAGGCGGGATTGAACCGTTGTTCTCCCGAATGCGAGTCCAGTGTGCTAACCACTGCGCCACCTCGCTCGGTCACCGAGCTCTTCCCAAGTTGAAGGCTGCTTACGGAAGACAAAATGCGACTTATCCCCTTTACGCATTCCCCTAAGAAAGATGGAGACCAATTCGTGTTCAGGTAATTTAATTAGCAAGGCCAAAGAAGCTGTCTGAACTCTATCGATATACTGACGTAACTGCTCCTCAACCTGCTGTACTTCCCAAATGTAACGACACTCGAGCTGTTTACAGACCCCTGCGGTCAACCTTTGCCTAATTACGAGCTCCCTTAATTGCTGCAAGGAAAACCCTTCCGCCATGGCTCGCAAGAGGACGTCCTGCAACTCGCCTCTACAACAACGACGAAGTTACTTGGTGCGGAACACGAAAGGCGGCCGCATGTTTTTCTAGGTGAACCAATAACCACAATAATTTTTCCACCTGATCAAGTCGCTCCGCAACTAATTCAGTAATACCTCGGAAGAAATAGGCCAGAGGATTAGGCAACTTGGCAAACACAGCATCTAACTTGACAGAGGATGTAACAGTAACCACGCCCGTGCAGGCTCTCACTCTCTTTCTGACATCGCAAGTCCCTGTCTTCAACCTTCCTCCCATCCAACTCCAAACATGTAAGCCTAAACTCTAATTCGCTCACCAAAGTTCCCAACTCAGTGGTTAATTTTTTGTGATTATTTTCCAGATCTAACGTGCTTAAATCAGCTATCCGATTAGTTATGCATTGACTGTGCTCGCACCCTATCCAACTGACTATCACTAGGTTGGGTTCCCTACAAAAGACAAATAGTGTCCTCAAGGCCTTTGATAGCATCAAACAAAAATTCTGTTGCCGCTCCTGTCTCACCCATCACCGCCGGCATAACGTCAACCGGCTGAAGAACGGCAGTGCGCAAACGAGTTACGAATTCTGGAACACTACCCTCATCCGGTTGGCGCCTTATTGCCAACTCGTAAACAAGATGATCCTTAGGTCAAATGTATGTGAAATCTTATGGGACTTAACTGCTAAAGTCATCAGTCTCTAAGCTTACAAACTACTTAACCTAAATTATCCTAAGGACAAACACACACACCCATGCCCGAGGGAGGACTCGAACTTCTGCCGGGACCAGCCGCACAGTCCATGACTGCAACGCCTCAGACCGCTCGGCTAATCCCACGCGGCGGTGATGCTTTCCCAGCAGGCCGATAGCCGGATTCTGACTGCCATGACGATAAGCACCTGAAACAAGTACCACCCAAAACAATATGGTGCCACAGAACACAAACGAAACAAGAGTGAAACTGACATCAACTAGAATGGTAAGCACAAGTGCAACCACACTCTGCTTCCAGTGAGACGCCCTGCTAAGTCCGAAGGACAGGACAGATAGTTTAAATTGTGGAAAGGGGCCGAAATAAGCGGCTGTCAGTTACACTCGAACATACAATTTTATTTGACCAAACATCACAAGCGCCAAGAACATTAAAAAAAACACAGCATTAATTTTTGGAACTTAATAACCTGCTGAATACACCATACAATCTCATGCCTTAAGGGCAAGACCACTCTAATTTAATATCGCCTGAAAGCTGATAACTTAAGACTCAATCCAAAATCAGAATTTTCAAAGTGCAAAAGGCCTTATCTTAAAACAGTTCTTTAACTAGGCTGAAGGCCCAAACAATCTGACACCTTAGAAGCAACACAACTTTAATTCAAAATCGGCTGAAGGGCCATCACTTAAGACTCAATAAAATTAAATCTTTAAAATCGCCAAAGGCCTTACTTTAAACAGTTTTTTAAACTTTGCTGAAGGCCCAAACAATCTTAGGCCTTAAGAGCAAAACAACCTTAAACTAAAATTCGGCTATAACCCATACGAGTACAAACAACAAGAACAAATAAGAAAAGGCAGTACACCCAAGGGCTCTCAGAAGTTCCAAGGGTCGGCCTGGAATTCAAACAAGAACCCTCGCTTAGGTGAGACAGGAAGTCGGCGCAAACATAATCGATCCGACGACAACCCAACCGACAGACTGTTAATGGACCCACCGACAAGGTAACCTTCGCTTCACCCTACCAGCACCCAACAGGGAGTTCAATGGAACAACACAGAAGGTGTTGGCGCCCACAGCGAATTATACATTGAGCTGTCATACTACACACCGTGCTGGACAGCGACAACACGATGAGCAAAATACATTGCCTGAATTTACGTCAACGGCCAGGGCAGGTAACCGGAACGTCAATGGCCACAAGGCAGAAGATTCCGCTGGTGGACTTCCATTCAAATAACCAAGTACAGTTAAACTCCAGTGCAGGGTGGCTAAAATTTACCAACTTGACAACACTCGTTGTTACTCACAGGTATATCCCATGAGCTGACAACGACTTTCAAACGACACAATGTGAACAGTCGTGACCTGCTGGTAGATTAAGTCAAAACTCAACTTTCATGTCCAGGATCAGTGAGCCACAAACCTCATAGCAATGGGAACAGGACCACACACTTCAACACCGCATAGAGGCCGCCAGCAGGCCCAGCCAAATACGCGCCACAGAGATTTCCTCTCTGTTCCACGCCAACCGACCAAGTACCCACACACAGCCCAGCCAGAAAACTACAGGGTGAGACATACTTAAACCGACAAACTCTGGTAGGTTGTAGGGGACATCAAAACAAATATTTTTCCCTAATGTCATTTTTTCCTATGACGATTATTTAAACCGGTGGGGGCCGTATTACGCTCTTCAGTTGTTAGAGGTCGTATTTCGATATTCAGTTGTTAGGGGGCGTATTACGCGCACCAGTTGTAGGCAACTGCTATCCACCAGTGTAGTTCTGCATTGTCTCTGTTTACTAGTGGGGCGATACACCTGGGGTGAGTACACTGATGCGGTTGGTGCGTACTACGTAGCGCACCACAACGGACGAGCTGCACAGCGGGTTTATCAACAACAACATCCTAGTCGCTGTATCCCGCATCATACGACCTTTACTGCTGTGTACCAACGTCTACGTGAGACCGGGTCATTTAGCAGATTACCTGGACAGGGGCGCCGTGGCACGGTAAGAACGGTGCAATTTGAGGAAGCTGTCTTGCGGCATGTGGAGCGGGATCCTTCAATCAGCACTCGTGCAATTGCACGTAACATGGAGACGAATCAGACGAATGTAACAGCAGTCCTTCCTGAGAAATTGTTACGCCCATTTCACTTAGAGCGTGTTCACAACCTGGAACCAGCTGATTATCCACCCAGAGCACAGTTTTTGCAGTGGTACCTGGAACAGTGTGAAATGCATCCTACATTGCCAGCCTCTGTGTTGTTTACCGATGAAGCAACGTCCGGGTGTGATGGAGTCTTCAACATGCGCAATCCGCATGTTTGGAGTGAGGATAACCCACATGCCACAGTTACTAGCGCTCATCAAGTGCGGTTCTTCGTTAATGTGTGGGTCGGTGTTGCTGGGGACTGTTTAATTTGGTCGTATCTGCTACCTAGGCCATTAAATGGGACGCACTATTACAATTTTCTCGCCAGAGCATTGCCAGAATTGCTGGAAGACGTCCCGCTCCCTACAACACAATGCGTGTGGTTCCAACATGACGGGGCGCCGGCACATTTCAGCCGTCGTGTGCGTCGATTCCTGGACCGACGGTTTCCAGAAACGTGGATTGGCAGAGATGGTCCTGTACCATGGCCTGCTCGATCCCCAGATATGACCCCTCTGGATAGATACGTAACCTGCTTGCTCAACTCCTGTTGCATCAGAAGAGGGTCGGGTTGCCCGGATAGTAGTAGCAGCAGGAACAATTCAGGATACTCCTGGGGTCAGACAGAACATGATCCGAGGGTGTAACCTTTGTTTACGTGTCAATGGAGGCACTTTTGAAAATGTACTGTAATTGAAACTGGGTTGTGTTATCTGTTGTCTCTTGGTCATAAAAAGAATGGAAAAGTGTTTGTTGGTTTAATTGATTTGCCGCCAGAGAAATCTTCCTCTACTAGTTTAAATAATCCTCATAGGAAAAAATGACATTGGGAAAAAATATTTGTTTTGATGTTCCCTACAACCTCCCAGAGTTTGTCGGTTTAAATACTTTTCACCCTGTATAAGTGCCAGGTCAAAGGTAGTCCAAGGTGCGAATAACAACACACATCGCTGCTGCCACCTGCGTAAAAAAGAGGATAACAGCATAATCGCGATAACCGTGGGAGACTAAACACAGAATAGCAACTAAGGTTTAATCCAGTTCACAGCTTGAGCCAACCATAGCTCATCAGTATCACACCCACGTTTATTATCGCATGGGAAATCAAGTGCCGGCTGGTGTGGCTGAGCGGTTCTAGGCACTTCAGTCTGGAACCGCGAGAGCACTATGGTCACAGGTTCTAATACTGTTTTGGGCATGGATGTGTGTGATGTCCTTAGGTTGGTTCGGTTTAAGTAGTTCTAAGTTCTAGGGGACTGATTACCTCAGATGTTAAGTCCAATAATGCTCAGAGCCATTTTTTGAGGGAAATCAAGTGATTTTTGTGAGCAGTTGACGATTTCTTGGTATGGGGGACACAACACAGTACCTTGGATGGAGGGTCATGAACAGATGTTGAAGAAACTTCGGGGGCGTGTTGGAACAATTGTTGTTCATGTTGTATATTAATGATCTTGTGGATACCATTAATAGTGAACCCAGACTATGGGAAGATGATGTAGTTATCTGCAGTGATGCACTGTCTGCAAAAAGCTGCACAAATATTCAGTCGGATCAGTGGTGCAATGATTGACAACTTGTTTTAAATTTCAAAAATATAAAACTGCGATTTGTGAAGGTGTATTCCGTTTGCTTTTTTTCCACATGGGTCTCTGTTCTTTTACTTTTGAAGCATATTCAGTGGCGAGTTCTGAAGTTGTTAATCCATGTTTGTGTATTCCTGGAGTTGTATGTAGTCCGTTTGCACACACGCACACATTCACTACACAGTGAGAAGCGGAAGGGAAGTGATAAATTGTGGTCTAAACAACGCTGAATATCGGTTATCTCGAGTGTGTAGAAAGAGTATATACATCTTCAGGACGACACACATATATTAACAAAATCAGGCATCGCTTCATAAATAAAGGGAAAAAAAAATAAACTGCCTTTCATTTAGTAGCAAAGTCACAATACATCTCCATGAATTTTAGAGGCAACTAAAGAAGCAACTACGTAGAAGCGTTGTACGTATTGACTAGAAAACCAAAGGGTCACGACTTAAGCAGGTCAACTTATACAAATAACTGGGTGCGCCAATTTGTAAGGATATGAAATGGAACCGATTGGATAGGCTTAGTCTTTGGTAAAGCAGATAACGGACTTGGATTCGCACCAAACAGGGCTACAGCAGATACAGAATGTATACATCAGACGAGAGCATGAATGGTAACATCTTTGTTTAACCTATGAGAGAGTGATACGGAGATGCTGAAGAAACTGAACTGGCAGACGCTTGAAGAGTAGTACGGACACACAACACGGTGATACCAATAGTACCTTAATGTATTTCTCCAAGGAACGTACATCATGGAATATAAAACATTAATTCAAGGATAATCAATCTTTCCAGGGTGTCTATAATTACAAATATCAACCCGTAACACCCTCCTCACCCTTGTCAACTTCTGGAGGAATGACCAGTTGAACGGGACGTCAGATTATGGATCCTTCTGAAGTTCGTGAGATTACAGTTCGTATTTTCCCGTCTCTCCCTTCATAAAGATGATCTATCCGCGCCTTCCTCCACATGTGTCGTGGACGAACATCCTCTTGTAGAAGAAGACACCACCCAGATGGAGTCTTCCTGAACCTGGTCATGGTTGATGACTTTCATGGACGTTTTTGAGCAGGATCAGATATTCTTTCTTCCACCTGTTCCAGAAGTGGTCTACCATCTTCTGCAGCCGTTGAAACTCCTTGGACAGATCCTTTCTAACTGGTGATTCTGGACCAGTAGATAGTGTTGTGAGTCGATCACCTACAAGGAAATGTGCGGGCGTCAGTGGCTCAGATTCCTCTCCCCCTTGCGTTATTGGTCTAGAGTTTAGTGCTGCTTCTCCGCTGACCAGGATTGTGTTGAGACCGTCTTCGTCCAACTTCGTCCAACTGTGACTGTCCTAAAACGTTTCTCAGGCAGCGTTTGACAGATCCCGCCATCCGTTCCCAGAATCCTCCCCACCAAGGCGCGTGTGGGGCGATGAATTTCCAAGTGATGGCTTGCTGGGCGAGGTACTTGTGCGTCTTGCTTGCCATGAGAGCCTGCCAGAGCTCCTTCAGCTCTAAGTGCGTGGCATGGGAGGTAGTAGCATTATCAGTGTAAATTGTGCTGGGCACTCCTCGTCTTCCGACAAACCTTTGTAGGCCTTGAAGAAATCTGTCAGTTGACATATCTGAGCATAGTTCCAGGTGTATGGTCGTGTTGTTGCGCATGTGAATAGAGCAATATACGCTTTCTTCGTAATATGTCCTTGTCTGTCATATAATGGACCAGCAAAGTCAATACCTGTTACTGTAAATGGTTTCAGTGGTGAGACTCGTTCAGCTGGTAATGGAGCCTCAGTTTGTTGAACAACGTGAGCTTTCACCATCTTACAAGGTAAGAAACGGTGTAGAACACGTTTAATTTCCTGTCGAGCTCTAAGGATCCAGAATTCTGCTCCATTCAGATAACACTATGCTTACTCCAAGG
The DNA here is from genome assembly GCF_023897955.1 of Schistocerca gregaria. Classification (NCBI taxonomy): domain Eukaryota; kingdom Metazoa; phylum Arthropoda; class Insecta; order Orthoptera; family Acrididae; genus Schistocerca; species Schistocerca gregaria. The sequence goes on along the minus strand of NC_064924.1, from coordinate 28,417,555 downwards.
TGATGCAAACGAATACGAGTCTGTTGGATCAGTAAACGTGTGAAATAATAATGTCCTTCAAGAAGAATCGGATGGCTTTGATCTCTGGGTAAATCTGCTAACTGCAGCCGTCCACCGAGACGAATAAGATCATTATCCAAGAATGGGTTGTAGCGAGCTATCTGAGAATTACACGGTAGAGGCATGTTGTTGTGTAGCGCAAGCAGTTCGAGCATAAAATTTTGCTGTTGAACAACTTGAATCCAGTAAGTGCGTGCTTCGCCTAAATCTGATGCTATTTGTTCTCCAGATGTTCTTTTTTCTTTCAGTAAGTGCCGTTTACAGTGAAGTACCCATCCTGTAATTCTTAACAGCTTGAAGTAGCTACTGTACCGTGTTGCTGTTAAAATAGGAATCGTTGTTTATACCATGAAGACTTGGTCTTTTAATTTCTTCTTTTCTGGCGAGGAGTGCTCTTCCGTTGTAAAATTCAAGGCCACTGTGTTCTTTTCTTTGTTAACCAAACAGGTCCATGGAACCATATAGAAGCATGGTGAAGTTTATCTGCTGTGGTACCTCTGGAGGTTAGATCAGCTGGATTTTTGTCACCAGGGCAGTGCCTCCACTGTGACGGATTCGTTAGTCGTTGTATTTCCGTAACACGGTTTGACACAAAGGTTTTCCATCGATTAGGGTCATGTTGTATCCATCCTAAGGCTACAGTTGAGTCAGTCCACAATGTTGCACGACTTGCATTATAGCTCATGGCCTTACAGAAATAATGAAGTCGTCTTGATCCAAGAAATGTCGCTAGAAGTTCCAGCCGTGGAAGAGTTATTTTTTGCTGGGAGCTTGTCGGTTTTTACTGCAAACTAAATGGACTGATAGCATATTTGTTGTTGTGCACCGTACATAAAGGACTGCTCAGTAGGCCTTTTCTGATGCATCGCAAAAGACATGGATTTCTGGCTCAGTGTCTTCAGATACACCTACCCATCGGGGCATTTTTATCTGTGAACATGATGGCAATGTTGATATCCACATTCGCCAGCGTTTGCTAAGATCAAGGGGTAAAAGCTCATCCCATTCAATTTCTCTTGATCAAATTTCTTGAAAAATTATTTTTGCAGTGAGGGACACAGGCGACAACAAACCCAGTGGGTCATAGAATCTAGCAGTGTTTCGTAGTACTTCTCGCTTAGTGGCTTAGTGGCAGTAACATTGTTGTGAACAACACTGAGCGTATCAGTCTGTGTGTTCCAGTGGACTCCCGGTACCTCCGTATCTGTAGTGTTTATGACACCTTCTGATTGCCATATTCCAATCAGTTGGCTTGAATTTGTGGCCCACTTTGCTATTGGTATACTGATCTGTCCCCTGAGTGATGTAAGCTCATAATATAAGTTAATTACGGCATTTTCATCTTTAGCACCTGCTACAAAATCATCCATGTACATATTATCTTCAACAAGTAAAGCAGTTTGCGGAAAATTCGTTTTTTGCATTACAGCAAGATCTTTCAGCGTGGCTGCAAGAAAAAACGGAGTGCAGGTAAGTCCGAAAGGTAGCCGGGTGAAGCGGTATGCAATCCTTTCGTCAGTTGTAATATAGTTTCCTTGTTGATCTACGATTACTTTGTACCAAAAAAACCTCGTGAGATGTCTACCTTTCCTGTGAAGAACTAACTGTAGAAATGCTTGTTTGATGTCGGCAATTAAGGCTACTTGATGTAGACGATATCTCAGTAATATTGAAAGAATGTAAGGAAGTAAATTAGGACCTATTTCTAAGGAGTCATTCAATGAACGTGCAATTTGGTCGTTCGACGAGCCATAAATACAATCCTCCATTTGATGACACCTAACTTTTCTTTCTTTGCTACATGATGTGGCAGATAAAAATGTGTCACGCAATTTCTGTCCAGAAGGGTTGACTACCACATGTTACTTCTGGATGTGTTCTCTCATTTGCACCTCGTAAATGTGTTTCAGTTTCTTGTCCTTGGTAAATTTTTTATGCAGGGAAGCAAATCTCTTCTCTGCTTGCTGAAGCTTATTAGATAACATAACGTTGGGTTTTCCGTGAGAAGACAGCACTCTTCTTCTGTCTTCGATGCAGTAGGATTTTGAGAAATCTTGCAATAACGCCAGTTCCTTCTGATTCAGAGTTGTTGTTTCATCTTCTGTGATTCCCATTGTTTCTAAATTCCAGAAACGTCGTAAAATATCGTTTGTTGTTGTCGCTGCCTGTAAACTGATGTAGTTTGCCGTCACAAGGTTAGCCGTGGTGCTTGATTTGTTTCCACTAAGAATCCAACCTGGAATGGAAGGTACCAGAACAACTGATGACGTTAGTCGAATCGGAGGGGATTCTTTAACGGTTTTCCAATGGTAAACTGCTCCCATAAGAATCTCGATGGGAAGATCTTCTGTACCATCCCTTAGGTCCGCAAACTGAAGTCCCCATGTGCGTATAAGTTTTCTTAAATCGGAAGGCACAGTTGGGTGCCCGGAAAATGAGTATGTGCTTTCAAACGCAGTCATAGACGTCTTGGAATTAGTCCATGTACCCTGTAGTGTGAATTCTACGTTGCGCTGAAGTTGCGGATGGCATTTCAAAGGCCTTGACACATAGATCACGATGTTCTATACTTCTTAAACCTAGCTCATCAATCAGGAACTTGGAAATGAAGCTTGACTGACTACCACTATCCAGAACGCAGCGAGTAAGTTTGCTTAATCCTGCGGGTCCACTGATCCATACTTGAGCTGTCTGAAGATAAGTAAAACCTGCTGAACTTACGTCGATTCTCCCTACAGATGTAGAGCTAATTTGCTGAGAAGATGAAGAAGAAGAGGCAGCAATGTCAGTACAGATAGCTTTGTGATGACTTTTCTCGCACTTAGAACACGAGACCTTGCCCTTCTTACTTCAGTTTCTAGCATTATGACCTCGGTTTAGACATATAAAACAGCGATTATCTTGCTTTAGTTTATCGATACGTCATTGGCTGTCAGTTACTATGTTGCAGTCTTGGGCCCAATGAGAGCGAGCTTCGCAAAATACGCAATGTGATTGTACCGGTACTTCTCGTTTAGGCTTAACCGGATTTTTCGCTTGCTTTGAATTCATGTGAAGCGCTGCTAAAGGGGGCGTGCAGCTAGGAGATGACTGATATTCTGTACGAATCTTTTGTGCAGTGAGAGCACCACGAACTTCTTCCAAAAAGTTAAGTAGTTTCAGAATATCTCCTTCCGCTACTTCGGTTCTTCTAGCATTAATGACCAATTTCTGGTTGAATCTGATCCACTGACGCCCGCACATTTCAGCGGAAAATGCACACAGAATTTTCGGGGTGAGAATTTTACCTTATGCCACGACGTCTTCTCCGAAGGCACGCGGTGCTTGAATACGGCGGTTACATTCCAGGAATGTACTGTTCAGCGTTTCAGGTGTCGCTGACTGTACAGGCTTTAGCGCATCCAAATAATCGAGGTGGACCTATGTAATGCGATTGCTATCTCCGTATCTATTCAATAAAATTTTCTTTGTTTCTTCATACGTGTTACCCGTTATAGGTATTCCATCTACTAGCAACTTCGGTTCGCCTGACAGATACCCTCGTAGGAAAACATGTTTGTTTACTGTAGAAAGTGATGGGTCTTTATCAACGGTCGATTCAAATTGTTCTCAGAAGCGTGACCACATTCCGACATCTCCACAAAATGACTCAAGCTTAATTGCACACATGTCCACATAACATCTTTTCTTTATTTGTGTGTGAGGAATGTTTCCTGAAAGTTTGGCCGTACCTTTTTGTAACACCCAGTATAAAAGTAAGGGCGTGGAAGGAGATGGAGAAGTGAAAAGCCAAGTGTGTTCACAGTGTACATAAGTTAAATAATTTTTTTTTATTTTTACTCTTAATAACGTAACTTAGCCTTCGTTAGGTGATTTTTCATCTTTCTGAACTAATACGTAAGGTGGTACACTCTGAGATTAAAGTACTATATTTGAAGCTGCAATAGCTTTCACCCATGGCTAAAAATTTTAAATTAACTATGTGGCTATTTTTATCAGAAGTAGCAATTCATGATTTACATAAATAAACACTGGATTAGTTACGTATTTCTTCACGATTTGCACAATGATTTTGGGAGAATTTATTCTCATCATCAAATACAAACGTTGCCATGGGTGTTTTATGTGATGTTTCGGAAAAAAGCCCAAAAGAAGTGTCTGATTGCAGGTGAACGTAATAACTGACGAGGCTAGAGAGGCAGAGCATCACACATACAAACACCATATGAAATACCTATGTGACTGTTTCCTTTTGTTAATGAGAATAAATTCTCGAAAAGCGTCATATTAAGCGTCACTAGTGCAGTTTCATTGTCTCAGTCATGAATGACACAGCTGCTGGTTTTCCAAAAACATCGACTGCGCTGAACGAAATTAAGAAATGGCATTTTTTAAATGAGTACCGCTGTGCAGATATAAGGGGCTACTTTCATGAGGGCAGACTGACATGTTTGTTCACCTATTATCAAACAGTTTTCGTTGTTCCTTATGTCCTCGCACTGTAGTTCACGAAGCCAGTCTAGTGAACGATCGAACTTCTCCTCTCGCTGTCCACGGTTTCACCCAAGTTTCCATTTCTCTCTTTTCCAGCAGTGCTCACGCCACCAATATATGCTCTCTTTTAATTGTTTGGCATCCATTCCCGAATAACTATGAGGAAAAAATTTAGTCGTGTAATAATTCCAGTAAATCCTTGGTAAAGCGTGCATTTATGTCGGCCGGCTGTCAACACTACGTTGCTGACATCACTCAGACGTGCACTTAGGCCACGTATTTCAGCGACCCCTGCTGGCACTTTACAGCCAAGTTCACCAACCTCGATTCAGAGTTAAGCGCGAAAAGCTCGGCATTTCACGCTTTTCAACCTAAAGTTCTGGTGCACTTACTTCAATCAAAGTTAAACGAGGGAGTTGCCGCGGTTAATTTTTTACTGTGGCTTAAGGGAGATTTTCGCGAGATGACCGGAGTTCTATAAGTAGGTTTGATGCAGCCCGTAACGAATTTCTCTCCTATGCCCACCTCTTCACCTCAGAGTAATTCTCAATTATTTGCCACGTGTATCCCAGACCTCTACAGCTCCCTCTACTACATTGGAAGTTATTCCCCGACGTCTTAACAGGTCTTCCCATCATGTCCCTTATTCTTCTCTGTGTTTTCCATATATTCCTTTTCTCGCTGATTCTGCAGGGAACATCCTCATTTCTAGCCTATCATCCCACCTAATTTTCAACACTCTTCTGTAGCTTCACATCTCAAATGCTTCGATACTCTTCTGTTCAGGTTTTCCCACAGTCCATGTTTCACTTCTGTAGAATGCTGTGGTCAAAACGTACATTTTCAGAAATTTCTTCCTCAAAGTAAGGCCTACATTTGATATTAGTAGACCCCTACAGGCTCGTAATGCCCTTTTTGTCAGTGACACTCTGCTTTTTGTGTTCTCCTTGCTCGGTCCGTCTTGGGTTTTTGATGCCCAGATAGCAGATTTGCTCAACTTTGCCTACTCCGTGATCACCAATCCTGATGTTAAGTTTCTCGCTGTTCTCATTAATGCTGCTTTTCATTACTTTCTTCTTTCCCCTATATACTCTCACTCCAAATATTGGGCTTATTAGACTTTTCATTCCATTCAAGACATCCTGTAATTCTTCTTCACTTTCAATAAAGATAACAATGTCATCATATCTTTGATATCTTTTCACCCAAATTTTAATTTCACTCTTCATACTTTCTTTTATTTTCGTCATTGCTTCTTCGATCTACAAATTGAACAGCTGGGGTGAAAGTTTACATCCCCATCTTAAACCCTTCTTAATCGGAGCACATCGTTCTTGATCTTCTACTCTTTTTGTTCCCTCTTAGTTCTCGTACATATTGTATATTACCCGTTTTTCTCTATTGTGTACCACTATTGGTCTTAGAATTTTGAATATCTTGCACATCTTACGTTCTCGAACGCTTTTTCCCGGTCGACAACTCCTATGAACGGGTCTTGAGTTTTCTTTAGTCTTGCTTCCATCATCAACCGCCAAGTCATAACTGCCTCGCTTATGTCTGTACCTTTCCCAAAGCCAAACTGATCGTCATGTAACACATCGTTAGTTCTCTTTTCCATTCTTCTGATATTTTTTGTCAGTAACATGGTTGCATGAACTATTAGCTGATTGTGCAATAATTCTAGCATTTTTTGGGCCTTGCACTCTCCAGAAATCCAGAAATGTGTGAATGATGTTTTTCCGAAAGTCAGATGGTATAACGCCAGATTCATATTATTCTATGCACCAGCGTGAATAGACATTTGTTGCCACTTACCCCAACGATTTTCGAAATATTGTTGGAATGTTATCTATCCCTACTGCCTTATTCTATCCTTGCACTTCCAACGTTTTTCCAAATTCTGATTATATCTCTTCTCTATCAACTCCTGTATCTTCTATTACTTCATTAAATAAGTTTTCCCCTCATATAGGCATTCAGTGTAGTCTTTTCACCCATCCGCCCTCTCCATTGCATTTAACGGTGGAATTCCCATTGCACTCTTAGTGTTACCACCCTTGATTTTAATTTCACCGAGGACTGTTTTGACTTTTCCGTATGCTGAGTCAGTCCTTCCGTCAACCATTTCTTTTTCAATTTCCTCACATTTTTCATTCGGCCACTTCGCCCTAGCTTCCCTGCACTTCCGATTTATTTCATGCCTAAGTGACTTGTATTTTTGTTTCCTCAATGTTCCTGAACATTTTTGTATTTCCTTCTTTCATCGATCAACTGAAGTATTTTTTCCGTTACCCATGGGAATCTCTGTCTGGCTATAATGTAATGTAACTGAAATCTTCTTGTACCTCCCGGCCTTTTCGAAGTACACCTCCTCCTCTTGTGATTCTTGAGCAGAGTATTCACTATTAATAGCTAAAATTTACTGAGAACTCAATTAGTCTTTCACGTTCCTCATTCCTAATACCAAGCCCATATTCTCCTGTAACCCTTTCTTCTAGTGCTTCACCTACAACCGCAGTCAATCCTCCAAGCCTATTACATCTTCATCTCCCTTTACATACTGTATTACCCTTTCAATGTCCTCGAACACTTTCCCTATCGCTTCAGCTTGCGACGTCGGCATGTATACCTGAACTACCGTTGTCAGTGTTGGTCTGCTGTCGATTCTGATGAGAACAACCCAGTCATTGAAGTGTCCACAGTAACTCCCTTTCTGTTCTACATATTCATAGCGAATCCTACTCCTTTTATTCCATTTTCACCTGCGGTGGTGGTCGATAGGTTCTAGGCGCTTCAGTCCGGAACTGCGCGACCGCTACGGTCTTGTCTTCTTTCCGTATCATTGCACTGACTCCCACTATATCTAGATTGAGCTTTAGCGTTTCCCTTTTCAGGTAATCTAGCTTCCCTACCACGTTCGGGCTTTTGACATTCCACTCACCGACATGTAGAACGTTATCCTTCCGTTCTTTATTCAGTCTTTTTCTCATGGTCACCTTCCACTTGGCAGTCCCCCCCCCCCCCCCCGGAGATCCAATGGAGAGATCATCAAGAGAGTACTTCGGTTGCTGGTCGCATGTCCTGTGGATACACGTTATGTGTTCTTAACGCAGTCGTTTTGATTGCATTGTGCACCCTCATGCCGTTGGTTATTGCTGATTCTCCCTCCTTTACCCCAAAGGCAAGAGGATGTCCTGACCCTCCGTCCACTCCTCCGCCCTCTTCGGCCGCCATTTCTGATAATTTCAGTTCAGAATTTAAGCGGCGGCGGGGCTCGATCCCGGGACCGACGACGCTTTGCTTTGTACCCGTGGAGTAGATGTAGCGTCTTTGATTAGCAATCAAAACGTTCTCGAATATCGTACCCTATACGTAAGACGAACCTAGAAAATATTACTTTATGATCCAAACTCGCGGGGAGGAGAAATAAATTGTGCCTTCACATGTCACCAAATTGCCTGTTTTTCTCTAACAAAGGGAGCTCTCAGCTTCTAAGTGTTTCGAAGTTATTTAATATGCCACGATCAGGTAGACCTTTTCTTTTCTCTAAGCAGTGTGGCTCTGTGGTAGCGTGCATGGTCCCTTTATGGATAGTGCGGGTTGGGTTGTAGGTAGATTAAAGTTTTTAACCGAAGGTGTATGTTCTGTGAGCATTTATATGGGGTGTAAAATGCAAAGAGATAGAAAAAATTTAAAATATAGTTTTTTAGTTACATAATGTTGATTAACCAACTTTTACAAAAGACTGGTCGGTAAACAGTTCTGTTTCACACGAAAATTGGAATTTTGTATGCAGTACATAGTTAGAAATAAGAAGTCGTGCATGTTTCTTAAAAGCGACAGAAGTTTTATTTCGCATATGTTTCATGAATTTTATATTTAAATGATGTAGGTATTTGAGCTGAAAGGAAAAAATTGAAAAAAAGATAATGACCAAAACGAAACTCTGTACGTTTATCCTCTGATATTGAAGCCGTCATTTGTTTTATTTTGCAGAACTGTTGCATTTGAACCAACCATTTCGTGAAATACATCCATCTCGTACTTCGAAAAAATTAGTCTTTCTTCAGCCCACATTCCGCCAAACATAAACTAACGGATTAATTACGAGGTACAAATACGCTACTGCTTTAGAAATGGATTAAAAACGGTGTTGACCGCAACAAGTTATTTATTTACAATGTTTACCGGTTTGGGTCAGAATCTGATCATCTTCAGTCCATTTATACTTAAATATAAATGCAGGGTGGATTTAATGGGAAATCTGATAATAGTAGTAACGTGTAAAGAAACATGATATACTCTAAAGATTAAAAGAAGAAATTATACCCGTAGTGGTAGGCGCTGTCGGTGGACGGACCAAGTGCTGTCACTTGACTAAAGCCAACTGCTAAGAAGAGCAAAGTAGTTATCGTTTAAATATGCGATGCTCCGCCCACCGTATCCGTACATCTGCTACGACGTACGCCTGTTTTATGGAATGTCATACAATATTCATTACTGTAAACGGATACGGTCTCAGCACCTTTTAAATTTTCATCCGCTATACTTCCCCTTTTATGTGTCGTCTATTTTTATGGATCCATGATATTTTGTTTCGTAGTGTTTCTGTGATGTGACGTATTTTTCCGTGTTCGGATATTATATACGCCTATTTTACTCGTTCTCTTGTTGGTTACTTGGTCACTGTACTGTGGGGGATCAGCGTACGTTGCTACAGCTGTCTTATTTGCGTGCAAGCCTGCTGGTGCGGCAGGTCGCTGTCGCAGCTTTGTAACAGTCTTCGTTGGAACGCGTGCACTCCAAACATTGTTCTGGGAGTCGCATATTTACATGTTTATTACGCAAAATAAATCTCTTTGTGATTCTTAATTTGTTTATCATTTAGTAGTGAGTGATAAATTTCGTTCCCTGACCTTTTTTTGTAACTACTGAGCACGGAGATTGACCACTAACGTCATTGATTCACAATGACCAGCCGATACATTACGACCACCTGCCTAATAGCTTTTTGGGCTATTTCTGGAACACAATACATCACCGATTCTACGCATCATGGATCCGGCAGATTGTTCGTAGCTTGTGGAGGTATGTGGCATGAAATTTCTATACATAAGTCACGTAATTTCAGTACACAACGGGCTGCTGCTTTGTAGAGCCCAGTAGCGTCCCAGATTACTTTCTTTGAATTCCTATCAGGCAAATTCGGTGGCCAAGATATCAACGTGATTTCACTATCATGTTCCTGAAACCACTGTAATACTGTTCTCGCTTTGAGCCACGGACAATTATTCTGGTCAAAGATGACATCACCGTCGTGGAAGACACGAAGCACGAAGCGGCGCAGGCTGTCCGCGCTGTCGGTGCGTCTTCGATTACTGCCACATGTGCCAGGCGAGCGCAGGAGAACGTTTCGCTCAGCGTAACACTGCTCCCACCAGCCTGTCTGCTTGGCGCGCTGCACGTCTCACCTTGATGACGGCGTCTGTGGAGATGACCAGTCGAGCTGTTGTAACGAAAACGTGACTCATCCGACGAGACGACATGTCAGTATTAATCCACGGTCCATTCTCGACGATCCGGTTTCCACTGCAACCGTGTCGGCGCCTTTGGGCCAACATGTGGACGCATGGGGGTGGTCTGCTGTGGAGCCCCATGTTCAACAATGTACGATGAACGGTGTGCTCTGAAACACTTGTGCGTGCACCAGCGTCGAGCTCTTTCGGCAGAGATGCCACAGATCATCACCTACCCTCCTTCACATAGGAGGCAAGCCTCCGAATCCCACATTCTGTGAAGAGTCGTGAACGTCCAACCACTTACTGCCTACTGGTAGTTTCACTGTTGTTCTACCACTTTCCATAGTGTTCGCTACAGCAGCACGTGAACATTCGACCAGCTACGCCGTTTTCGAGATACTCGTTCACAGGCTCTGCGTAATAATAATCTTCCCATTGTCAAAGTCGCTTATGTCAATTTTCGCTAGGGTGATCATAATGTTTTCGCTTATCAATGTAGCTCGTACTGTACACATGCAAATTTTCATTCTCGATCTGCTTGATTACTGTCACACTAAATGATTGTTCACATTTACGTTCAAATCCAATATTTTACTACGTAAGTAAAAGAAAAGTAAAGCAGTGATCAATCAGAAGACTGTTTTGAACACCACAGTGCCTCACTTGGCACACCCTGTTGAAGGTGGTATGCAGCTCGCTTCCTCCGACTTTCGAACTGGCTCACCCTGCAGTCTTACATAGAGTCTGAACCACTCGGCATTTTAATCATCAACAAGCATTGGCAAGCTGAAAGGAGGGATAAGTGACAGATAAAAGTCGTAGGATTGACTTAGCATTCAACACAATAACTTTGAATTTGTAGTCTGACACTTTACCAAACTTAGTATTAGGAAAACAGTTTTAATAGCGTTTATTTACTTATTTAGTGCCGACCGATTTCGGCACATCGCAGGGGCCATCTTCAGGGCGAACATACCGCTAGTCGACTGCCGGTGGCGTCATGTCTACCAAGGTTCCTGCCACATCTTGGTAGACGTGACGTCACCAGCAGTCAACCAGCGATGGGCTGCGATGGGTTGGCACTAAATAAGTAAATAAATGCGATTAAGACTATTTTCCTAATACTAAGTTAATGTTAAATCAATCGCTGTTACTCCACAACCATGTTTTCCAAACTTTGTAAGATGGCAAAAACTATGCACCTTACATGAAAGTCATGAAAGATCACCTAATTCACGTTGCGCGAACAGTAGGGCTGAACAAAATTGACTGACAAGGCACAATGCATCTTGTAGAGGGTATAGTATGGACGTATTGGAATAACTAATGTCAGGTGATGGTTTTTAAGTATTCCCCGACCTGAAAACTTTGTGGAAACACGTCGATTTACTGGAGCCTAGTTTATCGCAGGGAAGTATTCAGAGTTGACTCTGGCCAGCTGGGGAGCAGCAAACGGAAGCGACTATAGGCAGCTTAGGGCAGCTCAATCTCTGAGAAAGTAGCAACAAGGCGCGGCCTCCAGCTACCTTAAGAGGAGTGACAGTGAGTGGGTGGTTGACCTCATGCTGGTGTACCAGGAAGCAGACGGAGAACTTGTACACCTGTTGATAAATTTCCGTCATCCCGCTATTAGTGAAACATGCGATAAGGCTGTGCAAGCTATGGTGGGGCGGTCAACAGAGGCAAAAATATGCGTGTTCGTGACTATAGCAGCTTCACGTTGAATTCACGGTCCACAGAGTCTGATCAGGTGAAGAGCAACAGAATGAAATACGCTGGTGTCCGATGGGAATGCAGGACCAAGGAATATGAAGTACTCTCCAGGGAGTCAGAATTTCAGAATAGTTGGTATTTTGTGCAGACGCTAACCTTGATGGGTGGCCTGGGAGTAGCTAAATAGCAGAAGTTGAGAGGAAGGGAAATTTTGTGGGAATTTGTTCACTTCCCAGTGCTGGGAAGCGATGCATAATTAACACAACTTGCGCTGCAATTGGCGTAAGTGATTTTGCTGGAGGGGAAATCGAGGCGAAGAGCGGACTGGGAGAAGTCTCCATGGAGGTCTTCTGTTCCCAGCTTGCCTAGAGTGCGGACGTGGCGTTCTTTAAGCAGCTTGCCTGAGAAACAGTGAGCATCTCTGCAGTTTAGGACTTAGCACATGGAACGATTGAGCTTGGAGATAGAAAGTTTTGGTTCAGCTATGTACTGAGCAAGATAGCTAGGAGTGAACAGACGAGCGTAGCCTTGCAGCACCACGAGGCCGGCCGGCGTCCTCACAACGACGACGCCCCACCACGCTGAATTCGGTGATATTGCGCCCGCTCTGGCTTGAATAAGGTCACTGATTAATTTGTTGGATCACGTCGGCAAAGTTTCCATAAGGATTTCATGGGCCGTGTATTGGGAAATTCTTCTCGCATTACGCCTGGGTCACTTGATAGGAATTAATTTTGATTTATCGCGCTTTACTCCACGTAAACGCAATTTATTACCACTGCCTGATGGGAGAGTCATTTAATGTGATGATTGAAGGTCAAGAGTTAAAATAAATTTGTGCTAATAGACTCCATCAGTTTGCAATCAAGTATTTGCAATCCCAAGCCACTTTCTTAATTAATTTTATGTACAACATTTGCATCTGGTGTTCAATAGCTGAATATAACTTCAATTTGCACCCATTTTTAATTGAAAGTGATCAATTCTGAATAAATTAATGTCAACACTGGCACTGCAGTTCAATCAGGAGTCACAGGGCCTTATTACTTTCTTTGTGTTATCCAATATCGTGGCAGTTTTGCACTCTCTGTTGATGTCTTAGTGAATTAGCTGGGGTGAACATACGCCGAAACCAGGTAAGTGACTGGTGGGGGGTTACAACTTTACCAACCTGTTCTTACAAAAAAAAATTCTCCCTTGCTTTCCTGATTGTAAAAGACCCGGCAAGGAAAAAAGTCCTCTTGCCATCGCCACTTTGACCCTAAAAACGATATCTGCACCAGTTCAGCCGTTGAACCCTAACTACATCTGTCGCAGTAGTTTTATCTAGACTAAAAAAAGAGGAAAGGATTGTGGGGATAGAGAATCATACATATGTAAGAAAAAAAGAAAAGAAAACCTGTGGAGTGAAGTTCCTGAAGCAGCTCGTAGACGTGAAGAGATGTATACATATCTTCTTGAAAATAATGGGGAACTCCGTTGTCGATCACTGTATCAAAAATTCAAAAATGTACATCAGATCAGATCAACTTGTCATTGCCGCGGGTCGTAGAAAGCACTTCTAACGAAGATGAAAAAGAATTGGCAGTATTTCGGATTACGAACGATGGCGAAATGTCGTTCGTTCGCATGGGTCCAAAAGTCATGAATACTCGTCTCGTCAGTGACAAAAAACTGTCGACCTGCAAGGCTGCGAACCAGTTCATAAAGCGAATCTTCATATGCGAGTAATACGCGTTGTCCGGGAACAACAGCATGTGCTTCATTATTCGGTCAGGAGTGGCACGACGTAGAAAGACCAGAATTCGCTGAACCAGGAGTCAGACATCTACTACTGGGCCCTAAATGAAGCGATGATCATTCGGCAACCCGCATGCAACGCAAAGTAGAGAGTCGATTTAATTCTTTCCCATTGACGCTTACATACCACGCGGAGCGTGCGTTAGAGCCAAGAAAGGAGCGTTCATTGCCCACCATGTATTGCGCCATCTGCAGTGCAGGTCTTCCGTTCTGCCACATCGAGGTCACGATCTAGTTGCATCTCAGTGCAGACGGCCTTCTTCGACAAAGAGGCAGAAGATAATTGCGTTCCAGGAAAGAGAGTCCGACGTGGTATCCGACAACGTCACCGGTGGGGCCAACCAGGCCAGGGCATCTGCATCCAGCAGTAAGCTGTTCAGAAACGTTGCGCAACGCCGCCACATCGTCGACTCTGGGCTATAAAGGGAGCACGAGCTCCAACCAGTGCGTGGTAAAGACCCACACATCCTCGAGCCTAGGAAAGGGTGAGGGACTCATAGCTAACTTTGAAGATCCTCCCCTTGTTCACAAATCAACTCATTACAGCTAACATGCAGCGAGATAGAGCGTGTGGGACCAGAAGAGTTTGCGCCGCATGAGGGATCCAAGAAACCGTGTGGGTGTTGACAAAGCCCGTAGGTTGAAGGAGGTCCGCTGCAGCAGTCGTCTCCACTTGAGGGCTGCAGATCATCCATAAAATCGATGGCAAGGCAACTTAAGGTATTGGTCACGCTTAACTAATCAATACTCCCCTCAGGCAGCCCTTTACTAAATAGTCATAACTCGCGATTTACGTACACTAAGGGAGATGCCCGACGCCTCGCCTTATGTCAGCACACACCAAGCTCTGCCTCGGTATCACCGGCTCTTCGAAGTAGTAGGACCAAATCTCCACATAGGCGGTGCAGTAAAACCTGCTTCTTCCTATCGACATCTCCCTCAGTTGTCAAAGAACAATGCTTCTAGGTTGAAAGTGTATTGTAGCGCCGACAAGGGGCAAACCTATTGCACCGATCACCTAATTAGAGTCAGTTGTGTGAGCCTACCATTATACAGTGCTCACCATGTTGCATCATGCGGAAGACATACCAGTTTCTGGGTATCCTAAACGAGGCGTACAGACATAAGAAGAATTAAATGCCTGATTGAAGTCTGCAGGCAAATGTTGATCTCCAGTGAGGGCAGTCAGATTCCTGTAGTCGCAGAGAATTATCTGCATATTGTACGCTGTGCATACTAATTTTGATCATAGGTCATGACATCATTGGGATTGACCGTCCTCCTAATTCACACTGCAAAAAGATGGGTAAAGACGCTCATGTCGCTATTTAGCGGGGTCAAGGAGCGATAATCACTGATGTGCAGACCGATGTGGGATTCGTGAATAGGTACAATGAGGTCCCCTAGAAAGATGTCTGGGTCCCTCACTCTACAGGGGACATCAGGTCTCCACAGATAAAAGTCCAATTGGGCGCTAAGAGATATGCAAAGCGCAACAACTTTTAAGGGGGATGCCATTAGCGCCAGTTAACTTGTTAGTAGCTTCTTCTCAGATAGCATCAAGGACTTCATCTTCTTAAATATCTTAAACATTCCATGCCCTGTCAGCAACTGTATAAATATTAATTTTAATTTTAATGATCAGTAGCCTCAGTTGCACCGTTTTACCTAGGTTTCAGTCGGGATAATCCAACCTTCTTCAGAATAACAGTAATTACCTTTTGTCCATAGTGGACATCGTCAAGCTAAAACTACAAATCTATAAATTATCGTCAGACTGTAAAAACTTGTCTGAAACTGCCTCGGCAGCCACGAGTGCTGTACTGGAACTGACCGTAGCGTCATGAGGCCCGCCTAGGCAGACAACAATACCTTGCGCCTGCGCATAAACTGTGTGGTAGTTACTTGTCGGAACAAACCCGAACTTAACTCCTGACCTTGGATTTACTAGTAAAGTGAGGTAAAAGGTATAGCTGACAAAAGGGCGTATATGTTATCCTGTGCAGAACGTATTTAGATCGACTGTCTTAACAGTTATGAAGTGTTCATTGGTCATGATGTGAGTAAGACATCATGTGCTTACAAGTTATGGCCCACCTAGGAAAATTTTTGTACTTAATCACGAAGTTTAATCACCTATAGAGAACTTAGGAGTGGGAAGGATAATATAAAGCCAACATCGTCATTATTATGACTAGGTCTAGAAATTTTTAAGACGTAATTGTTAAGCACTTGCGTAGCTATGGTTACAAAGCATGAACATCCTATTGACTTAACACACAAATGGTCATGATTGAAATGAAGTCTATATCTAATCTGTAACATCCGGCAGTACAGGCCATATAAAATAGATGGTCATTATTCAAGATTAGTATATTTGACCTGAAATGGTCTAGAACCAAGTCAAAAACTAATTCATGTGCCTCATTGAGCTTCTTGGCGAAATTCTGGTTATGAGTGGCAGAAAACACTGTAGTAGGGGATAATATGGCGGGAATGGTGTATTCAATTTGCCTTCATGGAGGTGATCCACACACATACTGTAGGAACTGTGTGTGGAGCACTGACATCATAATTCGGACCTAGTGACCACTGCCATTGAACTTAGGGAATGACAGCGGAATTATGTTTAAAGCTAAAGTCAACACAGTTAATAACTATTGACCGACAGAGGTCAATTATGTTCAAAGCTAAAGTGTGAGTTTGCGAACATCGCTCCGGTCAACATACTTAAAATAATTGACCGACAAAGGTCAATATGTACGTAAAGAACTAGCCTAAATTATGGGAGGATGATGGGAAATGGTTAAATTATGATGTGATTTGATGAGCAACGGTCCAAGGACACCTTCAAACGTCACTGAGTAAGATCAATTCAAACTGATCCGCCTAGCCTGAACCAAAACTTCGTATCTAGTAGATTGTGGCAAGGTGACGTTACTCTCTCGTGATACTTATATGGATATGACTGCCATTAATTAAGTTAATAAAAACTTGTATATGACTAGGTGATGGCATCACTGTTGTCGTATACACATAGTATTGACCACAATCGGTCATATTGAAGTATTATGTGGTTGCACCTATATTCTGTAAAGGGGTAGTGAATGGTTACTACACGTACATGCTATTGGCCGACGAAATTATTATCCACTAATTAAATCAAGTGTTGAAACGGTTCTTAACTCTAGAATGTGCATACCGAATATTGGTTGACAATTGTGTGCATGTTCAAGGTGGTAATTTTAATCCCACCCTCCACCCCAAAGATTAGCTGCCGCATCGTTCACCTTCTACAGAGCCATGATTGTCAACTGCATATGGCTGGTGCAGAAAGCACAAGATGATCGAAGCTGTGCCATTCACAGTGATAAGGTAGTGGGGCTACATCTGGTGGACAGCGGCCACCCACGGTATTTACAGGCCATTCTGATTCCCCCTCTACATCATCCACCCAGGAAACAGAAGTACCACCAGTGCATTGTCCAGAGGTATAATCATCCGGGCGCCACTGCATACTGCTTGTTAACAGAGGGTCCAGGAATTGGAGGGGAAAGCGTCACAGGCTGTGGAGGTCAAACTGGTGAGTTAGGTGGGGCAAGAAGCACTCTCAACAGCAGTCCTTTCGCTATCGATGAATCGTCTGAGGGCGGTTCGCCGTCCCATGCGGCCATTCTAAGGAGACAGGCGTCAGATGGCCTATGACTACGTTTCCTGTGCTTCTTCCATTACCTCTGTTTTCGAACATATTGTTCCGTATCGGAGTGGAATCGGCTGCCATATAACGCCGCCTCAACTGGGAGGAAATCAGAGGTTGGTACGATGCTCGAGATGTGTATCGCTTCTGTAACATCGGTTCTCGGATGCTAATGGGAGACCGAGGGAGTCGTTTCCACCGGAGGTGATAGAGAGGGAATCTGAAGACACGTCATCGCGTCAGGGTTCTCGCAACGCTGACGGATGAAAAGCAATGTGGGCTGGTGCGTCCAACGCCTCGTAACAGCGGCATAGGTGGCACAAGGCACTGTACATGTCACAGGTGGTGCAACATATCCTACCGACGTCTAAGTTAGGCGTCTGTGGAGGTAGTCCGACTGTACGTGGCCCTCCTGGCCACAGTCCACTCAAGTTCGCGGCCGACGATCGCTCCATGCCGCCATTCATCAAATAAGAAGGCATGTGTTTCGTGAGTTCATCTTATGCACGCCATGTAAGATATGGCAGGTCTCAAATGATTTCTGTGATGAGACTGAGGACGTTTCAAAGGACGAAAGGCAGACATGACTCCGTCTTGCTGTTTCTCAAAAGGATTTAGAAAATACGCAGAGTATAGACGCCGAACTCTGGATGATCAACCAAAACATCTCCGACGTGGGCAGCAGGGTGTTTAAATTTCAGGCTCTGGGTAAAACGTGCCACAATATCAGCGCAAATGTCTTCGGTCCGCAGTTCAATGTGCATGAGGCTGCTCACGATGAAGAAGTGGATTCCTCCAACATCTTGAGGTACGCTTGCTCGAATTCGTGCATGTTCCACTTGAAAGGAGATCCGTGCGGTCGAACTGCGCTGCGGTACTGCAGGTCTAGAAGTGACACTAACGAGTATACGACAGCACTCCCGGGGACCGCTGCGCATCATGTCACGGCTCTGTGCCGACTGCTCGCTC
The DNA here is from genome assembly GCF_023897955.1 of Schistocerca gregaria. Taxonomy (NCBI): domain Eukaryota; kingdom Metazoa; phylum Arthropoda; class Insecta; order Orthoptera; family Acrididae; genus Schistocerca; species Schistocerca gregaria. Next base: position 28,399,303 of record NC_064924.1, on the reverse strand, counting down.
AGCCAGGAAGCCATACATAGTGTTGTTACCGGAGCGCGTCTGATTCGAAGCAGGCGGCCAAACCCCTCACTCGTTAGAGCCGTTGCTCAGATTTTCTCAGTGTCTGGAGTAGGGACCTACCTGTGTCACCCCAAGCTGTATATGGCGTAGGTAGGAATCTTAGCTGTTAGTAAAATTAGTTTAATTTCGTGTGTGGCTGTGGAATCATTCCCAATGCAATGAGCATACCATGACGTTTCCCCGGGCACGACGAACTTCTCCTGGTATTCACTTGTTAAGGACTAGGCAGCGGGCGCTTAATTCAAAAAAGGACATATTCACATTGCGTATTCGCCTCCGCGCCAGTTTCTTATATTATTTTAGGAACGTGTACCAGCTTTTTCCAGTAATAAACACTACCCTAAATATAGTTGAATGGTTGTCAGTCGAAATAGCGTCGGGCTGCAGTCTCAAAACCTCGTGGAATAAGTCGATTTCTTCTCTGTGTATTGGCCTTGCAACAGGACAGAGCGGTCCTGATAGAAAATTAATCCAAGTAATCAAGGGGAGAATGTTCATAAGTGAACGCTCTTGGATATGATCATCAGACACCATGCTTGAACACTCTCGTCCCCTACCACCGACACTTAGCAACACGAAATCAATCTTTAGATCAGACGGTGAAATGGAAGTTTGTGTAGCGGTGTATTTTAAATGCGTTCGATCCAACAAGGAAGCCCTTGAGCGTGCAGCCGCAAAAGGGCAATGACGCCCAACGTATTTTCTACCATACAATGGCAACAAGGGGCGGGACAGGAAGTATTCAGTGGTGAGCACACCATGTGGCTCTGGAGCGTAGTTGAACTGCTCAGTCGACGAGTAACTCGCAGCAGTGCTACAGTGCTAGTGGAGTTGACAGAAAGTAGTGCCATGGCAATGACAAACAAAGCAAACACTGCATTATATCTGCAACAACAGTTGCCGAAGTTGACATTTCGTCAAAAAGGAACCCAAGGAATTCCGCAAATGAGATAGAAGTGACAGATGAAATATTAGCGTTTCTGCAAGATGAGTTAGTGGAATGTGTGGTGTCGTATTTGCTATACTGTGTGGACAATGAAGACGGTGCGTACATTGAGAATATTCCTGCTTCGTAAGTAAAAGTGATACTGAAACAATGTCTAGCCATGTAGTTCTTCGTTGTCGGACTGTCAGCCACAAGTTATGACCAGGGACAATCATCAGTAGCACAGTAAAAGAAAATATTATGAACAGATTTATAACAAGTCCGCAGGATTTTTGACAGTTTAACACAGACGAATATTGAAGGAAGGACAAGGCACGTTGTTACAAAAACTGGTGTTTGCTCGTTTCAAGGATTCTCGATACAATTTACAGGATGTGCACGACAGAGATCTACTAGATTATGCATATCACACTGCGTGCGGCACAGACTGCAATGATTTCAAGGGAATCGTTGGGTGGTTGCAAAACTTCAAGCAGTACTACAGAATTGGGAGGCGGGAGATAACGAAATTTTAAACAAAGCGCCAACCTGACGATGCACTGTAAACTGCGGATTCGGCCCCCAAATTTGTGGATGAAATAAACAAATTTACCCCATTGTTCAGTAAGGAATTTGTTATCAACCCCGACCAATCCGAATTTGAAGAGAAAATGTATATGACAGTAATCCTGGAACTTGAAGGACCAAGAGAGTTGTATGAAGATCAACTAACATCAATGCCTTAACTCATTCGCATACAGTTATGCCGACTGTAAACCAGCATGGTGCGTTGGCTGGGAAGGCATTTATTGAGCTGCGAGAAGTTAGAATGCTCCGTCCTCTACAATTCTTTCTCTTGTGCGTAATCTAGCAAGATCAGTAGGGAATGTTTACGTCACAGCAAGCAAGAGTGAGAAAATGGGTGTAAGAGAAGTACAAGTATGGTATGAGCGCTGCTTTTGGCCAATAGCTGGTCAAGATAACTTGCTTTTGCTTGATTCCTGGGCTGCGTATAAAAACCATACCCCTTTAAAACAAACTATCCCTCCAGAAAAGTGTGCGACATTGCAGTTCATACGACACGGAATCTCTGGACAAAATCAGCCTCCGAGTGTTTTTATTTTCCGTTTCTGTATGACATATAATCGCACTAGCTGCGGCATTGCCTTAAAGGATAACCAGTTTCACGATAAGCTCCACGACAGACTGTTTCACATTCGGTTGCCCGACATCACATTCCGTCAGTTGTTATCACCCCGTTACACCAGTGGATTCCTTAAAAGTGAGCACCTATCTGAACGTCCTGCTCGGTTTGTGACTCCCAAGGAGTTCGCCTTCAGTCAGGATGGTTAAAGCACCACTTCCAAATGGCTCTTACTAAAGACCTCGCACTCAGGGGCTGCCTCGTAAATGATAACTGAATAGTGTGGATCTGAAAATGCGTAAATCTAATCTTTCGACATGCGTTACCACGTTGCATTACAGGGAATCTAAACACAAGTAATAAAATTTAAAATTGAGAGGTACTGCAAAAAAAGTTGATAAGGGATTAAATTTGTGGCTAGTCCTTGCCAGAATAACAGATGTGATTGATGATACACTTGTTAACATATCCTAGACAAACAGGGGAGAAAATTTAGGCTAATGTGTACCATAGATGAGGTAGAGGACATTTCTTTTAAGATTTTTGTTCTGATTTGGCGATATCTTTACCAGCTGCTCCTGACAGCAGCGTAAAATCGAAGCGTATTAGGGGCCACTGTTGGGCGTGAGCGGTACGTGCCACACAAACTTTGAGTTCCCTCTCCGGATATTCGCGGCAGAAACTCACAGACCTCGGCAGGCATGTGGAGAGTGACGTTGTCTACCTGTTTCGTCCGGCACAGCGAATTACAGTACATGCCGATTATTGCGGCAGCCACACGCTTGACTACCGCTGGCCACTACTTTCTCCCATCTTTCGAGCAGCATATGAATTCCATGGCGGAAGATCTGGGCGTCTTTTAAGAAGATGCATAAATCGATCCAGTTTTACAATTGCAGGTCAGCCAGGCCGTGTGAAATTGATGGAAGAAGTTATGGTCGCGGGTGGGGCAGGACTTGCAATTTCAAAGATTTCAAGTATGTACTGACGTGTTTTGCAACATGGTGTAGAGCATTGTCATGCATGGCGTCGTTCACGCCTGTCATTGCATTGTGCCGTTTATCTTTGAGTTATCGGCTCAAACGCTCAATTTCTTTTGAATAACGATCTTCTGTGTGCGTTCCGTTCGTTTCATTAGCTTCGAGAACATTTTCTCTTCCACCGCCATGCCGGTCGCCGGCGTCAAAAATCACGGTAATTCAAGCGTTGAAATCATTGTCTGCACGTTCTTTGACTAATAGGTGTCTCACCATAGGTCTCATCCAGCATTTTAAGAGACTCAGACGCACATTTTTTCTTATTAAACCAGCAAGGTTAAAACTTCCTGTAAATGAATTGGACTCTTAAATTGATGTATTCAATGGAGAATAACTAAATGATGCAATCACAAATCAGCTAATCTTTTCATGGTGTTATGTTAATGCATGCTTACGCTTATTCTATGACATTTACCACCTACCACCTGCACCAGCACTTACCGCTACAGCCATCTATTGTAAAACGAGGGAGGCAAAGTTGTATAACTAATAGGTGTATGAGTTTCCACTAGACATAATGATACACCAAAAGTTATTTCACTCTGATTAATCACTTGAAATCAGTCATGAGTCATATAAAATACTGGAATTTACTTGAAAACGCATCATCCAGCCTTTAAATTACAAATGTGTAGTCAATAATGCCTGCTTCACAACTGACTATATTGAATTCCTAGTAATGTTCCATGTCATAAAATTGATTTATCCATAGATTCCATTTTTGTTTGAAATGAAAAATCGTTTCCACCCTATCTCTAAATACTGAGAAGTTAAAACAGTTCAGATACACTGAGTGCCAAAGAAACTGGTATAGGCATGCGTATTCAAATACAGAAACACGTAAACAGGCAGAATACGCCGCTGAGGTCAGCAACGCCTGTATAAGAGACGTATCTGGCACAGTTGTTAGATCGGTTACTGCTGCTACAATGGTAGATAATCAAGATTTAAGTGATGTTGAAGTGGTGTTACAAGCAGCCCACGAGCGATGGGACACTGCTTCCCCAAGGTAGCAATGAAGTGGGGATTATCTCGTACGACCATTTCACAAATGTGCCGTGAATATCAAATCTCCGACATCGCTGCGGCCGAAGAAAGATCCTGCAAGAACGGGACCAACAACGATTGAAGGGAATCGTTTAACATGACATAATTGCAACCCTTCTTCAAATTTTCCAGGCCATCAACAATGTCACAATGCGAACCATTCAACGAAACATCATCCATAAGGGCTTTCGGAGCCGGAAGCCCACTCATGTACCCTTGCTGACTGCACGACACAAAGCTTTACACCTCGCCTGGGCCCATCAACACTGACATTGGACTGTTGAAGACTGGAAACATGTTGCCTGGTCGGACGAGTCTCGTTTTAAACTTTACCGAGAGGATGGACATGTACAGGTATGGAGACAACACCATGAATCCGTGGACCCTGCATGTCAGCAGGGGACTGCTCCAGCTGGAGGAGGCCTTGTAATGATGTAGGGAGCGTGCAGTTTGAGTGCTAAGGGATCCCTGATTCGTCTAGATACGACTCTGACAGGTGACATGTATGTAAGCATCATGTCTGATCACCTGCATCCATTAATGTCCATTGTGCTTTCCGACGCAAATGGGAAATTTCAGCAGGACAATGCGACACCCCACACGTCCAGAATTGCTACAGAGTAGGTCCAAGAACTCTTCTGAGTTAAAACACTTCCTCTGGCCACCAGACTCCACAGATACGAGCATTATTGAGCATATTTGGGATGCCTTGCAACGTGCTGTGCACAAGATGTCTCCAGCCCCTTACGGATTTATGGACAGCCCTGCAGGATTCATAGTGTCAATTTCTTCGAGTATCTCGTCAGAAGGCAAGTGCAACATCGCTTCTTACCGGTTGGTGATATAACTGCGTTCCAAAGATATGTCTTTCGGTGAAATGTAGTGTAGAGTTATGTCAAGCATTTCAGGCGCCCTTCAATGGTCACGAAAAATTAAAGCAGCTTTCGATCGACATTGAAAGATTTTGCTTATCTACATTTCCAATTTTTGAACGAGTGCAAAGACGACATATAACTACAATGGCAAAACGTGTACTTCACATGAAACAACTAGAGACATTGATGATGTATATGAGTCGTAGCAGTTGGAAGATCACGTAGCATAACCATCTAAACATGACGGGTGTCATATTAGCTAACATTAGAACAGAGTAAGCTACGAATGGAGGTTAGTCATGATGTTCAAAGGAAACTGGGCAATTGCTGTTTTGTCCCTCCATTGTTAGTAAAAATACTATTGCAAACAGGCAGCACAATAAAAAAGAAATGGGCAATTTGAACTACTGTTAGCAACTAATTTGTGACGCCTAAAGCATGATTGTGAACTCCCTAATTAATTGCCACGATGCTTATTGCACTTCTAAATTGTTTTATAACTGCACAATATATATGTAGGAAACAGCTGAGATTTCACCCCCAGCTGAGTGTATGAATAAAGTAAAACCTGGACAAATACCACTTTAGAGAGGAAGGGAGAAGATAATAACACACCCACACACACGCAGACACAAACACGCACACACACCTATTGTTTACATAAAGAGTCACAACATTAGTTACGCGTTTAAAATGTAGATTAAAATATGCAAAAGGTGGAATTACAGCATTTCTGTGTCTAAAACGTATATCATAGAATGCTGCAAGATTTTTAGTAATGTATCACCTCACCAAGCATTATTTCAGGAAGGAAGGAGATAATGTATCACCCTCTTCGCCAGAAAAATATAATTGACGATATTCGCTGGTTAATACTGCCATTTATTGCATTTAATAGAGGCCTTGTCGAGGTCATGTACAAAAAACAACCTTCCAAGGAAGGCAGCAACATTTACTTATCGGAGCTATGGTGCCCATGACCCCTTAAACGATTACAGACTTTTTTGCGTAAGCAGCTACTAAACAATACAAAAATTTAATCGTCATGCTCCGAAATACGAGATGTAGAAATATCATAGTCAAATAGAAATAACTTATCAAGTACAATTTTAGGAGGGAAGAAGATGTGTTGATGAGATCTTGATTGTTTTGTAACAATTAAACTATATATTTTCGTAATACGCAAATATAAGTTCATAATGCTCCGAATACAAGATATAAACAAGACGAAAGACAATTCCACAAAAGTTTCCACATGCAGAGAGAAACTTCGATATGTCTATTCGATCGTTGCAGCAAAATAGAGTTATTTAACAAAAAGGAAATGACTTTCAGTACATAAAAACACACATGTTGTGTATTGGAAAACGCAAATACAATTTCAGTTATAGATCTCAAACCACGACTGAAATTCTAACTTTGCTCCAAAATAACTCTATACTACATTTTAAAATATGTAAGTTTTCATGGACAAAACACATGTTCCACTGCTATCATAACTTAATTGTTCTATAAGATTTTAAAAAAATAGAATGCCTTTATGTTGGCACTTGTAATAGAAACTTATAAATTAAGTACATAAAACTTATAAATTAAGTATAACCAGCACTTGGCATGTGTACCTCATATTGCAGGGGATAATGGATCTTCGGATTAAAGATTTCCATTATCAAAACTGTCTGCATTACTTATCAACTTATAGGTTATTCGATGTGTTTAATTCAGTTTTTGAACTATGCAACAAAGAAACCAAAATACTTAAAAATTTCTTCTATAACGTTACAGAGCACACATAGGTGTATAACTAATGAGCTAATGTGTCGACGAAAATTACTAAAGGTAATCTGGTCAGTGGATTTTGTTGACGTATAACCTGCTACGAGCTTCCCTGTTGCAGGGGAAGGCCGACATGCCTTTGCCTTTAGTGTTTGGTCAGAGGATTCCACTCCTAACCAAAAAGTGATTTTGGTCAGTTTTGTTTCTACCTAATGTCGTGACCTTTATCGATTAAGAATGAAGGCAGCTGCTCGACCTTCTTGAATAGCTCCACAAAGATCTCGAGATGCAGTGCACTGTGCATGTTCATTCTGTGCGTATTTCTCGATAGACCTTTTTCCTTTTGCTTATCTACAAATAAAACACAATAAAAGCAGTAAGTTCGAAAATGAGCAACGGCGAAATTTGACTCTGTCACTGGACACCATTCAATAAGTGCTTCACTGCCACTGATTGTGGGCGGTGACGTGCTGATATCCTGGCTAGCTGTCCACGGATGATTGAGTTTTCGGGTGGTGAGAACACAAAAACGTTCCCACGGTTTTTGTAAGTGGCTCTTGTCAGGACTGTGTATTTACACTGATGAAGGCCAGTCGCAACATAGGCTGTAACTTTGGTATACGAAACCAACAGGAAGATGCAGTCACATATTAAGTACGTCTACTGAAGATAAAGATGGCCGTGGAGGCGAACAACTGCTGTTTGTATGTATGGTTTTGACTCAGTGTTGTACTCGTAAGCGCGTACGTGACGTAGCCCAGTGCCTTCAGTAAGCAGCAGGTGACACACAACCGCGCCGTTTCCTGTATTCCACGAAAGCATCGCCACAGTCAGGTCCCACCGTATCGACTGCCAGTATCGCGTAAAGCGGCGCAGTGCTGCGTGTACTTTTACCAGCGGCACAGGGGAGGTTACTGTGAAAACAGTGAACGACCACACGACAGCCACGTACACACACACACACACGCACACACACACACAGCCACCACCAGACGCCAGCTTCGCTCTGCCACTCTGGGACCCAACACAGCGCAAACAGAGCTGCCCGACCAGCAGTAGGCCGGGGGCAGCGAACCCCCCCTGCCTTTGTTTGCTCTCTCCATAAAATCGAGCACACAGCCGCCACATCTCATCAGCCGCCATCACGCACACACGCCTCACCACTCGCCCAGGGCTGCTTGCAGGCCCAAACAAATTTTATTCCTGAGGTACACTAGTATTTTGTATTTTATGTTCTTTATACACTCAGGAGTTCTGAAGAAAGGAAAATGCTTATTATTATTAAAACTGTTATTTTGTTAAGCAAATATTTCAGTCAACAATGTGTGTGCCGGCCGGAGTGGCCGAGCGGTTCTAGGCGCTACAGTCTCGAACCGCGCAACCGCTACGATAGGAGGTTTGAATCCTGCCTCGGGCATGAATGTGTGTGATGTCCTTAGGTTAGTTAGGTTTAAGAAGTTCTAAGTTGTGAGGGGACTGATGACCTCAGAAGATAAGTCCCATAGTGCTCAGAGCCATTTGAACCATTTTTTGAATAATGTGTGTGTCAACAGGTGTACAGCAGACATAATAAAAGGACACATCGAAGTTGACATACTTCTACACAGATAACAACAAGAAGCGTGTACTGATACTAATTACCAGTAAAAAATAGAAGACTCTCTTATGAAATCGTATGTAATGTTTCGAAATCGACGTTTCGCATGGCGATCTTCCTCGCACTTTGAATATTTGACAATCGTGAAAGACATGACAAGAGAATGCATAACGTACACGCAGAATACTAAGATGGTTACGTTATTTAAGAAAGAAGAAAGAAGTTGTCCTATACAGTGTAAACATTAATGAAACCAACAAACTGCAGGAACGGATCCTGTCTGGGAATGGAGGAATAAACATCCTATGAATATGTGTCCGAAAATGCGTCTTTACCACGCTAAATGGCGCTGACCACGTGCCGAGTGTTCCTTGCGTGTTGGAGGCCGTGTGACTGACGCAGCGTACTGTGAGCAGCAGAATGGTCTTTTGTTTACGTCGGGAAGAAGCCGAGATGGTGTTTGTGTAGTGCCAAGTAAATGGAAACGGTTGAGAGGCAGCACGGTTATATCACAACAAGTACACTCACAGACACCACACAACATCACAAAACATTTCAGTCCCTTTTGATGGAGGACAGCAATCAGTCGTCCTTTCCTTTCAGGCTTTGTTAAAGCAAATCTGGATTTCGGATAGTACCTAGCCAGTATCAATGCTAAAAAATACAAGAAGTACATAGTCAGGCGATAGTATAAAAAGTTACAACTCGTGGCACAATATATCCCTGCTACATTGGACGTTGTTAGCGCTTCTATCAGAATTCATTCAAGAGTAGTAAACAAGGAGAACTTCGCGAGAACACATCGGTCGGCTATGTGGCGCCCTCTATATAAACTGCGCAACACGTAACATTCACAGAAAAAAAAGTTATGGTCAAATTTGCATAGAAATAACACAAAATAATATACAAGTAAAATTATTTACTTTGCTGCATGACTTTCTGCCACATTCAATAGTAAACACAGAAGATGTAAAATATGACAGAAGCACTCGTTGTGAGCCAACTGTTTTGTTATTCTTTAAAACAAATAGGTAACTTCAGACTGCTAAAAATTTTAAAAAAGCATAAAGCCTTAGGAGGTACATGAGGTATGCGGCGACTATTAGAACAGAGTTAATTTAAATATTTTATCTTTTGTCCTACTTTTCCGTTTACGTAACCATCCCGACAATATATGTGATTCATCTTATTTAGTGAAAAGTTCATAGATAGCACCAAACGTCAGCAAGATGGACAGTTAGTGTGACTTGCCGTTTTGTTACGGTTGCGGCGCCATTTCAAACGGATAATAATTATAAATACAACAAAATCAATGTACCGAATTGCTCTTATTAACAATTTAGATGCATCTACACCAATGTAACATGGAAAAAGCCCTGAAGGTTCAATATTATATCCATCGTACTCGTACAGTATTATGTTAATGGCTGCTACATATTGGCAAGAAGGCAGGAGTTTTTTTGGGCGTTTGTGTCCTTTCAGACAGACTGACGTACAGAGAGGCAGAGGAGTGCGAGAACACCACATCTGGAGGACTAGGTTCTACAGGATATTGAGAGAAAACATTGTAAAAGCTCCAGGCAAGCGGCCCGTAACGTTCTGTAAGCCAAAGCACAATTATGCGTATCCTGAATTAAAACCGCTGCTATCACTATCACCTGCGACAGGTGCACGGATTATCAGCAGCGGATTTCCCTCTACGGGAAGGATTTTTTCGACGGCTTTTGCACCAGACCATCACAACTATGGGATTTCTGTCCTAAGTCCTCTTCACCGATGGGTAAACTTTACCAGAACTGGCATTATCAATCTGCATAATCGTCGTCCGTGGGTTGCAGATAGTCATCAGGAAATAGTTGAGGCGTCTCATCAGCATCGGTTCAGCACCATTGTGTGGTCAGGGATTCCTAACGACCACATACTTGGACAGGTTATTATCCCACAACGCCTTGACAGAGGAACATACGTGCATATCCTGCAGAGTACCTTGCCTGGCTGCTCGAGAACGTGCCTTAGACTGTACGACAGATTACGGGGTTTCTGCACGACGGAGCACCACCACACTTCCTCCTTACAGTTCGCCGACACCTCAACAACATCTTCCCCGGGCGTTGTATATGATGCAGAGAGCCCATAGTATGGCCTGCTAGATCATCGTACTTAAACCTCCTGGTTTCTTACTTCTGGCGGCACCAGAAAAGCGTTGTGCATGCTGTGTAATTTCCTTCTGTGCAGACTGTTCAACAGCATGTTCACTACCCCTGCGACGCTATTCGGAGAGAGACAGGAACGTGCGAAAAAGTATGGCAATCCATGAAGCGACCTGTGAGGCCACTTTGAATGTTTGTTGCGATATGGATGCGATGCAGCTCTGTAGTGTGTTCCCGAAAATTTTTCTGTCGTCGCACGCATGCTATTCATTTCCGGACATATTCATGGAAGGTTTTTTCTTCCATTTCGAGTCCCTGCAGTTTTTCTTTTTTGTTAATGTCCACCCTGTAAAATGGCCAGTAATGCCTCCGAACGATTTGTGTGAAACTCCTCCGGTCTACATACACTGATGCCTAAAATTAAAGCAACAAACCGGAATTTTGGAAGGCTGCGTTTATTTTGCCACAAAACAGTGTAAATTAGTGATAGCAAAGTAGAATCAATGTAAAGAACATAGAACGTAAACAGCAATATACATAACGGTAGACAAAGGTATTCTATTTGCAGACGCACTTCTGTAACTGGTTAATGCGCTCAGTGTGGAGTGTGACTACCTCTGGCAGCAATACCGGCGCGACGACGACGGGGCATGTCGTGAACGACGCCGTCAACACCATGTTGAGGCAATAACGCCCATTATTCCTGGAGAGGTGCTCGAAAGTCTGGAAAGTTATTGGTGGATGCTGACATGATGCAACCTGTCTCCCTAGTTCACCCCAGACAAGCTCTATGGGATTCAAATCGGGCCACGTCGGCCACGTCGTGCGTGCATATCTTCGATTGCCAAGAAAACATCAACCACTCTTGGTCTATGAGGTCGATCATTATCGTCCATCAACACGAAGTCTGGGCCCGCACCACCTAGAGACAACCGCTCATGAGGTTTCAAGATATCGTCACGATATCTGACAGCTGTTTAACTTTGCCGATTCACCCACACAATTCCACTAGGAGGTGTTCATGTGGTCAACATAATCGTTGCCCACAACATGAGGGATTCTGCTCGACATCGGCCTCTTTCCATAATGTTTGGGCCACTGTTCGACCGCCCAGCTGGCATGTTGGCGACTCCCTTCTAGACGTTCTCTTCTGTGAAGACGCATCAGAGGTACAAATAACAGCAGATCTCCAACAATAATGGCCAGCTTGCCAAAGCATTTTGTACACCGTTTGTCTCGATACAACACGTCCAGTGGATGCTGCGAGGTCAGATGCCAGGTGTCATGCAGTACTAAGGAGGTACTGTCGTGCCTTTACATCTAAATAACGCTCTCTTTCTGATGTCACACGAGGTCAGTGCTGCCCTGGTCTTTGCGGTACTGTTTCGGTCTCTACAAATTGTTGCCACTTCCGAGAAACGACAAAACGATTCACATTAAACCTCACTAGTATGCTGCTGTTCTGCTTCCATTCTTTTTATGGCGCTGCACCGCAGAGAGTGCCGTCGACGTCTTTTTTGTACCATACTGCACTGTCGGTGCCTGTATGAACAGTGATTGTGGATGTGAGACTACGCGGCAAAGACTACCCAGTTTGATAGCTGCCCTGACGTCATCGTTCATGTTGTTGTTCGTTCACCGGAATGCCATTTTCCGTGCAGAACACGGTCCTACGAACATCTGTTGACAGTTTGTGTAATTTTACGGTGAATTAGACACAGGACGGCGAAATAGTGGTCCGTTGCTTTAACTTTGGACACTACTGTATTTGCAGCACTCTGCCGCCAGAGGGGTCCGAATAGTAGCGTGTAACATGGCAGTGTGTGGCGTAACTAACTAAGTGCGTGAGAAACACAGTTTCTAAGTAGATAAGTTGGTCCACGCCTGGAGCATCCTCGTGTTCTCTGAAGACAATGTCAGATCACACACCATCGTTGCGGCATCTACAACAAACGGACACCTTGCGTGTTCACTGTCACACAGTCCCGACTTGATCCATCCGATTTTCATTCGTTTCCAAAATTTGAAGAGCACGTTCAACGATTTCCCTTTGATACTCATGAAGATTTGCACACAAAGGCGATGTTGTAGCCCCATCAACGATGTCAAATTTTCTACACTGGCAGTTATCAACTAACTGGTCTCATTCTCGGAGGAATGTGTTTGTTGCCCGGATGACAAGTTGAGAAACGGATATGTACACATGACGAATACAGATCTAGAACGTTAATAACGTTTGTTTTATTAAGAAAGCCTTAACAGTTTTCACACAAAAGCTCCAGCAGGAGTCGATACTGTTCAGCACGCTCTGAAAGCTGGACTCTGGTTTCGGCTGCGGATTGAGCAATACTTTTATTATCACTGTACCTACCACACAAACGACCAATTTAACAAGACACAAAACACTACTGTAAAAATAGAGATACTTTTTAGTCCAAAAAATGTGAAAAGGACTTGAAAAACACAAAAATCTTCTTGCAGTAATAACAGTAACTAATACAAAACAATTCAATGTGGCCCCAAACTGGCAAACCAAATAACAACGCAACACATTATAATATACTGCCTTTGATCTTCAATAGTTATGACTGTACTACTTACTATACCAGAAAATATTCTCTTATCTATAGTATACGACTAGGTAAAATCGCTACGGGTTACTGCTAGCTACCTCCAATCAGCAACACATCAACTATGAATGTACTACTCGACTACCCAAGTTAGTAAGTCAGCAGTCCACCAGTTACATACACACTCCTGGAAAATGAAAAAAAGAACACCTTGACTCAAGTGATTGAGACGTGCGCCGGACACTACGAGAGTGCGGCTAATGCGACGGCCAAGCGCGCAGCGCTGTGGACAGCCCAGGGACCACGCTGTCAGCAGTGCAGTGCTGCAAGCTTCGCAACAGCAGCTCACCTCCAGAACCAGTAGCAGACAGTTTGCCGAGTTATTCGGAGCTCCGTTAGTGTCTGCAACATTGTTTGCATACTGCGACGGCGCGGACGTGAACCGCTCGTGCAACTGACGGAGTATGAGCGAGGACCTATTGTGGATCTGCGGGAGGCTGGGTGAATTGGGCCACACGTGTGGGAGAGGTCTCCGCACCGCATCGATGTCGCCAGTGGTCTGCGGTCAGCATGAGGCGCACGTACCCGTCAGCCGGCGTCCGCGAAGCGGCGATGCACGGACCTACACCAAGACCGCCCCTTTTCACGAAAAACCGTAACGGATCCCGCAGCGATTTCACAACAAACTAGAGACACCGCTTCTCCGGTAAGCACGGCTTGTGTGTGCGTGACGTCAGAGCGTGTTCCACTCGCGCTCCAACATCGAGCAGCCTGCCTCCAGTGTAGTCGCTTATACAATGACGAATGGAGACCTGTCGTCTTCAGTGGTGAGAGCCGCTCCTGCTTTGGGCCAATGGCAGCCGTACATGTGTGGCGTATCGTGCAGGCCAGCGCCAACGCCTGGAGCGCATACGACAGAGGCAGGCAGAGCCGACACCCAGCAGCACAGTGTAGGCAGCCGCGTTTTACAGCCGCTGTTCTCTTCTGCTCATCCTAGAGGGAACATTGGACACTGCACGCTACATCCAGAACAACACGCAGCACGTCGTGCTACCGTTCGTGCACCAACAAGGCGATGTGTTTTTCCAACAAGACAATGGACGCCCACATGTATTCTGTACACCATACGTGCTCTGCAAGCTGTACGTCAACCGCCCTGGCCAGCACAGTCTCCAAATGGTTCAAATGGCTCTGAGCACTATGGGACTTGAATTCTGAGATCATCAGTCCCCTAGAACTTTGAACTACTTAAAACTAACTAACCTCAGGACATCACACACATCCATGCCCGAGGCAGGATTCGAACCTGCGACCGTAGCGGTCGCGCGGTTCCAGACTGATGCCCCTAGAACCGCTCGGCCACACCGGCGGCAGCGCAGTCTCCACATCCGTTTGCCATTGAACATACTTGAGACTGAATGAAACGTCACCTGGTACGTCTGCAAGATTATCAGGATGTCTGGCCTAATTGAGGCAGCAGGTGGAAATTGCATGGGAGGCCATTCCGCAAAACTACATTCGTCTCGTCTACTATCGTCTCCAGAGGAGAATTACAGCCTGAATTGCTGCGAAACGAGGCTATACAGGATAATTTCTAACGGTGACATTTCCACATTCGCTGTCGACCGTAATCAGATGCGTATTGCCCTGTCTGTATGCGCGTTTCTTGTATACGTCCTCAAGAGCATTTTAATAAAAATTTTCCTCTTCTATGTCGACACTTTCTTGGCGCTTTTTTCATTTTTCAGTAGTATTTAAGGAATTCATTCATGTAAGAGAACATAGTAACTCACAATACACATGAATGTACCACAGAATCAATAAAAAGATCTGTACTTAATGAACATAAACCACAGAGTGTGGAAAAATATTTTAAATTACATTTATCTTAACACGATCACCCACACTACGCCTACTGATACGAAGCGACTCCACACGATGTTCATTAGCACTGCTCCGCGTGCACTGGCGGCGACAGGCCGCAACCCAACCCTCACAACGTCCTGACTACAAGTGACTTCACTTGATAGATTTTTGCACATAACTCTGTGACTCAACATGAACACAATACCCAGGACATCAACATAGACTCAAAGCCAGTTAGTTCTGGAGTGCACTTCAGGTGTAAATGGTTGCGATAACGTACTCGACCTGTCAGCAACAAATATTGACGAGTAAATAGGGAGCACCATGATGGATACAGGGATTAAACACAACAAGGTCCTTGTAGCGAAATTGCATCAAAACCTACCAAAAATAAACGTAAAACATATCGATTTTAAAAAGCAGACAAAAACTCGATTTTCGCCTTCCTAAGAGAAAGTCTTTATTCTTCCCAGGCTAACTACGTAAGAGTAGACCGCATGTGGCTTAAATTCCAAAAATCGTTTCGACAGAAATTAAGAGCTTTATACCACATAAATTATTCGGACATGGAACTGATCCCCCAGTGTACATAAAACAGGTCGAAATACTGTTGAAGAAACAGCAAAAAGAAAAAGCATGACAAGTTTATAAGAACACAAAATCTCTGAGATTGGTGAATTTTTTCAGGAGCTAGAAATTTATCGTGAATTTCAGTGCAAAGTGCTTTTAATACTTTCTTACTTTCTGCAAAGATACTCTGTAAATAAGTCTGGCAGAAAATCCTAAGAGAATCTGGCCGCATGTAAAGTGCAGTAGTGGAAAGTCACAACCACTGGACGACTGCTCTGATGATGTTGCCGATGACTGTGTCACTAAATGAGAGTTGCTGAATGTTGTGAGCAGGCGAAACTACTTTTTCCGAGCCACAACTGCGAGTTCTTTGATTGCTCGGTCAGGTGGCACATCAAACTAAAACACATGAAATATTAGTTCGTTTTATTAAATTAATGAATAAAAAATTTAGTTACCTTTGATACACGTCTTTGCCATAATAGTACTGAATAATCTGCAACAATCATGGACTCTCAAAGCGTCATTTGATGCATTAAGTAAGGAAACGTTGTTTTGTGGTACAATGTTCAACATTAAGTTAATGTGAAACTAAACTGCTCGTTGGCCCTAGAACATGATGCTGACTCTCACTGGGCTGAGCTGTCGCTAGCTCGACACTGTATTGGCCTCAGTGTGAGGGCGCTGCTATACCAAGAGGGTAGGTGTGGTCTCCAGGACCGCCTCCCACACGTCGCTGCGCACTGCAGCGAGCCCTCGCTGATGTCTGTGGTGCCAATTCACGTTGCCAAATTTGGTGTGATAACGGGATCTCTTCCATACGATCCCGCTCCCTCTCAGAATTAGTGGTAAAATGGCTCCAAAACTGAACACAGATCAGGCATACCAACAGGAAGAAGCTGTACTGAACAGTGAAAAACAATTTAAAACAGCAAAATAGAAACAAATAACTGTCTAGGTCAAGATGTGCAATATCGAACGGATTCCAATAACCTCGGCGTCGTGATTGAGTAGTCCGTCACGGTAACTCAGTGTGTTGGGTCAGAGGGTTAGATGCCCTCTGTAGTAGAAAACTGAGCTAATGGATAGACGATGAACTTGAACAAGCATCATGGGATGTCCGCCCCGTACAAATACAACCACCAATAACGAACAAAATGAGATCAACAAAAAAAGAAGAAAAGTGGTCACTGGGTTTGACTGCAAAGCAGGAGATCCGTGTTAAAATCTTCCTCGTGTCCCATGCTTTTCCCACAACATTATGAACTTTCCTTCCAGTCTGTTCTCCTTGTATAGTCTTGGCAATTCTCATAGTACACATTGGTTATAGAATATGAGTCATGTAGTGAGAATATATTGGAAGCTGTCTCTTCCTATAATCATAAATATAAGTCTTAGTCACGCTAAATGTTATTATTTTTATGTTACGAAAAGTATAACCTTCTCAATAAGCTTCAAATCGTGAACTACACTCTTAATTTTATATATGAATTAGTGAATTTACTGGTGCCACTTTTGTTGCTTATGCTTGTGCTCGCTTTCAAAACTCAAATTAATAATCAATTGATTTAGTTAGATTGAACCTTAAATTTCTGGTGTACCTATGCACCACCATAATAAATTAAGAACAGTGAATAGTTGAGCGAGTATGATGAGAACAGTGGCATATTTAAGTTAACAAAATAATGACAAGTTTTATTAATCCTTTCGTAACTACAACTATCTGATAAAGCTTATACAAAAATCACAAACACAAAGCAGGAAAGAAACGCTGATTGGCAGATCCTATATTCGTGTGGAAGCTATACAAATTCTCCACTGAATTAATCCGTGCTACAATGCAGTCTTAATGCACTGTGCGGCACGACTCTATTCAAATGGAATCATCTTCGGACAAGTGTACTACATGTTACGGTTCACCTGAGAACAGGGAACTGTTAATATCATTTAACAACCCTCTATCGGAGCAGCAATATTTTACCTTCCACCTTGAATCAGGCGGCAGCAGAAAATCATAAAAAAATACCAACTGTTTATAGTTGAAACCCTGAAATGATGATTAATACAGAAAAAAATACGTGCCTTGCTATTTTCCTCGATTTAAACAACGTTACTACTAAGATTGTTTTGAAAAATATGTGAGTATTGTCGATAATTAATCGCTCATCTAAAAGACATAAACTAATCATTTTACAAGTGGTGAAGCCGTATTGTTGGCGCTGTATGTCAGTGTTTCGTTACTTTCCCAACACCACTCATGCACCGTTATGAACTAAGCCGGCACAGCCTGCACATTCATACTCCAAGCTCCCACACCATGCAACACTTTCTTCTAATTTTATTCTACCCATTACCAAGTCCAGCTACCTCTAACCGTTTCTACTTTATACTAATCTGGGCTTAGATACTTCTCCTGATGCCAAATTGTTGGATGGTGGCCCTGATGCAGATGTATGGCGCAGAATCTGGGTCGAATGCCGCCCACTGCCATCTGCACACTCCTTACTAGGCAGTCAGGATAGGTCAGACGCCGGCATGAATTCACCTTTCCCTCTAAAACCGACCAATACCTCTCATAAATCGAAGTACAGGCATCATCAAACAACAGTTGCTGCAGAGAGTTAAAATTACCATTTGCTTATAATTCGTAGTGCTTAAGCATTTGTGGTTAGCCTTTTTTTCTGGTCCCATTCGCTATTCCCTTCCTGTTCATCTAAAAACGTACGGCCGTGTAGCGCACTCCACGTGCTCACGCCATGTAACACAAAACTTCGGCGAAGACGCGCTTCTGGCGCTGGTGATCCACGATCGGCATACCACAAGGCAAGATCATCGCACTCCTGGCAATAATCCATAAGGGATAACCACAGGCGTAAAAGTACCACCAACGAAAAATATCACATCACAGGCGATTATCCGCAAGTGTAACCACACTCGAAAATCACCAACGTGAACACCTGGTTCCACTGCCGATAATGCTAATAGAACCACAGCGAGAAGAAAAAACCATATTCGAACATCAACACGCCTCTGGTGTGGACAACCCATGTCCTCATCGCAGGATACCCCTACCGGTATTGGTGGCATGACCAAAATCACACCAAGATCCACAATCCGATCGCAAATCGTCTTCTGTGGCAGCACACTCCGAATGGTGGAACAGACCGTGCACACGCCCCAATGGCAATGCACACAATATCGACAGAAGAACCCAAACCATTACTACATTCCGAGATGAATTCTGAGAAGAATTGTGCCTCCAAGGCTGATGCAATTGTTTATGAACCAAATGTGAAATTATCACTTTGTTCTAACACATCCTTTGTTGTGGGCTGACGAGCTACTAATACAGCAATGTTCAAGCGTTGAACCAAACAGTTTTATGATAAACCCCGAGATTTCCGCTGAGAAATCGGCACATTCCTATCCACGAAATAAATTTTTATCTATATCCATGAGGTGATATCAGTATGTCTCAAAGTTGCGGTAAATTATCGAAGTACAAATGCTGTATAGAAAACTACAAATGCCTCAGGAGAAGATATTACAATAATAAATCATCCAAAATACGAAAGTGCGAAGAAACAAAGAACAATATGTACGATTACGTAAATGAATTGGAAACAAATGATTCTTAACACCAGTTTGATGATATGAGCAGGCCGCAGCGGCCGACTGTCAGTTGCTGAGTGCACTTCAGCTGCAGTTTCTGTTTGGCGGGTCAGGTGATGTGATTTTCAACACTTCATCCTGGCGACCATGCCGCGGACTCCTCCTACCAATCCCTCCATTGTTCCTCTTTTGCCCTGAGTTCCAGACTGGCTGCATGAAGTGAGTAGAATTTTGCTTTTCCCTACTGCTGCTATTTCTGGTTCAAATGGCTCTGAGCACTATGGGACTTAACATCTATGGTCATCAGTCCCCTAGAACTTAGAACTACTTAACCCTAACTAACCTAAGGACAACACACAACACCCAGCCATGACGAGGCAGAGAAAATCTCTGACCCCGCCGGAAATCGAACCCGGGAACCCGGGCGCGGGAAGCGAGAACGCTACCGCACGACCACGAGATGCGGGCTGCTATTTCTGTTTTCGTGAAAGTTACCATCATATGTCTGCTTCTATCATTCCACTGGGGCTCATTGCTAAATCTTTGGCCTTGATATTTGGTTCTGTTTGTGTTTTACCCGTAATTATTTCCACCAGATGCAGCTTGCGAACTTCGTTCATTATCTTTCATTCAGTGCCTCACGTTTTGTGCTTCTTTGACAAAATCTGACTCTCATAGAGCGCTTTTGAGTGACCCTGTTGTGTCATTACATTTTTCAATGAGCAGTTTCTGGTTCCCACATAACAGTTTCATAAATGTTTCGCATTATCTCCTTAGCATTATACGGTTGGTCCAGGTAACGGCTCTTTTTGACAACGTCTCGGAAAACTTTACCGGACTACTGCACCCCGAAGCTTCGTAGTTCTTCCATAACGTATTCTCTTGCTTAGTCCTTTGCTGGGTGTCCTGTGACCAATAGGTCTTTACGAAAGAATCTCTGAATTCGTCGTAGCCGCGGCAATTTGCTGCAACGGTACGCATGTGATCTGCTATTTATCCTTCCAGATATCCAGAGACAAACTCCAGTTTGCATATTAATGGCCATGACTCGGGTAGTAACCTATAATATTCAGCAATTTATGAATTCGTATCTAATGAATTGTGGTCCTCTTTGTAAACCTGGAAATTTTAAATTGAGAAAAAAATTTTTGAGTCTAAATATTCATAATTTTGCACCCCTGGTCTTTCTCTAACTTCTGCCGCTAGTGCGCCCAAGATTTCATGGCCACTCGATCTCTGAATGCTGTTGTACCCTCGTCTCTTGTCATCAGACTCATGTAGTAACGTTTCGGTACGTCTGAGTGGCGCGCAGCTGTGGTCCGGATCGGTGCTTTGTACAGTACGCGCCGCTGACTGCGCGCGCTCTGCCGAGCGTCGTACCCAGTTAAGCGGGCGCTCCTGCCTTCTATCGCCCTGTGCCGGTGATGTGGCTCCAGGCCGGTTTTCACTATTTTGTCTTAGACATTCCTGGTGACCAACGAACTCACTATTAAGTGCTGTTGCTTCTCCCTGAATTTCTATACGAGTTACCCGTTCGCACATTGATCTCATCTCATCAGCCAGCTCATTCTGCTGGGTAACGAGACGTGTTTGCTCGTCTTTGATTTCTGACATTTCTTCCTGTGTCTTTCCAGCTACTTCCTGGCCATGTTTTTAAAGTGCAGGAATTTTGTTTGCTCTCACTTCGGCTTTTCCAGCGCTGCCTGATCTCGAGAAGTTTGGGCATTTTTCCGCGAACCTCGCCCTGCTAATCTGGCTGTCCCAGCCTCACTTCTCGCGTCACATCTGACGTTTTCCTAATGTCTTCAACCCCTGCTTTTACACACTCAACTTTACTCCCCACCTTATTTACATTTTAGACAAACTCATCAGCCCTCCTTTGAATATCCTTAATTTCTTTCATTACTTCGTCCTGTCTCTTTTCCTCCTTGTCTTGTCGCTTCTGAATTTACCTAATTTTCTTAACGAGGATCTCCTATCTCTGATGTTCTTCCTCACCTCTTTTCTTCTCCCTCCTGCCTCTGTTTTTCCTCCTCCTGTCGTCTTTTCTCTGCCTCTTGCATAAACAGACTCATGTATTCTAACTGCGTTCTTCCAGGAACGAACCCTGGACTCGACGCACACGATGCATCTGCTGTATGCCGCATTGACAGCAAAAGCGGACTGTTACTTGCCCTTACAAATCTCTTTCTGTATTTGCAGAATTTTCATGACCTGCCACCTCGGCATAGTTTTCAGTTTCATATCCTGGATGAAGTGAACCCTCATCATTGGAGTACTCTAAATTTGAAATTTTGTGCTCTGTTTGCAGATTGATTTCAATGAATTTCTTCCTCTGTTCTATCTTGTTCTGCATCAATGACTGCCCCGAGTTCCATTTTGTTGGACATTAGTGTACAGCCTTTTTCACTATACAAACGAGCTTTGCTCCTCGTAAGCATACAAACCTATTGCTTCTTTCTCAAGTACCCAGTTCTAACGCATCACTCGCCACAACTCATATATGACCTTCTTTTAAATACTGCACACATTTATGCCAAAGCCTATGAAACAAAACCTTCTCCAAAATATTGTACAATCCCCATAATAAAATTTTTTCACAAAAGCTGGCACAATGTTGTTAGCAACGACGCAAAATCAGACAAGTGATGCAGAAGTCACTAACAAGACACAATAAGAAACAAACAAAAAAATCAATGCCCAATGAACACACACTCAGAAATACACAGAAGAGCCAAATAAACTGGTATACGTATGCGTATTCAAATACGGAGATGTGTAAACAGGCGGAATACGTCGCTGCGGTTAGGAACGCCTATATAAGGCAACAAGAGTCTGAGTTGTTAGGTCGGTTACCGCTGCTGCAATGGCAGGTTATCAAGATTTAAGTGACTTTGAACTAGGTGTTATAGTCGGCACACGGGCGATGGGACACAGCATCTCCGAGGTAGTGATGAGGCGGGGATTTTCCCGTACGACCATTTCACGAATTTACCGTGAAGATCAGAAATCCGGCGAAACATCAGATCTAAGACATCGCCACGACCGGAAAAAGATTCTGCTAGAACGGGACGAACGCCGACTGAAGATAATCGTTCAACGTGTCAGAAGAGCAACCCTTCCGCAAATTGCTGCAGATTTCGATAATGGGCCATCAACAAGTGTCAGTGTGCGAACCACTCAACGAAACACCACCTACATGGACTTTCGGAGCCGAAGGCCCACTCGTGTACCCGTGATGACTGCGCAACACGAGGCTTTACCCCTCGCCTGGGCACGTCAACAAATGATTCAAATGGCTCTAAGCACTACGGGACTTAACATCTGAGGTCATCAGTTCCCCAGACTGACTCAATTCAAGATATGAGAGTGCCAGGAATATGATTCACTAGTGGCTGTAGTGATTAAACGACTTCTCCATAGGATCCAACGCAGGTATGTGGTTAAATGAAAAGAGTTGATTCCAAGTCCTAGACAGCGTTTCTACCAAAAGTCTAGCACTAGAGATCTGGAAAGCTAGTGCACATTTCTTACGACCTCAATCAGCACACTATATACTACTGTTTGTGATCCTTCTCAATGAACCATCGCCTATAACCCAGTCAATATATCACCGAACCTCTGACATCGCATCAAGACAGAATGCATTACAAATACTGGAGAAATACCTAGCGGTGGCGGCGTGAGGGAGTTGCAAATACCGGTTTCATACCACACTCCTTAGCTGAATCAGTTTCACAATTCGGTAATTTTAATAAGAGATTGCATCATCGGCGACGTGTAACTCCACTGTTGGTCTGATACTATACACTCTGGCGATCACCATCTATATTCAGTGTCAAGGTATTTGTCTGGAAAAAACAACTTCATTCAGAGGTAATGCCATATGTACATTGATAAAGCCAGTATAGCTTTTAATATGGGTGCTTGTATGCACCTGTAGAACCAAGACCGCTTGTGATGGTAATATGGTTGTTTTTTAACATCTGGCGGCTCATAAGACGATTATGCCTCTCTTTCTAAGACATAGTGGTATCACTCACAAGAAAAACTTGTGAGACATACCCACCAAACATTGATTTTCGGTCAGTATTGTTTTGTATCTCCAGCAATCAGTTATTGTCGAAGTATTACACTTAGTGGTAGGGGATTTGTGATAGGTTCGCCTTGAGCATCAGGCTTATAAAGTATGTGTTTGTGTCCAACGTGCGCAAAGGAAATGACTATGTCCAGTCGTAAGGAAGGTATGGCTTTGTCTTGGAATAATGTGACAGCAAAGGGAAGAGTGTGTCAAGTCATAAGAATGGTACAGATATTCCTATTTCCAGAGCCACAGCTGTCAGCAGCGTGTATTCTGACACTTCGCTCATTGTCGAATGTCGTTCAACTGAGACCACAATCGTAACATTTAATTGTAAATATAGCAATCAAGTATAGTATATGTGACCAATTTTCTAGGACGATGATTGTGCCTAGCGTGTTTAAAGTGCAGCACTGGTGGCCTATGGCGGGAATGATTCACGTTTGCCATTAATGGCAGGAGCCGTTCGAATGGAAAGGCCTGCTGGGGTGTAGGAATGTAGTTGACTGAACCGTATCGTCCTTAAGACCGCCAAATACTGACCAAATACTGAACTAATACTTAATACGTGTTGGGCAGTTTTCGTGATCATGTGGAAATTTGAGAAGATTCAATATGGACGTGTGCTTGCACTGGACCATTATTCCCTCCTATGTAAATTGTCCGGTTGACTGCTTCTCCACATTTCGCACCTTTATTCAACTGAGTAAACGTCGATTGTGGTGTGTGCGTCTATCAGGTGAAAGATAGGTGGAAGACACGTTTTCTGGCTCTCTAGACATGAGAAACACCTTAGTTGACTTTGTAAATTATAGGGGTGATTTGAAATCTGTTATATCACCAACATCAGTATTCGCAAGCGTAAATATCAGTTTCCACTATGTTTCTTTCGAGTTCTCACGTAAAGGTCTTCACAGACAAAGTAAGTTTCTGGTTCCTTAGTGGTTTACAGCATGCTCCACCTCGTTACAGGTTCGGGTTTGTTGAGAAATAATTTCCAGTCTATATCTTCGGAAATATGTTGCACGAACGATCGGTAGGATACTACTGTGTGCTTGATATCGAGAAGTATCGCGTGAATGGTATAATTTTATGGCAAACCACGTGAAAATGTGTTCTTGTAATCCCAGAGCCTGTAGATGTGTGTATAAAAGCAAGCAGGTCGAGTCCAGAAACAGTAACACCTTTGTGCCAAGTGGAGCCAAGCCAACCCCGAATTTTTAAAACAGTTCTGAGAGTGACTTCAGTCCACTGAGGGCACTCTGATCATGCGTCGGGAGTGGATGACTTGTCACCATCGGCTGCAGGAAAATATCTAGTGCTGTGAGGAGTATATACGGTGCTGCCTGTCTTCACAGTATATGTACGAGTGTCTGGTGGTCAATAGCTGTAAATGTAAAAGGGGCGATTTTGTATGGCGCAGGATACGAATTGTATGTTTACTACATCGACACAGTATGCGGTTGCCTGGTTGGAGATCGATTTCATGCTCTAATATTCAGTCTTCCGCCCTCAGTGGCAGAGTGATCTAATTGAGGCAGCGTCTTTCCGTATTTGACGATCTCTAGTCCAGTTTCCAGGATTTAATTGTCAGTGCAATATGGTAATCTCCACAAAATAGATTTTGCCGTTGAAAGTCTCGTCCGCAGAAAGAAAAAAATGTGGACAATGTGAATTTTAAAATTTTCCCAGCGAACAATGTGGACAATGCTTCCATGCCAGCAGCATCAGTAATTTGGAGGGTAAATTTAATAAGGGCCAATGAGAATGCTCCATTCATTCACAATACATCCTTCATACTGAGGCATAGGAGCGTCTACAAACTAATTTGAACAAGATGGAGGCAATGTATCTATAGAAAGTTCGGAGAAAGCAAGTGTTCAAAGGCAAGTTGAAGCAGACCACCCATCTCTGGCAGGGATGCACTGTGGTATTAGGACATCTCCAGACCAGTAGCTCTAGGATACCAAATATTCCCAGCATTTTTCTCTTCTGCAGGACAGTGCTTCGAATTCTGTTTGCATAATTTTTCTGATTTCCCCCCGTCTGTGCTTAGACAGTGTTCTCTTTCCAAACAACAAGAATGCTTTTATGATTAACAACGTGCACAGACATGATGAAGGCTTCTAGTGGTGAGAACAATTAACATTTCTGACACGTATGTTGACAGAAGGACATCACGATTTCCAGGAAGGGGACACATGATGTCTCATTAGGACCATTGCGAGGAATAAAATCGTTGTTATTCTCGGTTGTTTTCGTAAACAGGTCCTGGTCACTGCACAAACATTTCGTGGCGATGTGTCAGCCACACTGGACAGGCAAGCATGTGTGCCAGGCTACACGTAACTCTCATGCCCCATAAGGATCGCGATGGAGAAAGCAGTCAGTATTATTCTGGGAAGCAATGGAATGGATTTCTGCAGTGTCTGTGAGGGTGAGTCACTCTGAAACTAGGTCTTCACAGCACCGCAGGTAGAGAGCGGTATCACGCCAGCAGCAGTGAACACTTGCGTGAGGTCCAGAGGATGATTCTGCGCTTATTGACGGAGATGTGACGTCAGTATAACACTCGAAGAACTGCTTTCAGCAGCAGTGTGACAGCAAATGGCTAGCGTTCCAGTGCTGGCTTGTATCCGCATTGGAGTCTCTGATAGTTGCAGTTGATTATAGTTCAAAAGCGTTTTCACGTGCACTGAGTGTTTGTGCACTGGATTATTTTCGTCTCTTTAAGCACTGTGAGCTGGTTAGCATAGCGTTACACATGAATTATGTTTCGACAATTTACCAGTTGGTGTGGTGTCTGTTGTATTATTTTGTGAACAGGTGTGCAGTGTATGATTTTGACAGTTGACGATTAGGAAGCATGTTTGGTTCAAATGGCTCTGAGCACTATGGGACTTAACATCTGTGGTCATCAGGCCCCTAAAACTTAGAACTACTTAAACCTAACTAACCTAAGGACATCACACACATCCATGCCCGAGGTAGGATTCGAACCTACGACCGTAGCAGAAGGAGTTGGCCACTAGTAAGTCTTTCAGGCTCCTTTTAAACTGATATTTATTTGTAACTAAATTTTTTATGTTTGCTGCCAAATTTATGAAGATGAGTGTTTTTGAGTAGTGGAGCCCTTTTTGAACTAAAGTAAGTGCTTTTAAGTCCTTGTGCAGATCATTTTTGTTCCTGGTATTGTATGT
This sequence comes from Schistocerca gregaria, assembly GCF_023897955.1. Lineage (NCBI taxonomy): Eukaryota > Metazoa > Arthropoda > Insecta > Orthoptera > Acrididae > Schistocerca > Schistocerca gregaria. Next base: position 28,372,793 of record NC_064924.1, on the reverse strand, counting down.
ATGAACTGAACTGTTTGTTGGAAAAAGACCGAATTTCATTAAGGAGTAGATATACTGAGAGGCATTAGTTAGATACCCAGTTCTTTGAAGAGGTTTGTACACGACGTCCGTGAGTTAACTCCACAAATAATACGTATTACACGCTTTTGGACTCTGAAAACTTTTGTTTGACTTGAGGAGTTACCCCAAAATATTATACCATATGACATTATGAAATGAAAGTAGGCAAAGTATGCAAGCTTTTTCACTTTTATGTCGCCTATGTCTGCTAACACTCCAATTGCAAATACAGATTTGTTAAGGCGTTTCTGCAGTTCTGTGGTGTGCTCCTCCCAACTGAATTTATTATCAAGTTGTAGTCCCAGGAATTTAAGACTGTCAACCTCTTCTATCTGCTCTTCTTCATACGTTATGCATATGCTGGGTGGAAACCTCTTACAGGTTCTGAATTGCATGTAGTGAGTCTTTTCAAAGTTTAATGTCAATGAGTTGGCTTTAAACCATTTATTAATATCCATGAAAATATCATTAGCAGATCTTTCTAGAACTACAATCGACATACTATTTATTGCAATACTTGTATCACCTGCAAACAAAACGAACTCTGCTTCTGGCAGTGTAACTGATGAGAGATCATTAATGTACACAAGAAAAAGCAATGGCCCTAAGATGGATCCTTGTGGGACACCACATGTAATTTCTTCCCATTCTGATGATGACTGACGACTTAATTCACTAGTCCCTAGCACTGACACCCTTTGTTTCCTGTTAGTGAGGTATGACTTGAACCATTTTGCAGCACTGCCCGTGACACCATAGAATTCTAATTTATTTAAAAGGATATTGTGGTTTACACACTCGAATGCTTTTGACAAATCACAGAAAATACCTACTGCTTGTAACTTGTTATTTAATGAATTAAGTACATTTTCAGTGCAAGTGTAAATAGCCCTTTCGATATCAGAAACCTTCAGAAATCCAAACTGTGTTCTTGATAATATGTTATTTGTTGTCAGATGGTTGAGAAGCTGCCTGTACATCACTTTTTCCAATTTTTTTGAAAATGCTGGCAAAAGTGAAATCGGTCTGTAGTTTGATGGCATCTCTTTATCCCCTTTCTTGAGAGGCTTAACATCTGCATATTTCAGCCAGCCAGGAAATGTCCCAGTTATAATTGACTGCTTACACAAGTAACTTAGAATTGTACTAAACTCACAAGAACATGCCTTAATTAACTTTGTTGATATCTCATCGTAACCACTAGAATGCTTTGTTTTTAAAGGTTTTATTATGGAAGTTATTTGTTTTGCTGAAGTGAGTGATATATTCATGTACCTGAAGCTCTTTCTAAAGGCTAGTTTCAGATATTCAAGGGCATTATTAACTGATCCTGACAATCCCATTCTATCAGTAACGGATATAAAGTACTTGTTAAATAGATTTGCCACACTATGTCCATCGGTTACTAACGTGTCATCTACCCTTAGTGCTATTTACCCGCCACCAGCGGTGGAGGGTAAAGCTTTGACAATGCCGGCCACTCGTGCTGGCGAAACATCAGGAACATCGTTAAACGAACGTCTGTCGGAGGACAGACGGAAAAAGCCAAGAGGTGATACGTCGATAAGTGACCACGAAAGCCTCAACAATTTTATGTTTACATTTTTGTTAAATCTTAACTTGCTTTCGTTTACAGTTAAGCTTCCGTCGCTGTAGCCAGTTTTCTGCGCAAATAGCGAAAAAAAGTGTTCTACAAAATAGCTGTTAAGTAAATTTTCGCTACAAAATTCTTGTCCGGAGACTCGGTACCGCAGTACCACAGAAGATACCGCATGCAAGCTTCCTGCTCTTACGGACTCGGTATTGGAAGTAATGTCGCGACTGCACCTCCCAGAGGGGTCTCAGGTTCCCTCTAGACTGAATTTCTGCTGTAATTAACTTCTCCGGCGTAGCGGAACCTGTTGCTCTCCCTTCGGGCAGGCGTAATCGAATTAACAATTGTCCCGATAATTGCACACGAAATTCGAGCGTAATTCACTGAGAATTCCACTGGTTCTGTAGTTACTTTGGTCGAAATCAAAGAAAAGTAACTGTAGTGCTCTCGCTTTTTCGCTGCCCGTAGCAACTGCGACAACCGTCTCCTTAACCCTTTTAGCATAAGACGTATCAATGACAGTGTGCCCTCACTACGAGATGCAAAAATTATAATAATAATAATTTAACGGTTCAGTATTGTTGATGCAGTGTAAAATAAAACATAGTTATTCAGAGTTTCATTCCAATGCTTCTTTAATTTCCTTTTTCTATTCATTTTTTTTTTTTTACTGTGTAAAAGTAATAGACAAAAACACGTTTATCAAAAAGATCAGCTCCTCTCATATGTATGTTAACTTTTTCTACTTCTCTTCGGTTTCTAGGCTTTCGACTGTTAGTAAATGAAACGTAACTATAAAATTGCCGCTGCAACAGGTGTAGGACAGTGTAATGATGTACTGTGGATAAACTAGCGGGTGGATTAGGTCCAGAACCGGAGGGTCTCCATAACTGCCAGAAGCTATGTGCTAACGGCGGAGGCTACCCGGGGGTATCCACTCAGCGTATAAAATTAATTCTGTGCAATCATTTATAAGGTGAAATATCACAGTCAACAGAGATACCGACGGCGTCAGAGGCCTAGGAAAGGCTTTCGAATCGTGGACTGGTTCATAGGCCGCACTAGTCTTTGGACGGGGGGAGTGTAGGTTAAACAGAAGGAAAAGTTCTACACAGAGCAAGTCGCCTTACGGTGTGTGGCCGATGGTAGTTCTGACAGTACTCTCACTCCATTCTTCCCCTGTTCCCTTCGCGAACGGTGCCTACAAGGAGCGCCTGTTCGTGAAGTTCCTCATGAACCCTGATTTGTTGGGTTTTCCCGTGGTGTTCGTTTCGCGACAAGTGTGTGGGTGGAAGCCACGTGTTGCCCGGGGCTTCCCGGAACGCACCCTCTCAGGATGCACAGTACCTTTCTTGTAGCGTCTGCCACTTCAGTATGTTGAGCATGTCCGTAACGATCTAGCACGTGATAAAAGAAACCGTGACGAAATGCGCCGCTCTTCGTTGTTCCACCTGTTTTCTCTTAATCGAACCTGACAGGGTCCAAACACTAACGAGCAGTGCTCACCAATTGGTCAAAAGAGTGTGTTGGAAACCTCTTATTTCATGAATGCACCACATCATCTTCTCTCCATGAATCTGAGATATCTCGACGATACGGAGATTACGGTCAGCTCACCGTACTTTAACGTCACGCTACAGTTCATAGCTGCCGTCCAAGTAGGAAGACTAAAAAAGAGCAGCTCACAAACGCTGTTGGTCTTACTATGCAGATTTAGACGTTAGAACCTGAGAACTGTGAGATAAGAAACCAGTGGTCAAAGTGGAATATTTCAATTTTTATTGACATGAATAAATTAGAAGTAACTACAACAAATGAAGTTCAAAGCAGCTGCTCAGTATGGAGACATCCAGGCTGTCGGATATTTCTGCAAAAAATTTATCCCCACACTGGACTCGCATACCATCCTGATTTAGGTTTTCCGTGATTTCCCTGAATCGCTTCAGGCAAATGCCGGGATGGTTCCTTTGAAAGGCTAAGGCCGACTTCCTTCCCCATCTTTCCCTAATCCGATGGGATCAATGACCTACCTATTAGTCCCCTTCCAAAAACCAACCGACCAACCATCTCCCCACACGACATAATCACCTCCTCACATTCTGTCTAGCGGAAAATTATCTGTGGATAATTGTGGCCAGCTCATTTTGCCATCGACGACGTAGTTTAAAGTGATTTTCTGTGCTCGTCAATATATTCCTCTTCTTTGGTGGGACGCCTGCTTTTCTCTTTCCACACATTTGTCATTCCTGGCACTACTGCCTGCTGCACATGGATGCTGTTTTATGTAATGAGTGATGTCCCGCCTTCGACAACCTGTGATGAGATGTAAGCAGTGGGCACATGACAGGATAGCACAGGAAGCTGTTTCCCACACCTCGTGTCGCAAGAGGTACCCCTTTCCGTCAAGTATCACTGTAACTCCCAATATGCCCAGATCAGAATCTTCCAGTCGTGTCCATCTCTGACGCCCCACCCCCTCCATGCACGGTGCGGCCGCACCTTTGCGAAGCTCGGCCGCCTTCACGACTCTCGACTGACGGCCATCCCTGAGGAGTCCACAACAGCGTCATCCCAATCCCAACTCCTTCCTGGAGCTGGGTCCGCACTGGTGGTTTCAATGGAAAAATAAAACATTGATTTTTACTTATCTAATGGATTCTCGTGGAAATAGTCGCAGCCTCAACTTAGGAGAGCCCACGAAATTCAACAAAGAATAAGATAGTTCTAAGACTTACAGAGCCAAAGTCTGAGACTTATAAGGCTCAAGTAGTAGCCTTGGTACTGGATTGTGACACGTGAAATGCTGGAGGACGACAGCTGCGTCTTCACCTCCCTCCTCAATATGAAACAGACGGTTGGGAATGTCGTACAGGAATCTCTCAGTGGGGCTGACACGCTTCTCAACGGAACGTGGCTCTCATACGGTATACTGGCACCAGACATGGGAAAGACGAACTACGGAATCAGCCAATGGTGAAGAACATACTTTCCTGGTGTAAAAATTATTTATGTTTGGCAACCTCAAGTTTCATGTAAGTCTCTGATCTGAAAAAATGGATACTCACGTCATCAGATAAAGATACTTTCTTCACTGTTCTGGTGGCTACAAAACCTTGGACTTAATCTGGATACCATACAATCCCAAGTTATTTTAGTATCCCATCAGAACTTAAATAGCTCTGAACTCCGAAAACAACTGCTCTTGTTCCTCTCGACTGTGTGGCAATACCGCATTAGGAAGTAGTGAAGAACTTGGATGTAATGTTTTGTGAGCACCTCAGCCGAGCAGAAAATACCGTCGCCAAGTGGAGTAACACTTCCGCTTGCCCTATGTCGTCCGAAGGTTTCGAAACACGTTTGCACAGGATGTGGTACGTAAACTTGTGCAATCACTCGTTCCACCGAACCTCTACTATCGCGATGTAATCCAAAATAGCACAAGAAGTCGTTGCTTTAGATGACTAGAACTAACCATGAATGCTTGTCTCCGTTACATCTGCAATATCCATCTATTTCACAGTATACGATTTTCTTGCGTCCACTTAGCATCATGCGGCTGCAATAGTTACGTGACTGCCAGATACTACTTCTACTCCACCAGATCTGCAGTGCGCTTTGCAGTACCACGCTTCAGGATTACTTGTCTGTCATAGAATCATAATGTAGCAGAAGAATTTACTTAACTAATATGTTACTTGTGTCCTTCATAAGACGGAAGCATTAGAAAACTTTTGTTACTAGTGTCGGCCGCTGCAATAAGCTACTCTCAAGCTTGACCCCAAATTCAATTCCCTATTGCTTTGAAGAAGAAACTGAATCACTTACTTGTGTCAGTCTTATAAATTTTCCCTAAAAATTTACATATAAGGAGCAGCAAGTAAAACCGAGACAGATAGAAAAAAGTAAATCAACTGTTTATTGCTTCAAACATAATCGTCATAACAGTTAATATATGTCTGCCACAGTAATCATTGTCATTGCGTTCATGGAAAACTGTTTGCGTTTGCCTGCAGAACCGTGATTGTACGAAGGTCTGCAGCTCTTCGTCTGAAGTAAACTGACAGCCACAAATACCTTTCTTCAGGGCTACAACAGTAAGAAATATCGTGGGGAGAGATGTGCACTGTATGGGTGATGTGTAAGGGCTTCCAAGAGAAACTTCTGCAGCATAGTTGAAACAACCTTAGCAACACGCCATCATTACTTTTCCGGGCCTAGCTGCAGTTTTTCGGTGGGGATGAACCCATGTGCGTCCACTGTCGGCACTGACGCTTGCTCTCCGGCTCACTGAGGCTCAGTGGCCTGTTCGTATCTGTATACATACACTCACTGATAGATCGAAAATTCCGCAAGGGGAGTATACTGGATGCACTTTTCTATGCCCTCAGATCCAAATCCGTAATGTCTACAAACTGCCGAAAAGTGCTTACGACGGTGACATGCAATTCTGAAACCAATTTAGTTTGTATCCTCAGGTTCCTTCTTAAAGGTATTAATCGTGTCCGACTCCCAGAGGGTTCTTAGAGTATTCAACTCTGAAGGCGAAATAAAACTACCAACCACTATATTTTGGATGTGGTAATGGAATATAATCGCTGTAAACAGGGAGGCCAGGAAATCACTGTGCTGTGGGTGCATTCCCACGCTGACGTACGCTGTAATGAGGAAGTTGACGTCTTAGCGAAACCAGTTGCATCTACGTCAACTGTTCTCGATGTGAAAGTACCGTCTAGAGACTACTTACGCGAAGTCAAGAGCCAGGGAAAACAGCAACGGCAAGAGACGTGGAATGTGTCCCAACAAATGGAAGGTGCATATTATGTGGCATTACCGCGTCAAATAACTGCAAGGTCCAGGTGTACGAAAACGTATTTGGACCGATTTCAATTTCCACCATCGTCCGACTCCGCTTGAACCGCGCCTCGTTTCTTCTACGTCCCGTTAGAATCAGCATTTACGATTCCCGTGCATGTGAGTGTGGCCCCTAGTCAGGAGCTGATGTAAACCGCATCCTGTTTTAAATTTGACAATGAATGATTGAAATTTCTGAGAACTCCACTCCTTCTCCCTCAATCAGCGTCTTCTCTTTTGGTTTCTAAAGACATTCGTCTGTATAAAGTGATTGTCACTTTTTAAGAGTATAGGATAAAAACTGTAGCAGTCATATTTTCATTTATCTGTATCAGTTACAATTAAATTTAAAAAGTAGAGTGAATTAATTACATAAATATATCTCGTATACTTATAATTCTATTTGTTAAACATTTGTTGTAGTAAAAGTCTCACTACTTCAGGCTTCAGTTGTTTAAATATGTATTTTTGGATTTTCTTTGTACAATTATGTAGTCTACGTAAACAATGTTCTCGATGGCTAAATAGAGTCAAACTGTAGAGGCGAAATAAAACAAAACAATTTTCCCCTCAATATGATGACAGCATGTTTCACCTCCCGCTGTAGTATGCACAGGAAATGGTTTTCTTTATCTCGATACCGTTCCAGGTGATTCAGTGGTGTCGACATTCTATTCAGTTCCCGCTCTTGCACGTGGGGAACACGCAGTTCACAGATTTCCCGAAAATGCAGGTGCTCTGTCACGATGGCATGATAGATACCGTGACTGACGCAAAAAGTGAGCCAAATGTGTTTCACCGCCCGCCGTCGGGCATTTTTGAAGGCGTCATCCACCGCTACGATGACAGAAGGGTCAACGACACGACGAACCTGTGCTGGCCGACTGTTGTCTATGAATGAGACCCTACTTTCTAGGGATCTATTAAAAAACTAGAAACCCGCCTCGATTGCGTATAAAGCACCTGGGTTAACACTAGGTGCTTTTTACGCAATCGAGGCGTTTTTTTTTTTTTATGAAACTAACGATTGCTGACACGCTGCGATGTTGAAGGTTCTTAAATTCGTACCAGCCGAGGTGTCAGATGCAGCAAGTAGATACTTAGATGTTATTCCGAAAAGAGCTAAGGCAAGCGTGGCTACTGACTTTAATAAACAGTGTGGGGTGCTCAACCTCTCCCCAAGTTTTATTGATGGTTTCCTAGGTAAATCCTGCCGTAAAATGCCAGTCCTTAGAAAGAAGCTGCATTACTAGGTATTTAATGCTAGAATCTCCGATTTATATGCCAAGAAAGATATTTTGAATGAAAGAGCGTATACTTAGAAGTTTTATCCTGTTCACTAGACGCTTTTTGGTTTAGGGCAAATGAGTGGGTGGCTCTACAAATAAAAGATATTGCCAACAGACATGACAAAAAATCGCTAACTTAGTTGAGAAGCAGTAACGTGCTAACGAAATGACTCCACACTAATTTTACAGCTGAACGTAAAAAATTCTTTGACCGGGTCATAATAAGACAGAAATTGTATTTTCGTCCCAAGAGGAGTCTACCCTCTCTAAAGGATTAAAATTTAATTTCGAACCTAGCACCGCAAATCCGAAAGTTCTAGAAGACACAATAGTTGACTTGAAAATCGGTCTAGATTATGCCAAAATGCCTAACGAGAAACAAACCCGATTGGCGTATGAGGCCTACAAAATTATGAGTAAGGTCGCACACAGTGCACATAAAGAGGATAACACAAATAAGGTTTTAAAGGGTATTAACCTCAAACTAATACAAAATGATGCTATTGTCACTAAAGCCGATAAGGGGAACTCCGTAGTTATATCCACAAAGCAAGAATACATAGACAAGACCGAAACTTTTTTCAATGACAACGGGATAGTTATGCTTAACAAAGACCCCACTATTACTCTCAAAAAAGAAATTAGAGCTGGGATCCAAAATACTAAAAATTTGATAGGAGAGTTCCGAAAGAGGGGGCTGATAAACATGAGTCCCAAGCCCCCTAAATTGAGAAGTCAGTTTAAAGTTCATAAGTTAAATCACATAATTCGCACTATCGTTGACAGTACGGGAAGTGCCTATCATAAGATGGCGAAATACTTGCATACTAAGATTAAAGAAAATTTAGTTTTTAGTAAAAACAATTCCGTTAAAGATTCAATTCATTTAGCTACCATTTTAAGCAAGGTATCTTGTTCTGAAGATTCTAAACTAGTATCGTTTGACGTAACAAGTTTATATACTAATGTACAGATCGACCACACTCTGCAAATACTAGAGTGCAATTTGTGTCACGATAAAAAACTTTTGCATAAAGAGGTCAATGAGTTGATGATGCTGCTACGGATCGCTTTAAAACACAACTACTTTACATTTAATGGGAGATTTTACTTACAACCAGCAGGTTTGGCTATGGGGAGTCCCCTAGCTGGGATTTTATCAGAAATTGTTATGAACTACTTAGAGTCTGATTTTTTTGCTGGTGACAGAGAGATTCTTAGGAGAATAAAATTTCACAAAAGATATGTTGACGACATTCTATTAATCATTGCTGGTTCTCAAAGTGATGTAGCCCATATTTTTTTCGATTTTTAATGAGCTTCACCATAATATCAGTTTTACAATTGAGCGAGAATCCGATACTAGGTTATTAAATTTTTTGGGCCTCACATTAACTGTGGTTGATATTTTTCGGAAAAATACGTTTTCCGATATTATACCTGCAGACGCGGCCCATCCGTACGCCCATAAGATGGCCGTTTTTCATTCTGATATTCACAGAGTTACAGCTATCCCTCTTGCACCAGATGCGGCAGAAACTGAACTGGCCACACTTGAGAATATTGCCATAAATAATGGCTATAGGCCTCAGTTGGTAAGACAGATGTATAAAGAGAAAATAAATAAAAATAATATTACGTCTTCTACCCTAGGGGATGCGTTAGATGACAAACAAGTGGTAACGATATCTATCCCTTACATAGGCAACATAAGTTACAAATTGGGGCGTTTACTCAGAGCCCATAATTTCAGAGTCGCCTACTCTACTAATAATAATTTACATAGGAATTTAATCCACTCCTTACACAATAAGAGTGATAAACTTTCCCAATCAGGAGTATATAAAATTACATGCGGGGATTGTCCAAAATTTTACATCGGGCAAACGGGACGAGCTCTGGGTCTCAAGTATAAAGAACATATTCCTACTAGAAGCCGTGACGATACTAAGGGCTCTACTTACGCGAACACCTTGTACAAACGTCTCATGCGCCGGGCCCTCCAGTTAATATCGAGTTACTCCATGCCGAGGTTAAGGGCTTAAAACTGGATGTTTTGGAAGAAATGCAGTTCTTAAGCATCTGCAACATGATAAAGACAATATCCTTAACGACCAACTCCTACTAAGAAACAGAACATTTTTTGAAGGTTTCGCACCTTTAATTTGTTTTTCATACTTGTAAATCTTATGATCTGGGAATTCTCACATGCGTGCGCTGACCTGCGAGCGCGGTTGGTCGAGCTGTTCATCTTTTTTCCGCATTTCCTTTTACGATGAAGGTGATTTTAGCCCGTTGAACACCTCACGTTTTATCTTTATTGCCACGACGTCTTTAGATTACGTCCACTCAGCCACCCTCCCCCCCCGCCCCACCAGGCTAACTATTGGCTTTAGGAATAGTTTTGAAGAGTTACTCCTGTTGCCATAGGTAGCTTCATATATGCTTCTTTCCTTGCTTAAGCAACCGTGTGCGGTTATTTTTAGGCTTCATCTCCTATTCAGCTCGTCACTTATTCTTTCCATTCTAATTTTTTATATACGTTGATCCAAGGTTGGGAATATAGGGCCTATTTAGCCACGACTCATGTATAAACTTTCACGTGTTCGTGGCGCATACACATTCAAGTAACTTGCCTTGTCTTGCGCATGTACAACGGTAGCGGGTCGGGCGTGTAAGTGAGCGACAGTTTGTAGCTGCAGTTTATGGCGGGTCATGGCCCATCGAACATAGGCCGGTGTGAAGTGGAGGCTACACCATTAAGTTAAGTAGTGGTTTACACTTCGTACACATGTACTGTTTGTGTTATTCCCTTTTATTCGTTTATAAATGTATAGCTGTGGTGTTCTTTTAATCATTGACAAAGGTCTTCTTAGGCACTTGTGGCTTTTATTGTTCTGAAGAAGGTGTAGTTATCTACGCCGAAACCTAGGTTCACACTAGGTGCTCTTTACGCAATGGAGGCGGGTTTCTAGTTTTTTAATATATTAACTAACGATTGCTGACGCGCTGCGATGTCGAAGGTTCTTTCTCGGAATCGTTTATTCCACGCAGCGGCACTCGGACGTGACACACTTTGTTCGCCTTACAGAGCAGACATTCCAACATGACTTTCACTACCTGACACTGCTTCCGCAATCAAAACTCGCGCTACCCCTATGTGTACCTCTTTCGTGGCCTCCACAATGGCGTCAGACGCACACACGATTCGATCACCTCACATCGAGCACGTTCGCTCTGTTCCTTCCCAATAGAAGGCACCTTTGTACACGTACTTACCTGCATTACCAACGTCTTTGCCATGCTCGTTATATAGTCTCTCTGGTTTTCGTTTTCTGCTCCTAGTACGTGGCCAGTCCCCCCTGCATCCCTCCCACCCCATCACCATCGGCACACAGTAAAGTATATGCGGCTCTCTTTTGTGGGATATACTTCATCTCCCTTTTCTGTCCACATAATTTGTAGTTTATCACGTTCCTTTTTCTCTGCCTCTTTCGATATTTCCATCATGTCCTTTGCTGGTAGCGCTCTAGGTTTAAATGCAGCTGCCTACAATTTGTCGTTACTGTTGTACTTACTATGAAAGGATATAAACTGCTGTTTCTGCACTATTTGTGTTACAGTAATTTCCAGATTTCGGATTATGTGTTGCCAGAACTGTTAAGAGATGAGGGAACGTCTTCCATAGTACTAGGGGGAACTTTAGAGGGTAAAAACTATGGAGGAAGGCAGAAATTAGAATACATCCAGCGAGTAATTCAGGACATAGGTTGCAAGTGCTGCTCTGAGATGAAGAGGATGGGACAAGAGGGGAATCCATGGCTGACGAATTCCATACAATGCTGCACTCCAGACGTACATCCTCAGAAATTTCTTCCTCAAATTAAGGCCGGTATTTGATATTAGTATACTTCTCTTGGCCAGAAATGCCTTTTTTGCCATAGCGAGTCTACTTTTGATGTCTTCCGTGCTCCGTCCGTCATTGGTTATTTTACTGCCTAGGTAGCAGAATTCCTTAACTTCATTGACTGATGTTAAGTTTCTCGCTGTTCTCATTTCTGCTACTTCTCATTACCTTCGTCTTTCTCCGATTTACTCTCAAACCATATTGTGTATTCATTAGACCATTCCGTTCAGCAGATCATTTAATTCTTCTTCACTTTCACTCAGGATAGCAATGTCATCTGCGAATCGTGTCATTGATATCCTTTCACCTTGTATTCTAATTCCGCTCCTGAACCTTTCTTTTATTTACATCATTGCTTCCTCGATCTACAGATTGAAGAGTAGAGGCGAAAGGCTAGAGCCTTGTCTTACACCATTCTTAATACGAGCACTTCGTTCTTGATGGTCCACTCTTATTATTCCCTCTTGGTTGTTGTTCATATTGTATATGACCCGTTTCTCCCTATAGCTTACCCCTACTTTTTTCAGAATCTTGAACAGCTTGCACCATTTTATATTGTCGAACGCTTTTTCCAGGTCGACAAATCCTATGAACGTGTCTTGATTTTTCTTTAGCCTTGCTTCCATTATTAGCCGTAACGTCAGAATTGCCTCTCTCGTGCCTTTACTTTTCCTAAAGCCAAACTGATCGTCACCTAGCGCATTCTCAATTTTCTTTTCCATTCTTCTGTATATTATTCTTGTAAGCAGCTTCGATGCATCAGCTGTCAAGCTGATTGTGCGATAATTCTCGGACTTGTCAGCTCTTGCGTCTTCGGAACTGTGTGGATAATGCTTTTCCGAAAGTCAGATGGTATGTCGCCAGACTCATATATTCTACACACCAACGTGAATAGTCGTTTTGTTACCACTTCCCCTAATGATTTTAGAAATTCTGATGGAATGTTATCTGTCCCTTCTGCCTTATTTGACCGTTAAGTCCTCCAAAGCTCTTTTAAATTCCGATTCTAATACTGGATCCCTTATCTCTTCTAAATCGACTCCTGTTTCTTCTTCTATCACATCAGACAAATCTTCACCCTCATAGAGGCTTTCAATGTATTCTTTCCACCTATCTGCTATCTCCTCTGCATTTAACAGTGGAATTCCCGTTGCACTCTCAATGTTACCACCGTTGCTTTTAATGTTACCAAAGATTGTTTTGACTTTCCTGTTTGCTGAGACTGTCCTTCCAACAATCATATCTTTTTCAATGTCTTCACATTTTCCCTGCAGCCATTTCGTCTTAGCTTCCCTGCACTGCCTATTTATTTCATTCCTCAGCGACTTGTATTTCTGTATTCCTGATTTTCCCGGAACGTGTTTGTACTTTCTCCTTTCATCAATAACTGAAGTATTTCTTCTGTTACCCATGGTTTCTTCGCAGCTACCTTCTTTGTACCTATGTTTTCCTTCCCAACTTCTGTGATGGCCCTTTTTAGACATGTCCATTCCTCTTCAACTATGTTGCCTACTGCGCTATTCCTTATTGCTGTATCTATAGCGTTAGAGAACTTCAAACGTACCTCGTCATTCCTTAGAACTTCCGTATCCCACTTCTTAGCGTATTGATTCTTCCTGACTAATGTCTTGAACTTCAGCCTACTCTTCATCACTACTACATTGTGATCTGAGTCTATGTCGGCTCCTGGGTACGCCTTACAATCCAGTATCTGATTTCGGAATCTCTGTCTGACCATGATGTAATATAATTGAAATTTTCCCGTGTCTCCCGGCCTTTTCCAAGTATACCTCCTCCTCTCATGATTCTTGAACAGGGTATTCGCTATTACTAACGGAACTCAATTAGTCTTCCGCCTCTTTCATTCCTTGTCCCGAGCCCATATTTTCCTGTAACCTTTTCTTCTACTCCTTCCCCTTCAACTGCATTCCAGTCGCCCATGACTATTAGATTTTCGTCCCCTTTTACATATTGCATTACGCTTTCAATATCCTCATACACTTTCTCTATCTGTTCATCTTCAGCTTGCGACGTCGGCATGTATACCTGAACTATCGTTGTCGGTGTTGGTCTGCTGTCGATTCTGATTAGAACAACCCGGTCACTGAACTGTTCACAGTAACAGACCCTCTGCCCTACCTTCCTATTCATAACGAATCCTACACCTGTTATACCATTTTCTGCTGCTGTTGATATTACCCGATACTCATCTGACCAGAAATCCTTGTCTTCCTTCCACTTCACTTCACTGACCCCTACTATATCTAGATTGAGCCTTTGCATTTCCCTTTTCAGTTTTTCTAGTATCCCTACCACGTTCAAGCTTCTGACATTTCACGCCCCGACTCGTAGAACATTATCCTTTCTTTGATTATTCAATCTTTTTCTCTTGGTAACCTACCCCTTGGCATTTTTGGTGCATTCTTACACTGGAGACTTAGTCGTTTTGATTCTGGTTCGATGTGATGACTCCATGTCTCATCCCCAGCCACCACTCGTGCCAGGAAGGCATTCCCTTCCCGAACCTAGCGCTGCGAATGAGCAAGACATTGGGCCGTTCGACATGCTTCCTGGTGTGGTTGAAGACTGTGGGGCAGCCATCGGGCACTCACTTTGCGCATGTGCAGTCGTTCCTTCTCGGCGGTTTGAACACTTCCGACGCTCAGTCAGACCACGGCGGCTATGGCTTTCACTGTCACTCGGCGGTCCTGGGCAATGAGTGCATCCACCAGCTGGACGACGTCATCGGTAACGCAGTGTGGTGATCCAGACCGCGCATCATCGGCTAACGACACCAGTCATTCCGTGAAGCGCTCGTGCCACGCCTTCACCCTTGCACGGGACATGCAGTGTTCGCCGTACACTTGTGACATTTGTCGATGAAGGTCCGTTCCTCCTACTCCTTCCGCTGTCTCTTCTTTTGACGCCTGCATGTCACTGTGGCTGGCAGCGTTGAACGATTGGTGCATGCTGCTGCTAGCTCTGTATAGTCGCGTGACGTGCACACGTGCCCTCTAGTGAAGAGCTGTAAACTTCCACGCTCTGGTCCGAACCACACCCCATTGCACACGCCACGATATTACCCTCCTGCCGCCGGTTTGCGCATTCCAGACTCCGGATTGTCTCTTTTTGAACGCCCCTTATGTATCAATTAGCTACTACGTTCAGTAGAGGTTGACGGGATCACTGCGGATGTAGTTTTAACGAACGATAGAGTTATGGCGATGGCAAGTGCACTACGAAACGCAGTTAAAGTGTCCGAAACACCCTAGTTGTCTCCCAGAGAGACACAGAAATTTGAAAATTTGCTCAAAGATGTCTACAACCTTCCTCCGTAACGTTGCAAAAGCGTGGCGCCCTGCGACATCACCGTCGGGCTTGGCGGCGCCTCAAACGGAAAGAAAACTGCGAGGGATTTCAACGCCGAGTAGGGAAGTTCTCATCTCCAGCGCAGGGGTTTCAAGAGAAGGCGTGAACTTCGGATGAGAGGGTGTGTGACGACCTGCTCATCGTGTGGCATGCCAGCGGTGGCGTCGGGCAGAATTTTCAAAAAATCAGAGGCCACTGAGACACCACTAAACCACCTCCCACCTCGCATGAACCGAGCTGTGGCGTCTTTTTTGCAAGTGTCGATACGTTTCTAATTGAAGCACGGCCGATCTCGAGGTTGACGTTGTAGGGCGCCTCGCTTTGCTTTCGCTCCACTACAGAAGAATACATGAAATGTACTCGGGGTTGCCCAAAGCCAGGTTTGGTGAGTGCAGTGGGTGGGGAACTACTGCGACACTGGTTCTAGTCAAGAACTCTCAACAATGCGACCGCTACGGTGGAGTATGCAGTCGTATGCTGCATTTTCTGCTCGTGTCCACCCTCGACTGTCCCAGATCATGAACGGTCTGGCCACGAGGGATGAAAACATCGTTGTCATGCAAGTTTTTATGTGGTCACCAGTCGACTTTCACACATTTCTGGAGCGCTTAAACCAGTCGCATGTCTGCATCCGACCAAAAGAATCGTCTCCAGAGCCCTGTTTGAGCACTTCGTGGGTTCCTGCACGAATTTCCTCTAAAGCAGAACTTCATACAGGCACACTGCTTTCTAGGTTACCCACTGCAAAACATGAACATACGGACACAGGATAGTGGATAAATGCTCACCAACAGCTAGCCAAACGTGAAAGATTGCAGGGCACTCTCACTTTTGATACAATGTCATGCTGCTTTGTGTTCGTAAGGAAGGTGATCTTTATTATCTGATTGCTACATTGTATACAATCTGTTTTCTTTCATATGATGAAATGGTTGGCGCTAGTTAATACTCTTGCTTGTGTGATCTAGTGAAGGCACAGCAGAAGGCTTTACCTATGTTCGGAGGAAGAGGGTGCTGATTTAATTGACAGCAGTAAAAGTGTTGTCATAGAGTCAAATTAGTTTGGCACACCAGCAAACGGGTCCACCTCCAAACTGGAGCCCACTGTAGTTTCAGAGGCTCATAGGGAAGTATCTGCGTTCCGAATCATCCGAACGCGAGACCGCGTACTTGCATATTTCCGGCCGCGCGCCGTTAATAACAGATTGCCGCCGTCCGTGAGAGCGCTAACTGAGCGCGTCGTGCTGTGTCGCCCTCACCTGCAGAAGGATGAAGTATTCGCTGCTACGGCACAGGCTACATGATATGCTTCTCAGCACCCTGATCTTTGGAACCATATTTTTCTTTATGCAGTAGTGGAGTGCAGACGCTTGATAGTAGCGTACTTCTTGGGCCACACCATGGATTCACATCAATGAAGTCAGATAAAGTGATCAGTTCTGATTACTGTGGTGTGTTGATCCCCACGTGATCACTCTGTTATTGAAAGCGATTGTCAGATAAAGTGTTTGTGTGGCGTCTCTTTAGCCATCATTTGCCATGTGATATTAAAAAGGAATAAATCAATTGTTATTTAGACCATAGCTCCTCCCAGTGTTCTGATTTCCATTACCTTTGCCATTTTATTAATGTCTCAGTTGCAGTTGAAAGAGCCTGGAAGCTTGTAACCATCAGCGAGCACCCACTTGCCACACCCACTGAAGAAGAGTGTTTTGGAAGTTTGGAGATTTACTGGTAAGCCAAAACATTATCGAAATTCTTCCAATCCAAATGTGGCATACTGCAAACCAGTGCTTAACAGTCTTGGTTAAAAACAGTCTTGGTTGCAATTTTAGTTTTTTAGTTTTCAACGACGCGTTTCGCCTTATTAAGGCATCTTCAGGTTATCTTTTCTCGCGTCCATCTAAAAAAGATAACCTGAAGATGCCAAAATAAAGCGAAACGCGTCGTTCAAAAATGAAAAATAAAAGAAAAATAAAAAACTAAATTGCAACCAAGACTGTTTTAACCAATACCAAAACATTATGAAAGATGCTTCGGGCATATGTAGATACACTGATCAGCCAAAACACTATGACTACTGCGCAAGCGAAGTTGGATGCCACCTGGCGGCAATGCGGAAAGTTTGTAAGCGGGGACAATATAGCGGGGGTATTATTCTATCGACGATACGCACCGAAAACGGGGAAATCCACTGAGATCAGCAACTTTGACACAGGACATGTTACTGCCTGGAGCCTGTGAAAAAGTATGTTGACATCAGTGAAGCTGGTCCAAAGTACGCATACTACTGTCGTGAGCACCTATGGTACGAGGTAAAACTACTACTAGGAACTGATGGTTGGACGTCCACGATTCTCCAAAGAAAGTATGGTTTAGAGGTTTGTCTGCTCTCTAAAGTAGGGTAGGTGACAATATGTGGCATCTCTGCACAATCCTGGTGAGCGCACGAGTGTTTCGGAGTCCACAGTTCAGCGCACATTGGTGAACATGGAGCTTCACAGCAGGCGACCGCTACGTGTTCACATGTTGACCCAACGACATCGTCAGTTACGATTCCAGTGGGCACGGAATCATCGAGATTACACTGTGGACCAATGGCAACATAGAGCTCGTCGGATGAATGACGCTTTTGGTTCACCAAACCGATGAACGTCTCGACAAACGCCGCCGTAGTGCAGGTGAACGGCAGCTCGAGACGTGTTCCGTGTTGCGGGCGCAGGCCACTGGCAACAGTATCATGCTGTGAAGGACATTTTCCTGCGCGTGCGTGGAACGTATGGTACTCATCGGACAAGCTGACAGCTGCTGAGTTCCTGCGTCGCTTCATGCTTGATGTCTTCCCCGACAGATATATCATATTTCAGCATGAAAATTGTCTTTGTCTCAAGGCCAGAATTGTGCTGCAGTGGTTTGAGTTGCAAAATTGTGAACTAACGTTAATGTCTTGGCGTCCAAATTCGCCTGATGTGAATCCAGTGGATAGTTAGCTGGCGACATTACATTTACACGAATCAGTTGGTTACGGGAATTACGTTATTTGAGAGCAGACATGTGGTGCTAGATATCTTCGTAAATCTAGCGACAACCTGATGATACGCAGAAACTGTGCAGCACTGCGCTACGAAGGTGGCCCAACAGCCTATTAAGCAGGTGCTCATAATGTTTTGGCTTGTCAGTCTATATAGCGCTATTTTAGTGTACTCGTAGCCCTTTCCATGCGGAGTCCAAATTTCGGGAACTTTTCCACGGCGTGTCACAGTGTGATCGTTAGCTGAGGTACAGAAAATAATATTCACTGATGACAATAGCTTCCTACGTACGGATGAATGAAGCCCAAGTTTAAATTATGGGTAACAGGGTACAGTGCAAGTAATTAGTACAACATATAAAGTACACTTTCATTCAGTAAACATCCTCAAAGAACGACATTCCCAGAATTATGTTTAGAGAAATTTAAATCTTAACTGTCATTTTGTTTAATCTTATTCTTAGCACATTGTGTACATATAACAACCAGCCCTTTGCTCCCTTAGTTACCGTTCTGCATTGAAACCGTTGACAGTATATTCTGACATTATCAGTTGTTACTCATGTTGAGATCATTCACTTGAGGGAACCTTAACTGGAGTGCTTTGTCCATCATTCCTTGGTCA
Source organism: Schistocerca gregaria (assembly GCF_023897955.1). Classification (NCBI taxonomy): domain Eukaryota; kingdom Metazoa; phylum Arthropoda; class Insecta; order Orthoptera; family Acrididae; genus Schistocerca; species Schistocerca gregaria. Next base: position 28,354,067 of record NC_064924.1, on the reverse strand, counting down.
CAGCAAGCAGTGGAAACCTCCCACAGGCGGCGACCAGAGGGAGAATAGAATCTCCCTAGTAATGGCCCGCGGCGAAAGTTGCGTGGATTGTGCAGTGACATGGTGGAGGTGGGATTCAGGCTGGCCTACACCGATGACCACCTATTTAATAGCATCTGTCCCACGTTTCAAACACACTACAACAAAGGTTCTGCTTGGCATCGATTTCACAGGTGCTTGACAGGATTCCAGAAATGTGCGGCATCAGATGTTTACGCACAGGCCAAGCACTTGCCGCAAATTACGGGATGATGGCTTGCAGGCAGTCACCTTGTGCCCGATGTGTATCGCAATGAGTACACTCGCTGGCCAAGACATCGTGTGAGTTCACTCTAACGCTCCTCAAACCACTGTAGCACGAGTCTGAACTTGCAACAGGGGCAATTATCCTGCTGGAAGATGTCGTCGCCGTAGGCGGAGACTTCAAACAAGCGATGCAGGTATTCCGCAGTAATGTTCACGTACTTCACTGCTGCCCTGGTAGCTTCCGTTACCATCACAGATGCCTTGGAATCCCAACTCAATGTACCCCGTAGCATAATTCTGCCCTCACCGCAATGCTGTGCATCTGTGGCGCAGTGCATGTTTCGTACGACTTCGACCTGGTGTTACAAGAAATGTCATTCATCCGACAAGCAACACATTTATATCGATATGCGTGAAAACTCAGCAATGCTGTGCCCACTGCAATCATATTTTACCTTGTCGCTGGATCAACACAGGAACGCGTAAGCGTCATGAACGTAGCAACACACACGCTACATGGCAACCTGTTCAACAATAGCCTTCGAACGCTGAGCTCCGAAACACTTGCGCCTGCACCAGCACTGTACTCTGTCGTCTGGTCTGCCACAGATGGCTGCCTGTCCAGGATTACGCAGTGAGAGATCCTCCGACCTCTGCGTTTTGTGACGAGACGTGGCCGTCCAGTGCCATAAGGCGTGCTCGTTATTTCGCCACCCTCCAACCACTTTGCGTAGGTGCTTGAAATAAAACAACTCTTCTGTTTTACATTCCTGTTTTGAAAGTTACATAATTCCAATCGTATCTAATAAGTGATTTCGCATAATACACTAAATCTTATAAAATTTATTATTCCATTTGGTTACCAGTAGGTCACGCTGTGCAATATATGCTCATAATATTTTGCATTTAGAAATGAAGCCATAATTAAGAAAATTTAGGTTAGCATTGTTATCTCTCAGTCCCTTATATAACGTGATGTACATCCTACGTAAAAGTCTTTTATTTAATTGTATACGCCAGTTTCAGCATAAAATAAGCAACGTTTTGTGGATAGTTACTCATGAAAATGTAAAACTTTTAATTGTTAATTTAATAAGTTTGCACTGTAGTTTTGTTGACTTGATTGATAAAAAAAACGTATAAATAGGAGGAGCACAAGGCTCAAGAATGGACAGTTGGAGACTGTTTTGAGACGCAACCACTGTGTCGCACGTCTGTGCAATAATCTAATTCTTGTAAAACAATATTGTGGCTATGTAGCCTGTTATGTGGAGTGGGCTCGCACTAAGAAGAAATGGTGCCGCTTGTGATAAATAAACCACTATAACACGACTTGGCACCTGGACTGTTTCATGGAAGCCTCGCATCCTGATCCAGTCAGCAGATGAAGTGTACTGAGGCGACGACGACTTCACCAGCAGCTGCAGCAGCAAGCGGATTACTCCGAGTTACACCGAACTAAGATACGTGTAATAAGCGAACTGAACTATATAAGTGTCACTGCAGAACTAATTACTAAAGTGTAATGTTTTGGAAACTGTTCTACGGTCGCAGGTTCGAATCCTGCCTCGGGCATGGATGTGTGTGATGTCCTTAGGTTAGTTAGGTTTAAGTAGTTCTAAGTTCTAGAGGACTGATGACCACAGATGTTAAGTCCCATAGCGCTCAGAGCCATTTGAACCATTTTTTGGAAACTGTTCTAGCAGTAAACAGTTGCATTTGTCTCGGAGTAATTCTTTGAGTGGTGGAGGCCAATGTGATCAGTAAGAAACACCCCCATGATCACACGTTTCTTGATCTCTATGGAACACAAGAATAACAACAAATTTTTGAGGTTTTTTTGTTTAAATCAAATAATCCCTTTTCGATGTTAAACATTTTCGCCCCAGTAAAATTTCACTGCCTTTCCCACGTAACAACAGTTTGCTTACATGCTCACGACTGCAGAATGCAAGCAGCAGACCAGCTTGACCGGTTTAGAGATTCTCATGTCCAGCTGCAGGGCCACAAGAATGTGCCCTTTGTCAAAACCTCTTGTATGGGTGGATTTCCGCATTTACGGCCCGTCTATGACTGCTCATTCGTGTCTCTTCGTGTTACATTGTTTGCTTACTGCATCACGTGCCCACAACACCAGCAGGAGGCATTCAAAATGGCGGTGGGCAGTGGTCCTTTATGTTGTGGCTCATCATGAGAGTCCTGAGCCTAGAGAGCGCCACACGCATCAAAGTCAGTCCGTCCACAGTAACGAATGCTACGGATCCCACGCGATATCTGCTGTAGGGATGGGAAAAACCGACCGCTTAAAACGGATGAAGGTATCTTGGCTCTGAATACACGATATTTTTCGGAATTGGTTTAGCATCGGTTATAACAAGTTTTCTTCCGTTTTTAGCTAAAATGGAGTAAATAAACCTGCCTTGCCACAGGACCAGTGCTAAAAGTTTTGGTTTTAAAGTAAAACTTTTTTTTAAATTCGAGTTATGTTTATTCGTAAAATTTCCATTACTTTGAAATTAGTATAGAAAAATCGGAAAACCCATAAGAAACGGTACAGCAGTGCAGGGACAATAATGCCCCTGTTGCCATGTGGCATGTGTGTTGCCAAGTTCAAAATCAGAAAAGCAGGACTCGCCGTCGTGTTTAGTCGGATGTTTTGCTCTAAAGACCGGCCTGCCTGTTTATACAGAAATAGAGTCAGCTGGATATTTTCAGTCGTTTATTAATAAGCAGCTACAGTCAGATTTCGCGAGACCAATCTTAAACGTACTTAAACTAAAAAAACAGGTATTAAACATTCTTATAATATGACATTGAAGATAGCAACTAAGGACTCAGTAAGATAATCTTACTTCAAAACAAACTAAAAGTTGTTCAATAAGCAAAATAAATAATCTAAAGTACTTCTGGGACAGCAAGTGTAAAAATAATAACTTTCATTTCTGTTTGGCTTATAAACAAATGACAATAATATGTAGGTATGGATATTAACATGTAATAATAAGATGCAGTTACGTATTAATATTTCTTACTTGAACTGACTTTATTAAGAACATTATTTTTCTTGGAAATCATTTCTTGTGACTGTTGAGAAGATAATTTTAAATTAGGCAACAAGAACGACATCAACGTGATTATGCCAGCTTGCAAATTATTGTATTCGGTTGGCCAGTGGCTGTTTACGAAACGGAACATTTATTCGACGTTGACATTATGGCCTGGAATTGCAAATAAAATTCTGCCAGTTTCAATAATTCAAATAAAGTTCTTCATGACGCACTTGCGTGTCTGGTGGCGGCTAGGGGCGTGGCGTGGCGGGGAGGGGCGTGCGGCCAGCGGCCGATCGACACGTTTAGTTGCAGTCTTCCTCGCTGGCCCCTCGCTTACATGCTCTGACACTGTGTGTCTGACTCGTTCAGTCCACGAAGAAAACATAGGACACGGGCATAAGAGGAAGCACTGGTTAGTACACCTGTAAATCCTTATGGCGTATCCCCCTCACACTTATTACTCTACCGTCACTACCTCCGACGGGGTCAGTTGTGTGCCTCATCGCTTAGTAGCCAGACAAAAGCGGCCATGTACCACAAGAAGCCCAGCCGCTGCCACTTCTAGTGGGGGTGACCTAGTCAGACCAGGTCCCGCCGGGTTGGCGGTGTGCCACACTTCACGCGTGCAGAGCGTGTGAGGGCCGCGGGTGGGCCAACCCCCTGCCAGCCACTCGGCTTTGCTCGCTCCATCTCGGAAGTACCCGGAACAGCGACAAATTTCATTCAGCGTTGCGATGCGACATTTTTCGGTCGGCACAAGTACCTGAGTTCGGCAGAATCGTGCTGTCAGCGCTGTTTACCTTCGCATGGTGTTCCTGAGGTGAAGGACGTTCTCAGGTCCAATGGCTGTTTGAGCAAAAAGAGGCAGCTAGCGATCTATCGTCACAATCCATTAAAATGAAAGAGAACGACAGAAAAGAGGGATGGGAATTCCCAACTGGCATAAGCGACGAGCACTGCTTATTTTCTATGAAGCGGCATTACAGTACCATGCAGAGAGAATTTACATATTCAGATGGCAATGAAAGAGCAAATAGACAAAGGGAATTCATTGTTTGTATATAAAGAAGCACTTTGTGCTAAATTTGCAAGCATCGAGCACTTGAAGAAACTCGTGGTGCGGATAGTAAAATTCACGAAGTCGCACACGTTATTCCATTCTCAGTTGCAAAAATTTTCAATAGAAATAAACAAAGAGTATATATCATATTATTTATATACTGCCGCAAAGTACGTTGATTAAGTCAAAGGCCACGCCTGGAACGAAATTAGAGCTTCCAGAATGGATTGTGCCAACGGCGTTGCAGCGGTGGTAAACCGGTTCCCATCAGATCACCGAAGTTAAGCACTGTCGGGCTGGACTAGCACTTGGGTGGGTGACCATGCGGTGTGCCAAGCGCTGTTGGCAAGCGAGGTGCACTCAGCCCTTGTGAGAGAAACTGAGAAGCTACTTGACAAGGAAGTAGCGGCTCCTGTCTCATAAACTAACATACGGCCAAGAGAGCGGTGTGCTGACCACATGCCCCTCCATATACGTATCTAGTGACGCCTGTGGGCTGAGGATGACACGGTGGCCAATCGGTGTCGTTGGGCTTTCCACGGCCTGTTCGTACAGAGTCTAGTTTTGGAATGGATTGTAGATTTCGTATTTCTAGTGAACCTGACTGCACAATGCTCACATTGAAATACTGCAAGGTAACTTCTTTCTGATTTGATGGAGATGCATATAAAAAGAAAATCGCCTTGTAGAAGGTAAACATTCTAACAAACACAGTCCATTTCTTTAAGATAACAAGAATTAAATAAATAGCGACGTTTGAAGAATTCATTTTGTCTCTGCAAGAATTAAGAGGATAACTTTATGGTCAGTCCTGCATCTGTTTCCTATCTGTTTTGGAGACCGTGTGGCGTTTCAGCTGAAAGCGCCCCTGTGCACGCTCAGACGTGACTGGTTGACCTTCAAGGTAATTCCAGTTTCAGTGAAAAATCTTTTTACGTTAAACTGTCCAGATTATCTACGTTGCTTTGCTCAGGTACATTTTCCAAGTCTCCATGATGAGGCTGTAAAAGTGCTGCACTATTTCCATCGACGTATTTGTGTGAAAGACTTTATTTCGATTACGAAACTAAATAAATAACGATTAAGTGGCTTCTTGAGTGCCAAACGCTGTGCAATTGTCTGCGTCTGTCCGTATGTCGACAGTCTCTACCAGATAAAAATTATATTATATCTTCAGCGCGCCGAAAATAATTAGTTAATACTACTTGTTGTTTGTGGATCTGGCTTGTTGAGAAATGTGAAATATAAACAGAGTGACATGGAGAGCGGCTGCACTTCCATTTAAGTGTTAAGTTAAGAAACAGCTGTTTCCCCCTCTTCCCCCTCCTCCCGCTCGGACAGCGTTGCGTGGCGGTGGCGGAAACGAGACAGCCAGACATAATCGCTGTGGCACTTGGGTCCGGGCATTGCACGCGATCCGAAACCTTGGCCACCCCTGTACCAGACGGTACGCGTGCACGCGCAGCGTGCCAGACTTGCCCCTGCCTGACCTGTTCGCTAGTTCCTCACTGCCATCCTTCGGAATGCTACCATCACCAGTCCGTAGGAGTATTTGACCAAGTGCGGCAGCAGTGAACTGCAGTGCTCCTTCTGCCGTAAAAGATTAAAAGGAGGCTGAGGCACAACAAACCTGCGACATCGTATAAGAGGAAAACATCCACTACGCTCCTTGAGTGAGAAGGTAAATTTGATTGATTCAGCTATAATTTTATTGACACTTGGGATAACAACTGAACCCTTAATCCTGTGGCTCCTTCTAGGTAGAAAATTCATACCATCCAAAAGTGACGATGCAGGCTGGTTATCAGCCTGTGACCTTTCGCTATCGTTGTCGCCGTGTGCGTCTATTTCACCTTCGCCAGGTTTGCTAGAAACAGCGAGACCGATTTCTGCCGCAGCCTCAACTCCATATCGCTCGTGATCTCCTACTCCTTCATCTTCATTAGAATATTTCAATCTTTGTCCCAAGTTCACGTTTGTTACTGGAAGTAAGAGCAGTATGAAAATCCGATTATCTGTTATGACGGAAAGACGCTATTTTGAGCGGTTTTAACAGACAGGTTGAACTGGAGATGAAAAAAACAGGCCTAACCGAAAACAGGTTGTTTCAGCGCTAACCGCCGTCGTTAATCTGGAGTAGTTTTCGGACAAGTGAAATTCTGGGAACTCTGAGTATATGTGTGAACGCCAGACGGATGTAGATTCTTACATGCAAAGTATAACTTTTCTTTCATTAAGCAATGTTAGTGGTTTCCGTACTATGGTTGTACCGGAAATTCAAGTACGGCAACCAAACACCACATCAGGAGGCGGACCTGGGGCAAAATGAGCAATGCGATTATAATTTATAGCTGATACCTTCAACAATGCTTTCAAAAATAATCCTAGAAAATAATTATGATAGTCTAGATCGTAAGCAAACGGATGGTTGGATCAAACGAAGAAGATTACCAGCCTGCCTCTTCACACCATATTGAGAATGGCCGAAGATCGCTGTGGATGGAGACATCTGTCTGAAGTTTCAACTACGTAAGAATGAATGAAGAAATGAGGTCACCACACTCAGAAAAGAGTAAAACGACTAATGAGAGAGATCGCATGGCACATTTATTGAAAGGTGACCGAATTCTATCATCACATGCTACTTGATATGGCCCAACTAAATGCAAAAAAACGTTCTTCAAAACAAATGTGCGTAGGTTATTAAAATTACCTCTTGAACGTGATGCTCTCCAAAAGGAAACTGATACTTTAAAACAAGTTTCTGTTGGTAATAGCTTTAGCGATAGTCCAGTCGACTTTTTATCTCAAAATTTACTACAAACAAAATGCCATTATTATAAATTCCGATAGGAGGTGTACTAAAATGACTTATGTCCTGATTTTAGAATTACATGAATCTATTTTACACCCTTATTCACACTCTTTTTATTGTCACCAATGTTATTGCGGTTTTTTGTTGTTTTACTTATATATAATGGATCACGACATTGGTTCTTTAAGTTCAAATTATTTTCTTATTTCTTTGTAAAACGGTATTACATTTACAAATAACTGGTATGTTAGATCAGAACTGCATTTTTAATATATATTTATTTCTCATTAAATCATTCTGATTTATTTCTTTTCGACATTGCTCAGTTTCAGCAGTTTGTTTCAGAAATATGGGCACGAATGTCCCTTGTGTATTGCTAGCCTCTCATACCACTATTGTTACTAGCTGCTACAATATCACAATCTACGGCTAGTAACATAGGTAGACGCGTACATTAACGGACACTTCTTATTTATGTCCTGGGACTGAGGCCGTGGAGGAGAAGCGAGCAGTCGCCACGAGGGAGGAGGCTGGGAGTTCCGAGTGGAGCAGCAGAGAGCTGAAACGCAGTTGCTGCAGCTCAAACTAAGCTGCCGAAGGGAACTCCCCGTAGGCTATTTACAGATTGGAGGAGGCAACTGTGTTCAATACAAGATGGGAGGATAGCTGGTTTTCTCTTACCATAACAATCTCCCACAAGGGACTCAGCGAATCTAATTCTGTTACTGAGACTTCGCTATGCATGACGTTTCAAAGTCCGTGAAGTTTTGGAGAAGGAAACTACCACAAGTAAACGAACGAAGTTCAGTGTTAACCAGTTTTGGCGTCTGTGCGGCGGAAATAGTGCGTCGATTCCCAAAGTGACAGTTCAGCCACGACACAACGGCGTGTAAATTACTTAAGTACGCAACCAGAAAGCAGTCACAAACGTGCTACACGAAATCTGTAGTCACTCGTCCGCACTGCAGTTCCACGACGTTGAAAAGTAATGTCCCACTGATTACTTTGAAGGGAGTGAGGCAGTAACGTCAAAAAATTTAAAGTTTACTGCTTGAAATTGTCATATGCAGGGTGGGTCATTCTAATTCATAATGCGGAATAGCTCAGGATAGAGATTAGCTACAGCAAAATGTCTTAGGAAAAAGTTGTAGGTGGCAAAAAGCGCCACGTATTGCTACTATGGCCGTGACCTTTAACTTGATTTTCAAGGTGATTTGGAGGTTAAAGGAATTGTTTTAAATGGGGACTCTGATGTTTAAGTTGTGATGTGAGAAGTGCGGGAAATTTTTCGCATAAAATAATACATTATTCAAGCTCAGAGCAACTTTCAGTGAAGGTCAAATAAGCAAATATGTTTTTAGCTCTCGTAGGTGGTACGTTCCTATGGGTCCAAATTGCTGAGGTTATCGGTCCCTAGGCTTACACACTACTTAACCTAACTTTAACTTACGCTAAGGACAACAGGCACATACGCAAGCCCGAGAGAAGATTCGAACCTCCGACGGGGGGAGCCGCACGAACCGTGGCAAGGCGCCTAAAATACTCCTTTTTTCCACTCTTGAACCTCCAACAGGCTGTGGAAAGAAAACCACAGTGAAAATGAAAAAAAGAAAACTTTTTGTTCACATCATTTCACAATTTCCAACTACTGCTTCTACAAATAATCGCCACTCGCTCCTAGAAATTTCTCGTAGCGTGGTAGTAACTTTCCAGTTCCCTTGTCATAGACGGCAACTGTGTTTGATTTCCGCCAATTACCTACGCCGGGGTGCTGCTCGTTGTACGTGCGAAAACGCTGTCGACGCTTAACGATCCAGTTATATCAACCGTGTTTTAAAAAAAATAGAAACTCCTATTTTTTAGTACATATTCGTGTAGTACGTAAAGAAATATGAATGTTTTAGTTCGATCACTTTTTTTGCTTTGTCATAGATGGCCCTGTAATACTCACAAACGTACAAGTACGTGGTATCACGTAACATTCCGCCAGTGCAGACGGTATTTGCTTCGTGATACATGACGTTCGTCGAAAACGCTGCAAGATCGATGCACCTGCAATACACGCTGCTTAACGCATCACATGGATAGACAGATTACGAAAGAAAGAGACCGGCCTTTCATCAATGTAGTACGGGGAGGTTCCCTTTTTTGCATCGAGGATCGGGAACATGATTCGGAAGTTGGAATTAGCTGGCGATTTGGGGACTGCTCTGGGAGAGGCCGAAGGCCAAGTGCACCATAACAACAATTTATGGTGCTCTCCCAGAGCAGTCCCCAAATCGCCAGCTAATTCCAACTTCCGAATCATGTTCTCGATCCTGGATGCAAGAAAGGGAACCTCCGCGTACTAGACTGATGCAAGGCCGGCCACGGCGTGACGAACTTCCAGCGTGCAGACTGCGAGGGGCTGCGAGGTGCACGAGGCCCGTCCCTCCTCGGCTTCGGCAGGACATTTCATTACGTGTTGCTGTGTGGCATTTCCCGGCCGGAACAACTGTGGTGCCATTGTTGTTTACACTGTGCTGTTTCTTCGTTTTATGAGGACATTAACGGGTCCTGAGGACAACACTCTAGGTGTCTGTCGTCAAAAGCCTTTAAAAATGAATGGGAACGACAGAAGAGAGGAAAGAGAATGCTATAAGTACATTATGCAGTCGCATAAGCGATGGATACTCCAAATTTACTACGAAACTATACTAAAATACCACGCGGAAAAAAATTTAAAGATTTATTTAAGAATCGAAGAGCAAAAAATTACAAAGCCCGACAGACGGGATTCTTGTTCCACGTAGCAAGAACCACTTTGTACAAAATTTGCAGGCATGAAGCACATAAAAAATAAGTGGTACGAATAGTAAACTTTCCGTAGTCGCACGAATTATTCCACTGTCAGCTGCAACAGTTTTCAATGGAATTGAGCGAAGAGTTTGGAGATTTTAAATATTACTGCAAAGTCAATGGACATGCCAGGAACGATTTTTCAATTTTAAAACCAGCTATTGTTAAATTTATGAAGGAAAAGGATGCGTAGGAACGAAAATTAGAACACCCAGAATTGACTGGTCACTGCCCACAGCGAGATACTGAAAAATAAGGAACAACGTATTTCTGATTTTAAGGGTAATGCAATTAAAAATAAAATCGCGTTGTAGAAGGGATCCATTCTGACAAACACAGCTCAGTTCCCTCAGCTCACAGGCGTTAAAGAAAAAGTGAGGTATGAAGAATTCATTGTGGCCTTGAAAGAATTCCAAGGATAGTTCCCTAACCTCTCTGAGCACACTGCCTGTTCCTACTTCTGTTTGCAAGCTGTTTTTGAGATCGTTTGCCATTTCAGTTAGGCCCTGTGTATGTGCAGATCTACAAGTTAATTCCTGTTTAAGACAATGCCTTCAACGTTAAAGCTATCCAAGACGTCTACATTGTCCACGTCTTCAATACGAGTTTTCAAAAGTGCTACTACACTGTAGAGCCAAAGAAACTGGTACACCTGGGCCCCCGTGAGCATACAGAAATATCGTAACACGACGTGTGATGGACTCAACTAATGTCTGAAGAAGTGCTGGAGGGAACTGATTCCTTGATCCTGGAGGGCTGTCGATAAATCCGTAAAAGTACGAGGGGGTGGAGATCTCTTCTGAACAGCACTTTGCAAGGCACGCCAGATAAGCTCAATAATGTTCATGCCTTGGGAGTTTGGTGGCCAACAAAAGTGTTTAAACTCAGAAGAGTGTTCCTGGAGCCACTCTGTACCAATTCTGGACGTGTGACGTGTCGCATTGTCTTTCTGGAATTGCCGAAGTCCGTCGCATTGCAAGATGGACATGAATGGATGCAGATGATCAGACAGAATGCTTACGTAGGTGGTACCTGACAGAGTCGTGTTTAGACGTATCAGGGGTCCCATATCACTCTAACTGCACGCACCCCACACCATTACAGAGCCTCTACTAGATTGAACGGTCCCCTGCTGACATGCAGGTTCCATTGACTCATGAGGTTGTCTCAATACCCTTTCTCGTCTATTATCTTGATACCATTTGAAATGCGACTCGTCCGACGAGACAACATGTTTCCACTCATCAACAGTCCATTGTCTGTGTTGACGGACCCACGCCAGGCGCGAAGCTTTGTGTTGTGCAGTCATCAAGGTTAGCCGACTAGTTCTTCGGCTCCGAAAGCCCATACTGATGATGTTTCGTTGAATGGTTCGCACGCTAACACTTGTTGATGGCCTACCATTGAAATCTGCAGAAATATGTCGAAGGGTTGCACTTCTGTCACGTTGACAGTCTTCAGTCGTCGTTGGTCCCGTTCTTGCAGAATCTTTTCCCGGCCACAGCTATGTTCGAGATTTGATGTTTTAGCGGATTTTTGTTATTTTCAGTACATTCGTGTTGTGGTCGTACTGAAAAATTCTCACTTCATCGATGCCTCGGAGATGCTGTGTCCCATCGCTCGTGTGCCGACTATAACACCACGTTCAAACTCAATTAAATCTTGATAAGTTGTCATTGTAGCACCAGTAACCGATCTAACGACTGTGCCAAACACTTGTTGTCTTAAATAGGCTTTGCCGACTGCAGCGTCGTATTCTGCCTGTTTATATGTCTTTATGTTTGAATACGCATGCCTATAGCAGTTTCTTTGGCGCTTCAGTGTATATTTCGACCAAAGATGGATGTGAGCCACCATTTTTCGGATTATGAAAATAAGTAAGTCACAGTTACGTGGCAACCTGAAAGTGAAGATCTGTGAAATTGTCTGCTTTTGTCCGTATACCAACAGTTTGCACCAGATAAAAATTATGTCTTCGATGCCCCGAAGCTGATTAATGATTCAATAATACCGAAAATTTGTTTTGTTTGCCATCTTGGTTGAGAAATGTGAAATTCAAATCGAAGTCGTACGCAGTGTCGTTGCTTTTCCATTTAAGTGCCCCGGCGCTTTCGCCGCTTCCCCTCCCCTCGCTGAGACAGCGTGGCAACTGTAACCCACACTGATGCTTGTGTTTCAACCCCACGTCGCCATACCAGTACCGGCTGCTAATTACAAGTCTTGCCACTAAGACTACTAACAATACAAACTCTGCATCGCAGTGTGAATATCATTCCTATAAAGAACAGTATCTCTATGGGCTGTATGACTTCCTCCCTGATATAAGGGGGTGGTTTAGAATGAAACATAGTGCTCTCAGCTATGGTACGAGGCATTTCTTAACTGGGCGCACTTTATCCCACGTAGTTAAGCCACATGAGTCTGTGATTGCCACCCGTATGCACACGCGGGGAAGAAGGTTCCCTACAACACATCGTCTTCTTCTGTGGGCTATACGTGAAGAATAAACTGCACTGGAACAGACGTACATATATACACACCAATAAGAGAGGAAGAACAACGGACAGAACTAACTAAATACATCAACAGAAAGTATTTCAGAAACAACAGAGGAAGAGTGCTATGGACAAGACATAACAGACATGCCTACATGCAACGCAACAAAAGTCTGCAGAGGGTGGATACTCACAGTGATTGTGGAAACAGTGACACTGAAGAGGAACAGGAGGAGGAGGGAGATGGGATGTCACAGTAAATAAGACATCGAGAATTATGAATCAGAGATAACACGCCAAAATGCACTGGCATATTGTATATATCAGTCAAGTAACGTTGAGGATGCCGAATACTAAAGCAAATGTAGTGTATAGTGCTACCAATATAGCCAAGAAAGTACCCATTGTTTTATACAGATGAGCACCTGATGTTAATGCGTAGGATTAGGAATACCATTCTCTACCACTAACTATAAACTATTTTGTTGTGACAGGTGGTGAAAGGCTCGAATAAACCATTCAGAGCTATTAACCGCCAGTCACAAATTGTTATGGCAATAAAAAATCTCTCCTCTATGCTATCATCTTATTGCGTTCTTCTAAATACAACATAATTTTATTTTTATTTCAATCTCAAATTATTGTTTTTTTTTTAAATGTTTTATTCTGTGTCAATTGATAAAGATAAAAACAAAACAAAAAATACAAAAAAGATGACTAACGAAAACTGTAATATGTACAATCTATTTTAAAATATAATGTAGCAGGCCTTTAAATCTGTAATTAATTAATGAAATAATTAATTAAATACCCACACGGCAAACAGTAGCGAAAGCGTTTGACTAAAACACAACAAATAATTCACGTTTGCCTGAAAGGAGTCTATTAAAAGGAAAGAAAGACAATTACAGCTGCCTGATATGAAACATTTACGCGTCCGGCAATGTGATCCAGACGAACGACCCTGAAATTACTTACGTCAGGCCCGGTATGCCACTCACCGTACTTCTCCTTTTCTAAGCAACTAGTTGGAGCACGCCACAAGGCACAAACATACAGTGCCAGCCATACGAACAGAGAAGTACCTTTTAAGTAAAACAAGTAAGTCATCATATTACAGGCTGACAGCGTAGACAAAAAAGTTATGGAAAGTCACTAAAAGATAATAAGGCAACTTGACACGCAAACACCCCAGGTAGAAGAGCACGGTTGCGATCCACGGACCCCTGCGTTATGGGCCCAGCAAGCTTCAACATTCACGTGCCTTTGCGGTCTGCGTCGATCGTGGGTTCTGGTCAATGGTAGCCGACACAATGGCATGCGTGCCGGTCCAGAGTGCAGAAGACGTCGTCCAGCCGTCGACAAAGGCGTGTCCGCATCCTTCGCAGCGCTGCAAGGTGGGACGAACTCTGTCGACGAGGCTGTTCTGCCTGTTGCAGCCAAGCTGACGAGTTGCAGGCACCTCAGGCCGTGGTCACATTGCGTCATCCAGTGCCCCGACGGCGTTGTGTACGGTCCTCTTCTCTCCGTTGACTCAGACGTACGCCCCTCAATTGAAGCAGCGTGTCCTGTGCGGGCCGCAGTGCCGCGGGACGGCAGACCCGCCTCCGGGAGACCGATCATTCTGCTCCTCTGTAAAGCACTAACAAGAAGATACTCGGCCCTGCGACGTCGGTGAGGCATAGTAGTTGTTGTTGTGGTCTTCAGTCCTGAGACTGGTTTGATGCAGCTCTCCATGCTACTCCATCCTGTGCAAGATTCTTCATCTCCCAGTACCTACTGCTACCTACAACCTTCTGAATCTGCTTAGTGTATTCATCTCTTGGTCTCCCTCTACGATTTTTACCCTCCACGCTGCCCTCCAGTATTAATTGGTGATCCCTTGATGCCTCAGAACATGTCCTACCATCCGATCCCTTCTTCTTGTCAAGTTGTGCGGCAAATTTCTCTTCTCCCCAATCCTATTCAATACCTCCTCATCAGTTATGTGATCTACCCATCTAATCTTCAGCATTCTTCTGTAGCACCACATTTCGGAAGCTTCTATTCTCTTCGTCTCCAAACTATTTATCGTCCATGTTTCACATCCATACATGGCTACACTCCATACAAATACTTCCAGAAACGACTTCCTCACAAATCTATACTCGATGTTAACAAATTTCTCTTCTTCAGAAACGCATTTTGCTCCCCAAATAGCAAAACTCCTTTACTACTTTAAGTGTCGCATTTCCTAATCTAATTCCCTCCGCATCACCCGAGTTAATTCGAGTATATTCCTTTATCCTCGTTTTGATTTTGTTGGTGTTCATCTTATATCCTCCTCTCAAGACACTGTCCATTCCGTTCAACTGCTTTTCCAAGTCCTTTGCAGTCTCTGACAGAATTACAATCTCATCGGCGAACCTCAAACTCATTTTTCTTCTCCATGGATTTTGATACCTACTCCGAATTTTTATTTTGTTTGCTTTACTCCTTGCTCAATATACCGATGGAATAGCATCGGGGAGTGGCTCCAACTCTGTCTCACTCCCTTCCCAACCATTGCTTTCCTTTCATATCCCTCGACTCTTATAACTGCCACCTGGTTTCTGTAAATACCCTTTCGCACCCTGTATTTTACCCCTTCCACCTTTAGTATTTGAAAGAGAGTATTCCAGTTAACATGGTCAAAAGCGCTCCACAGCAACCCTGCCCTTCCTGATCGCTTGTTATGTCGCCCATCGAACACGACTGATATACGGTCCGTTGGCAGCTTGTTCGTTGAGGCCCTCCTGTGGCCAGTATCGATGCTTTGTGGGCGCGCCTACTAACCACGCGGCAGATTATTAACCATCAGCCTATTCAAGCGATCTTTGATTCCATTCCACGACGTCTAGCATCTCTGACTGCAGCACATAGAGGCGCCATTCCGTACTCAATTGCCGCAATCATAGTGCTTCTATAGGTGCCGTAATGCTGATCATTTGTGTAGTGTCATTCCCTAATCGGTGGTATAAATTTCGTTGTGATCACACCTCTCGGTCTTGCTGTTTTACCTTTTCCGAACAGCAGTGCAGTTTGCACGAGTAATACGTACTTTCAGCTGTTGTACACACGAAAATCGCTGGAGTTGCGACATGTGACTAAATCCGTGTCGGGACTACTGAAAGGCATCTGAAACGGCGCTCTCTTCTTAGTGGCTGACAGCTCCTGCCCTCGCCGAGTCGGCCGAGACCCCAGGCGCGATCGGCAGGCAGCTGCAGCCGGCTGCGGCGGAGGCTGAGCTGCTGCTCCCCTACTGGGGGAGACCCCCTCCCCCCCTCACCCTCCATCACAACCCCCGGCCTTAATGCGTGCGCCCGTTTGATGAATGCTGCAGCGGAACGCGGCTGGAATCCCACCCGGCTTAATGGAGTTCTCCGCTTTAATAGCTCTTTCCAGCTAAATGGAATTCTCTCCAAATGGAAATAAGCGCTCTACGTCCGACGATAAAAGGCTATGGAGGGAAAAATGTGTCGGGCAGACGATACCGCCGTTTCGAGTGTGTGCAGAGCTTTCTTTTCGCGGAAGACGTGTTCTAGATGTCTCTGACAACGGCGACTCTGGAGGTGCCTTAGACCCGGCATTAGGCGTAGAAGACGACCTCTGCTCATAACACAGCTGCACACAGCGCTCTCTGGCTCGTATTTTTCCACGAATTTTCCCTTCAACTTAACGAAGTTGCTATGACGTTTTTGCCAGTGTGCAGATCCGTTCTACGAATTTATATTTTAGAAAATCTGCAAATCTCTCATATGTTGTTGTGGCATTAATTCCGAAGACCGGCTCTCGCTCAGGCTACTCGATCCCCTGGAATTCTGCAGATCTCCCCGTCAGTTACCGTTCTGAAGAATCATTACCTCAGGGCGTGACACGTCAACTGATCCTTCCTTAAACACAAACTGCGTTATCAACTTCTTTTGTCAGTTATTTGATACAGCGCCATTTCGTTAGATTCTACGGTGTAATGAACAGTATTCGGATGTACATCACATTTCACCAGCTCCTATTTTCTTGTCGTCTGCTCTGTTAATCGCCTACGTTTCACTTTGCTACAAGGTTATTCCCCAGGGAGATACTTCCAGATAAACTGTTGTTCTTATTGTTCGTAAACATTTTATATTCTTCGTAATTCGGCCATAGCCAGTAATTTTGCTGCCATCTATTAATTTGCTAATCTAATTTTCCATAACTTAATTTGACTACACTCCATTAGCTTTGTTTTAGTTTAGTGTATGCTCATATAACGTCTTTCAAAGACATTATCCGTTCCTTTCTCCTGATCTTTCAAACCGTTTGTGGCCTTCGACACAGTTGCAACGTCATTGGCAAACATTACAGGGTGTTAAAAGTAAATGGACCTAGAAAATATATCTTGCACCTTAAGGTAGACAAATAGACTTACATCGCCCAAAAGCGATTGTGGATTATGTAAGTTCCATTGGCAATTTTAACCGTTTCGTAAGGAGTACGACACATGCGTTCAACATATAAATCTGTTTCCATGGTTTCACAAGGATATGAAAATCCCACATCTATGGAGTGTTACGATCCTACAGGGAATCTATCAACTGTTTGGAGCCAACAGACTCACTGTTTGGCACCTAATGTGTAAGATATTATTTTACTTGTGGGTTTTGTGCCTTGTGTTTTGCCTTTCTTATGTAATTTTTCTCCAGTCTGCAATAGATAAGCTCAGTAAACATATTTATTGGCTTTTTCACATTGTTCGCTACAAATACACAAACTTGTGTAATTATTCATTAATGAAACTTTTAAATTCAATAGGTGGTTTTGCCTTTTGGCCAGTGTATGTAGAAATCTTCTATTTGTGTATTTAGTTCATATTTGTGTCTAAATTTTTCCATTTGCGTATTTTATTCTCTGCTGTAATCTTATTTTCTTTCCATTGATTTGATTTCAAAGAGAGAAAACTCCAGAAACTTTTGGTTTATTTTTTTGTGATGAATGTTTGCTTTCACCATCTACTTACATTTCTGGCAGTTGAAAGCTGGCTTACAAGAACAAGATGAAAGGAAAGTTGGTCAGCTTTTCTCCAGTTTTAGAGTTTCACATGATTAAACTGATTTTTACTAATGCAATGTCAAAAAGAAAATTAAAAATACGATCCCACCATTTGAGGCCGGCCGGGGTAGCCGAGCGGTTCTAGACGCTACAGTCTGGAACCGCGCGACCGCTACGGTCGTAGGTTCGAATCCTGCCTCGGGCATGGGTCTATGTGATGTCCTTAGGTTAATTAGGTTCAAGTAGTTCTAAGTTCTAGGGGACAGATGTCCTCAGAAGTTAAGTCCCATAGTGCTCAGAGCCATTTTTTTTAACCACCACATGAGTTACCTGCTGGCAATAGCGTATCTTTCTCTCCACATGTCGAACCGGTCTACGGCTCCCATTACAGCTGGCTTTACTCTGCTATGAACGGAGGGAAGGCTATAGGTGAGATTGTACCATGTCTACTTATCTTCTTGTGATGAACCATATGTCTTTTATGTGATGAGCAGTTGACATAGCTGTAACTTACTTATTATTTTGCCCGGTGCGACTGCTACGGTAGCAGGTTCGAATCCTGCCTCGGGCATGGATGTGTGTGATGTCCTTAGGTTAGTTAGGTTTAAGTAGTTCTAAGTTCTAGGGGACTGATGACCACAGCAGTTGAGTCCCATAGTGCTCAGAGCCATTTGAATCATTTTTTTATTATTTTGCCATTGCGCTGCGGATATGCGCCTTTTATATGGATGACGATGTGTGTTTATATGCAGAGGGAAGAGATTTTCCAACAAGGAGCACAAGAGGCGATGCAGACAAAGCAGAACACGGAAGCAGGAGATAACGACTAATTTCTTATGTACCTATTACAAAGTACTACTATGGTTTCAGGCACGTTTTGAAAAATTACGTAAAATGTTTACACTGTAAATAAATAAGTTTCTTTGACATAATAATGATATTTACTTTCTTCCTTTAGCAGATCCTGATACGAAGTAAAAAAATTGTTTTAACTGGGGCGTATATGTCCAGCTGGTTTCAAGGAGCCAAAAATTTAGGCAAACATTTATTCTTTGTCGAGTCCTGCACGACATATACGTCCCACTTAAAAGAACTGTAAAACTAAACAACAATCGAAATTTAGAAACATGGTCTGGCGCAGTGTCCTTTCCAAAAGCAGGAAACCAATTTTTACAGTCATATCCGAAATTTTAAGTAAATCGGTCGTGTTCAAATGTGTGTGAAATCTTATGGGATTTAACTGCTAAGGTCATCAGTCCCTAAGCTTACACAATACTTAACCTAAATTATCCCAAGGATAAACACATACACCCATGCCCGAGGGAGGACTCGAACCTCCGCCGGGACTAGCCGCACAGTCCACGACTGCAGCACCTTAGACCCCTCGGCTAATCCAGCGCGGCAATTCGGTCGTGTAATGGTTACGGTACACGATATGTTTTCTGGGACAGTTTCACTTTTCCCGCCCTGTATTTCTTCTGTCTGAAGCTCTAATTCTTTTCCGTAATTGCTACATAGTTTGCTCCGCTGCTTGTGCACAGTAGAGATTCAATAACAATAGGAATAGGCTGTAGCTCACCTATACGTCCCATAAACTTTTCAGATCGCAAATTCCTTAAAATGTAATACTGGCTGGAAGCAAAGAATGGGAAATTTAGAGTTTTAACAACTCATACTTGAATTCCAGTTTTTATCATTGTCAAATAACCATTGCAAGAGGAAACTCGATCACAATGAGAAACCTACTTTCCATCGTCTCTAGGCCCTCATACAAGTACTTTTCGCATTCAGTTAGAAGATTAACTTACTATTCGACAGTTATTTACCTTCTATGTCAAAGAAATTGTAAAAACTCGCTTTGTTTTTTATTTAGGCCTAAGATCATTAAAACATTTTAAATGACAAACCTTTTGCCTCAAAACTATTTACAGTGATCACTCAGAACAGTATGATCACCGATCTACTATGGATATAAACCTGTTCAGTCGATAGCAGTGTCACCTGGAGAGGAAAATTTGGAAATTTGTCGTAAGGTCTTATGGGACCAAAGTGCTGAGGTCATCGGTCCCTAGGCTTACGCACTACTTAATCTAACTGAAACTAACTTACACAAAGTGCAACACACACACGCATGCCCGAGGGAGGGCTCGAACCTCCGACTGGGAGAAGCCGCGCGTACCGTGACAAGGCGCCCTAGACCGCTCGTCTATCTGGAGAGAAATGACTGCTAGTCAGACACACGTACGATGCATGCAGTGTCAGTGAAAGTGCTGTCTGTGTGCATAATGGTGCAATCGTGCAATCTATCTGCCTCTGACAGAGGGCAGGCCCATGCATGTGCCAATGTTAACACCACGGCATCGCAAAGGGCTCGTGGCCATCGGCTCTGGGCGTTGCCGCAGACAGAGCATTGCACAGTCTCATGAATCCTAATACCTCCTTCATCATGCTGATGGGCGAGAGTGAATCCCTCGTCTTCCAGGGGAACAGCTCCTTCACACCAGTACTTCGGGACGAAGACAAGCTGGTGGCTGTTAAGCTCCGTCGAACATTCACGTGGGCATCCATGACGACCAAGGGGTATCGCACACTGGCTGCAGACTACTTGCACTCCTTCGTAACAACCATGTTTCCCGACGGCTCTAGCAATTTTCAACAAGATAATGCGCCATTTCACATGGCTAGGAGAGTGACAGAATGGTTCTAGGACCACAACGGCGAGTTCCAATTAAGTTCTGCCACCACAACTCGCCCTATATAAATCCTATCGAACACATCTGGGATGTGATTGAACGTGGCGTCAGAGCTCATCGGCTTCCCGGAATTTACGGGAATTCAGTGACTTGCGTGTGCAGACGTGATGCCATCTCCCTCCAGCGACCTACCAAAGCCACACTGCTTCCATGCTATGACGAGTCGCCCCTGTTATCGGTGCGAAAGGTGGACATACCGGCTATTAGGTTGGTGGTCATAATGTTTTGGCTGATCGGTGTCTTTAGTATTTATTTATGCCGCAAGTTCCCAACTTGGGCTGTAGGCCCTATTTCAGACTGACGTGATTATTTGTGATTATGAATTCAAAACAAATGAGTCTGTCTACTGGTTTGTTCATCGCACAACAAAAACACATGACCCAAAGATTTGGTACACCTTCTTAATATCCTGTAGGGCCCCCGCGAGTACGCAGCAGTGCCACAACACGACGTGGCATGCACTTAGGCCTGAAGTTCTGCTGGAGGGTACTGACACCATGAACCCTGCAGGGCTGTCCATAAATCCGTAAGAATACGAGGGGGTGGAGATCTCTTCTGAACAACAGTTTGCAAGGCATCTCATATATGCACAATAATGTTATGTCTGTGGAGTTTGGCGGCCAGCGGTAGTGTTTAAACTCCGAAGAGTGTTCCTGGAGCCACCGTGTAACAATTTTGGACGTGTGGGGAGTCACATTGTCGTGCCAGAATTGTCCAAGTCCGTCGGAATACACAAAGGACATGAACGGATGCAGGTGATCATGACAGGATGCTTACGTATGTGTCACCTGTCAGAGTCGTATCAAGGGTCCCATATCACTCCAACTGTACACGTCCCACACCAATACAGACTCTGCACTACCCTGAACAGTCCCCTGCTGACATGCAGGATCCATGGATTTAAGAAGTTGTCTCCATGCCCGCACACGTCCATGCGTTCTATACAATTTGAAACGAGACTCATCCGACAAGGAAACATGTTTCCAGTCATCAACAGTCTAATGCCTGTGTTGACGGCCCCAAGCGAGGCGTAAACCTTTATGTCGTCCAGTCATCAAGGGTAAACGAGTGGGCCTTCGGCTCCGAAAGTACATATCGATAATGTTCGCACGGCGACACTGTTGGTGACCCAGCACTGAATTTGGCAGCAATTTTCGAAAGGGTTGCACTTCTGTCACGTTAGACGATTCTCTTCAGTCATCGTTGGTCCTGTTCTTGCATGATCTTTTTCCGGCCGTAGCGATGTCGGAGATTTGAATTTTTACCGGATTCCTGATATTTACGGTACGCTCGTGAAATGGTCAAACGGGAAAATCCGCACTTCATCGCTATCTCGGGGATGCTGTGTCCCATCTCTCGTGCGCCGACTATAACACCACGTTCAAACTCAAATCTTGATCACCTGCAATTATAGCAGAAGTAACCGATCTACGAGTAACAACTGCGCCAACTTATATAATCGTTGCCGACCGCAGCCCCGTATTCTGCTGTTTACATATCTCCATATTTGAATATCCGTATAGCAGTTTCTTTGGCGCTTCAGTGTATAACACAAATGTCAATAGCTACAGGCGAATATCAAGGACTCTTATAAGGAACGAACAAAACCTATCTTTCGAAGGCCACCTAACCCCTTGCCTACAATTCGGTGTTTTTATACCGGCGTATAAGTACCGCTCGGTTGCATATATTCTGCAGCATACTCAGAGGAAACTTTTTTAGTTGGCCTTACATATAGTTTGTCACAGTGCTGGTCACTGTCAGGAAAACTTCCACAGGGCCCTTCTGCGCACGTGCGGGGCACGTTGATGCAACATGAGCTACTGTTTGTCGTTCCACAGCACAGTCATAAGATGACGATGTTGATTTGTCACACTTGTCAAGAATGTCGCCACATCTTCCACGGGCTGCTCGAATGTGATTCAGCGTAAACCAAATTTTTCCGAGGCTAGTGGGTTTCTCTTGGACAGAAGTCAATTTCAGGCATTTGGAGGACAGTTTTTTTGCTAACACGTTTTCATTCTTCGATGGCACTCAATTCATTTTCAGTAAGAATCCTGTATGTGATATGAGTGGGATGTTTTAATCTTTTCTGCACTATAGGGAATTCATCGTTCAATTCTGGAAGGTCAGGGTTATCGGTAATCTTCTCTTATCCACTTAGTGGCTTGTTCTTTCGTATAATATCAGGACATGAAATGTGGCTCAAGATAGGTAACCAGTATGTAGCATTAGATCGTGCTGAGCCCATAACAATCCGCATGGCTTCCTTATGTTGTACATCTACAGCGCGTAACGGGTATAAGTGCAGATCTTTCTATTTGTGGCTAAGGACAGCGTACTGAACAGTATTACACCAGTATTTACGTCATTTTCAAACTAACTGTAGTTCTTACAAGTAGGTTTTCAGTTTGGCTAATACACTCCTGGAAATGGAAAAAAGAACACATTGACACCGGTGTGTCAGACCCACCATACTTGCTCCGGACACTGCGAGAGGGCTGTACAAGCAATGATCACACGCGCGGCACAGCGGACACACCAGGAACCGCGGTGTTGGCCGTCGAATGGCGCTAGCTAAGCAGCATTTGTGCACCGCCGCCGTCAGTGTCAGCCAGTTTGCCGTGGCAAACGGAGCTCAACCGCAGTCTTTAACACTGGTAGCATGCCGCGACAGCGTGGACGTGAACCGTATGTGCAGTTGACGGACTTTGAGCGAGGGCGTATAGTGGGCATGCGGGAGGCCGGGTGGACGTACCGCCGAATTACTGAACACGTGAGGCGTGAGGTCTCCACAGTACATCGATGTTGTCGCCAGTGGTCGGCGGAAGGTGCACGTGCCCGTCGACCTGGGACCGGACCGCAGCGACGCACGGATGCACGCCAAGACCGTAGGATCCTACGCAGTGCCGTAGGGGACCGCACCACCACTTCCACAGCAAATTAGGGACACTGTTGCTCCTGGGGTATCGGCGAGGACCATTCGCAACCGTCTCCATGAAGCTGGGCTACGGTCCCGCACACCGTTAGGCCGTCTTCCGCTCACGCCCCAACATCGTGCAGCCCGCCTCCAGTGGTGTCGCGACAGGCGTGAATGGAGGGACGAATGGAGACGTATCGTCTTCAGCGATGAGAGTCGCTTCTGCCTTGGTGCCAATGATGGTCGTATGCGTGTTTGGCGCCGTGCAGGTGAGCGCCACAATCAGGACTGCATACGACCGAGGCACACTGGGCGAACACCCAGCATCATGGTGTGGGGAGCGATCTCCTACACTGGCCGTACACCTCTGGTGATCGTCGAGGGGACACTGAATAGTGCACGGTACATCCAAACCGTCATCGAACCCATCGTTCTACCATTCCTAGACCGGCAAGTGAACTTGCTGTTCCAACAGGACAATGCACGTCCGCACGTATCCCGTGCCACCCAACGTGCTCTAGAAGGTGTAAGTCAACTACCCTGGCGAGCAAGATCTCCGGATCTGTCCCCCATTGAGCATGTTTGGGACTGGATAAAGCGTCGTCTCACGCGGTCTCCACGTCCAGCACGAACGCTGGTCCAACTGAGGCGCCAGGTGGAAATGGCATGGCAAGCCGTTCCACAGGACTACATCCAGCATCTCTATGATCGTCTCCATAGGAGAATAGCAGCGTGCATTGCTGCGAAAGGTGGATATACACTGTACTAGTGCCGACATTGTGCATGCTCTGTTGCCTGTGTCTATGTGCCTGTGGTTCTGTCAGTGTGATCA
Organism: Schistocerca gregaria; assembly: GCF_023897955.1. NCBI lineage: Eukaryota > Metazoa > Arthropoda > Insecta > Orthoptera > Acrididae > Schistocerca > Schistocerca gregaria. Next base: position 28,329,973 of record NC_064924.1, on the reverse strand, counting down.
TGTGATGTATCTGACCCCAGGAATGTGTCAATAAAGTTTCCCCTTCCTGGGACAATGAATTCACGGTGTTCTTATTTCAATTTCCAGGAGTGTATTTATCGTCCATGTTTCAGTTACATACATAGCTACACTCCATACAAATACTTCCAGAAACGACTTCCTGACACTTAAATCTATACTCGATGTTAACAAAATTTATCTTCTTCAGAAACGTTTTCCTTCCCATTGCCAGTCTACATTTTATATCCTCTCCACTTCGACAATCATCAGTTATTTTGGTCCCCAAATAGCAAAACTCCTTTACTACTTTAAGTGTCGCATTTCCTAATTTAATTCCTGCAGCATCACCCGACTTAATTCGACTACATTCCACCATCGTCGTTTTGTTTTCTTCATGTTCATCTTATACCCACCTTTCAAGACACTGTCCATTCCGTTCAACTGCTCTTCCAAGTCCTATGCTTTCTCTGACAGAATTACAATGTCATCGGCGAACCTCTAAGTTTTTATTTCTTCTCCATGGCTTTTAATGCCTACTCCGATTTTTTTGTTTCCTTCACTGCTTGCTCAATATACAGATGGAATAACATCGGGGAGAGGCCACAACCCTGTCTCACTCCCTTACCAACCATTGCTTCCCTTTCGTGTCCCTCGACTCTTATAACTGCCATCTGGTTTCTGTACAAATTGTAAATAGCATTTCGCTCCCGGTATTTTACCCCTACCACCCTTTAGAATTTCAAAGAGAGTATTCCAATCAACATTGTCAAAAGCTTTCTCTAAGTCTACAAATACTAGAAACGTACGTTTGCCTTTCCTTAATCTACCTTCTAAGATAAGCCGTAGGGTCAGTATTGCCTCACGTGTTCGAATATTTCAACGGAATCCAAACTGATCTTCCCCGAGGTATGCTTCTACCAGTTTTTTCTATTCGTATGCAAAGAATTCACGTTAGTATTTTGCATCCGTGACTTATGAAATTGATAGTTCGCTAATTTTCACATCTGTCAACGCCTGCTTTCTTTGGGATTGGAATTATTATATTCTTCTTGAAGTCTGAGGGAATTTCGCCTGTCTCATACATCTTACTCACCAGATGGTAGAATTCTGTCAGGACTGGCTCTCCCAAGGCTGTCAGTGGTTCTAATGGAATGTTGTCTACTCCCGGGACCTTGTTTCGACTCAGGTCTTTCAGTGTTCTGTCAAACTCTTCACGCAGTATCGTATCACCCATTTTCATCTTCATCTACATCCTCTTCCATTTCCATAATATTGTCCTCAAGTACATCGCCCTTGTATAGACCATCTAAATACTCCTTCCACCTTTCTGCTGTCCCTTCTTTGCTTAGAACTGGGTTTCCATCTGAGTTCTTGATGTTCACACATGTGGTTCTCTTTTCTCCAAAAGTCTCTTTAATTTTCCTGTAGGCAGTATCTATCTTACTTTCTGTCGATCTCATTTTTGAGACATTTGTATTCCTTTTTGCCTGCTTCATTTACTGCATTTTTATATTTTCTCCTTTCATCAATTAAATTCAATATTTCTTCTGTTACCCAAGGATTTCTACTAGCCCTCGTCTTTTTACCTACTTGATCCTCTGCGCTCTTCACTATTTCATTCCTCAAAGCTACCCATTCTTCTTCTACTGAATTTCTTTCCCTCATTCCTGTCAATTGTTCCTTTATGCTCTCCCTGAAACTCTCTACAACTTCTGGTTCTTTCAGTTTATCCAGGTCTCATCTACTTAAATTCCCACCTTTTTGCAGTTTCTTCAGTTTTAATCTACAGTTCATAACCAATAGATTGTGGCCAGAGTCCACATATGCCCCTGGAAATGTCTTACAATTAAAAAACTGATTCCTAAATCTCTGTCTTACCATTATGTAACTATCTGATACCTTCTGGTATCTCCAGGCTTCTTCTGTGTATACAATCTTTTTTTATTATTCTTGAAGCAAGTGTTAACCATGATTAAGTTATGTTCTGTGCAAAATTCTACCATATGTCTTCCTTTTTCATTTCTTACCCCCAATCCATATTCTCCTTTTCTCCTTAAGTTAACTAAATTTCAATATATGTATTGAAATTATATGAGATCTCAAAATACAGATTACCAGGTTAGAATTTCCCTGCTCTAAACTGAATACCTTTGAAGAAAGAATGTTTCTGTACTAAGATATATATACTTTTGAAAAAAACTGTTTGCATGAATTTCACATAAATAAATTTCATTTAGGAAGTAAGCTTTCATTTCATTTGTTGAGAAGTTTTATGAAGTGATGCGACCAGTGATGAAATAATTGTGAAAAATGAGCACTTGCCTACATTTGCCATCACATTTAGGCTGCACTGACCAGTGGCTTAGATACTTCATCCTTCCATATGTTGGGGGTATGTGGTGGGGGTGGTGGTTCATCTCTATGTGTTTGCAATACACTAACAGAACATCATTCCAAAGTATATGTACTGGTAAACTATTAGAAACAGTTTAATTGTTTAGAATTGAACACCATGCTGATATGAATGAATGCAAATGAAACTAGAAAAATTCTGTGTGTGATGAATTTATTTATTTCTTGTAATCATCTTCCATATACTCTTGTTGTCAATAATCACTAACACATGGAATGAGAAAAAAAATAGGTTATAGTGGTTCACAATAGAAAATTATAGATGTACATCATGAATACTACGCAAGTACAAAATAATTAAGGCTTATGGACACAAAGTCAAAACATTAATAATAAGCACATTCTTGTGACAGAAGTTTCATAATTTTAGGAGCAATAATGATTAATTCTGAACAACATCAATTAATAAATTGCTATTTTATAATCTCCAGGAAAGTAATGTAAGGTCTTTAAGTAACTGGGACACTAAAAGGATGTAAATAAAACACTGCACCATAAAGTTTTGTGTGGGAGGAATGCATATGAAAGCAATGTAATAGAAAAATGGCAATGCATATAGACATTATATTAGGTCACCCTGTAAATTACAAGTAATTACCATCTGTAAGTGTATGTTACATGCAAATATGTGTCAAGTCGTGTTGGAATATGATCAGTAATGCATAAGTTGGATCTGGACACATTAATTAGATTAGGTGAGTGAAAAGTAATTGTTATAGGCTTAAGCTTTTTGAATATTCTCTTATAAACAAATATATTCAAAAAGTCAACAGGAGGGCATACCTGACAGTCCACCTCAAATGTTTTCCTTCTCAGCGAAGATGAGCCAGCAAGAAGGTACTTTATGGCACAGAGCAAGCATCTATTTAAAGAGCTCAGTAATTCGTCAACATGTGGATTAGTAGCACTCAATAGTGCTTGTAATAGAAGTGAGAGCTGTTCCGCAATTACATTACTATTAGATATCATAAACAAAGAAGGCTATGAAAGTACTGCGAAGCCCTCCCCTGCCAGCTTCTCCATTTGTAGTGATAGTAAAATATATACAGAAGAAAATGTTGAGAGAACAGTTGTAACAGCTGCAGAAAAAGTAGTAAACTCAGAAGGAAAGAGAGGCAGTTGTCGCAGCATGCACATCTGAAATCATAACAATGACATTAGTAGAAGACAGAGGAACACCACAATCACTACATGAAATCGAAGTTTGTCTACTTAAAGAATGCATAAATACTATAGTAGCTTTTTCACCAGTAACAATTAATGAATCATTGCAAATTTGCAGATATCTCACATATATCACAAACTAAAGTAATAACTTCAGTATACAAAGAAAAGTGCTGCAGAGAATGTAGAAAACTATAGAGCAGTTCTGCTCTTGTCTTCCATTTCTAGAATAGTGGGAACTACATTTATAACTAAAACAAATTAACCTTGTTTGCAAAAGAAGTGGGGTCTGCTATAGCACAGTTTGTGTAAGTTGTTCTCAAAATAATAAAGGAAGGTGATCAAAATGGCATTGTCTTGGCTTTGTCAAAGGCATGCAGCATGTTAGGCCACATAACTTTATTACACAAATTAAAAATATTATGAATAAGGCATGCAGCAAAGAAGTGGATTATGTCATACTTGGAAAACCAAGTGAAATGATTTTTATGTTGCACATACTATAAAAAGATTACTATTGTTCCTCTCTGCCTTCCATACCCTCTCCCCCATGTATGTATCATTCACCACCCAAACTTCAACTGAGAAAGAATTAGTGTAAGATTCTTTATATTAAAGATTAATATCTTCGACAAAAAATTTCAAGTAAGGCTATCACTGCTGATAGCTGTCAGCAACTGTATATTAAAATATTTATATAAACTCTCAGCCATTAGTTCAATTTGGTAACTTTTATTGCTTGACTATTTTCAGATTAACTTAATTAGTTCAGCTTAAGAGGCATTTGTTGATGTGGCAGTATTACTCATGACAGGTTTTGTATTAATGATTTAAAAATTATGTAAGATAAGGATTTCAAAATTATGTCATAAGCATTTGCAGTTTTCGCTGAGTGTTTTTGAAATTTTTTTCCATTAATCATTTTACAGTAGTTCTACCATTGTGGGTGGTGTCTGTTTGTTCTATATCGTGTCTCCCTACCACTTTCGCGCAACGACGCTCTGAGCGTGTTTTTTAGGGAATTGACTAGTTTGAACCTGGGACCTGTTGCTCGTAAGGAGACGCCAGACCATACATGACATGTAGAATTCAGAAGAGTTAAGTGAGACCAGCGATGATATAACCAAATACTTAAAGATTTCAGCATCAGCTCCACTACACTCCCTGTAAAAGAATCTTAATACTAACTAAATTTATTGGAAGGGGTTCAAGGCGTTCCTATTTTTAGTTAGCTACTAAAATAAAGTCGAAAAAACAGTTAAGTTTACATTGGAAATTTTATTCTACTCACAAACATTGTTTATAATTGCAGGATGGTAAGAAACCAACTGCGTTCAACAAAAATGTGAACGAATATTCCCTGAGTGGGTTTACAAGTTCTACAATGGATCGAAGGATGACCTATGCCATATCTCATCTATAATCTAGGTTTAAATTAAGTTTCACAAGAGAAAAAACTATCAAAATGGTCTATAGTGACCCTCAGTTATCTTTAATTACTTATCTAACTTGTCATAAATTACAGTGGCTGATGTGGCTTCTCAATAATTATATAACAGAGAAATCACCGCGTTTCAGATTTTTCCTTCAAGTGGCAAATGTGAACACCATGAGCTTTAATTTACGATCGACACTAGTATTACTCAAAGAGGGGGTGTAACAGATGAGACAGATGTGACTTCTGCAGTTCTGAGTGAAGCTTTATGTGCTGTTATGTGGCATCGCGTGCGTTCATTATCTTGTCGTTGGTTAGGCAGCTTCAAGGGGGCAGCGGCCGGCGCAGCAGCTATCCAGCTCGCCCTCTCGGTGCTAACTAACCTCTCCTAACTTCTCCTTACTACCATTTACCGAAGTCGGTTAAAAAAAAAAAACTATCTGGCTGTGTTTTCATCTAACCAATCAGGGTCTCAATGTTAACCTCAAGCTCTGCCTACAAAAATTCTGTCTATCCAATGAGAAACGTTATACTTTTCGTGGTGGGGCAATGTTTTTAAAGTTTGCAACGTAACAGAGACCCGAAAAAGTCTCACGCTAAAACTTGCAGCTGGTGTGGTCCTTTTAGCGTTATCGTAAGATCTATACTTTCTGGAGGGCTCTATCTTTGAACATGGGCTGAGGGGTGGTCCTAACGTAACAGAGACGCGAAAGAGGCTCACTCTAAAACTTGCGGGTGGTGTGGCCCTTTTTGTGTAATTGTAAGATCTATACTGTTTTTCTGGAGCACTCTAGCTTTTAACACGGGCTGGAGGGTGTGGTCCTTGACGTAACAGAAACGCGAAAAAGTCTCACGCTAAAACTTGCAGCTTGTGTTGTCCTAGTGGTTAGCTGGACCGTGGATGTCCAGTCCGTCCCTTATCGTAGGGCCTTCTACCTTAACACGGTTCTGCTCTCGGCTTCTGTTCTCGCTTCTCCCCTCGAAACTGCGTCTGTCTCATGGTGGGAAGATATGACATGCATTTAGGCATTCTTGTGTTAGTCTGTGGTATTCCATTTGCTCACTCGTTACTCATATTACTTTGGTTAATTTAATGTCGCGATTTATTTGGAGCTATGTGACATACTGCTGGATTTGCTTATCGTGTCAGGGTTTTCATGAAGGGTGTTAGATTTGCCTGACACCTTACATAGTTATTTAAAAATATGTTGACACCAACAAAAACAACACTTTTCATTATTGCCTTGGATGAATGTCTGTTGCAGCATAGCCCATCAAATAATAAAGGGTCGCTTTCTTGAAGAGTAGCGAGTGCTACTGCACAGGCAATAGCACATTCATTTGTACAGGCAAGTAAATCTCTTTCACATTCTTTGAGAAGTTTGCTGACGGCAATCTAAGTGTAGACAATCATATTTAAAATAGTGCCTCATAGGTATTTTAGTCCTCCATTCTCAAGTCTTTGTATCAAACTAAAATGTTCATTTATTCGCAACTCCTTTTCAATCACAATTGCATTATGACAACTCTCACACTTCAGCTTCTTAATCACTGTACGAACACAGTAGCCTGCAATGAAAGTTAAAGACATTTCAATATCGTCTACAGTTACACTGACTTCTATGTTTAATGTGTCTGTTTCTTCAACTTCAGAAAACATAAAAATTTTTATGGCTCCTACTGTGCTATTGCCATAGGAAGGAGAACATAAAACTAAAGGCATTACACTTTGAATTCGAAGCTTCTTTCTGCTTCATAGACTTGTGTTACTGAAACGCTGTATTGTGAACCTACAAGCTGTCTACACTTTTCAAGCACATTTGTTTGAAGCTTGGCTGTCAGTAAATAGCTCATACTTAGCTCTTTAGTACAATATCAAGCAATTTCTATAATGGCATATGTTGTATGCAGAATAGCAAAAAATGTTTCTTTTGTGAGAAACCCCCTTGACAGATGCTTTCCACACGTCATGCCAGTCTAGAAAATCTAGCAAAAATTGCATAGAAACACTATCAGTCGTCAACGGATCCATATAAGGATTCTGCTTGTGTTTCCCTTTAAACACTGATTTCACATTCATGACATCAAACCATTTTGTTATTATTCGTATGTATTCCGCTGTTGCTGGTTCATGTCTCAAATCAAATTTATCACTAGCTACCTCAAGGCCCTCCGACACATGTCGATTGAATATCTGCAACACTAGTTTCATGCTCTGTTTTTCTAATGAGGTAGGGCAAAGCTATTTGAGAGACAATGTGTGACAATATTTTGCTAAAGAACTGAAATCTATGTCATAAATCTGTTTCAGCGTTTTGAAAGAAGGTACAGAAAACTTATTTTCTTCCACTTCTTTTCTAACTGGATACTGAGGGTAAAACATATCTTTACCATCATTTTTTGGTTCAACCACACATATCTTATGTATTATACAATGTATATGGAACCAATTAAAAAGAAAAGTGGGCGATTAGGATCACATGGATGTTTAAAAACTATATTAATAGCTTTATTCACAGAAAATGTGGACATAGTTTTGCTATTGATTTTGTTGTTGTCAGTTACCACACAAAAAAACCTATAGCCTATTAGTTCAAGGCCATTTATTATGGCCAGTAGCACATCATATAATTGATCAGATGAAATGGTGTTCACCAGTAAAATGTGAACAACATCCCTGTACACACACTTGATACTCTGCAACATAAATACAAATGCTGAATTTGCAGCATGTTCTGAGTTGTATGACATGCCCAAAACGCTACCTCCTTTATATTCCAAATAAGAATTTAGATTAATTTCATGTACACTCAAAACAACATCGACATCATCGCTGTTCAAGTATTGAAACTTGTGTCTTGCATAGGACAGGAAATTACTTCCCCAAGCCTTTCATGAGATGGATGCATATTAAATTTTCTGCAGATCCTACGCGGAGTGCTTCATGAACTGCTACGTAAAAATTATAAGCATGAGACGAAATTGAAAATAGCAGACAACACAGTATCACAAATGTAGAACTAAACCTATGATTAAATTTCTTGACATTTATGAGACTAACTTGTTCATATATAAAGTCTACCATCTTCTTTTCACTCTCCCGTACACTGTCTTTCAACACTCCTAGACTGTCTTCCACTATCTCTACAATGCTATCTATAGAAGTTTCTGAGTGCCCACAATCTGTCTCTGAAAACTCCTGCAGTACACTGACAATTTCATGGATATTCGTTATAATTACAGGAAAAGATCTTTTTCCAAATGTCTTAATTTGTACATCATTCTAAAACAACAAAACATTTAAATTAATATCTATAACGACGGAATGTGTGATTAATGGTGCTGGTTTTCTTGTTATCTTCAGAAAATACACACAATAACTGTCTTTTTCGATCACACTCCACTCATTGGGCAATTGCACTTCCTTCATACACAACATCAACTCTTCTAAAGAACTGAAGCAGAAAGTGTTTTCATAGTCCTTCTGTGACTCTAAACTACCTTGTAATGGTGCAGCTAACTGTTCGTTTTCAAGCATTTTCTTTTTCTTCTCTGGCCCCTGACGTCTGCTTTCTTCCTTCGAAACGTAGGCAGGACAGTTTGGGAGTAGTGATGGAACTGCATCTGGTCTCAAACGTGGTTTTCGAAGAGGGGCTCTTAGTAACTGACCAGTCCTTTTATCCACAATTTGTGATTCCCAAATAACATCATCCTTGTGGAAGTGAACATGACACACCTGTAATTAAAAATGAATAAAAAATGAAAAAGTTACCTACAAATGAATTTGATGACAATATTAATAGTGTGAAAACAATTTACGTACATAAAGTTAGTTTCTAGTTCTAAAATACAAATACTGAAATGCAGAGGAATACTCAAGTGATATATGAGGCTATCGCACAGTAACTCCATAAAACAGTAACACTACAATATCAAAACACATTCAGTCACATATCATGGCAACAAGCTCTTCAACAGATGGTGAAATGAAGAAAGTACTTGTCCCATCAATAATTACAAACATTGACTAATGTTTGTAGCATAATTCCATAACAGTGATCATTTTTTCTTTTATAATTTAGCCTTGAACCTCATATATTCACTAGGGGGTGGGATTTTTGCTTAATCTCTTGCTCTATTGTCCCCCTCCCCCCATAAACACACACACACACACACACACACACACACACACACACACGCCTAGGCTACAAGAAATCATGACGACACCAAACTCACACAGGTGTGGTCCATAGAAGCTACTGTGAAACAGTAACAGAATAACACAAAGTAATTTTCAGACTGTGTATCCTTTAGAACTGTGAAATACGTAATGGTAGTGCTTTTTATGAGATAGACGCTGTTTTGCTTTTGTATTTCAGCTGCTATTTCCTATTCGATATATCAGTTCATAACTTACATAAAAACTGACGATACAATGAACTGATATATTGCCAGTTATGTGCTACCTATTAGGTTAAACATAAGTGCACAACTGCCCTCAAGTATTTTAGCTTTGTAGCTGTGTAGGCCACTGGCATGCATCTGAAATTCCGGACCCAGAAAGTAAGAATTTGCAAAATACAAAAGTATTTTCTTTTATTTTTACATGTTTTCACAGTTTCTCCCTCTGCATTTTGTGATGGCCTATTAATCCATTCATGCAGTCATTCATTTTTCCTGTCTATGGTTTTAAAGTATAATATTTATTTGTGCATTGCCGGCCGCGGTGGTCTCGCGGTTCTAGGCGCGCAGTCCGGAACCGTACGAATGCTACGGTCGCAGGTTCGAATCCTGCCTCGGGCATGGATGTGTGTGATGTCCTTAGGTTAGTTAGGTTTAAGTAGTTCTATGTTCTAGGGGACTGATGACCACAGCAGTTGAGTCTCATAGTGCTCAGAGCCATTTGAACCATTTTTTATTTGTGCATTGTGAAGTCGATAGCCTACTATATTCACTATAAGTAATGTGGTGTCACCGCCAGACACTACACTTGCTAGGTGGTAGCCTTTAAATTCACCGCGGTCCGGTAGTATACGTCGGACCCGCGTGTCGCCACTATCAGTGATTGCAAACCGAGCGCCGCCACACAGAGAAACTTCCTAGCTCTCGCCCCAGTTGTACAGCCGACTTTGCTAGCGTTGGTTCACTGACTTCTACGCTCTCATTTGCTGAGACAATAGTTAGCATAGCCTTCATCTACGTTATTTGCTACGACCTAGAAAGGCGCCATTATCCGTTACTTTTGATATTGTGAAATATGTACCGTCCAGACCGACGTTCGTCATTTATGGATTAAAGTTAAGTATTCCACCAGCTACGTCCGTTTTTCTCAATTCTAATTTCCTGGTCATGTTCCAGACCTCACGCCAGCCTGCGTGAGCTAAAACGCGTACATTTCGGCCTCCTTTAGTAAACCTGTGTTGGCTCTCCTGCTAACCACAACAAGTAACATTCACTGCACTGACTTCAAATTCCCATCAATAATTTATTAAAAACAAGCGACTGAGACACTGTTTTTACTTAATTTTCAATTTCTAGGTATATCACATTCCTTGTTTTTGAACAGGCAACTTCTCAAAGACTTTTACAGCAGAAAGAAACAGAACTAAATACTAGAACCAGAATACATCGAAAGTCTTCTGTATCTTAAGTACATGTACTTAATCATAAACCGACTTTTATTCCTAACAACAAACAGCAAAAACAGTAAGTATAAAGATATACTGAGATATTTAACTACTTAAGTATGACTGTGCCTAGGCTATACTGCTTGAACTTGCAGAATACAATTGCACAGAACAACGATACGGCATTTTGCAGGCAACGACATTTTCACAGGCATGAAAAACAGATCACCAGTTTAGTAACCAAATCACGTACACTAACGCAGGAACACCATTCACTGTAATAGTAAACTGACGCGAAACTCGAAGCACGACTGTTCACAAGCACTGTTCCGTGCAACTGTTGAAGAAGAGTCCAGATGTGTGGCCATATTGTGTCGTCACCAACTACGTCGACAGGATTTCTTTTACAGGGGGTGCTGATTCAAGTCGCTGGGAGTCCGCTGCAGAAGTATAGAGCCATGCTGCCTCTGCAGACGCCCACAACTGCGTAAGTGTTGCTGCTGCACGATTTTGTACACAAATCGACCTCTCTAAGTCTCATAAATGTTCTATTGGATTCGTGTCGGACTATATGGGTGGCCAAATCAATATCCCGAATGGGCCAGGATGCTCCTCAAACTTACAATTGTGCCCCAGTGACGTGTCGAATTGTCGTCCATAAAAATTCCGTCGTCGTTTGGGAACAAATGGCCTCTAAGTAGCCAGTTAATAGTCGTTTCAGTTGGACCAGAGGCCCAGTTATCTCCGTGTAAACACAGCCCACTCCATTACGGAGCCACTACCAGCTTGCGCAGTGCCTTGTTGGTAACTTGCGTCCATGGCTTCATGGGGTTTGCGTGACACTCGAACCCTACCTATCAGCTCACCAGCTGACGGTTTTCCAGACTTCTTTGATCCAACCGACATGGTCGCGAGTCCAGGAGAGGCGCGGCAGTCGATGTGCTGTCAGCAAAGGCAACACACGTAGGCTGTCTGCTGCCATATGTCATTGACGCCAAATTTCGCCGCCCTGTCCTAACGGATACGTGTGTGGAACGTCTCACATTGATGTCTGCGGTTATTTAAGCAATGTTATTTGTCTGTTAATACTTAAAACGCTACGCAAACGCCGCTGTTCTCGGTCATTAGGTGAAGGCCGTCGGCCACTGTATCGTCCGTGGTGAGAGGTAACACCTGAAATTGGTATTCTCGGTACACTCTTGACGCTATGAGTCTCGGAATAGAGAATGCCCTCACTATTTCCGAAATGGACTGTTCCATGCGCCTAGTTCCACCTACCACTTCGTGATCAAAGTCTGCTAATTCCCGTCTTGCGGCCGGTATCACGTACAACTGCTGAACGATTCTTGGTTAAATAAAAGAAAATTGTGAACCACCTAACAAGGCAAATGCTGAACGGCAAATAGACATGGAGATTAGACATTCCACTCGTGGCATCGCCATGAAATAAATTGGAAAATTCAAAAATTCGTAGTGCCTTGGATTTAGATGATATAAGGTTTATGAAATAAATTATACTTTTCTACATCAAACCTAATTGCCTCAAATGGCCCTGAGCAGTATGAGACTTAACTGCTGAGGTCATCAGTCCCCTAGAACCTAGAACTACTTAAACCTATCTAACCTAAGGACGTCACACACATTCATGCCCGAGGCAGGATTCGAATCTGCGACCGTAGCGGTCGCGCTGTTCCAGACTGGAGCGCCTAGAAACGCTCGGACACTCCGGCTGGCTCAAGCCTAAATCATAGCTTCTGAAAATATTCCTTGAAATCTCCCCTTCATAGAGAAAAATGCCAAGTACCTGTTACTGGAGATCTCTCCGTTTCATTTCATATGCTTACTGCGGTGTGGAGCGTTCGCCACCTGCTAGGGTCATCACTGCAGTGCTGGTGTCGCGCAGCGCTCGAACTCACTACCCGGCGTTACAGAAAAAATTATTGCTGGCCCTGGATCAACTATCAAGTTCCAAATCAGTGCTACTATACTGGAAAAACGCACCACTTCGACTGGAATTTGCGAGCTGCAGTTTCATTGGAAAGAACGGCAAGATAGTCTAAAAGAGAGGATAAAATATTCCAAAAATCACACGAAATGAAACACATCAGTTCCCGCGGAAACACTACCGAGCACTCTTACTTTAGGAATCCTAATTCAGAACACGAAGGACGTAGGAACTGGCAGTTAAATTCTGTATTATATTTGTTTTCCACGACACGTTTACAATCTGTAGCGGTTGGATGAACTATATTTCTGGTGCGGAAATACTGTAAGATATCCATACTTCCCCCCCCCCCCCCACACCCCCACACCCCCCTCCCCAACAACCATGGACCTTGCCGTTGGTGGGGAGGCTTGCGTGCCTCAGCGATACAGATGGCCGTACCATAGGTGCAACCACAACGGAGGGGTATCTGTTGAGAGGCCAGACAAACGTGTGGTTCCTGAAGAGGGGCGGCAGCCTTTTCAGTAGTTGCAGCGGCAATAGTCTGGATGATTGACTGATCTGGCCTTGTAACACTAACCAAAACGGCCATGCTGTCCTGGTACTGAGAACGGTTGAAGGCAAGGGGGAAACTACAGCCGTAATTTTTGCCGAGGACAAGCAGCTTTACTGTATGGTTAATGATGATGGCGTCTTCTTGGATAAAATATTCCGGAGGTAAAATAGTCCCCCATTCGGATCTCCGGGCGGGGACTACACAAGAGGACGTCGTTATCAGGAGAAAGAAAACTGGCGTTCTACGGATCGGAGCGTGGAATGTCAGATCCCTTAACCGGGCAGGTAGATTAGAAAATTTAAAAAGGGAAATGGATAGGTTAAAGTTAGATATAGTGGGAATTAGTGAAGTTCGGTGGCAGGAGGAACAAGAATTTTGGTCAGGCGAATACAGGATTATAAATACAAAGCCAAATAGGGGTAATACAGGAGTAGGTTTAATAATGAATAAAAAAAAAAATAGGAGTGCGGGTAAGCTACTACAAACAGCATAGTGAACCCATTATTGTGGCCAAGATAGACACAAAGCCCACGCCTACTACAGTAGTACAAGTTTATATGCCAACTAGCTCTGCAGATGATGAAGAAATTGATGAAATGTATGATGAGATAAAAGAAATTATTCAGGTAGTGAAGGGAGACTAAAATTTAATAGTCATGGGTGACTGGAATTCGTCAGTAGGAAAAGAGAGAGAAGGAAACATAGTAGGTGAATATGGATTAGGGGGAAGAAATGAAAGAGGAAGCCGTCTGGCAGAATTTTGCACAGAACTTGATCATTGCTAACACTTGGTTCAAGAATCATAAAGGAAGGTAGTATGCATGGAAGAAGCCTGGAGATACGGGCAGATTTCAGATAGATTATATAATGGTAAGACAGAGACTTAGCAACCGGGTTTTAAATTGTAAGACATTTCCAGGGGCAGATGTGGACTCTGACCACCATCTATTGGTTATGAAGGGTAGATTGAAACTGAAGAAACTGCAAAAAAGTGGGAATACAAGGAGATGGGACCTGGATAAACTGAAAGAACCAGAAGTTGTAGAGAGCTTCAGGGAGAGCATAAAGGAAAAATTGACAGGAATGAGGGAAAGAAATTCAGTAGAAGAAGAATGGTTAGCTTTGAGGAATGAAATAGTGAAGAGCGCAGAGGATCAAGTAGGTAAAAAGACGAGGGCTAGTAGAAATCCTTGGGTAACAGAAGAAATATTGAATTTAATTGATGAAAGGAGAAAATACAAAAATGCAGTAAATGAAGCAGGCAAAAAGTAATACAAACGTCTCAAAAATGAGGTTGACAGAAAGTGCCAAATGGATAAGCAGGGATGGCTAGAGGGTATATGTAAGGATGTAGAGGCTTATCTCATTAGGAGTAAGATAGATACTGCCTACAGAAAAATTAAAGAGACTTTTGGAGAGAAGAGAACCACGTGTATGAACATCAAGAACTCAGATGGAAACCCAGTTCTAAGCAAAGAAGGGACAGCAGAAAGGTGGAAGGAGTATTTAGATGGTCTATACAAGGGCGATGTACTTGAGGACAATATTATGGAAATGGAAGAGTATGTAGATGAAGATGAAAATGGGTGATACGATACTGCGTGAAGAGTTTGACAGAACACTCAAAGACATGAGTCGAAACAAGGTCCCGGGAGTAGACAACATTCCATTAGCACCACTGACAGCCTTGAGAGAGCCAGCCCTGACATAATTCTACCATCTGGTGAGTAAGATGTATGAGACAGGCGAAATTCCCTCAGACTTCAAGAAGAATATAATAATTCCAATCCAACAGAAAGGAGGCGTTGACAGATGTGAAAATTAGCGAACTATCAGTTTAATAAGTCACGGATGCAAAATGCTAACGTGAACTCTTTGCATATGAATGGAAAAACTAGTAGAAGCCGACCTCAGGGAAGATCAGTTTGGATTCCGTTGAAATATTGGAACGCGTGAGGCAATACTGACCCTACGGCTTATCTTAGAAGGTAGATTAAGGAAAGGCAAACGTACGTTTCTAGTATTTGTAGACTTAGAGAAAGCTTTTGACAATGTTGACTGGAATACCCTCTTTCGAATTCTGCAGGTGGCAGGGGTAAAAAATAGGGAGCGAAAGGCTATTTACAGTTCGTATAGAAACCAAATGTCAGTTATATGAGTTGAGGGGCATGAAAGGGAAGCAGTGGTTGGGAAGGGAGTGAGACAGGGTTGTGGCCTCTCCCCGATGTTATTCAATCTGCATATTGAGCAAGCAGTGAAGGAAACAAAAGAAAAATTCGGAGTAGGTATTAAAATCCAGGAAGAACAAATAAAAACTTTGAGGTTCGCCAATGACATTGTATTTCTGTCAGAGACAGCAAAGGACTAGGAAGAGCAGTTGAACGGAGTGGACAGTGTCTTGAAAGGAGGATGTAAGATGAACATCAACAAAAGCAAAACGAGGATAATGGAATGTAGTCGAATTAAGTCGGGTGATGTTGAGGGTATTAGACTAGGAAATGTGACACTTAAAGTAGTAAAGGAGTTTTGCTATTTGGGGAGCAAAATAACTTATGATGGTCGAAGTGGAGAGGATATAAAATGTAGACTGGCAATGGGAAGGAAAGCGTTTCTGAAGAAGAGAAATTTGTTAACATCGAGTATAGATTTAAATGTCAGGAAGTCGTTTCTGAAAGTATTTGTATGGAGTGTAGCCATGTATGGAAGTGAAACATGGACGATAAATAGTTTAGATCAGAATAGAACAGAAGCTTTCGAAATGTGGTGCTACAGAAGAATGCTGAAGATTAGATGGGTAGATCACATAACTAATGAGGATTGGGGAGAAGAGAAGCCAGTGGTACAATTTGACTAGAGGAAGGAATCTGTTGGTAGGACATGTCCTGAGCCATCAAGGGATCACCAATCTAGTATTTGAGGGAAGCGTGGAGGGTAAAAATCGTAGAGGGAGACCAAGAGATGAATACACCAAGCAGATTCAGAAGGATGTAGGTTGCAGTAAGTACTGGGAGATGAAGAAGCTTGCACAGGTTAGAGTAGCATGGAGAGCTGCATCAAACCAGTCTCAGGACTGAAGACCACAACAACAATAACAACAACAACAACAACAACAACCATACTTCATTTGCGAGCTGAAAGTAATTATCGAATTTTCTGAAACAATAGATTTGCTGCCCTTTCTAATCTAACTGCGGGATGCTATACGATGGTTGCGTGGTGACTGGTAATGATATCTGTTTCCGGTTCAGTAGTACGAAGTTGGAACTTATCTGAAGGCAACCCGACCACTACAGAAATAACAGTGACATTCTCGGCTCGCAGGTCACGACGAGACTGATGAACTTTATGCACATTATTTCGCTAGTATAAAAACGATGGGAGTTGATCCGGGTACGCTGATAATATTTTCCTATAAAGGCATATCTGATTTGCTTTGTAAAACAGCATGCTGCATCGCAAGGGGACTGCGGTGACAGAAGTAATGGGATGGCAGACACTCCCCACTGCGAACGCAAGTTACCAAAATAAGTGTCTAAAACGACTCGAGGAGGCGTGCAATGATACTTATTTGTGTTTTTATTTTTTGCCATGTGGGGACTATTTGAACAAGGGAATACTTACAGAAGCAAACAAGCAAGATTGATCTCTATAAGTTTATTTTGTTTCCTCAACAACCAAAAGCCGTGCTTTACCTGTTTTGAGTTATTCAAGCTACTCCGTGGTGATATCAAGAGTGAGGTGCCTAGTCCCCATGTGTATCTGTCACTCATCTTTCGCCCTGTTTTTGTGATCTCCGTCTTTTTAGTTAAGAATAGCTGATGAGTTAGTCTGAAAGGGCTATAACTTAGTGCTGAGAGTGCATTCCTTTCCAAGAATCGTGTTTTTATCGTAGTTTTACTTTGCGTTTCCTTAACTGACTGAAGCAAACTCACTGATTACGTCACCGAAGTTAAATTTATGTGCCGTATCCTATCGTCAAGATAGCTGAGTTTGATGGTATCCTCACTAACACTTGACTTTGAGTAGTTTTTTCATCAAGTTTGATTTTATGAAACTGCGTTGACAAGTTGCTTCAGCCGCTGATAAGTGTCATAAATATCCTCATAGCTATTTGCATGCTTAAATAAACACCCCACAACACATACTTTTTAAAAAAATCAAACTTATAGAAATGGTAAGTTGTGTCAGTGTTCTTAAGCAGTTCTTTCTATTGGAATTGGAGGGCCGGTATTCCGTTAACTAGTTCACCTATATTTATATTTCTGATGTAACTATCGTTAACATCTGCTGCATGTGTTTCAGAATAAGGTATAAAGTTCTCGTTAAGGTGTTCTTCATACGAAATTAATGTCATATTGAATAGTGCACTATATGTGAGATCGGTGTCTCATTTGATTCATTATTGTTTCAAATATTTTCATGCACTCTAGCTTAAAAAGACTTATTTCACACCTCAAGTAGCAGGAATTTATAAAAATCTGAAGCATTCAGTCAAATAGCATATCTGCTTCAGTAACCAGTAACCCTTTAAGACGTTGCAATACCGTAGCGAAGTTGCAGTAAAAACTGCATCGTTGAACATCAGTTAGCTGTGTGAACCATGTACACTGCTGGCAAATAATCCATGTGACGCCAGTTTGGCAGTAATGCTTTTCTCATGTTGCTACTTGGTTGAAGCAACACTGTGAGAAGAGCTTGTGCTAACAGTCTCGGCCTGGGAGAAAGACTTTTGTTGTAGATCGAAAATAGGAATACGCTCGGCAAGAGAACTCACGCACCTCTCCTGATTAATTCAAAAACCATCTTTGTGTCTTTTTCCTTATCGGTCACTTCTTGCCCCGGTCGGTACCTGCATCCTTTATTGGAGCCTGTCTGGTCTTTGTATGGCCCACGCCAGGACAACAGGCTAGCTTTTCTTAACATCTGACAATTTCGTGAAACAGAGGAGGAAATAACATTAAATCCTATCATCTTACATGCAAGAATGATTGCTTAACAGTATCGCTAATCAAGGGTATACAACTATTTATGCTGATGTTAAGTAAAGATTACAGTCACAGGTTTTTATTTGGTTATGAGCGACTTTACATAGTGGGTTGCTAATGAGAAATCCGTCTATATTTACGTATGATAATAAAGGTAAAAACAATACTGACTTTTAATGAGCAACATTTAGATGAGACAATGTGAAAACCCAATCGGAAATGAAATGCCTAACCGACAAGATAAGCCATATTACGCTCATTGTGGTCGCTACCTCGAGAATAAATTGACAGCCACAAGAGCCGTAGTGGAAGTAGTAGCAACAGACGTCAGGATGGCTTGCAACAGGTGAAACATCTGGCATTGTAATATATCCTATTCCGATCTTTATTTATTAGTCGCTTGTGTTACTTATTACCTGCACTCTATAAGACATTACAATCCGTGTTTCACAGCCACTTTTACTATTAAAATCCATAGTGCGTTAAAAACGCCAAGACACATCGCGGAGATGTTATCAACGTAATGCGATATATCGCGGAGCCATCGAAAGATTGAGCAAAACTCGAAAAAAGAAGGAAGGAAGACGTCTTGTCGCCACTGCTTAATCTAGCCTAATTGTCAAACATTGGGTGTCTAGGAAACCTTCTTTCTCGGGTCGCTAGACAACATTTAAAAAATCGTATTAATGAATTTTATTACAAAACCAAATGATTGCAGTACTTAACTTTGAGTTACATAGATGTGCCGTAATCAAAGGGCGACAGATAAAATAAGGAATCTCTTCAGTATGACAGTTCCCAAATCCGTGTTACAAGTGATTAGAGTTGACGCTTCTATCCCGAGTCGCTAGTCCTGAAGCTGCTGTAGCACTGGCCGAGACCGGTCGGGCACGGAGCTTATGCTCTCTCCACACAGGGGCCCCTGCTGCCGCGTTGTCGTCCTGGAGGGGAGGACGGTCAGCGTGCAGTGGGCTGACGTCATCTCACAGCCCTCTCTTCTCTGTCGTTCCCGACTGGCGTGCCGGCGCTTTACTTTACGCCGTAACAGACATCGAAGCCATTAGACAGAGCGCAAGCTCGGATTGTGTCAAAGATGGGGAAGGAAATCGGCAGTGCCTTTTCAAAGGAACAATACCAGCACTTTCCTGGAGCGATTTACGGAAATCACGGAAAACCTAAATCTGGATGGCCGCATGCGGGTTTGAGCCGTCGTCCTCCCGAATGCGAGTCCAGCGTGCTAACCACCGGGCCACCTCGTTCAGTAGCAGAACTCGAGCTTTGCCGAATAGTGACATAAAGTTTCTGAAAAGTTGCAGTCCTCCTCAAAAACAGTTTTCCTGGCAACTCTTTGTCAAACACAGAGGTAACAAAATGTCACAAATGTTAGACTTTTCATCGTTTCACCCTCCGTTTTCTAAAAATCCACATAATCTTCAGATCTGCAACGTTCATAGAGTCACCGCAAGAACAGTTCTAGAACGAGAAATATAAAATTACGACTTAATTACAGCAACTTGCGTAATAACATACGAAACAAAACTCATATACTGCTTCAGAAAAGGTTACAACACCGTTGAATATGTGATTCTATGAGACGAGAAGCTGTTTATAACAAAAACAAAAGAAAGAAGACTAAGGAGACTGCACTCCGCACCTCGCCTTTGTCTCTACGCTAAGCCAGACTTATCACTACGCAGAAAACACGTACAGCACGAAAACAATACTTTCCACACTTTCCTACTGTGCTGCCAGTTCGTGCAGGAGGCCACCATGTGCTTTCATTTCTGTGATTACAAAATCAAATGGAAGAAAGTATGCATTCGCAATGAAGGCAATTGGTGAATATCGTTCGAGGTGACAATTCATCGCTCTGGATCAAAATCCTCATCCAGTGTGAAATATACTTCGTTATAACACAATCTTAAGGCAGCCGTCTGTGTAGTTCCTGTCTATGCTGAAAAGATTGCAGTGTCGTAGACTTAAGGTCCGGGTTCTATTCACACTCATGCAACCAAATTTAACAAGTACAGACACACCCTCTTCACCTCTGGTAAAGCCAGGAGAGCAATACATGGGTTGCACCGTAGTTTCAAATCCACTTTGAACATTATATCCCTTGCTGCCGACTGCAGGAGATTAGGTATTGTTTGGAACATGACAGAGGCGGAACACGTAGCAAGTAGAAAGTCTCTGACCAGTACGCTTTCTTACACTAGAAAGTTTATTTAAGGTCACCATTTATTGTTATAGTCGAAAGTGGCATGATATTCTTGCTAGATTTAATTTCGAACATGATCTGTCCTTCCACCGGATTTGACCACCTTCACTCTTTCCCCAAGGTTCAAAACTCGTCTCCATGGAAGACTCGTATCTGCCTTCGACTTTTGTTCCAGCATGTAAATATTCGTCGTGTCAGTTCAAGCTGTAATATGCACACCCAGAATTACAGGTGAAGAATGAACAAAAACGACTGATGCCTCTTTCCACTCCCAGTCAGAAAGACAACTTTCTTTGCATCACATCACTTCAGGATCAAATGTGCCCCTCCTTTTTCCTGGTGAAAAAGAATTCGATACATGTGCAGTGAATAACGATGATATGTGTGTATTCGGCTCTGAGTCAGCACATTAAGGTTTTTGCTAGTCATTTCAGTTTCAGTCATTTATGTCATTGTTATTTATGTGTGCAGATTCAATAATTCATAATTTAAAGGATTCCCAGGATATTCGTTTTATGGGTTCAGTTGTTAATTGTATGCCTTTAACTTCTGTTGGTTTTAATGTTCTAGTTTTTTCTTTGTGTGGTGTACCTTTGTTGGCCGGATTTTATTGAATGGACCTAATTCTTGAAATGGCTTGTTTAAGATGAATTAATTGTTTAATTTTTTCTTTTTATCGCTCCTGGTGAAAAATTTTTAATCTGACATTTGATTGAGCTTAGTTGGCAATCGATTTGGTGCGGGGCTCTAATCACCGCCCAACACAAATGTTTACTCTGCGTTATTCTCAGCTGAAACGTGTGCACACTTTGTTATTTGTGAATGAACTCATGATTAAAATTTTTCGTGGTTAGTTAAAAGCGTGAATAACTGCTCGATGTAAGTCCTGGTTCATCAACCACTGCATAAATTTTCCTATTATAGTTTCAAGTTTTTGAAATATCATTAGTTTAATAATTTTGGATTTTCAAGCATATAACACTAAATCACCTCTAACAACGTGTTTCGTGGTACTTGCATTACGGGGTATTAATCTTCATCTTGATTGACAGCCATAGAGAGCAGTGTGCTCTAGTATTGTGTGGTGGTAAACATTTTGTATAGCCAACGACTGTACAGAAAATACACTCTAAGAAAAAATATAGTAAAAAGAATTTTAAAAAGCCGTGCACGCCGAAGTTGTTATGCAGATTGGTCGCGAAAACTTAGGTTAGTACAGGTAGCGACGGAAAATGCAAGACCGTAAACTCTGGCGGCCTATGGATGAATGTGTGGTGCTGCAGCTGACGTGATGCACATTTTGTATAGCCAACGACTGTACAGAAAATACACTCTAAGAAAAAATATAGTAAAAAGAATTTTAAAAAGCCGTGCACGCCGAAGTTGTTATGCAGATTGGTCGCAAACTGAGGTTAGTACAGGTAGCGACGGAAAATGCAAGACCGTAAACTCTGGCGGCCTATGGATGAATGTGTGGTGCTGCAGCTGACGTGATGGAAAACAGGGGACATGTCGATACCAGGGCATAAAGTCTTTGTGAATTTCATTCCGTGTACCCAGTTGGAAACTAGCTATTCCTCGCAGACAGGCGTGTGAACAACATAGGTAGATGTCAGCATTTGAGAGAGGAGTTGTAGCTGGGCTCAAAGAGTAACTGGTGAATCGCTCGAAATTTGAATAGGAACGATGACAATATTCGACGATGTTGGCAGAAGTGGGTGAACCATGGGGGAATACAGTAAGTAAGCGGTCGACCTAGAGAGGCGACAGAAGGGGAGGACAGAGCAATGGTCAGAGAGACAATGAGAGCCCTCAGTTAATCATCATCATAGATCCGACGTGCAGCCGGTGCTTCAGTGGCGGCAAGAACCATTAGCGGGCGGCTCACAGAGAGGCGCCTGAGCTCGCCCTGCCTCTTGCACCAACTACCCTCGACCTCTGTTCACAGACAAGCCAGTTTGCAGTGATGTCGGGGACATTCTCCCGCGAATCTAATCGACTGCAGTAGAACTATCTTCACTGACGAATCCAGCTTCGAATTGAGGCCCGATTAATATCGAAGATGCATTTGGATACGGCCCGGACGTCGGTGGGACATCACCCAGACTGTCGGCCGCCATGTGGCACAACAGTCACGGACGGTGGTCCGGGGTGCCGCCTCACCTGACAGCAGCGTCGCCCTGTTTGTCACCTGCGGCACCCTTGCAGCGCAGCCGTGCGTCGGCGGTACCCTACGGCCCGTTCTGTTGCCCTTCATGTCAAGTCGTCCTGGGCGCACGTTTCAGCACACAATGCCCCTCTGCACGCACCGAGAGTTTCTGCTGCCCGTCTTCGTGTTCGTCATGTCCTACCTTGCATAGCAGGGTCGCCGGATCTCTCCCCATCTGAGACCGTTTGGAGCATTATACGCAGGACCTTCCTACCATCTTGCGATTTTGACGATCTCACGCAGTAATCCGACGTAATTTGGTACGATATACCTCAGGAGGACATGCAACAACTCTATCAATCAATGTCAAGCCGAATAACTGCTTGAACGAGGTCCAGAGATGGACCAACGCGTTATTTGCTTGCTCAATATGTGATCCTCTCTCTCCCTCTTGAATAAATCATCCAACTTTCCTGAAATTGTAAGCTTTTGTTTGTCTGTATATGTACGTCACATCTACCGATTTCCACCCCATTCGGATAGTTTCTTCGTGGTGCGTCGATATTTTGTCTTAGAATGTAGACGTTCTAGGAGGTTATGTTTGTGAGTTGCACAAGGGGAACGCAGTTCAGATGCTATTGGCCATGTAAACTATAGAACTTTCAAACCAATGACGTTACTGTCCTTCTTTAAGGTTCAGTAGTAGAAGATCGTGTCAGTGAAATTGAAGTACGAGTGCACCTTAATACACTCCTGGAAATTGAAAAAAGAACACCGTGAATTCATTGTCCCAGGAAGGGGAAACTTTATTGACACATTCCTGGGGTCAGATACATCACATGATCACACTGACAGAACCACAGGCACATAGACACAGGCAACAGAGCATGCACAATGTCAGCACTAGTACAGTGTATATCCACCTTTCGCAGCAATGCAGGCTGCTATTCTCCCATGGAGACGATCGTAGAGATGCTGGATGTAGTCCTGTGGAACGGCTTGCCATGCCATATCCACCTGGCGCCTCAGTTGGACCAGCGTTCGTGCTGGACGTGCAGACTGCGTGAGACGAGGCTTCATCCAGTCCCAAACATGCTCAATGGGGGACAGATCCGGAGATCTTGCTGGCCAGGGTAGTTGACTTACACCTTCTAGAGCACGTTGGGTGGCACGGGATACATGCGGACGTGCATTGTCCTGTTGGAACAGCAAGTTCCCTTGCCGGTCTAGGAATGGTAGAACGATGGGTTCGATGACGGTTTGGATGTACCGTGCCCTATTCAGTGTCCCCTCGACGATCACCAGAGGTGTACGGCCAGTGTAGGAGATCGCTCCCCACACCATGATGCCGGGTGTTGGCCCTGTGTGCCTCGGTCGTATGCAGTCCTGATTGTGGCACTCACCTGCACGGCGCCAAACACGCATACGACCATCATTGGCACTAAGGCAGAAGCGACTCTCATCGCTGAAGACGACACGTCTCCATTCGTCCCTCCATTCACGCCTCTCGCGACACCACTGGAGGCGGGCTGCACGATGTTGGGGCGTGAGCGGAAGACGGCCTAGCGGTGTGCGGGACCGTAGCCCAGCTTCATGGAGACGGTTGCGAATGGTCCTCGCCGATACCCCAGGAGCAACCGTGTCCCTAATTTGCTGGGAAATGGCGGTGCCGTCCCCTACGGCACTGCGTAGGATCCTACGGTCTTGGCGTGCATCCGTGCGTCGCTGCGGTCCGGTCCCAGGTCGACAGGCACGTGCACCTTCCGCCGACCACTGGCGACAACATCGATGTTCTGTGGAGACCTCACGCCCCACGTCTTGAGCAATTCGGCGGTACGTCCACCCGGCCTCCCGCATGCCCACTATACGCCCTCGCTCAAAGTCCGTCAACTGCACATACGGTTCACGTCCACGCTGTCGCGGCATGCTACCAGTGTTAAAGACTGCGATGGAGCTCCGTATGCCACGGCAAACTGGCTGACACTGACGGCGGCGGTGCACAAATGCTGAGCAGCTAGCGCCATTCGACGGCCAACACCCGCGGTTCCTGGTGTGTCCGCTGTGCCGTGCGTGTGATCATTGCTTGTACAGCCCTCTCGCAGTGTCCGGAGCAAGTATGGTGGGTCTGACACACCGGTGTCAATGTGTTCTTTTTTCCATTTCCAGGAGTGTATTTTTGGCTGTTACTGAAAGTACGTACCATCAGCTCATAAAATGTTGGTTTATAACTTCCCCCACACTGCAGCTGAAACCACAACTACATGACGCATAACGCACAGATTCCTGGCTTTTGAGGAAACTCGACATTCTTCAGTTTCGTTTCTGCTGTAGGCAAAATACGGTTTATGAGTTACCTATTAAAGGCGAAGGTAGTTCGGAAAAGCATATCAGGAAAAGAAGCAAACGTACTATAGAAACCAGAGGAACCACCCGTAACTTATCAAATTACATACACGTACATACCTGATATTGTCTGGTCTTGGTCTAAGCGATATTTTTGTGTGATTGTATGCAGTACATTTCGCGTGCTACGGCTTGTTTTAATTCTATCTGAATATATTATTTTTATACCCTAATAAAAATGTTGTTGAACCCGTATAATGATCTCATTTTCCCTTCAACATGGTGAGCTCCTTTGTCGGAGGACAGCGTTTTGTCGCGGGGAGCCTCCGAGATCGGAAGCCGTCCACGTTTAGCCGAGCGGAAGCGGTTCAGCTTCAAACGGTTCATTGGTATAAAGCAGTAAGAGCTTGACTACGGATCCTCAGGTGCCTCGGGTGGTCGAGTATGGAGGCAAGCAGGCTGTACTGCAGCTCGGTCTAGGATGTGGTAGTGCAAGTCCAAAGTTAACTCAGAGGGTGTACTAGTTTTGTTTGATAAGGGCAATACATGTGGTTATTACAATGTTTTAAGTTTATCTAATCAGGAAGAACTGAATTTTCTCTACATTCTTTCCTTTTTGCTTCTTTAAAGAGCTCTGTTTTGCAAGAATTTTATTTGAAAGTTGTAATTTGGAAATCGTCACTGAAATACCTGTGTAGATCTTATATCAATCCACGAGAGACGGAAATTGCTGTAGTACTTTTGTGGATATTTTAGTTTCCTACCTTTCTCTGCTTGACGAACGATTCCAGTTGAAACTTTGAATTGAGTGGGTAATTTTAATGCAGTACGTAAGTTCAGCTAAATTTCTTAATGAGAAAATTCATTTGTTTCTGATACAAATGTAGGAAGCTACTGGTTGTTTCATTTTCTTAGTCATAACCAAAGTACAAAATCTGCAAGAGAGAAAAATAACGATAGCCAATTGGTTAACGCAGAAAATAAATAAGTGTGGTATTGGGAATTACGACTGACATATATTGCAACGGATTCACAGGTAGAATTGCTAAAGGAGAGATGCTGTAATCCGCGAGTAATTTATAGGCAATGGCAATACAGTTGAGAGAAAAAAAAATTCAGTTGAAGCATTACGCAGCAAAGCAACGACAATATCAGAGTTGAAGTGCTTTACAAATAGAGACGGCCATATTTTGTGTATTAGGTTCTACGGAATTACGGTGGCACAGAAAATAAGAAATGTAGTTTTTCAGGCAGTAGTTAATTTTAACTAGTTACTTAAAGAAAGCATTATTTTGAATTTGGGTTTTTGGTGTAACTGAATTGAACTTCAGTATGTCTTGTCACTTCACGATGTAGTTCTACTCAGTTCTGCCCGCTGATACTTAACAATTAATGTGATAGCATTAGTGCATTTTCACTTGAACAGCACATTCATCCGAGCAAAATAATTAAGTTTAGGCAACAACTCTTTCGTAACTATTGTGATTACAGAAGTTCAAGTTAGACATACTGAATAAGCTTAAATCTCAGACACGACCTGACAATAGTAAAGGACTTTAAAAATAAAGCAAAAACAAGCATCGGGCCAGTGAAGTTGGACGTGCTGTACCCAAGTAGTTTATCAGAATATTTCCTTTCATGAACTCTGCAGAACAGTCTCAGGGTTTTTAGTGCCTAGAAAAAACAGAAATCAAATGAATGCCTTAGTCACGTTGATCCATTGTATGTAACATTGTAATTTTCTGAAGATCTTTAGAAACACATTTGATAATGGTATTGCCTTTATGGCATTACTCTTACGCGTCAGAGCTCATAGGCCCTGAAAGCTTTCACAGGTAAGGAAGTGCCAGCCGGTATAAAGGGGCCTCTTCTGGTCTAGCACAACGGACGCTCAGCTAGGAAGGCACGTTCTGGACCCAAGACGTCGGGAAGTCCCAGAGAGAGACGCTAACGTGGCCCACTTCCTTACCAAACTGCTCTACGCGAGAGTTACAAAATTACTGAGATATGAGATCTGCACGCTACGATAAATTTAACTGAATTAAGTAAAATTTTCCAGATTTGCATTTACGCAGTGTAACGAAACATGCTATCATCACCAATGGCAAGTCAGATAATAACGAAGGATGTTATCTACAATATGTACCCAACAGACCATTGTAAACCTACACCAAGGTTATTTAATTGAAGTGTGACGTGTGAATCGGACTTTATTAAGTTGACTGCGAGTGAACTCAGACAGCGACAACCAAGTTTGGGGTGTTATTGGACAGCATTTAAACACTTAAAAATGTACAGTAGGCGTCTTAAGTAGTGTTCTAGTGTATTAATGTATTTTGATATCGGAATACGGCGACGACGACGCATGGGTACGCCATGCTATCGCCAAAAAAGGAGCATCAGTGCGCCATAAGAATAAGCAGACGTAACACAGAGCACTGCTGCAATTATTAGAAATTATATTTGGTCATAACCAGCGTAAGCATAGCAAAATGTCCTTTGGACTGGTGTTACGCCATCGTGTAGCAGTGAAAAACACAAGAGAAGAAAATATACTGATCCAGGTGGAGTGAGCCACTGCAGCAGGTTACTGGCACTCAAACTGACATCATTTTTCTGCTGTGATCTCATCAAATCGTTCCTCTGAGGTGGGAAGGGCCCTCAGTGTAATAACTAGCCGCTCTCTTCTCCGTGTTCAACTGTGCAGTTTCTTTTGCGCTCTTAATGCTGATGGTCCTGCTTTTAATTCCAGCAATTTTATTTTGAATTTTCTACATGCTGAATCTGTCGTTTCGATCATCATTTCTGTTTCGAATTCCTCACATTCTTTCCTTCAGCCATTCTCTGTGGTACATGTAGATTTCGTTTCAGAGCGATTTATACTGATCAGCCAGAACGTCATGACCAACTACGTAACAGCTGGTACGTCCACCTTTGGCGTGGATAACAGCAGCGACGAGTCGTGACATGGAATTAATGAGGCCTAGGGATCTGGCACCATATCTACACACACATGTCACCCAATTCCCTCACATTCGAGGAGGGGGCGACGAACTTTGACGTTCAATCACGTCCCAGATGTGTTCTATCGGATTCAGATCTGGCGAGTTGGGGAGCCAGCACATCTCTTGTAACTCGTCACTGTGTTCCTGAACCACTCCATCTAACTCCTGGTCATGTGACATGGCGCATTATGTTGTTGAAAATGCCACTGCTGTCGGGAAGCAAGACCGTCATGAAGGGTGTACGTGGTTTGTAATCAGTGTACGATACTTCTTGGCCATCATGATACCTTGTACCAACTCCACTCGACCCATTGACGCCCGCGTGAATGTTCTGCAGAACATAATGGAACCACCGCCAGCTTGTCTTCATCCCGCAATACAATTGCCTAGGACCTGTTCCCGCCGAAGATGGCAGATTCGCAGCCTCCCATCGGTATGAGGAAGAAGGTATTCATCAGACCACGCAACGCTCTGCCGCTGGGCCAACGTCCAGTGCAGATGGCCGCGTGCTCGTTTCAGGCGTAGTTACCGATATCGTGGAGTTAGTATCTACATTTCTGTATGTCGCCGGATGCGGAGGCCCATCAATACGAGTGTTCGGTGCATTGTGCTTTCAGACGCACTCGTATTCTGCCCAGCATTGAAGTCTGACGTCAGCTGCGCCACAGTTCGCCGCCTGTCCTGTTTTACCGGTCTGCCCGCTCTATGAAGCCCGACACCTGTAGTGAGTAGTGTCCGACCAGCGAGGTCTGGGCGTGGTTTCACCTTAGTTTCGCCACGTGCCGACGACACCCAGCACAGCGCTCCTCGAACACCCTAGCCGTGCAGTTTCCGAGCCTCCAAGCCTTCACAACCTGCCCTCGGTCAAACGCAGCACAGACCGCGCGCCGTCCCCACTCTAACCACGGACAACGCCGCCACTGAACGCACCGTGCGTGTGTCCGGCCTGCAGCCGTTACCCGCCAGGTGACGCTGCTGTCGCCCGGACTGGTGTACGTCGTTAGTAGGTCGGTGGCCACAATGTTACGCCCTATTAGTATATAGTGTTTCAGTCTTTTCTTTTCGTGGACGTTGTATTACTTTCTTTATTCGTCGATCAAATGAAGTATTTCTTCAATTACCGAGGTATCTTTCCGGTTACCTTCCCTGTTTTTACATTCGTTTCTCCAGTTTCTAAGATTGACCTTTTTATGGATGTGAAACCTTCTTCTGAACCTCTACAGAGTAGTTCATTACCATGGTATCTTCACAGAATTTGTAACTCTTCATCTGTCTTCGGTACCATAGTATCCCAATTTTTAACACATTAATTCTTGGGGACCACGCTCTCAGAGTCCTCTTGTCCATCTCATTGACCACCGTTTGGCATCGTCGGTGTACACAACATTTTGCCCCTCATTGCTTCAATGTTTTGACACAACATGGCTAAGCTGTTCCATTTCTGGACCAAAAAGAAATATAAAACTGTTGTCACTCAGCTTGAACACTCATTGCTCTCCTGCTGCACTGCTATTTTTGTAAATGCGTGACCCAGAACACACTTTTTGTAACAAATATTGACACGGGCAGTTTATTTCAACTACATTTGCTCTGTATGGTCGGCAGTACGTGGTAAATTTCTGACATAGACTAGAGTGTTGTAGGCCACATTAAACACCACCACTCGGACATGTCTATTACAAGTGGGAACCTACAACGAAATTTTCCGGAAAGACACACACAAATTACTGAGGCTACGAATGTGAAGAAACAGAAGATCGTGTAAGGAGGCAGCACAGTTCACGAATTAAGACCGTCAATGGTACATTTACGAACAAGAGAGACGAAATCGTACGAGCTTTTCCATGCTTTTTCAAATGTTAGACAGCGTTTCGGAGATAATGAGGGCGGATAAGATCGTTCCATGGATGAGCAAAGAGAAGGTGCTGAATATGAAGTTTTCTAATAGAAACTGCTAAAGAAAATTGTTTCTGTAATCTCTGTGTTTAATAATATAGCAAAAGAAACAAAAAAAAGATACATAAAACTATAGACCTTTCGTCTCCTCATCGTAACGTGCGAGACATTCACTAAACAATCGCCGACCGGATTCTAAACACGTTATATTTTGCCGAAGCAAAGGAATGTTAAACTATACAGAGTTTGAAAAGCTTACGTTTCTGTATACCTAACACGTGAAGTTGAAAACCATTGTGTATCACCATTTTCGACTTGCCGCAGCGAGACATGGACTTTTAATGCGTGTACCGGTCAAAAACTCTGGACTGCTCAGGGAGCTTGCTGCTAAGAAGTTTAGCGATGGGGTCTTATGCTCCTACGAATTATGATGGTGATGATGCTGAAGATGACGATTAATGTAGGATTCGCCTCATCTCGGTTCAAGTGTCAGAGGGCGTGGTCAGAGCGGAGGCGGTTTGGGCCGCCGGTGTCGCCGTTGCCTCCGCCCGAACTCAGGGCATCTGACGTTCGTAGCGCTCCTTAAATCCAAGCTCTGTAAACAGCGCGAATGTCTGAAGCATATGTCATGTGTCGCGCCGTGCCTGAAATACTAGTAACAGCAAAACAATCAATGCGTCTCCACTGTCAAACGAAACGGTTGCAACACGTTATAAGTGTATACGCGGTACTATAAAATGGTGAACGTGGTCGAGTGCCGAAACATGGAATGTAAGCTTTAACGTCGCTTCGGAGAAGGAACAATTAAGATCTCTCAGACCAGAATTATGCCCTTAACTTATTCTTACTCTGTGATTACGTGATCGTCGAGCAGTTACTGGAAACGGCCAGACACACTAAATAGATCAGTGTATGTGTTGGGGGCGATTTAAAGTGGAACGACGACAGGAAATTACTAGTAGTCGAAAATATTATGGGACTGATTTCATAAAAAACAGAGAAATGGTAAGATCCTAAGATGCTGAACTTGGATTTAGAGACGTTGCCCCTTTGCGATTTGTGACATAGTGCAAGCTGCCGCCGTAGTCACTGCTCGGGCGTCGCTACCTCCCAGTCCCGAAACGTTCTGATTCGGGGTGTCCTGCATAATCTGGTCCGCAACTTAATAACAGCCTGTTTGCAAACTGCTGGTCGAGTGCAGATCTGTTGTTTACAGTTATCAGTTCAAGCTGCCGCTATAGTTGCTGTGATGATTTCGTTCTTATGCCAGGAACAAAATCTCGCAACTTAATGGACAGACGGCGCAAATCTCACGAAAATATCATGAAAGTAAACTGATCCAGGTCGTACGGAGATACAACTTCATTAATTTGCGGAACCATCTTGAAAGTGAGAACTTCACATGCAAATTAATCTTCATTCACATAGCCACTATTCATCATCTGAGTAAGGTCAATCGACACAACACACATGGATGGCTGGGAGAGAGAATTTATACGACACGTCGAAAACGACTGGGATTTCAAGGAAGTTGTCATTTCCTGTCCCGTTTGAAATAAATAAATAAATAAAATAAAATAAAATAAAAATTCCTATGGGTCCTTCTTCTTCACTGCGAGAACTGTCAATATTATCACTTTCAAGGTACTCCTTATTTGCATATAAGAGCGCATTTTACTTACATTTCACATGCATCAAATGAATGCACCACCGCTGCAGCACCTACGAAGTGAGGAGTGGGCGGTATGCTCCCACGCTGGCTAGCAGCGGCCGCTGGCCGTTTGACGCTTTCATACCAGTGAGATGAGGTGCAAATACAGAAATCGCAAAAACCGATACGTACGGAAAGTACATTTATTCTGAAGCGAATCGAGTACTTATAATTAATAAACATTTCCTAATAAAAGTTGCCCTTTCTCACTCAGACATTAGGAGGAGTCTACAGGTCTTCAGCAATTTTAGAATGGCAGAAAACTTTGATATTAATAAACAAATGAATGAATTTGGCTTAATCGAAAATGTACGACCTTACACAAATTGTACCAATACGAATTATACTGATGGCACTGTTTTCGTAAGGTGATTAAAAATTGTAATGCGTCGATCTCCAACGAAAGTAAGAAAGTAAATGAAGCAGAGGCAACTTTATCTAATAAGATATCTTCAGTAGAAACATATATTAGAGAGATACTCACAAACTAAGGTAGTATTCGGAAGGAGGTCAGTAATTTTACTAGCAATTTCTTTGCTGAAAAAGTTGAAAAGACATTAGGTTCAAAATTAAAAGATATTAGTGCTGTACATAATAGTGAAAACAATGCAAATGGAGACCACTATTTAAAAGCTTGTATTTCGCATAATTTTTCGGCTAAAGGGAAACTTCTTCCTAAATATCTTATGGAATAGTTCCAAGGTCTATCATCAGAAAAAAACTGGACAAGAGGAGGAAAATAAGACGTGTTACACGTAGAACTGAAGGAGATGCTATGTCATGGTGAACGAGAGATGACGAATCATGTCAAACGTACGACGAATTTATTAAAAAATTCTTAGACAAGTAATGGGCCGATATTCTGAATTCAATGGTAGAAACACCATTTCCACGGAACACATTTCTTTCACTGTGCGTATGGTAGCTATAAAGACTATTTTAAATGTTACTGCGAGAAAAACTTATATGTAGATGACCAAATTTGTGAGGAAGACCTTATTCCTTTGGTATTGGTAGTATTGGTCAAATTACCACTTAGTGTTCAGAAAAAATGAGTAGGGATATCGAAAAGGAAAACTTAAGATATTGTACAAGCTTTACAACAGTTGGATGCAGTTTCAGAGGAGGAAACATTCAGTAATGGCTGGAGAGGAGTAAACTGGGAATCGGGAGAAAGTGGTAAGTGGAGGGAGCAAAACAAAAAGCCATAATGATAGAGGGAATATACCGGAAATCAGAATGGGAGAGACGACGAGAGGCATGACAATGGATTCAACAGGCGTGGAAGAAGAGGTTGGAATCGAGGAGTAACAGGCAATATCCAGAACAAAATGTGAAATATAATGATGACAGGATAGAAAGAAACCCAAAAGAGGAGACCAGGAAAGGAAAAACTAGAAACGTGTTTGTGTGTGGTCCAAACAGAAGCTCAGATAAGTGACGGACCATTGACTATGAAGACGTTGGTAGGAGAAAGGCTGGCGCTATCAGAGAAGTTCTTTTTGAAGAAGAGAAAATAGACAGTAAAGAGGAATATCAGTTGGATGTAGAAGTGAAAATTAACAGGATTAAGGCAAATGCTGTTATTGATACAGATAGCGAGCTATGTGCTGTAGCATAGGGGCTCCATGAGCAAATAAGAGGTAAAAGTGATGTATCAGTATTGCCGTTACGAGGAGTTGCAGCTATAGGTGCAGTAAGAGGAAAAAGGCAGAACATAAAATTCCTTGAACATTTACCTCTAATAACACTTGATTCCTTACTGGAGATTAGTGCCATGGTGATCCTAAATCTTTGTATTGGATTGAGAATAGGGACAGACTTTGTTATTGGACCACACAGTAATTATTGATTTAGGAACAGGTAGTATGACCCTTACGGTAAAAGGTACTCAGAGAGAAATTAAATTTGGTAACATGGTTAGTCCTAAAAGAAAAGTGCAGGATAAGTACTGCCTAAAAATAATGCGAGATTTTTTCAGTGAGAAGTAGATAAAGAGGAAGGTATTTTACAGAGAAAAGGGAAGCAGAATCAGAGTGAGGTTGGGTCAGAGGTAGTAAATGAAAAAGAATAAAGAAAAAAAACATTGGTCTTATTGATACAGACAGGAAGAGAGAGGTAGAAAATATTCTGTTAAAATAAAAAGGAGTATTTTTTGACAGACCAGGATTATTGAAGGGAAACCCTTACAAATTTCACGTCAAGTAACACCAGTATAAAAAAAGGAGGTCATTGATAGACAAATACAGAATATGTTGCCTTTGCAGATTATAGAGAAATCAACCAGTTAGTACTGTAACCCACTAGTTTACCTTACCAGAAAAGATGCTTCAGTATGCGTTACATTAGACGCTGGAGTACTGAATAAGGTAACAGGATCTGAGAATGACAGACCAGAAACCTTAGAGGAATTATTGCCGAAAATTTAAGGATGCCAGTAACTTAGCTAGTCTGGAACTGATGCTGACTACTGGCAGAAAATTGTAGGAAATCCACCGTTTTCATACATAAGGGCAGATATTATTAACTCAAGGTATTACCATTTGGACTATATGTTTTAGTAGCTGCATGTAGAAGGGCCTTAGATTCCATACATGGAGTGGAACTGTTATCTAAAATCACCCTGTACACGGGCGATATTTTAATTTCAGCCATCAATTGGCAGGATTACATTCTAATACTGGAGAAAGTACTCAAAGCCTTTCAAAGAGATAACGTCACAATTAACTTAGCGAAATCTTAATACAGAAAAATGGTAATACTGTTTTTGGGGCATTTTATTTCAGCAGAAGGTATTAGACCGAAACCTGCTAAACTAGAAGCTATCAAAGCGTTCTCACCACCAAGGAACAAGAAACAAATAAAGTCTTTCCTTCGTCTCTGTAATTTTTATCGCAAGTTCATAAGTGATCGTGTACTAAACGCGGCAGCTATACTGAAATAATTAACTAAGAAAAATGTCCCAGGGTCGTAGACAGAACACTGTTAGAAAGAATTTGATAATGTTAAGGCGGCCCTCTGTAAAGAAGGAACACTGATCCACCCAAGGTTAGCTAAGGAGTTCTGTGTATCTGCTGAGAGTTAAGATTTTGGAATTGGAGCACATCCATTCCAAGTAACTGAGACTGAGAAATCAGTTAGTTTTGCAAGCAGAATTTCAACAATGTGTGAACGTGACTACATAACTACTGGAAAAGAGATATTAGCAAAGCGATCGAGGTGGCGTTGTGGTTAGACACTGGACTGGCATTCGGGAGGACGACGGTTCAATCCCGCATCCGGCCATCCTGATTTAGGTTTTCCGTTATTTCCCTAAATCACTCCAGCAAATACCGGGATGGTTCCTTTGAAAGGGCACGGCCGACTTCCTTCCCTAATCCGACGAGACCGATGACCTCGCTGTCTGGTCTCCTTCCCCAAAAGAACCCAACCCAAGATATTAGCAATTGTGTGGGCCTCTAAAAAGTTCCGATACTATTTGATATGGAGGAAAGTGAACATATAAACAGACCATAAGACACTGTCGTTTATTAAGAGTTGCAGGCTGGCACATGTTAGATTTACCAGATGGGCCACTGCTCTTTAGGAATTCGAATCCGATTTGCATTATAGTCCTGGTCAACACAATGTGGTGGCAGATACATTGTCATGATTCCAATAGGAACGGAACAAGGGGAACAGAGTGAATCACATTCCAGAGAAATAAGTTTGATTCGCATGAAAGGAGTAGTGCACGAAAGTGAGGTTCGAAAAATATTGAGAAACATCAAAAACGAACAAGAAAAAAATCCGATTTTGGCTATGGTAAAGCAAAATTGGGAAGAAAATAAGGAGCCCAAAATAAGGGAATATTATTTGACGAAGAAAGGAGTATTGTACCACAGAACTAGTGTGGGAACACTGGAAGCTATGATTACCAGAACAGGTTATAGAGGAGTTCATATGATATAGACACATGATCTATGGTCATTTTGGACCCAAAACAGTGTGCATAAATGTTGAAAGAAAGCAGCATGTTTAAAAATAAAAAAGAGGGCTAAGAAAATGTTAGAAAGATGTGATAAGTGTCAGAAAACGAAACCTGCACTGAAGGGCAAACATACTGCATTGTTCAAAAAGAGGTAGATGATCTAGGTGCAGCCGATGTGTTGGAGAGGTGGTTTCAAATATGTGTTGGTAGTAATGGGTGGATTTTTCTAAAATTTTAAGGTTGTACCCTATGAAGAAATGTGTCAGAAAAATAATAACTAGTAAATTTGGATAAGGTTATGTGCATACAATGTGTAGTTCTAAACAAAAACTTAGTGATAATGGGTCCCAGTTTTTATCCAAACCTTGGAAGAATACCTTGATAAGTCTGGTTATAAAAGCTACATATATATATCCAGGTCCCATCCATCCTCGAACCCCTGGAGAGGGTTATGAAAGAGCTAGGAAGACTAGGTAGAGCTTTTTGCCCTGACCACCATACTACTTGAAGAATCAATATTAAAGAGTTTATGTGTTTAGCAGGGTGCCACACCCTGATGCAGTGGAAGTAGAACTTCCAGAGTCCTATGTAGCAAGGGGCATATACAATATCGCCGATGTTAAGAGACTGTGTGGTATTAAAGGTAACCCTCCAAACACTGACATGCCTGAATATCAGTTACAAGATGAAACATCTCTCTAATGAGAAAATAAAGAATAGACATTGTGAAAGACACAGACATGACCACAAAATGCAGTGTCAATAGTGGTCCCTATTAAATTGCTGAGAGAGAAAGTTCTAAGTATTTTGAAATAACATAACAGTTTATGTGTTTGTAAACAAAAGCCAGGGGTTGAATGAACCTTGAGAGGACGTGAGGTGCTGGCATACTGTGACGTCAGCAGGGTCATTAGAGGGATTGCACAGGTAGCGAGAGGCTAATGACACGTGCAGAGCACAGCTGTCGACTGAAATACCTGAGTCAAGTTATTACGTGATGTGGCCGGTATGACGGAAGCAGAGACACTTTACAACCGCTACATTGGTAAACACAGCGACCCTTGATGATGTATAGATAAATCAAAAATGTAAACCTAAAAAATTTAAAGATTCAATTAAGCAAAGAAAAAAGAATTAAAAGAGGATAATTTTTCAAGAATTTATAAAATTAATAGACTGTGATGTAACTTCAGAACTGTACATAATAATGGTTCGAAATGGATTCACTAATTCATGATGGTAGTAGTTAGTTAAGAGTTTCGAATTTTTGCCATTTTGGCAGAATCATTAGAGTTAGAAGAAACAATCCAGCATTTGGAAACTGTAATTTATTGTTATTACGTTGGTTCTAAAATATGTGTCTTTGTTTCATGCATCCGTACTTGATATCTTGATGATGGAAACACGAGGAATTTTGAGCAGACCTACCCAAATAAATTGCACTGATAACCAAGACTCATGACCAGTGAGCAACCAGAGACGCTGTTGGCACATGCACAAATTATGGTTCCAATCATCAAGCAATGCAAACATATTGCCTAGCGTCAACAATCTCGGCCAGCGAATAACTAGTGCTTCTCGCCATATAAGTGTGTCAGTGTAGCGATTTATCAAAGAACAAACTTGGGTCGTAAGTGCTCCGTAAATTTCAATGGTGATCAGTGAAACACCAGAGCCGTGTAAAAAGCAAAAAATTCCTGTAGTGTTTTATTAAATGTGTGGTATATTTTGTATAGTTTGCATATTTAGGAACATTCTGTAAACGTATGCTGCAATGGAGCCCTGTGAGACAACCAGCTAGCTGCTTGAAAATGTGGAACATTGGTCATAATTTTTCTAGATTTTTGTCAAAATTAAATAAATTGTGCTATTATGATATTTGATAAACAAATTTTTAAGTGCTTGATAAATGTTTCAAAAGCTAATGTTTATTTGCCTTGGTGAGTATTCTTGAAACGCTTTCTATAATATGTTTTGTTCATATATATTAATGTAATATTTTGAGAGACATTTTTTAGTTAAAAGTTAGAAGAATGTGCTAGTCAGAACTCAAAGATTATGCAAAAACTAATAATCGTAAGTTAGGAAAAGTGTTTCGGTAGGTGCAAATGTAATAACATTTCATAATGCAGTAGATTTTTCATTTTTCGATTTCTATAAAACAAATAGAATTGTATTTGAAGGAAAAAGAGTATTTAAAGCAACTGTCATGAAATAAAATGAGATGTGGTGCAAAGGCTGCTCCTAAGAATGAAGAATCCGCATTTATGATGTTTCCAAAATTCCGATTCTGTCTGAACGAAAAAAATCACTAGTTTCAAAAAAAATGGTTCAAATGGCTCTGAGCACTATGGGACTTAACATCTATGGTCATCAGTCCCCTAGAACTTAGAACTACTTAAACCTAACTAACCTAAGGACAGCACACACAGCACCCAGTCATCACGAGGCAGAGAAAATCCCTGACCCCGCCGGGAATCAAACCCGGGAATCCGGGCTTGCGAAGCGAGACCAAGAGCTGCGGACCAACTATTTTCAAAAGGAAGTACCAAAAGAGATATGTAAGGTACTCCTCATTTTCAGATGAGAGTGCATTTTCCTTTATTTCCAGGTTTGCTATTTCAAATATCTGAAATGAATGTATCAATGGTGCGGTGCGTTCGGAGTACGGAGGTAGTGGTAGGTTGCCACGCTGGCTAGCAGAGGTGGTTGGCCATCTGGCGCTATTAGAGGCAGCAGGATGGGGTGCCGATGCAGAAATTACTCGTGACATCAGCAAAGAGATACAGAGGGAAAGTACATTTATTCTGGCGCGAATCAAGTAGTTTTTATTAGGAGGCTCATTCGTAAAGTAAGGTGCGATGTGACGCAAAATGGAGACCTCTGTGAAAATCAAAAATGTTTTGTTTGCTACAGTTATCTACACCTTCCAGCTACTTCTCTACCTAATCGTAGCGCCGAGTTAGACACTTGTCGCAGCGTTGTAGCAATTTTCCAATAGCCTCGTCATAGAAGCAAACCGTTTTTGCTTCCTGTTAATTCTCTACGCTGGTATACAGCTCGTCTGTGCCAGAACGATGTGTGCTTACCTAGCGGTTCATGTGAGCAGAGATGAAACTCAAGGGGAGTCAATTACGGGCCCTATTGTGGGTGATCAAACATTTCCCATCGAAACCGCTGCAGGAGCGTCTTCCCCTTCAAAGTGCGGCCAAGAATTGTGATGGAGAAGAAAACGTGCGCCAGTTATGTTATGTCAGCTGCATGTCATCAGGCGTCGTATTTGGCGGGAGACACTACTGTTCTAGAAACCTTTACGTGCTCACTGTGCGCTCGGAACTGTAAAGAGCAACGTGACGCGATCGACGGGGGTACTAGACACTGCCCATCACGTCTGTGCAAAGCTTCATCGGATTTTCACTGTGATTTCCACTTCGCACCCCATCGGACCTTAGTTTCCAAATAGCACTCGGAATTAAGATTTCCCAACAAAAGTTGCCAGGAGGAGTCTACGGGTAATAAATATTACCTATCAGTAATTTTACGACGCCAGAAAACGTTGGTATTAATAAACGAATGAATAACTTTAGCATAACCGAAGATGGAAGATCTTATACGAACTACACCGAATCTACGCTAAAGTTACAGACTGTGCGTCACAGTCGACAGTAGCCGATAGGGATGCCTCTCCATCCAGTCATGCGGTAGACCAAGCTCTCGTACCGTAAATAGTTAGCTTATAATGAGTGTGAACAAGTTAATTTCACGGTGTTTCTTAAATAAACGCACCGTAATGGCATCCAGTGCAAAAATTATTTGCGGAAAAATACTTCTTCCCGGTTCGTTACGTAGAATATAGACAGCAAGCAGTATTGCACTTTCAGAATCCGACGACGCTGCTACGCCTCGTCAGGGCGACATAAAATTACGAGAGCATCTCCACATAGCATGTAGGAAGAATTTCTACGAGGCAGATCACTAAGTCAGTTCAAGGACGCACTGGCTTAATTATCGTAAAACTCGGGTGGGAAAGCGTGGCCAGTTGTACTACTCCGGACACTCGCCGCGTACAGTGAGGCATTTCCTGAGGTTCGGTACGATTTGGGTATTGTTGCAGCCTTCCTCCACATATTGCTGTTGCCACTCATGTGGCAGGATGTTCGTCTTCCGACAAGATGGCGCCCCTGCGGATTTGCACAGCTGTGTGCGAGGTGAGGTGTCCGCTGGCCTGGCTGACTCTTCTCCAGTGATCGGCGCGGTCGTCGCACTCGTCGCCTTGCGGTTCGCTTTGTTGCGAGGCCACCAGCACGTGTAACCTCCAGACTTGGCGCCACCACGCTGCAGAAGCAGTTCTCGCTGCCACTCTTGACGTGCTGGGCCGTGTATCGGCGGAACCGGGCTGCCGACTGCAAGGGTGCGTGTGACGAAGGCTGCACCCATAGAACGTTTGTAAACGTTGTCAAAAACCTCTGAGTCATTCTTTTTCACACATTGCATCTTTTGTACGTTGTTCTCGCCCATTCACCTGTAACTCTTTTGGAAACGTTTCATGGGCGGTGTAATCATTCTACCGGCGCAAGAGGAAAGAGGGAGTGACAGTATGCGGAAAGAACCCTCAACCATACACTCTAAGATAGTTTGCCAATTGTAAACATAGATGTACATCCCGGTAACAGACGGGACTCTCCAGCATCTGTAGTCGGTGTACATATACGTACCCCGATGATGTAATGACACAAATCGACATAAGAGGTGATAAATATGCTAATTTAGAGATCGATGGTGTATATCATTTGTGTTGACAATATTTTACTGTACAGACTGTAGTTCAACGAAATCCGTGTTTTGTGCGCTGGAGAAGCGGCAGCGAAAGAAAGTGACTGCAAGAATAAACAGTGTAGACGACGCTAGTCTTTGCTGATACAGCATCCTTGACACTGGATTAATAAAATCTTTTAGTATCGCTTGAGATATTGGAATAGAAGTGTTGTCGGAGCGAGTCTACACACATCAAAAAAAAGTTTTGCGTCACCCCGGTTCCCAGAGCTCCCGAAGATGGACGTTGACTGTGGATATTGTATCACAGACACAGTCCCTTTGACTGTTCAGAAATGTCACTAAACAAGGCCAAAGATGTCAACAACCATGCTTGAGCGGCGCCTATCAGACGGAGGGGGTCCGATAGCCGACCAGGTCCAGTCATTCCACCAGAACGTAGGTACACGGCTCGTGGTATCTCTAGTTCAACCATGCCTAGACGGCCAATACCGCGGTTCGATTGCGTCCGCATTGTTACTCTGTGCCAGGAAGGGCTCTCAACAAGGGATGTGTCCAGGCGTCTTGGGGTGAAG
Source organism: Schistocerca gregaria (assembly GCF_023897955.1). Taxonomy (NCBI): domain Eukaryota; kingdom Metazoa; phylum Arthropoda; class Insecta; order Orthoptera; family Acrididae; genus Schistocerca; species Schistocerca gregaria. Next base: position 28,289,209 of record NC_064924.1, on the reverse strand, counting down.
AACCAAAGCGATGTTGTTCGGACATGGAGGAGATACACAGAGACAGGAACTGTCGATGACATGCCTCGCTCAGGCCGCCCAAGGGCTATCTACGTTTTATGACAGCAACGCCACCATCTTGAATAATGCTTTTCGTCCAGCCACAGGACGTCGTTAACTGTGAGCAATGATGCGCAACTTCACTCCCGACGTCCATGACGAGGTCCATCTATGCAACCACGACATCATGCTGCGCGGTACAGATGGACCGAACAACATGCAGAATGGACTGCTCAGGATTGGCATCACGTTCTCTTCACCGGTGAGTGTTGCATATGCTTTCGACCAGCAATCGTCGGAGACGTGTTTGGAGGCAACCCGGTCAGGCTGAACGCCTTAGCCACACTGCCCAGCGAGTGCAGCGAGGTGGAGGTCCCTTGCTGTTTTGGGGTGGCATTATGTGGGGCCAACGCACGCCGCTGGCGGAAATGGAAAGCGCCATAACGGCTGCACGATATCTGAATACCATCCTCCGACCGGTACTGCAACCATATCGGCAGCATATTGGCGAGGCATTCGTTTTCAAGGACGACAATTCGCGCTCCCATCGCGCACATCTAGTGAATGACTTCCTTCAGGACAACGACATCGCTCGACTACTGTCCAGCATGTTCTTCAGACGTGAACCCTACCAGAAATGCCTAGGATAGACTGAAAAGGGCTGTTTATGGACGACGTGACCCACCAGCCACTCTGAGGGATCTACGCCGAATCGCCATTCAGGAGTGGGACAATCTGAGCCAACAGTGCCTTGATGAACTTGTGGATAGTATGCCACGACGAATACAGGCATCCATCAATGCAACAGGACATGCTACTGTGTATCAGAGATACCAGTGTGTACAGCAATCTGGACCACGACCTCTGAAGCTCTTGCTGTATGATTGTACAACATGCAATATGTGGTTTCCATCAGCAATACAATGAGCAGAAATGATGTTTATGTTGATCTCTATTCCAATTTTCTGTATAGGTTCCGGAACTCTCGGAACCGAGGTGATGCAAAACTTTTTTTGATGTGTGTATATTGCTGCACAACAGCCATTACGGAATTAGTTACAGAATTCAGTTTTTTTAAAGGCTGAGTTATAATATCTTCTAAATAGCAATACAGAAGTCGTTATTTTGTTAAAGTGAACTATCGTCTAAATAAATATTTATTCAAAGGTGAGAAATATCATTTTAATGGCTTTGGAGACTTTTATGTCAAGTTTACATATACGCATTGTTAGATAATCGTGTATGTGGCTTTATGGGTCGCTACCGGTCCGGTTACGTCAAATGAGGCCATCTTTGCACTGGAACTTTAATTTACTAATATTTTCTCCCCCCAGAACCTGAGACGACTACTTTCACACATCACACTGTGTGCTACAGGTGCATGTGGACACGCATGTCTCACGTGAGAACTAAACTTAAATAAACTTTTCAAGAGAGCGGCGTGCAACGCAGCGGTGTGGAGCACGGAGGCTACGGCTGGTTACCGCTACCGTTTGACCATCACGGCGACTGTAAGAAGCTACGTCATACAAGTAAACTTATTAAACGCGGGCACAGCTGGACAGTTCTGAAAGCTTAGCTCCATTTATGGACGCTCTTAATAAATGGAAAATCAAACAACTTAACATTTAACTTAACATTCAAGTAGCTGTCATTCCAGTTTTAACCCAGAAAGATCGTCGAGATGTTGCAGCTTTCGCGCAGACACACATGCTGAGCATTATTAACGCTGTGTCATCGCCACCAGCCGACAACCATCGTGTTGCACAAAGAAAGTGGTTCAAATGGCTCTGAGCACTATAGGACTTAACATCTGAGGTCATCAGTCCCGTAGAATGTAGAACTACTTAAACCTAACACGTCCATGCCCGAGGCAGGATTCGAACCTGCGACCGTAGCGGTCGCGCGATTCCAGACTGCAGCGCCTAGAACCGCTCTGCCACACAGGCCGGCCCGTGTTGCACAAGCGGCGACTTCAGCCTCCCACCACGTCCCACGAGACTACTCACTGGCCGCATTTTCCGTCGTGGCGCTGTTACCGCTCACCCGTTGGCGCGGCCAAACTCTGAACTACGGGGGGCACCACAAGCGGCGAGAACGTCGCTACCTGCATCTCCAGGTCAGCGCTAAAGCGTTATCGCGGCCTGCCTGCGCCCATTACCTAGAAAACTTCTGCTTCACGCCCCGAATGTATCACAGGCGGTCCAGCTGTTCCACAATTACACATTTCTCCGTAGATATTATCTTTTGTTATTGCTGTGATCAACCTTAACTGTTGCTGCTCGATTATTGCTTCCAAACATGAAAATACATTTCTCTCTTATCATTAAGCACGTCTGTATACTAAAGAATTGTGATTTTTCTGATGCCAACTATTTTTAATGACCGACGTCAGTAAGTTTTGAGATACACCGATGAGCCAGAACACCACGACCACCTACTTGATAGCCAGTACTTCCACCTTTGGCACGGATAACTGCAGCGACGCATCGTGACGTGGAAGCAATGAGGCCCTCGTAGGTCGCTCAAGCTGGGATCAAATCTGCACATAAAAGTAGCCTAATTGCCGTTGCTGAGCCCGGACGCCACGTCGAATTACATCCAGATGTGTTCGATCGGATGCAGATCTGGTGAGCGTGCAGGCTCGCACATCAGGTGGAACTCGCCACTGCATCACACTCGCAGCATTAAAAATGGCGCATAATCATTCTGAAAAATTGGACTTCTGTTGGGATAATTGATAATCGTGAAGTGATGTACGTGATCTGCAGCCAGTGTACGACACTCCTTGCCGGTCATGGTGCCTTGCACAAGCCCCATAGGACCCATGGATGGCCACGAGAGTGCTCCCCAGAGCATAACGGAGCGGCCGCCAGCTTGTCTCTGTCCCGCGGCACAGGTGTCAAGGAGCAGTTCCCCTGGAAGACGACGGATCTGCGCCCTCCCATGGGCATGATGAAGGGGCTACCGGGACTCATCAGACCGTGCAGCACTCTGCCACTGGGTCTACGGCCAGTGCCGATACTCACGTTCCCATTTTAGTCTCAGTTGCCGATGTCGTGGTGTTCGCATTGGAAATTAGGAAATTTGTTCCCATGGGACCAAACTGCTGACGTAATCGGTCCGTAGGCTTACACACTTCTTAATCTATTTTAAACTAAACGCTAAGCACAACACACACACACCCATGGTGACCGAAGGACGACTCGAACCTCCCTCGATATTAGCCGCGCGGCCTGTTGACATTGGCACATGCGCGGGTCGTCGGCTGCGGAGGCCCATCGTTAGGAGTGACCGGTGCAGTGTGTGTTCAGACACACAGGCACTGCGCCCAGCATTAAAGTCTCATGTTAGTTCCGCCACAGTTCGCCAGCCTACGACGTCCGACAACTGTAATGGGGGCGGGGCTGCCCAACGCCACGGCGTCTGGACGTGGTTTCACCTGCAAGCCGTGCAGTTTCCGAAATGCTCGTGTCGAACCTCCGGGCCGTCGCAGTTTGCCCTCGGTCAAACTCAGATACTTCGCGCGCCTTTCCTATTCTGCACACGGACAGCACGCTCACCGTGCGTGTTTCCGAATAGCAGTCATTCCTCGCCAGGTGAAGCTGCTATCGGCTAGACGAATTTATGTTGATAGTAGGTCGGAGGCTACAATGTTCTGTCTGACCAGTGTGTTTGTCATTGATAGACGTTTGAAATTTCGTGAAACGTTTCTTTATCAGCTTTCTATAGCAAGCAAGAGAACTTTTGTGTAGTTTGGCAGGTGGGAGATAATATATTTCCGGAAGCAAAGTTCTGCCAGCGAGGGCTTTTGGGTCGTGCTTGCACATCTAAGCAGGTACAAGTCGCCCCCGAAAGGGAAACGTTCCAGGTTCGAATCCTTGTCCGGCACAAAGTTTCAATCTGCCAGGAAGTTTCAAATTGGCACACACTCCGCTGTAGAGAGAAATTTGTTCTGGAGTATAGACTTCTCATAGAAATGTCGTCCTATAGATTGAACGAACCCAGATGTTCCTGATAATGTGTATACAGAGTGAACATTAATAAAACCGACAAACTGCGCGGATTCCTGACTGGAAATGTTGGGAAGAGTGTCCTATGAACGTAAAAGCATCGTTCCCTCAACAGATGATGTTGACGAGAATGATATCCCGCTGACAACATGCTGTTTGTTCCTTGTATGTTGCAGGCTGTATGATTGACGCAGAGTACTGTAAGCAGCAAAAAAATGGTTCAAATGGCTCTGAGCACTATGGGACTTAACATCTATGGTCATCAGTCCCCTAGGACTTAGAACTACTTAAACCTATCTAACCTAAGGACATCACACAACACCCAGTCATCACGAGGCACAGAAAATCCCTGACCCCGTAAGCAGCAGAATGGTCCGGTATCCACATCGGGAACAAGCCGATAAAGTGTTTGTGTACGGCCAAGTAGATCGAAATGGTCGAGAAGCAGCACGGCTAAACCAAAACAAGTACACTCAGAGACACCAACCACAACACAACACCCTTTTTGGGCGTTTGTGTGCTCATGAGACAGACTATCGTTCAGGGAGGCAGCGGACTGCGTGTACCAGATTTGGGCAACCGGACTTTACAGCATATTGCGACAAACCCTAGTACAAGCTCAAGGCAAGTGGCCCGCCAACATAGTAGAAGCCAATGCACAGGTTACGTGTATCCTGCATGACAACCACTACTGTCCCTGTCACCAGCAACGAGTGCGAGGGTTTTCAGCAGAGGATTTCCCTCTACGGGAAGGCTCTTGTATATGGTACCTGGACCATGACGGAAGGCTCTTGTGAATAGTACTTGTACCGAAGGCTCTTGTGGTCTGTACTTGGACCACACCATCACAATTATGGGATGCTTTCACTCTCTTTACAGTACTCTGCGTCAATCTCGCAGCCTACAACACGCGAGGAACATACCACATGGTCAGAGGAACTTCCATTCGTCAGCACCATCTACTGTGGCGACGATGCGTTTCCGAAGACATGTTCATAAGACCTTTCTTCTGCCATTTCCAATCAGAAATTCGTCCCTGCAGTTGTCGGTTTCATTAATGTTCACAAGCAAATCACAGAATTTTTCAGTACAGAGACACATAACAGAGCTTTCTGTCAATGAATAAGTCCGCTAACGAAGTTACGCTGATATTTCCTCTGTGTTTTATAAGATAACCGAAAAGGATGTTTCTGATCCCTTCTCATCGATAGACGTAACACTCTCATCATCATCATCATCATCATCATCATCATCATCATTTAAGACTGATTATGCCTTTCAGCGATCAGTCTGGAGCATAGCCCCCTTATAAAATTCCTCCATGATCCCCTATTCAGTGCTAACATTGGTGCCTCTTCTGATGTTAAACCTATTACTTCAAAATCATTCTTAACCGAATCCAGGTACCTTCTCCTCGGTCTGCCCCGACTCCTCCTATCCTCTACTGCTGAACCCATGAGTCTCTTGAGTAACCTTGCTTCTCCCATGCATGTAACATGACCCCACCATCTAAGCCTGTTCATCCTGACTGCTACATCTATAGAGTTCATTCCCAGTTTTTATTTGATTTCCTCATTGTGGACACCCTCCAGCCATTGTTCTCTTCTACTAGTACCTGCAGTCATCCTAGCTACTTTCATATCCGTGACCTCAACCTTGTTGATAAGGTAACCTGAATCCACCCAGCTTTCGCTCCCATACAACAAAGTTGGTCGAAAGATTGAACGGTGCACAGATAACTTAGTCTTGGTACTGACTTCCTTCTTGCAGAAGAGAGTAGATCGTAGCTGAGCGCATTAGCTTTGCTACACCTCGCTTCCAGTTCTTTCACTATGTTGCCATCCTGTGAGAATATGCATCCTAAGTACTTGAAACTGTCCACATGTTCTAACTTTGTTCCTCCTATTTGGCACTCAATCCGTTTATATTTCTTTCCCACTTACATTACTTTCGTTTTGGAGATGCTAATCTTCATACCATAGTCCTTACATTTCTGATCTAGCTCTGAAATATTATTTTGCAAACTTTCAATCGAATCTGCCATAAGTCATCCGCATATGCAAGATTGCTTATTTTGTGTTCACATATCTTGATCTCACCCAGCCAGTCTATTGTTTTCAACATATGATCCATAAATAATATGAACAACAGTGGAGACAGGTTGCAGCCTTGTCTTACCCCTGAAACTACTCTGAACCATGAACTCAATTTTGCTGTCAACTCTAACTGCTGCCTGACTATCCATGTAAAGACCTTTAATTGCTTGCAAAAGTTTGCCTCCTATTCCATAATCTCGTAGAACAGACAATAACTTTCTCCTAGGAACCCGGTCATATGCCTTTTCTAGATCTATAAAGCATAGATACAGTTCCCTGTTCCACTCATAACACTTCTCCATTATGTGCCGTAATCTAAAGATCTGGTCCTGACAACCTCTAAGAGACCTAAACCCACACTGATTTTCATCCAATTGGTCCTCAACTAATACTCGCACTTTCCTTTCAACAATACCTGAGAAGATTTTACCCACAATGCTGATTAAAGAGATACCTCTGTAGTTGTTACAATCTTTTCTGTTTCCATGTTTAAAGATTGGTGTGATTACTGCTTTTGTCCAGTCTGATGGAACCTGTCCCGACTTGCAGGCCATTTCAATTATCCTGTGTAGCCATTTACGACCCGACGTTCCACTGTATTTGATGAGTTCCGACGTAATTTCATCCACCCCAGCTGCTTTATTGCACTGCAATCTATTGACCATTTTCTCCACTTCCTCAAATGTGATTTTATTTCCATCCTCATTCCTATCCCATTCTACCTCGAAATCTGAAACATTTCTGATCGTATTTTCACCTACATTGAGCAACTCTTCAAAATATTTGCTCCATCTGCCCAAGGCATCCACAGGATTCTCCAGCAGTTTTCCTGACCTGTCCAAAATACTTGACATTTCCTTCTTACCTCCGTTTCGAAGACTGCTAATTACACTCCAGAATGGTTTTCCAGCAGCTTGACCCCTGTTTCCAAAGTCTTCCCAAGATTTCTTCTTGGATGCTGCAATTATCTGTTTGCTTTGTTTCTTTCTTCAACATAACTTTCTGTCTACCTGAGTTCTAGTATGTAGCCATTTTTGATACGCCTTCTTTTTCCTTTTACAGGCTGCCTTGACTGTGTCATTCCACCAAGCTGTTTGCTTCATCCTACTTTTACACGCTACTGTTCCAAGACATTCTTTAGCCACTTCTAGTACTGTGTCCCTGTACCTTGTACGCTCTCGACTCATTATTTTTTTCTAAGAGACAATTCCTAAGAGCCGCAACAAACATTCTGTCCTATATATTACTAACCATTAACTTTATTAAATTGAGATCTTAAATAGAGAAATACGACAGTGATTTGGTCCAGTACTTTCGGAAGCTGGGGAGACGGTAAACAATTCTTTTCAGGAATGAGAGACGGGAAATTTTACACATGTCATGGTCTGGGAATAGGCGAACTGTCTTAAGTCCTTCTTTTTTTATTTAGAGGTAGATTCTGTTCAAATGGCTCGGAGCACTATGGGACTTAACATCTGTGGTCATCAGTCCCCTAGACCTTAGAACTCTTAAACCTAACTAACCTAAGGACATCACACACATCCATGCCCGAGGCAGGAATCGAACCTGCGACCGAAGCAGTCGCGCGGTTCCGGACTGAGTGCCGAGAACCTCTAGACCACCGCGGCCGGCGTAGATTCTGTGCTTGAAGTCGCATTAACATTATAAACGTCGCAGTTATATGCACTGATGACTCAGAACAGTATGACCACCGACCTACTATCGATTTAAACCCAAAGGGGCAATAGTAGGGTCACCTGGCGAGGAGAGACTGCTAGCCAGGCACATGCACGGCGCATGTGGTATCAGTGAGCGCGCTGCCCGTGTGTAGAGTGCGGATGGCGCGTGATCCATCTGAGGCCAACCGAGGGCAGATTGTGATGGCCCAAAGACACGACAAGAGCATTTCGGAAACTGCGTGACTTGTCGGGTGTTCGAGGAGCGCTATGGTAAGTGTCTTCGTCAAAAGCGAAACCATGGCGAAACAACGTACAGACGTCGTGGGATTGGGCGGTCACCTTTCATCACAGATGTCGGACGTCATAGGCTGCACAAACTGTTGCAACAGGATAGGCAGCGAACTGTGGTGGATCTAAGATCAGACTTCAATGTTGGTCAGAATACAAGTGTGTCTGAATACACAATGCATCGAAATGCCCAAACGAAGGGCCTCCGCAGCCGACCCGTGATGTGCCAATGTTAACACTACGACACCGGCAACTATGACTGAAGTTGCACCTGACCGTCGGCACTGGACTTTGGCGTAGTGTCAGAGCGCTGGTCGGTCTGATGAAACCCGGCATCTTCTTCACCACGTCGATGGCAGGGCGCGAATCCGTCGTCTTTCAGGGGAACAGCTCTTTGGCAGATGTACTGCAGGACGAAGAAAGGTTGGCTGCGGCTGAATTATGCTCTGGGGAACACTCACGTGAACATCTATTGGTCAAGTAGAGTTCGTGCAAGCCACCCTGACGGGCAAGGGGTATCGTACACTGGTTGCACACCCCGTTTCCTGACGGCAGTGTAATTTTTCAGCAAGATAATGTTCCAGATTACTAGGCCAGGAGTGTGATGGAGTGGTTCGAGGAAAACAGTGGTGTGTACCAGCTGATGTGCCGACCACCCAACACATCATATCTGAAACCGATGAAACTCATCTGGGATGTGATTAAACGTGGCGTCAGAGCTCATCGCTCCCCTCCTCGGAATTAATGTGAACTAGGTGACTTATGTGTGCAGATATGGTGGCAACTCACTCCAGCGACTTACCAAGGCTTCATTGCATCCACGCCACGACGAGTCGCCGCAGTAATCCGTGACAAAGGTTGACATACCAGCTATTAGATAGGCGGTCATAATGTTCTGGCTGATCAATGCATGTCCTCTTGTGGTGGTGGTGGTGAGGGTAGTGCGTAGCCAAAATGTGCACATGAGGGCGAAAATGGAAGTGAATCAAAACAGCACATCAGATGCGCTGGCTGCAAGGAACTGCAACCGTACATCGGAGCCAGTGTTTCCTGCCTTACTGTGTACGTCTGCTCACGTCCGCCAAGCTAGGCGCCGCTGTGGTCAAGTCACGGTGAGAGAGAAGTCCCGTCATCCACATCTATGTTTGCCTGTTCATCCTGGAAATTAAATATTAATTAGTCGCATTTTATTTTTAAGTCCAGATAGCCGTATTTATTGCTTTCCACTTTGATTGCAATAGAATTATGTCGCCATTAAGTCTCCATCTTCAGGCAGTTAACGCAGGTAGCGATGTACAGCAAATCAACAAGTGCGCCATGCGCACCGCTGGCTAATGCGCTTTTGACCTCAGATGTACAGATATCCTGAGTCGTGGAGAAACTGCACGGTAAGGCATCGAAAATGCAACTGACTCAAGACGTAGACGTTCGAACAACGTCGACTGCGTGAGAGTGATCTGAGCGGCTTGAGGTCCATTTTGTAAATTACCAGTCTCTCTTTCGCAGGGCCGTGACCTGTAGTGAGGTCACAAAAGCCATGGGATAGCGATATGGACATACACAGCTGCCCGTAATATGGCGTACAGAAGGCATGAAAAGGGCAACAGTGGTGGAAATGTCATTTGAACTCAGGTGATTCATGTGGAAAGATGTCTGATGTCAATACCACGGCAGGAGGGGAATTAACAGACTCTGAATGCGGAAATGTAAGTGGAACTAGGGAATTCGGGTGTTCCGAAATCCAGAGTGTCAAGAGTGTGACGAGAGCACCAAACTTCAGGCATTACCTCCCACCACCGACAGCGTACTGGTCGACAGCGTCCACGTAACGACCGAGGACGGCTGCGTTTACGTGAATTGTCAGTGCTGACTGACAAGCAACACTGCGGTAGATACCGGTATAAATTAATGTGTGACGTCAGGACAGTGCCACGACATATGGTGTTAAAGGGCTGTGGCAGCAGACGACCGACGAGAGTGCCCTTGCCAGGAGCACGAGATCGGCTGCAGCGCCTCTCCTGGGCTCGTGGCCGTGTCGATTGGATTGTAGACGACTGGAAAACGGCGGCCTGGTCCCAATTTCAGAAGGTGAAAGCTGATCGCAGGTTTAGAGTGTGGCGCGGACCCCACGAAACCGTGGACACAAGTTGTCAACAAGACACTGTGCGTGTTGGTGGTAGCTTCTTAACAGTGTGGGCTGTGTCTACATGGAATAGATTCGGTCCTCTGGTCTAACTAAACGATCGTTGACTGGAAATGACTATGATCGGCTACCTGGAGATAATTTGCAGTCATTTATGGACATCATGTTCCCAAACACGTCACAAGTCAAAATTATTCGCGACTTGATTGAAGAACAGGACAATCTGAGCAAGTGATCACTCGACCTGAATCCCTTCGAACATGTGTGGGACACAATCCAGAGGTCATGTTCAGCACAAAATTCTGCACCGGCAAAACTTCTGCAATTACGGACGACTACAGAGGCAGAATGTCTCAGTATTTCTGCAGGACACTTTGGTGATTTTTTTTATGTCAACTCCACGTCCAGTCACTGCACTGCGGTGGTAAAAAGGAGGTTCGAAACGATATGAGAAGGTGTACCATGACTTTTGTCATTTTAGTGTACATATATCTGATTGCACCGTTGTTCGTCCTGACCTAACCGGAACAGTTGAACTGCAGAGGTGATTGGAGTATAACAATTGTCGCCTGGAAAACCATTATTTTACAGTGTTAGTAAAATCGTTGGTGACCTAATATATAAACGCGACAGAGAAAATACACTCCTGGAAATGGAAAAAAGAACACATTGACACCGGTGTGTCAGACCCACCATACTTGCTCCGGACACTGCGGAAGGGCTGTACAAGCAATGATCACACGCACGGCACAGTGGACACACCAGGAACCGCGGTGTTGGCCGTCGAATGGCGCTAGCTGCGCAGCATTTGTGCACCGCCGCCGTCAGTGTCAGCCAGTTTGCCGTGGCATACGGAGCTCCATCGCAGTCTTTAACACTGGTAGCATGCCGCGACAGCGTGGACGTGAACCGTATGTGCAGTTGACGGACTTTGAGAGAGGGCGTATAGTGGGCATGCGGGAGGCCGGGTGGACGTACCGCCGAATTGCTCAACACGTGGGGCGTGAGGTCTCCACACTACATCGATGTTGTCGCCAGTGGTCGGCGGAAGGTGCACGTGCCCGTCGACCTGGGACCGGACCGCAGCGACGCACGGATGCACGCCAAGACAGTAGGATCCTACGCAGTGCCGTAGGGGACCGCACCGCCACTTCCCACCAAATTAGGGACACTGTTGCTCCTGGGGTATCGGCGAGGACCATTCGCAACTGTCTCCATGAAGCTGGGCTACGGTCCCGCACACCGTTAGGCCGTCTTCCGCTCACGCCCCAACATCGTGCAGCCCGCCTCCAGTGGTGTCGCGACAGGCGTGAATGGAGGGACGAATGGAGACGTGTCGTCTTCAGCGATGAGAGTCGCTTCTGCCTTGGTGCCAATGATGGTCGTATGCGTGTTTGGCGCCGTGCAGGTGAGCGCCACAATCAGGACTGCATACGACCGAGGCACACAGGGCCAACACCCGGCATCATGGTGTGGGGAGCGATCACCTACACTGGCCGTACACCTCTGGTGATCGTCGAGGGCACACTGAATAGTGCACGGTACATCCAAACCGTCATCGAACCCATCGTTCTACCATTCCTAGACCGGCAAGGGAACTTGCTGTTCCAACAGGACAATGCACGTCCGTATGTATCCCGTGCCACCCAACGTGCCCTAGAAGGTGTAAGTCAACTACCCTGGCCAGCAAGATCTCCGGATCTGTCCCCCATTGAGCATGTTTGGATGAAGCCTCGTCTCACGCGGTCTGCACGTCCAGCACGAACGCTGGTCCAACTGAGGCGCCAGGTAGAAATGGCATGGCAAGCCGTTCCACAGGACTACATCCAGCATCTCTACGATCGTCTCCATGGGAGAATAGAAGCCTGCATTGCTGCGAAAGGTGGATATACACTGTACTAGTGCCGACATTGTGCATGCTCTGTTGCCTGTGTCTATGTGCCTGTGGTTCTGTCAGTGTGATCATGTGATGTATCTGACCCCAGGAATGTGTCAATAAAGTTTCCCCTTCCTGGGACAATGAATTCACGGTGTTCTTATTTCAATTTGCATGAGTGTATATATTGATCAAAAATACAATGATTCCAAAACTTTTTTTTAAATTTATTTATTTATTTATTTTTTGAAGTGGCCTTCATATGTGGTTCCTACATTATAGGTAATGTTCAATCAAACAAGAGAGAAAACGAAACATTGTCAACTAATGTTATAACCCTACTGGTAGGCTGTAGAATCCAGTGCCATGTGGTGTTTTCACCAGCGAGGAAGAACAGTTACGAACAGTGAAACGGTTTCGAGACTTCGTGACAGATGGCTCTGGGTGCTGTACGCAGCATAGACGTGTTCTCGAATTCTTCAAACTGCTACATGACTGACACATCTCTAAAAATCTGTGTGACGGAAAATAATGTGACATCAGTTGGCGAAAATCATAATTTCATTTCAGAATCCTCCCCCCCTCTCCCCCCGTCCCCTGCCTCACGCAGAGTACGTCTTTCATCACCACGCACTACTTCCCCGGTAAGTGAAGAACACTAAAGCGAACGTATACCGCGTGTTCGTGTAGTGACCTATTTAAAACATTATCGCTCTTCAGCTACATGTATGATGAAGTGAACGCTCTAATCGGGATTTAGCCTGCGTGTGTACGGAAACTTCACCTGGAAGAGGGCAATGTGACAGCTTATGCACCGTCCAACACTGCTTACAGAACAGCTAGAGACTTTGGCCTGAAAAGTTGACAATCTCCGTTGAGAAACTACATGGAGCGCAGCGTGTTTTCTCTGCTCAAGAAATGCTATAATGACAACTAATTGGACAAAGATACTGTTCACAGTTAAACCTCACAGTGTGTGCTTATGTACTTGTAAAACTTATTATCAAAGTGAGAATGAAAAATATGAAGAACCAGTAACAGGCACAAAGCTACAGTTTATCACGTTTAATGTTGTATTTTTTCAGGTCTATTTACGAGGGGCGTTAATAAGTACGAGTAATATGACACATGTTTTATTCTAATAGAATAAACAAAGCTCAAATGCAACATGGCATTAAAGATAAATGTGCAATAATAATTTGGAACTTCGAGCAACCATAAAGACGTAATTATACAGGATGATCCATTGATAGTGACGGGGTCAAATATCTCACGAAATAAGCGTCAAACGAAAAAAACTACAAAGAACGAAACTCGTCTAGCTTGAATGGTTGAACCGCCAGATGGCGCTGCCATACGTCAAACGGATATCAACTGCGTTTTTTAAAATAGGAACCCCCATTTTTATTACATATTCGTGTAGTACGTAAAGAAATATGAATGTTTTAGTTGGACCACTTTTTTCGCTTTGTGATAGATGGCGCTCTAATAGTCACAAACGTATAAGTACGTGGTCTCGCGCAACATTCCACCAGTGCGGACGGTATTTGCTTCGTGATACATTACCCGTGTTAAAATGGACCGTTTACCAATTGTGGAGCCGGCCGAGGTGGCCGAGGGGTTCTAGGCGCTTCTGTCTGCAACCGCGCGACCACTACGATCGCACGTTCGAATCCTGCCTCTTTCTTTCTGTTTGGAAAGATGAAGGATATTTGCTATCATGATCCACCGACAACGCCTGACAACATGCGTCAGCGCATTGTCAATGCATGTGCAATCATTACCGAAGGCGAACTACTCGCTATTGAGAGGAATATCGTTACACGTATTGCCAAATGCACTGAGGTTAACGGACATCATTTTGAGCATTTATTGCATTAATGTGGTATTTATAGGTAATCACTCGTAAAAGCATGCGTTCTCAAGAATGATAAGTTCATAAAGGTACATTTATCACATTGGAACAACCGAAATAAAATGTTCAAATTTACCTACGTTCTGTATTTTAATTGAAAGAACCTACCTGTTACCAACTGTTCGTCCAAAATTGTGAGCCCTATGTTTGTGACTATTACAGCGCCATCTGTCAGAAAGCGAAAAAAGTGGTCCAACTAAAACATTCATATTTCTTTACGTACTACACGAATATGTAATAAAAAAATGGGGGTTCCTATTTAAAAAGACACAGTTGATATCCGTTTGACGTATGGCAGCACCATCTAGCGGGCCAACCATAGCGCCATCTGGTTTCCCTCTTCAAGCTAGACAGCTTTCGTTTTTTGTAGTTTCTTCGTTTGTTGCTCATTTCGTGAGATATTTGGCCTGGTCACAATCAATGGACGACGCTGTATAACAGGGAGTGCAGACCACAAGCACCTCAGTAGCATAACATGCGTGATTGGAGACGCATTACAGGAAGAGGAGGTAATCTCGACAGACTACCAGTCGAATTACACATCCCTAGGTGTAACTACTGTGACCCTGGTTCAAATGGCTCTGAGCACTATGCGACTTAACTTCTCAGGTCATCAGTCACCTAGAACTTAGAACTAATTAAACCCAACTAACCCAAGGACATCATACACGTCCATGCCTGAGGCAGGATTCGAACCTGCGAACGTAGCGTTTCCCGGTTCCAGTCTGTAGCGCCTAGAACCGCACGGCCACCACGGCCGGCACTGTGGAACTGGAACAAAATTTAAAAAACGATTGGCCCGCGGTGATAAGGGAATAAATCTACTCAGCGAAGTATGTATGGAACACAGCATCGCTTACGCAGCAAATAAAGATCGTCACACCACCGATCGAATTTTAGCTGCTAAAGCTAAGAAGATACGTGCGAGAAATGGTATAGATAAACGCATTGCAGCATTTGCAGTTGAAGAAACTATGCGTGGTAAAGTCAAGTTGGGTTTGGATGTGAAGAAGTTGAGCCAAGTTATGAGCACTGCACGTTTGGCGCTAAGGAAAAAAGATGAAAACTAAAGTGTGCATGAAAAACGGTATCCTGACAGCGTTGTATGCAGCTAAAAGCGCCCTGAAAAATAAAGGAGTTAGAAAAAAAAGATCGATTAAACCACATAATGCCCAAAATGACGGGTGGAATTGTTCCCTTCCTTATTCCTGCATTAGCTGGTCTCTCAACGGTGGGTTCACTGGCTGGGGGTGCTGCGCCTGTTGCCAGTGCAGTCAAGAATGCACGAATCTGTTACGTCTGCTACAGGAAGCCCCTGCCATGCAGACTACACTCAAGACACCTCTGTGTACCATATAACATACACAAGCACTTGCAAGCCCAACCAAGAGGAAAACAATTCTTCAGAAATTGATAGAGACTAATGCGAACCTTTTTCTGCAGAGGTCGCCTCACAGACACAGGGAAAGTTGGAGTACTCCGCCGACCTCCGCCGTCTTTATAAGGCCAGCGCAGCAGCAGTACAGCCAGTTCCTCGCCGAGCTAGGACCACCTCTGACGGACCTAACTGACGCTCTTGATGAATGGTCGTCCACAAGTTATTTGTCTTTGTATGTATATAGTTCTAAGGAATGACTAGATACGTTTGAAGTTCTCTAACGCTATAATACAGCAATAAGGAGTAGCGCAGTAGGCAGCACAGTTGAAGAGGAATGGACATCTCTAAAAAGGGCCATCACAGAAGTTGGGAAGGAAAACATAGGTTTAAAGAAGGTAGCTGCGAAGAAACCATGGGTAACAGAAGAAATACTTCAGTTGATTGATGAAAGGAGGAAGTACAAACATGTTCCGGGAAAATCAGGAATACAGAAATACAAGACGCTGAGAAATGAAATAAATAGGAAATGCAGGGAAGCTAAGACGAAATGGCTGCAGGAAAAATGTGAAGACATCGAAAAAGATACGATTGTCGGAAGGACAGAATCACCATACAGGAAAGTCAAAACAACCTTTGGTGACATTAAAAGCAACGGTGGTAACATTAAGAGTGCAACGGGAATTCCACTGTTAAATGCAGAGGAGAGAGCAGATAGGTGGAAAGAATACATTGAAAGCCTCTATGAGGGTGAAGATTTGTCTGATGTGATAGAAGATGAAACAGGATTTAGAAGAGATTGGGGATCCAGTATTAGAATCGGAATTTAAAAGAACTTTGGAGGACTTACGGTCAAATAAGGCAGAAGGGATAGATAACATTCCATCAGAATTTCTAGAGGAAGGGGCAACAAGACGACTATTCACATTGGTGTGTAGAATATGAGTCTGGCGTCATACCATCTGACTTTCGGAAAAGCATCATCCACACAATTCCGAAGACGGCAAGAGCTGACAAGTGCGAGAATTATAGCACAATCAGCTTAACAGCTGATGCATCGAAGCTGCTTACAAGAATAATATACAGAAGAATGGAAAAGAAAATTGAGAATGCGCTAGGTGACGATCAGTTTGGCTTTAGGAAAAGTAAAGGCACGAGAGAGGCAATTCTGACGTTACAGATAATAATGGAAGCAAGGCTAAAGAAAAATCAAGACACGTTCATAGGATTTGTCGACCTGGAAAAAGTGTTCGACAATATAAAATGGTGCAAGCTTTCGAGATTCTAAAAAAAAGTAGGGGTAAACTATAGGGAGAGACGGGTCATATACAATATGAACAACAACCAAGAGGGAATAATAAGAGTGGACCATCAAGAACGAAGTGCTCGTATTAAGAAGGGTGTGAGACAAGGCTCTAGCCTTTCGCCCCTACTCTTCAATCTGTAGATCGAGGAAGCAATGATGTAAATAAAAGAAAGGTTCAGGAACGGAATTATAATACAAGGTGAAAGGATATCAATGATACGATTCGCTGATGACATTGCTATCCTGAGTGAAAGTGAAGAAGAATTAAATGATCTTCTGAACGGAATGAACAGTCTGATGAGTACACAGTATGGTTTGAGAGTAAATCGGAGAAAGACGAAGGTAATGAGAAATAGTAGAAATGAGAACAGCGAGAAA
This sequence comes from Schistocerca gregaria, assembly GCF_023897955.1. Lineage (NCBI taxonomy): Eukaryota > Metazoa > Arthropoda > Insecta > Orthoptera > Acrididae > Schistocerca > Schistocerca gregaria. The sequence continues at coordinate 28,272,101 of NC_064924.1, read as the reverse complement.
CTTAACATCAGGATTGATGGTTACGAAGTCAATGAAGTTAAGGAATTCTGCTACCTGGGCAGTAAAATAACCAATGACGGACGGAGCACGGAAGACAACAAAAGCAGACTCGCTATGGCAAAAAAGGCATTTCTGGCCAAGAGAACTATACTAATATCAAATACCGGCCTTAATTTGAGGAAGAAATTTCTGAGGATGTACGTCTGGAGTACAGCATTGTATGGTAGCGAAACATGGACTGTGGGAAAACCGGAACAGAAGAGAATCGAAGCATTTGAGATGTGGTGCTATAGACGAATGTTGAAAATTAGGTGGACTGATAAGGTAAGGAATGAGGAGGTTCTACGCAGAATCGGAGAGGAAAGGAATATGTGGAAAACACTGATAAGGAGAAGGGACAGGATGATAGGACATCTGCTAAGACATGATGGAATGACTTCCACGGTACTAGAGGGAGCTGTAGAGGGCAAAAACTGTAGAGGAAGACAGAGATTGGAATACGTCAAGCAAATAATTGAGGACGTAGGTTGGAAGTGCTACTCTGAGATGAAAAGGTTAGCACAGGAAAGGAATTCGTGGCGGGCCGCATCAAACCAGTCAGTAGACTGATGACCAAAAAATATATATTTATATAGTTATTGTTCGAGAAGTGTAGTTCAGTTCCAATAAACGACATTAGACTGATGGTTCAAATGGCTCTGAGCACTATGGGACTCAACTGCTGTGGTCATCAGTCCCCTAGAACTTAGAACTACTTAAACCTAACCAACCTAAGGACGTCACACACATCCATGCCCGAGGTAGGATTCGAACCTGCAACCGTAGCAGTCGCACGGTTCCTGACTGCGCGCCTAGAACCGCGAGACCACCGCGGCCGACGACATTAGACTGAGTGTTCTACAATACTGAGTATTCACCAAAAGCTCTTAGGAGCAACTGCAGGAAGAACGAAGCTATAATCGCGTGATGGAGGCAGCAGCCACCGGAAATGGGCTATAGTTAAAACCATACAAGAAAGGATTAGGTCTCTTCATAAACAAAATAAGTCCCCTAGCAGTCCTACGTGGCAGGGCGCTTACAAATAAATATCTGTTTAAGTTTGTTACGAAGAAATTCAACATTCCGAGGCGTGTTTATGCGGAATACATTATCGAAGACAATGTGGAAATCAGGACACTGCGGAATTGTGACTCTGGATGTAGTAGGAAGACATGGAACTCACTGGGTGGCATATGCTAAAAGAGAAACACAAATAACTTCTACTATTTCGACTCATCTGGCGGGCGACCTGCATCCCCAAGAAGAATTACACCGATACTTCACAGGCCGAAGACATGTGTTGTACAATCTTCGACTCTGCCAAGACTTCAATACATTCCTGTGGGGTCATGTATGCACCATGTTCCTTCTGACTTTAACCAATGGTATATAAGGCCGGGTACTAAGCACCCATTCACCAGTCGATGTTTAGATGCAATGTCGTACACTCTGACATTAAAAGAGCGATCGTCTGTTCTACTTCCCACCAACTGATTTAAGGGTTGGACATTGGAGCATCACGCTGATTGTACTAGCGACATACAACACCATCCCAAATATCACAGAAGCTAACAATAATCTGCATCTGGAAATTAGTGGTAAACAATAAATTGTAGAAATTGAACTTGGTGCATACGATATTGACGATTTCAACAAAAATTTAAAACAGTCTGGAAAAGGGATTGAGCTCCGTGCAAACATCAGTACACTTAAATCTGAAGTAAGGACGGTGAATGCTTCGTTTGACTTTAAGCGTAAAGGTTAAATAGACCCAGTACTGGGTTTCACAAAGGGACAGGTTTTGAAGACGGACCACAATAAATTTTACAAATCTCATCAGACAGTGGATATTCTCCCTGTCAGTAAAATCCGTGTTGATTGCAACATTGCAATGAATTCATACCTCAACGATTGATTGGTTTATTCAATTTACGGATTCTTGGAACAAGGTATAAGATTGTTGAGAATCCTACGAACCGCTATATATCTTCCAGTGACAGGTCAGTCATTGGACTACCTGGAGCTGCGTAGTGTGGATCATAATAACGAGTTTGTTGACTTTCGTGGTGAGGTTCAAAATGGTTCAAATGGCTCTGAGCAGTATGGGACTTAACATCTGAGGTCATCCGTCCCCGAGAACTTAGAACTACTTAAACCTAACTAACGTAAGGACATCACACACATCCATGCCCGAGGCAGGATTCAAACTTGCGACGGTAGCGGTCGCTCGGTCCCAGACTGTAGCGCATAGAATCGCACGGCCACTCTGGCCGGCTTTCGTGGTGAGGAAATCATTGTACAAGATGAGGGTAAGGTATAAAACCAGCGTACGCAGCGCCCAACATAGCACTTCGCAGCAGAACCGCAAGGTGATAACACATGCGAACTACAAGTTTCTTAAATCAGTAGGCTTGAAACCTCGCAATGACGTCGTCGTCATATCTCATCCAGTGGAATATGATGAGCGAAAGAAAACTTCTCGAATAAACCTTATACTTCAACGACATTCAACAAGAGCAATGAGATTAGGATTGTCATCCAGCATCAAGACGTTTTAACTCTTCCATGCAAGAGTATCATATATCTGGATGGATCCTTTAAGAAAAAGGATGGAAGCCATACAATGGGATCATGGCTTACACGTAATTCTTTGGCATTTCTGTCCCAGGAAATACGTTATGAACTTAATGGGTAGAGTTTTATCGTACATGTAATGTTGGCATAATATCAACCCTTAAAACATATCATCACCCTCTGATTTGAATGGCTGCCTGTGGGCAGAACAGCAGAAGAGTACTGCCGATTTCCTGGATGCATACTTCTAAAATACTTAAGGGGTACTTTGAGGACATGCAGCGAATTATTATGAATGCTAAACAGGGGCTTATTCTGGTACGAAGTGAAACAGATAGTAACTCACACATTTAATAAACAAGAGGAGAATCAGATCATCGTCCACAAAATCCTATGGAAAATGTAGCATATCGCTGTGGCAGGCGAGGGACGTTTGAAGCCTATAAAAGTTCTGAATACCGGTACATATCTGCCATTAACTTTCCGCTCATGAAAGGTTTTTCAGTACCCGGTGTTACTGACAGCGAGAAGACAAACATGGGCTATTAAAACCTCAGTGCAGCTGGAAACACCAAGCTTCGTCATACTTGCGTTCCAGACCATTAGAAGGGGGAATTTAGCAAATGATTCCACCGTATTTGACAACTGTAATTCAACTAATGCCAGAGTCTACTTGAATTCCGAATTCTATCCGAATGACAATTTACTGCTACAGTGGAATCAGAATGTACACAGTCTAGCATTTGATGTGTATGCAAGGTACCGTGCTTCTAACTATGAAGGCGTTGCGGAGGAAGGATGCCTACTCAGTCCACGGGAATTCAAGGAGCTGGCACCAATCATTGTGATGGACTGTTCTAACCAGAATGAGATAATTAAATCAGGACCTATAAATGTACGATTCGAATTTGAATCTTCATCAAATTCCCAGAACACACTGCACTGTATTGCTCTAGTTCTACATGACCGTTTGATTAACTATTGCCCACGTGTGAAACGTGCTGTATAAATGACCAAGTGCTGTGGCATGGCCAGAGCATTTCACAATAAAACTCGCAGTGTGAACGTCGTTGCCGACATTCAAGGTTTCTATGATAATGAGTGTAAACAATTTGTATTTAAAGATGTTGCACTCATAGCATACACAGAAGATGCTGGTATAATAGAGACATTCTCAGCAATAATTGCATCACTGAGGCCTTTCAATAATGTGACTCCACTGGGATGATCCTGGTATACCTTAAAAAGAAATAATGACGTCACTTCGAACATTCGATCATACTGAGACCATCATCTATGTCAAAGGCGATGAGATCACATGGATGCACCGAATCTTCAAGTTTGCATCTATTCAAGACCTGGAATTCTTCGGGCACCCTGCTATCCATGAGCTCAACAGGAAGAAGGTGTGTGAAAATAGTGTTGTGCTGCTTATGAAAATGTAAAATTATATTTAAGTTGGATTAATGAAAATAAATGATTTTTGTACCTCACATTCTGTGCTTTTTTTTTCTTTCTACCTATCTCCTACTTAGATAGTATGTAGCTTTGCCTAGATCCTATGTCTGTGGCTTTGTTTAAGCACAAGAGATATAATTTCAGCTATGTTTGCTGTATTTCTTTGGATGCGGACACGATCACACGCCGCCTGTTCCCAAAAACCGATAAGTGCAGCACGATAGCGAAATCCTTCGCAAACATTCGATTTTTTTTCCTCCATCTTAAACGTCACCTCCCTCAGGCTTTAAACTAATATCTTGTGCATCTTGCACATCCTTTGTATACATTTATAAGGGTGGAGATTTGTGAAATAACAACAAAGACATATGGTGATAATAACAATTTTTTTTATTCAGACATATATACTCAGATTAGAATATAGCTTTACATCCAGAAATATTGTTGTTTTTAGAATACACGAAGCAATACTGCTTTTAAATTCGCAGTTCTTGTTACTGTTTGAATTTTTTATTTACAGTTCTTCATTTTTTAAATAATAGTATTGAGTGAAATTTTCGTACTTTACATTGCAGTATAGTTTACAGCTATTTGCAGAGGTATAGTTTCTCTTACACTACTACTATTACTAGTGAAATTCCACATAAACAGAATACTTTATTTATATTTTGAACTGGGTGGCTCTAAGCATTTTCCACCTCAAGTAGCTAAAATAATTTAATAATACAACGAAGCAGATGGCTTTTTGCACTCATACAATCACACACGCAGATGAAGTGCAAAAGCGAGAAGTAAGGTAAAATATTTTTTCCTTCATTTACAATTTTTTAATTTTTTTAGAGATTTTATTTCAGTTTTTTAAATCTTTTACATAAATACATTGCACATTTTTAATTTGGTTTAGTAATATTTTTATAATTTTTTTCCCAACACATACTGCTTATAAAGGTGTGCCTAGATATTACAGTAATTATATATATACAGGCCTACATATTTACACACACATCAACACTCAAGCGCACTCTCAAGCATACACACATAAGCACTCGCAAATGTAGGAACGCCATATGTCACACACGCAATATTTAATCTGTGGTGAAAGAGCCATTCTATTAAGCACAGGCTCTCACTCAGCCAGTCACTCACTCTCTCTCATTCACACTGTCGGAGTCCCCCACCCTCTCTTGTGCTTCAAGTAAATAGTGTGAGTATGAGAGGGTTTTGATCCCATCATCACAAATGGCTTTTTTATCGTCGTGAGGTGACAATCCGACTTTAGATTGCAGCACAGTGTCCACCTCTGACCTCGTGATCGAGTACTTCTTTGCTGCACCAAATGTGGAGGTTGAGGCGAAGCACCGTGAACTCCACCGTACAGGCACTACAAGTAGTCTTCGACAGTGAGTGATGGCTCTCGATATTCCGCCATAACCGAGTCCATCAACATGAGGTAGCAAATATGAGGTATCCAAGGAGGTGGAAGCGTGGGTTCTACTATGCCAAGACTGCTTGGTAGCTACAACAGGAAAACACAGGAGTACAGAACAAAAAAGTATTTATTACTTAACTTTATTGTAGTCCATGATGTGTTTGTTGACAATTATAGAAGACTAAGCGTATGCAGAATGACATAATTTACAAGTCACAAATCTTGCAGTGACGAATTAGTCTCTTCTAATGTTGAATGTCGAATCCGGTGAATTTGAAGACTAACTTGGCTGTTGACATGACAGAATGGATAATTGTTTATAACTGCCAACTTAGTACTGTTGACTTTACTGTAGTACTATTACGGATCTTTACAACTGGGCTACAAAGACTTGATGGTATCAAGGACTGAGCGGCTAGCGTAAGTTCTGTGGCTGGCTGTGCACTCTTTGGCCAGCACAGCCGTTCATCTGTTCCGTTTATTGAGAGAATCGCATCCGGTGGCTCTATCTCTCAGGCGGCGGTGTGGTCGTATGACTGACGACGTCACAGTGAGGAAACGTGATGCCGCACGTGGCACACCCTTAGCCCGCCTCTGGGTGGCTCCATCTATTGTACGATATGCTTACATTTTGTATCTTAGACCCTCAAACTCCGCAAACGGTAATCCATTCGTCTCTTCTTTCACTAAGCGGAAAATCTTCTTTTTCTGAGGAACAATACCATAAGGATTGTTGGCTGCACATACCCACGTGCCGAATTCATCACCATAACACCTAATTACTACATACGGATCGCAGTTTAGCAAACTCATAGTGGAAGCTATACATGTGGAGTTCGGGGATGTCCAGTATACACATACCCAAACAAATTGGTTTCGTAAACTCCAATGAAACCTTCGACATTTCCACAGCAACAAAGTTCTCATTGAAGATAGTGACCCGCTTAAAATTTGGTCTGGTGATGCAGTTTCTTATGCCCCAACGCCCATCCCATTCGGTCCTAATCAAAATATCGTGTTCATTTCTTATATTCTGCATTGTTTTACCGAAAATGGAACTATTCATTAATTCGTAAAATTCTGTTTCGAAATCTCTAGTCGCGACCGCCCTCTTTTCGGTATTTAAGTAAGTACTTCAACCAGGAGGATTGATTGAAGGAGATGGCCTGAGTAATTCTACCCAGCTCCATCCGTCCATAAGCTGAGACACTGCTGGATATTATGATAATGAATTACAGACCTTTGCTTGTGTCTCACAGTGGTCATCAGCTTAGGGATGGTGCCTAACTCACAGAACTTGCTCTGGACGTAACGCAAAGTTGCTTCTTATTTCATGCAAACTAACAGGGTATATGAGGTCTGCCTCCACCACATACCCTACATCAGAATCAGCTGTCAGAGCCAATATTTTTCCACCTAATCCCTCTAATTTCTTTTCGGACACCCATGAAACCCACCAACCAGCAGTGGCTGCATCATGGTGTGCCCTTATAAAATATTCACATAAAAAAATAGAATATAACTTGAATAGAGGGATGGGTGGAGGCTCGCACTCATATGAGGATTATTTGCCTTGGTGTGTCTATTGACACACTGGCAAAGTCCTCTATGGATTCTGGACTCAACGAAAAGAAGGATATTGACAAATCTCAATGCTGCTCCTCGTTTTCTTGAGCATTGCGTCCCAGGACAACCCAGGTGCCGCGTAATAAAAGGCAGGGTTCAGAGAGTACATAGCCATCCATACACTCTGGAACTTCTCAAAAACAGGAGCACATCGGTGTCCATTTATAGTCTTGCATATTCACCCAAATTTGGAATGTTGAATTCCCACCAGACATTCACGGCATGCTCATAATCTGCACTAGTTATGGCATCGTCTTGGAGAATACTTGTAAATGGAGAAATGTTGGGTAGCCTGGTTTCGTCAAGTTTCGACTTACTATTCAGATACTCAAAGGGAAAAATCCTTTCCTAGTCACAGATCGGGTGATAAGCATATCCTTCTGAGGTAGAGTATCAACGAGTTTCTGGAGTAGCGCCTGCATAAAACATAGCGTATGAAGGAAGTGGAGCGTAATTTTTGGTGTCATTTGTTTGGAGAATGATATACTCTTCTCAACACTCTCCGGCAGGACACTGACCTGATTTTTCTCTCAACCGAAATTAATCTGTGCTCAACTACAATGTGAGCGTCACACCCACTTAAGTTATCGAAGAAAACGGGTATGTGTCATGGTAACTGATACTTCAAATTGCATGCGTTGTGATCTGCACCGCGTAACTTCCCTGTAAAATGACGATGATCTCTATGGGGAGTTTCAGCTTTAGCTTTTCTATCTAACGGCAGCCCACAAATATCCGATTCGCTCGAGGGTATGTTGGTGCTGTAAAGCCTATCAACATCCCATGAGAGTTTTTCAAGTTCAGTGAGCAACCAAACTGCAGGATTATTCACGACATAAGATTCATAGCGTTTAAGAGGTGACTCATATGTACATGCAAGTTGGTACGCCGCTGCATATAGTACGTCTTTTTGCATGAAGGTGGTATGTGAGGCTAAGAAGTTCACTTCACAGCAGGTGATAGGGGCAAAGAGACCATTCTAAGTCCGTGTATACAACAAACGGACATCGTTCCTAGTGGTGAGCATTCTCGAGTTTAATGAACTTTTTTGTTCTGTAGGCATAACAACACGTACCGGTTCCTTGGATTCACAATCCGCCAGATGTCTTTTTAAATACTTTTCTTCTGAGAAGTTGTTTAGACACCTGAATCAAATGTGTTTCTTATCTTAATGTTTCGACAATTGGCTGCAAAGGAGGCAGGACATGTTTTTGATCCATACGTCATGCTGACTATAACCTTCAGAGAAGAGCGCGGATGTTTACATGAAGACCACGCTCACCTTCAGTGAGTGGTCCAACTATAGTGTGCTTGTCCTGTTCATCTGGCTTGCTTTTCTGCTTCTTCTTCAAGTCATAATCTTGGATAACCGGGTCACTATAACACCCACGGCGGATTCAAGATACCACTCGGCAATTGATGTACACCGAGATATAGCGCCTTTATCACCGCAGATGTAGTGTAAGGTTTTCTCCTCAGCAGCACTTTGCTGTTTGGGCGGATGGGTCAGCTCGCAGCAGAGCACTGCTTTACATTTAATGGCAGTATATCTCGGATCGTCTAGGGCTTTCAGGAGCTCGGTCTCTAGCAGCAGGAGGCACGCTTCTAGAAACCTGGTGGGTCACGATACCCCAGAACCGGATTCTCTATTCCAGTATATGAGATACGCCCCTCAAAGGCCCTAGCAACTGCTGAGTATTCCAGAGGGGTCATGACGCCACTAATCTGATGTCCTTCACTACCAGTATGGGATATAACACAACCACCAGCCACAGGTTCATTGTCATGAATTTTATAGCTAGGCGATGACTGCATCGAGCTGGTAGATGAGGGCACTGGGGATGAGTCCCCACCGGGGGGAAGGGGTATGCGCCGAGGCACGCATACCTTTCGTTGCTGGCGAGGGTGAGCAGCTGGAGCGAGAGTAGTAGGGGGTGGAGCCGGTGGTCTCCTGTGGGAGGACCGGGGCTGCGGCGAGGGCGTTCCCTGATGCTCCTGCATACTGGAGCCTTCACCATCGCCAACCTGGGGGGCAGGAGGTCGTTGCTCTGACTGAACCACCAATAGGCGCTAGAGGGTATGCGATGGTTCTGGGGCACGCACTACAGCAGCCGTGGCTGCCTCTCTTGTGGCAACGAGCAGCGCTTTGCACGGCGGTGCGTGCTTCTCAGGTGTGTGTTTGACACCCGCCCCCACAACCATTGCTCTAGGTGCACGAGCTACAGGAAGCTGTTGGTGTCACCTCTGTAACACACAAATAACAGGAAAAATTAAGCACAATACTCAAGATTTTTTAAAAATATATGCTGTAAACAAACAACGACAATTAAGTAAAGCACTGGCTTTTCAGCAGCCACCATCTCACGCTCCCACTCAAGCATCTTACCCTCACCGGAATTGTTGTTGTTGTTGTGGAGTCATCGATCTATCCTTCGGAAGTTGATTATTAGAAAGAGCAACAAAAAATTTGTAATGAATTGACTACAGCGACATATTGATTATACATAACTATTAAAAAATTAAATAAATAAGTAAAACGTTCATACCATATGTAAGTGATGACTCCTGGTCATCGTTCTCGAAACATACCCCTACCAAAATGGACAGGGGGCAGATGATTGCAGCTGGTCATTAATTGATCAATTTATTTGGTTTTCATATCAAATTTGATATCTCCGTACTACTGATAGACCCATAACTTGACACCTAATAGTTATGTGTGGAGTCTAATGATTGGCAGATCATTACACTTCACTCGACTTTCCACTGTTCGAATATTTTTGTAATTGTAACTGTTTTAGCTTCAAAAGGGAAAGTGATGAAGAATGGTTCAAATGGCTCTGAGCACTAAGCGACTTAACTTCTGAGGTCATCAGTCGCCTAGAACTTAGAACTAATTAAACCTAACTAACCTAAGGACATCACACACATCTATGCCCGAGGCAGGATTCGAACCTGCCGGCGTAGCGGTCGCTCGGCTCCAGACTGTAGCGCCTAGAACCGCACGGCCACTGCTGAAGTGATGAAGATTCTGGCCGTTTGTGGCTTAGGTGTCGCAACAATAGTGGAATCGTTTTCTTCTTTGCTGGATAACGGTTTTATGCTTTTGATGTTTTATTATCACATCTGTGCGATTTTCCCTACAGCTACAGTTATGGAGGCTTACTTGGTACGTTACGTAATGGAGCTATTGCATCCCACACAAGTTTCTTACATTTCAGATTCACTGGTCTGACTAGAAATGTAGTTAAAAAAGCTTCAAATAGTTGAGTAAGTCTACAAAGTCTTCTACATCTACATCTACATCTACATCCATACTCCGCAAGCCACCTGACGGTGTGTGGCGGATGGTACCCTGAGTACCTCTATCGGTTCTCCCTTCTATTCCAGTCTCGTATTGTACGTGGAAAGAAGGATTGTCGGTATGCTTCTGTGTGGGCTCTAATCTCTCTGATTTTATCCTCATGGTCTCTTCGCGTGATATACGTAGGAGGGAGCAATATACTGCTTGACTCTTCGGTGAAGGTATGTTCTCGAAACTTTAACAAAAGCCCGTACCGAGCTACTGAGCGTCTCTCCTGCAGAGTCTTCCACTGGAGTTTATCTATCATCTCCGTAACCCGCTTTCGCAATTACTAAATGATCCTGTAACGAAGCGCGCTGCTCTCCGTTGGATCTTCTCAATCTCTTCTATCAACCCAGCCTGGTGCGGATCCCACACTGCTGAGCAGTATTCAAGCATTGGGCGAACAAGCGTACTGTAACCTACTTCCTTTGTTGTCGGATTGCATTTCCTTAGGATTCTTCCAATGAATCTCAGTCTGGCATCTGCTTTACCGACGATCAACTTTATATGATCATTCCATTTTAAATCACTCCTAATGCGTACTCCCAGATAATTTATGGAATTAACTGCTTCCGGTTGCTGACCTGCTATTTTATAGCTAAATGATAAGGGACCTATCTTTCTATGTATTCGCATCACATTACACTTGTCTACATTGAGATTCAATTGCCATTTCGTGCACCATGCGTCAATTCGCTGCAGATCCTAATGCATTTGAGTACAATTTTCCATTGTTGCAACCTCTCGATACACCACAGCATCATCTGCAAAAAGCCTCAGTGAACTTCGGATGTCACCCACCAGGTCATTCATGTATATTGTGAATAGCAACGGTCCTATGACACTCCCCTGCGGCACACCTGAATTCACTCTTACTTCGGAAGACTTCTCTCCATTGAGAATGACATGCTGCGTTCTGTCATCTAGGATCTCCTCAATCCAATCACACAATTGATCTGATAGTCCGTATGCTCTTACTTTGTTCATTAAACGACTGTGGGAAACTGTGTCAAACGCCTTGCGGAAGTCAAGAAACACGGCATCTACCTGTGAACCCGTGTCTAAGGCCCTCTGAGTCTCGTGGACGAATAGCGCGAGCTGGGTTTCACACGACCGTCTTTTTCGAAACCCATGCTGATTCCTACAGAGTAGATTTCTAGTCTCCAGAAAAGACATTATACTCGAACATAATACGTGTTCCAAAATTCTACAACTGATCGACGTTAGAGATATAGGTCTATAGTTCTGCACATCTGTTCGACGTCCCTTCTTGAAAACGGGGATGACCTGTGCCCTTTTCCAATCCTTTGGAACGCTTCGCTCTTCTAGAGACCTACGGTACACCGCTGCAAGAAGGGGGGCAAGTTCCTTAGCGTACTCTGTGTAAAATCGAACTGGTATTCCATCAGGACCAGCGGCCTTTCCTCTTTTGAGCGATTTTAATTGTTTCTCTATCCCTCTGTCGTCTACTTCGATATCTACCATTTTGTCAACTGTGCGACAATCTAGAGAAGGAAGCACAGTGCAGTCTTCCTCTGTGAAACAGCTTTGGAAGAAGACATTTAGTATTTCGGCCTTTAGTCTGTCATCCTCTGTTTCAGTACCATTTTGGTCACAGAGTGTCTGAACATTTTGTTTTGATCCACCTACCGCTTTGACATAGGACCAAAATTTCTTAGGATTTTCTGCCAAGTCTTCCTGCAAAAGATCGGGTATTCTGCTGCTTACTGATTAGTCGTTTTTCTTAAAAGAAAACAACATTCTTCAGTAAATATTTGTAGCCGTTGTGCAATGTAGCGTTTCATATCTCTCAGAATCCTTAGGAAACTAACGAAACTCAAAAATGATGTCATTTTTTCTTATTGTCGATTTTTATGACACCATATAAAAACGTTGTCACAAATCAATATAAAGGATACTGTTCAAACTCGTCCGACATCGTACTCAGGAGTGTTGCTGCCTGGTTGGAGCGATGCTGTCGCGGAGTGTAACAAATGTGAGCAGCAACGTTGCGACTGTGTGTGTTAAAGTGTGCTGTCGCTGAGTAGGTCTCTTGAGTTTTTTAAATATCTCGGGAACCCGATATATCGACATATAAAAGTTATTTCGTTGTCGATACAGTATATCGAGAGAAGTATCGACACGTAGATGTAGAACGTATGGACGTAGAGGCCTACAAAAATACCGGCTGCACATTATAAATACACTGCCAGTTTTAGAGCTGTACATTTATAACTTGACATTCTGTACATTAACAAGCTAGTAGCCTGTTATCCCCCTCAGAGCAAGAACTGAAAGGAAAACGATGGACATTCACGCTTGGCGATAACCACTTTGCTAACAATGGTAACTGCATGTAAGCGGCACAAAAAAAGCTGTCCAATGGGTCCGTTGTTCGGTTTCGTCGCATATCGAATGTCTTTATGTGGACTTGCTCGTTTTTTCATTTCTCCAAATGACAGCGACCTAGCAGTTCAGAAATGGCTCAAATGGCTCTGAGCACTATGGGACCTAACATCTGAGGTCATCAGTCCCCTAACTAATCTAAGGACATCACATACATCCATGCCTGATGCAGGATTGGAACCTGCGACCGTAGCGGTCGCGCGGTTCCAGACTGAAGCGCCTAGAACCGCTCGGCCACCTAGCAGTTGTAGTGTCAAAATTGCGTGGGGAAGTTGAACGTTACACTTGCCGTTGGTAGCGCCGAACGCTGATAACGTCAATATTTCCCCCTCACACGTCTGCACCCACCGCAAAGACTAATCTTGTCACTTAGGTTTCTCTTGATCATTTTGAGCAGCTGTTTTTGAAGAATGCCGATGAGAAGAAATAGCACACTAGTTGTATCAAAAATTGTTTTTTTTAACACAAATTGTGTGCTATTTCTTCACATCGTAAATCTAGTTATTGCATCCCCCCCCCCGAGCAATCGAACTTTTCCATTGTTACTCTGATACCGGCTTCACACACTCAAAGAATAACAAATTATCGAAAACTGCGAAAAAATATAGTATAAATTAAAAATACCGGCACTCGATACCGTCTTTTCCTTGTCGATAAATCGATATACCGGGAAGGAAATGTTGCCAGTATATATCGATATCTTCCAGTACACGGTCTAGTGATATATCGATCTTTTATCAACAGCCCTAATGCTGAGAAGGCTCGTAAGTAACCAACCAGCAGTGTTCCGTAAAGTGAGAGAACCGTCCCCCTCCCTGCAGGCAGCACAGACACGTGGCAGTGCGAGCGGCCAATGGCGCGGCCCTCCGTGGTGCCGGAGGCCGAAGCCCCGCCCCTCCGGCTAGAACGCCGACAGCAGGCAGGTGGTCGTCCTCCGTCCCAGACAGCGCAGCGCGGCCGCCGACATGCGGGCCCGGAGAGTGGCGCTGTTCCTGCTAGAGGTGTGCTTCTGGATACTGCTGCTGGAGCTGCGCGCCGTCCAGCCGCTGCTGGAGGAGCCGGAGGTGGAAGGGGCGTGGCCGGCGCCGGTGCGCGGCGCGTCGCGGGCGCTCAGGAAGGGCCTGCTGGCCGCGCTGGGAGGCGTGCAGCTGCGCCGGCTGTCGAGGCGCCGCCCCCCGCGGCCCCGCCACCTCGCCGCCCTCGCCGCCCTGCTGGTCGGCGCGTCGCTGGCCGCGCGGCCCGACCGGCCGCTCTTCTGACCACGGTGAGCCGCCGCCCACAGCCGCCCTGACAGCCGCGCACCGCGCGCCCTCCGTCCGGGCGCAGTAAGGCAGACCCGACAGTCCGACGCGCCTCTGGCGTTTTCCCGTCCCTTTACTTCGGCGCTGGCGGGACCGGCCTGTGACGGCGATGTTTCCCAATTCAGTCCCAGCGGGATCTGAGGAGTCCTACGCAAAGGAAGAATAAAGACAGAATAACTGCCTTAGCGTGTGTAAATGATTCAGGCGATCATAAACTGCCTCGGTTTATCAATGGGAAATGTCAAGATGTTCACCTGTAAAAATTGTGACACATATAGACAATTCTTACGGCGCATAGACTAATGCCTGACTCAGACAGTTTGCCTCGTTAGTGCTGATTTGGGACCGAGCTTCCTTAATCCCTGACGGCCATTACCTACCGCATCTTCCCAGAACGCGCAGCCTCACAATCTGTGTTCCAGTTTGACCACACTGCAGCAGATGAAGCTATCATTCATCTGTCTTTCGATTTTGTGTACATACGCAACATATGGGCCACGACCAGTCAGGTAATGAATCAATTCACTCGACCGTTTAAGAAATCTCATTTTAAATCTCTCCCTCAAGTTTGGGAGAAATTCCTTCGTTATTCTGAATAAGCCTAAAGTGTCCCATTCATTTTGCCACAGATGTAATCAGCTCTAGTATAGGAGTCTTTGTTAACCTTTTCGAACTAGCCTCAATTCCAAGCATCCTTTGTGCTTCCATTTCATTGCTTTCCTCTAACCAGAAAAAGGCTCCCCTTTTGCTAATTTCCAAGTCCATTGGCATATTCCTAGATTTACTAACAAACCATCATTTAATCTTAATACTTCTTTTCGTTGAACTCTTGCTTGCTTCACTAGCTGTAATTACGAGTTCAAACAATCGCACCATATCCTGTATCTGATGCTAATACAGATTGGTCGTATGCTATGATTCTTTTCAAGTGAAGCCCAAATTGCCTACTCGCCACCGTTATACATTTACTCATCAAATCCGTACTTTTTCTGCCAACGTCCGCTATGTGATGAGCAAAGTTAGGAAGTTGGTTCAGAAATACCCCTACATATCTTGCTACTGCGCTTCTGCAAATCGTCACATCATTTAATTTTATTTTAGGACTTGTTACTAGGTTTAGTTGCGGCAGGAATTACTTTGATTTTTGGGGTGGTAGAGGCAATTCAAAACTTCGTTAGAAGCCCTTAAGTTAATGATGTTCAGTTTGAGGGGCGCTCAACTGCGCAGTCATCAGCGCCTGTACAAAGTCCCAATTTTTGACACAGTCCAATTTTTAACTCAATACAATCTAGCAGCTGTCACGAATGATGTTGATGACGATGAAATGAGGAGAACAACACAAACACCCAGTCCCAGGGCAGAGAAAATCCCCAACCCAGGCGGGAACCCTGTGATCCAGAGGCAGCAACACTAACCACTAGACCGGGAGCTGCGGACGCCCTGAAGTTCGTGGAATTCCACACTACGTCTCTCTTGTATGATTCCTCTTGAGTCACTACTTACAACGAACAGCACGTCATCTGCAAATGTTACCAGTCCGCTTATGTTACCGCCGTCATGTAACTGCTGTAGTATGGACCTCAGTGTTACACCCAGAATTCTGGACCACACACTGGCCCCTGCGGACAGCCTTTTGTTATTGTCTTCGTTATTTTTTTCCTGTTCTTATGTTAAGGAAGCATGTAGCCCGCGGCAATTATCTCTCATGCAGTTGTACAGCACTTCTGGACACATTCAGATCTCTAAGGGGACCAAAGAAAGACGGCCACGATAGAATATCGGGAACGCCAACAATGTCGATCATCATCGCTAGGGCGTAAGTAGAATCAGAGTAACTGTCAGCAGCGAAACCGCCTTATTACCTGCACTTCAGGTGAGATCTCTCCGCTAAACTGCTACTGGTGACGGCTCATCCTATGTAGCAGTCTATGACCTTCTAATCCCTTGTATTGAGGTTTATCAAATATTTGGTCGACAACGGTCAAATGACAAAATGGTCTGTAGGATTTGGGTATCATCGGATCTTTGTCTTGCTCGTTACTAATTATTACCACTTTAGTATTCTTCCACGACACAAGGGCACAGGGTCCCTTCCTTGCAAGACACATTCGTTGTACAGTTGTAATTGTTCACATAGGGCTTGTATTACTTCTGCATCTACATCTATACCTACATCCATACTTTACAAACCACCGCGAAGTGCAAGGTGGAGGGTACGTCCTATTGTACCAGTTATTAGGCTTTCTTCCCGCTCCATTCACGTATGGAGAGCGGGAAGGATGATCGGTTGAATGCCTCTGCGCTAGCTGTAAGTATTCTAATCTTTCCCTCACGACCCTTGTGTGAGCGATACGTAGCACGTAATATATTCCTAGGGTCATCATTTAAAGCCGCTTCTTGGAACTTTGTTAGTAGACTTTCTTGGGATAGTTTACGTCTATCTTCAACAGTCTGCCAGTTCAATTTCTTTAGCATCACTGTAACACTCTCCCACGGGTCAAACAAACATGTAACGATTCGTGCTGCCCTTCTCTATAGACATTCAATATCCCCTGTCAGTCCTATTTGGTACGGGTCCGACACACTTGAGAAATTTTCGTGGGTCGCACTAGTGATTTATAACCCATCTCTTTTGTAGAATGATTGCACTCCCTCAGTATTCTGCCGAAACGTCGAATTCTACCACCTGCTGTACCCATAACTGAGCCTACGTGACCATTCCATTCCATATCCCGACATAGTGTTACACCCAGGTGGCCGAGTCCAGCTATAACTCACTGATATGATAGGATAGGATATCAATATAGTATCATAGGATACTCTGTTTTTTTTTGTTTTTTTTTTTGTTTTTGCTTTGTGAAGTGCATAAATTTACATTTCTTAACATTTAAAACGAGATGCACCACTTTGAAATCTTATCACGGTCTGACTTAATATTTATGCAGCTTCTTTCAGACTTTGCTTCATTACAGATAACTGAATCGACTGCATAGACTGCGAAGTCCGGAAGGTCACTAATATAAAACAGGAACAGAAAGGTTGCCAATACCCTTCGGTGGGGCACAGCCGAAATTCCTTTTACATGTGACGATCACTACCCATCCAAGATAACATGCTGTGTCCTCTCTATCAAAAAGTCCTTAGTCCAGCCCCATAGATCGAACTTTTGACACTTAACGTACCTGTCGTACTGAGTTAAGTGCTTTTCTGAAATCAAGGCATACTGAATCAATCTGACTGCCTTGATCGAAAGCTTTCAGTACGTCATGTGAGAATAGTGTGAGTTGGGTTTCGCATGATCCATGCACTCGGAGTCCATACAGGCAGGTGGCATGGAGGATTTTATTGTGTTCAAGACACCTTCTTGGAGCTCAGAATAGAACATATTCTGCAAGGAAGATATTGGACGGTAGTTTTGTGGACCAGTTCTGTTACCCTCTTTCTAGGCGGGGGTGTTACCTGTGCTTTCTTCCAAATACTGAACACAGTGTTTGAGGGATCTACGATAGATTATAGTTAGAAGACGGACTAACTAAACCGCAAATTCGGCATAGAATTTCTCCGTATACAGGATGAGTCACCTAACATTACCGCTGGCTATATTTCGTAAACCACATGAAATACTGACGAATCGATTCCACAGACCGAACGTGAGGAGAGGGGCTAGTGTAATTGGTTAATACAAACCATAAAAAAATGCACGGAAGTATGTTTTTTAACACAAACCTATGTTTTTTTTAAATGGAACCCCGTTAGTTTTGTTAGCACATCTGACATATAAACAAATACGTAATCAGTGCCGTTTGATGCATTGTAAAATGTTGATTACATCCGGAGATATTGTAACCTAAAGTTGACGCTTGAGTACCACTCCATCGCTGTTCGATCGTGTGTATCGGAGAGCACCGAAGTACGTAGGGATCCAAAGGGAACGGTGATGGACCTTAGGTACAGAAGAGACTGGAACAGCACATTACGTCCACATGCTAACACCTTTTTATTAGTCTTTTTCACTGACGCACGTGTACATTACTATGAGGGGTGAGGTAAACGTACACACGTGGTTTCCGTTTTCAATTACGAAGTGGAATAGAGTGTGTCCCACAGGAAACGCGTCGACGTATGTGGTATCAGCATGATAGTGCACCTGCACATTCCGCAATTAACACTAGGCTGACCCTTGACAGGATGCTCGAGGGGCGTTTCATAGGACGTGGAGGACGCATAAATTGGCCAGCCCGTTCTCCTGATCTTACACCTCTGGACTTCTTTCTGTGGGGTGCGTTAAAGGAGAATGTGTACCGTGATGTGCCTACAACCCCAGAGGATATGAAACAACGTATTGTGGCAGCCTGCGGCGACATTGCACCAGATGTACTGCGGCGTATACGACATTCATTGCGCCAGAGATTGCAGTTGTGTGCAGCAAATGATGGCCACCACATTGAACATCTATTGGCCTGACATGTCGGGACACACTCTATTCCACTCCGTAATTGAAAACGGAAACCACGTGTGTACGTGTACCTTATCCCTCATGGTAATGTACATGTGCGTCAGTGAAAAAGACCAATAAAAAGGTGTTAGCATGTGGACGTAATGTGCTGTTCCAGTCTCTTCTGTACCTAAGGTCCATCACCGTTACCTTTGGATCCCTGCGTAATTCGGTGCTCTCCGATACACACGATCGAACAGCGGAGGAGTGGTACTCAAGCGTCAACTTTAGGGTAGAATTTCTCCGGATGTAATTAACATTTTACAATGCAACAAACGGCACTGATTAAGTATTTGTTTATATGTTCAGATGTGCTAACAAAACTAACGGGGTTCCTTTTAAAAAACGTAGGTTTGTGTTAAAAAACATACTTCCGTGCATTTTTTAAGGTTTGTATTAACCAATTACACTAGCCCCTCTCCTCACGTTCGGTCTGTGGAATCGATTCGTCAGTATTTGATGTGGTTTACGAAATATATCCAGCGGTAATGTTAGGTGACTCACCCTGTATAGTACTACGCTTTCTTTTGTACGTTTATGCAGTAGTAACGGTTTCCCTGCGGCACTTGGGTAATGTTCGTTATTTCATCGTTCATTGATATTGATACAGTCAGCGGAAGATTACGCAAAAGCGACGAGAAAGGTAAAGTATGTGAACCTATAATTAGAATCGTCACACAAATCTTGAACACACTGTCTCTGATTCCGAAATCGGCATTTACCAGCGTGCGAATTGCACCGATTTTTTGCTTAGGCGTGCCAAAGAACAACACTCCAGCATGAGTTTCTCTCAGTCAAAAGCTATCCCAGCTGGTCCTGGAGAGTTACGTTCTGGCCTTGGACGGTCCAATCGGGTCCGACCGACCACCGTGTCGTCCTGCGGCAAGCGCTGCGCTGGATGAGGATGTGGCCAGCACGCCGCCGCGCCGGTCGCCGTCGTGTTTCCTGCCTTGGAACCGCCACCAGTCAGTCGGATAGCTCCTCAGTCGACCACAAAAGGCTCCCGTCAAGGAAAGACCTCTGACAGCATCTGGAGTAATCGAATCGGGCTACACACACACTCTCCAATGGAGGCAGAGTGCTGTACATAATGGGCCCCGTCAAAGTAAACCGCATTTTCGGAAGTTGAAAGTACCTGAGATAACAGTTCCGAAGAATTTTTTCCTTACATTGTTTAAAACCGTAATGTTTGGTTAACGATTTAATATAGGCAAAGACAATTTTGAACGCGTGATAAAATTTGAATGTGTCAGTGGTTTTCGGTATAGTTGGCACTCGTAATTTCTTTTTTCTAAAGAGGTAACTGAAAAGCTACTGTTCTAAAAGAAGAACAGCATACTTTATTTATGAAAGTGTATAGATCTTCGAAGACAACTAGAGTGAAGTCATCAATGCAATCCAGTTTGTCACTGAATCAATTTCACCTAGTCTTCTACTTACATCGGTACCACGTGGTACGTGTTGCAGCCAATGTGATCTTCAGATGTCCGTACAGCTGTTGAATCCACCACATCTACAGCTGGCTCCACTACTACACATACTGAAGAGCCAAACATTACCACATGCTTAATACCGTGTTGGTCCCCCTTCGGAAAGCAAGACAGGGGCGCTTCTGTGCAGCATGAATTGGACAAGTGCTCGCCAGCTTTCCGGCCGTACATGTCACCAGGTGTCTGCCCACAGTCACGGAATCGCCGTAAACTTCGGGTTGCTCGTTTGACGGCGCTGAAGTGCCGCTCGATAGCATCCCAGATGTGTTCCGTCCGGTTCCGTGCGAACTTGCTGGTCGAGACATCGGTTATAATTATGCTGCTGCAAGATTCCACCGGACCTGGGGAAGACAGCAAGCACGATGTGATGCTCGCAGTCCACGGTAACGTTTACGTTGTCCTCCACAGCCGTCACGGTGCCTCTGGCTGCCACCACAGGTCCCCACTGAAGCTCGCGAACAACTGTGGCCCAGCGACATGGCGCACTGTCATCCATAAAAATTCCATCGTTGTTTGGGAGCACGAAGCCCACGAATGACTCTATATGGTCTCCAGGTAACCGAACATAACCATTTCCAGTCAATAAACGGTTTAGTTGGGCCAAAGGACCCAACCCATTCCATTTAAACACAGCCCAAACCATAATGCAGCCACAACCTGCTTGCACAGTGCCTTGTTCACACTTTAGGTGCATGACTTCGTGGGGTCTGCGTCACATTCCAACCCTACCATCAGATCTTACCGACTGATATCGTGACTCACCTGATTAGATCATGATTTTGCAGTCGTCCAGGATCCAACTGATAGGATCACGAGCCCTGGAGAGGCGCTGCAGGCTATGGCGAGATGTCAGCAAAGCCATTCGCGTCGGTCTTCTGCTGTCATAGCTCGTTAACGCCAAATTTCGCCTCACTCTCCTGACGGATGCGTTCTTCGTACGTCCCACATTGATTTCTGCGGTTATTTTAAGCAGAGCTGCTTGTATGTTAGCACTGACAACTCTACGCAAACGCTGTCGCTCTCGGTCTTTAAGTGAAGGCCGTAGGCACTGAGTTGTCGTGGCGAGAGGGTACGTCTGAAGTTCGGTATCCTTGGCATACTCTTGACACTATGTATCTCGGAGTATCGAATGCCCTGAAGATTGCCGAAATGGAATGTCCCATCCTTCCATTGCAACCAGCATTTCGAATTCAATTGCTATTAAGCCCCATCACGCGGCCGTAATGACGTCGGAAACTTTTTCGCATGAATCACCTGAGTACAAATGACCACTCCATCAATGGCGTCCCTTTTTAAACTTGTGTATGCGATACTGCCGCCATGGGTATGTGTGCATATCGCTTTTACATGATTTTTTTGTCACCTCAGCCTGTGTACATTTTCCTGAAGCAAAACGTGTGCTCTTTAGATTTCATTATCTTTAGTGTTGCTCTTTACAGCAGAGTTCGTCGACTGTCTCATTCTACTGCTGTTACAGTGGTACAGCTTATTGTTTAACAAATTAATGACGCTGCGGTACTTTTAGGGTAGTTACTTTATAGTGACGTTTTGCCCAGTAAACATCGACGCGAATTCACGTGCAACGTAACCAGCCACGGAAAGGAATTTGACTCTTCGCCTGAACCATTACCTTCAGTTACTGCCATTTCTGACTGCGCTCTTCAATACAGCAGGTGTGAGCTGCGCCACAAACTTCCGCCCATTCGTCGCCGGTTTGCTGCCGTTTCATTGCTGTAGCCTCACAACTTCGCATTTAAAACTCACGCTTGTGTGAAACATTTTGCTCCATTCCTCGACCCCTACACTGCTGTGAGATAAGTCGGAAGCTGCAGAACGTCAATCTTGTACTGAAGTACAGCACGTCTTCCAATGTCTGGGGTGCATCTCTTGTATTCTGAAACGATCTTTCCTGAAAAGCGAAGCTCTTTCCTCTTTTAGCTTTTCTATGTTCTGCATGTCACGTTTGTGACGATTTTAATAACCACACACTTTCTGCTATTAACAGCTGGGTTGTATTAGTCATAAATTTAGGTTTCTTGGGTACAATTCCCATACCTTCAACATTCTTTATTATTTACAATTTAGTATTTCGAAAATGCTATCAGGATATGTGTTAATAATTAATCCAGACTCATGTAGCTGAGCGCAGAATTAACATGCTTGTCGTCTTAAATACACGTAACGGAAAGAAACCGATGAATCCCAAAACGCGTCTGTTGCAGATTCCCTAGATTTTTGTTGTTATGAAATCCCAAACTCCAACTGTTAATAATTATTTTGTACTGAAACAAAATCTAAACCAGACGAGGGGCTGTGTCAAGCAGCAATGTATTCCTCACCTGAGGATGAGAAACCACTAGGCACTTTATAGGAAGTAATTGAATCTCATCTATTTGGAACACGCAGCGCGTTGTAGTGATTGCGGTTCATCTAAGACACTAAATCAGTTGAGATACAACAAATACTACTATCTCTGTTGATGAAAGAAATGAATGTAATGAAAATTAAGGACCACACATCATTTTCTTTCTCTCAATGCCTACATCATCGTTTCCAATAAGATGATTTTCGTCCAGTCAGTGGCTGTAGAGGGGCCATAACTGACAATTTATCTCACTAAAATATATTCATAATGCGTTAACAGTATTTTCATTTTCCGTTTTACCAACCGTCACTGCTAGTTGAGCAGTGAGTTGCAACTGGCTCGGATGTTGGGGAATACTTCTGTGGTTGACAGCACCACTGATTCTTCGAGTCTGACATTGAGTCGGAAACAAAATGTTCTCTCGAAAAATAGGGACAGCCGGAAAAGAACGCCTGGACTTCTGCTCGGTATACTGGACGACATCATCCAACTGTCCGGACCGTTCGCCGGATAGTTACGTAATTGAAGGAAACACAAAGTGTTCAGCAACATGTGAAGCGTCAACCACGACCTGCAACAAATGATGATACCCAAGTAGGTGTTCTAGCTGCTATCGCCTAATCCGCACATCCGTAGCAGACAAATTCCGCGAGAATCTGGAATCTCAAAAACGTCGGTTTTGAGAATGCTACATCAACATCGATTGCACCCGTACCACATTTCTATGCATCAGGGATTACGTGACGACGACTTTGAACATCGCGTACAGTTCTGGCACTGGGCACAAGAGAAATTACGGGGCGATGACATATTTCGCATGCGTTCTATTTAGCGACGAAGCGTCATTCGCCAACAGCGGTAACGTAAACCAGCACAATATGCACTACTGGGAAACGGAAAATCCGCGATGTCTGCGACAAGTGGAACATCAGCGACTTTGGTGGGTTAATGTATGGTGCGGCATTATGGGAGGAAGGATAATTGGCCCCCATTTTATCGATGGCAATCTAAATGGTGCAGTGCATGCTGATTTCCTACGTAATGTTCTACCGATGTTACTACAAGATGTTTCACTGCATGACATAATGGCGATGTACTTACAACATGATGGATATCCGGAACATAGCTCGCGTGTGGTTGAAGCGGTATTGAATAGCATATTTCAAGACAGGTCGATTGGTCGTCGAAGCACCATACCATGGCCCGCACTTTCACCGAATCTGATGTCCCCGGATTTCTTTCTGTGGGGAAAGTTGAAGGATATTTGCTATCGTGATCCACCGACAATGTGACATGCGTCAGCGCATTGTCAATGTATATGCGAACATTACGGAAGGCGAACTACTCGCTGTTGAGAGGAATGTCGTTACATGTATTGCCAAATGCATTGAGGTTAACGGACATCATTTTGAGCATTTATTGCATTAATGTGGTATTTACAGGCAATCACACTGTAACAGCATGCGTTCTCAGAAATGATAAATTCACAAAGGTACTTGTATCACATTGGAACAAACGAAATAAAACGTTCAAACGTACCTACGTTCTGTATTTTAATTTAAAGGACCTACTGTTACCAACTGTTCGTCTAAAATTGTGAGCCATATGTTTGTGACTATTACAGCGCCATCTATCACAAAACGAAAAAGTGATACTACACGAATATGTAATAAAAAATGGGGGTTCCTATTTAATAATACGCAGTTGATATCCGTTTGACGTATGGCAGCGCCATCTAGCGGGCCAACCATAGCGCCACCTGGTTTCCCCCTTCAAGCCAGACAAGTTTCGTTCTTTGTAGTTTTTTCGTTTGACGCTTATTTCGTGAGATATTTGGCCCGGTCACGATCAGTGGACCACCCTGTATATGTGTCTGTGTTTACTACGATTGTTCTGTTGACTCGTTACACTCTGTAGCTTTTATCGCGAATGTAATCTATGGAACAAGCAGCTAGCAAGGTAACTGAGTTAATATCTGTCGTCTATATTTCATACAGTGCTAAATTAGCCAGATCTGAATGCCTTATGGTATACTTCTTCCTGTAGAAGCGTGTTTATGAAAAACCTGCTTTACCGTTCTGGCTGACGTATTTTCATTTCAATCTTATCAGAGCACTTTTTTTCACTTTTTTTATTGATGTTAACAGCACAGTATTATTATCGTTATTTGGTTCTCAGAGTAGTCAGAATCACGTTTTACTAGGCTAGATTTTGTTCTATGTGTGTATTTCGCTAAGTCTCCTTAATCCTGAATGAAATTACATAAATCATTACACATGTACTGCCTTTTCTGGTAATTATTTCACCCCCCCCTTTCTGATTAATTAATCAGTAGCTCTGGACAATTAATAGCTGCGAGGCTATTCTTGTACGTTTTCTTGTTGTTAGACATATTTGAGAAGATCTTTAAATGCGAACATTTTTAGGTTAGGATTTACCGTGACTGTTATTGACATTAAATGAAACAATAAGTTTACTGTTACCAGTCACTGTTTAAACAGTGACTGGTAACAGTAAACTTATTGTTTCATTTAATTTGAGAAGATCATAAGTATATCCTTGGTTTTTGCCGCATCCTAACTGTAAGGTTGTCATTGCGAAAGATTTTGTTCCATAATCGTATTTACCAATTACCGAAATTCAACATGTGGTTTCTCTTTTCAGAAACGGTGCTAAATGTGTTTCGAGAGTGAAGACTCCAGTCAGAGGTCTGCCCAATACTCTCCCTGGACATGTGCTCAATACCGTGCCACATCGGAGAAGCACACGTGTATTGTGAGACAACGAAGCAAGGACGCTCAGCTGCTGCCAAATCTGAAAGTGCTAAAGCTGCTAAACTGTGATACATTTTCTAGTAACATATGCGACCAAAGGATATGAAGAAATGTGATTTTGTACTTTTTTACACGTGATATCTATTTGTGTTTTGTATTCTTATGGGTTGATTTTATAAATACAAGGCCATAGAGGACAAATATAAATGTAATTTCTAGTCAAAGCACTTTGTCGTCTTTCACTTACTGATTTACACATAGAAAATAACTCACTTTCCTTAGAAATGGGTTTTGTCTCTTTCTCTACATGAATATTTCATTCTACGAAAAAGCATTATTTACATTTTATCATTTAGTACAGTCAGTGAAATCTCCATTTTTTGTGGTATACTGAACTACATGTGCGTATAGAACGTGGAGTAGTTCGGTCAGAGATGAAACGAATAATGCAGTGTGACAAGCAAAACTCGTGTGTACTGGGAACCAGACAGGCTTTTGCAGTGGTCAGCAGCGGAGAAAATGTCTGTAAGACTGCACCTATGTAAATTCAGCACTTGAAAATCATGGATGTCTCATTTTCCAACACTTTGTAGAAGCTGTTGGACTGTGGGAACCCTTAGGCATTCACTCATTTCGAACTGCCGGGTCACACGGGATACGTTGCGAGAATTTTGTATCAATAACTTTTGCAGACCTTTCCCCGTTTATAGAGAACGTATTATACGAGATAACATGTTATTCACGAAGCAGCTCAAAATTGTTTTATTGTCCTTTGTGGGCCCACCTTTAGAAGGATTCGAGATGAATCTGATGCACTACACCCAGTAACGTCTTTCTGCAGGTCACCGATGACATGGCCAATGAGGTCAAGAACTGGAAGACAGTTATTGCAGGAAGGACCTCGTCGTCGTTCGCAAAGCTGTTCAAAGCGGCGACGTTTTTATGAGGGTGAGAGCAGCCACCATGGGACATGCCGTGAAATCAAATATATATCTGTAGACGGGACAGAAGAACCACAGCAGCGCATGCTCTAATTGTGCCAAGTAGGGGTGGCCCATCTGGTACCACCAATATGTGGTCCGTATGACGTACGTGGGGCTCGTACATCATTGACAGCACAGAATAGGAGGTCATACCACTCTCTACGCAACGAACTTACAATTCAGCTCTGTCGTCCTGACAGCACGACCCTTACAATAGTGACACACCATTTTAGATAATGATCGGATGTCCCCTTATTATGGTACCGAGAGAGGTGACCCAGTGGGTAGCACACAGGACACGCATTCGAGAGGACGACGGTTCAAACCCGCGTCCGGCATCCTCATTTAGATTTTCTGTGATTTCCCTAAATCGCTTGAGGCAACTTCCAGGGTGGTTCCTTTGAAACGGCACGGCCGATTTACTTCCGCCATCCTTCCCTAATCCGAGCTTGCGCTCCGTATCTAATGAGCTCGCTGTCGACGGGACGTTAGACACTAACCTCCGCCTCCTCCTCCTTATCATCTCGGTGCAGCATCCAACAGCGTAAATACTGCTGCTACTGGGCAGCAAATGTCGCTGGCAACGTCACTGTGTTAGAAGACGTTATGTGGTGTGGAACTGGAAACAGTGTTGTTCTGATGGGCAGAGCGCTGAGCGTGTGCTAGACTGGTTGCTATACAGCAGCAGTCACCCAAAGCTATTCAGGTTCTTTGAGCAGTAGCACTGCACTCTGAGTGGGTTTGTCCTGTAAAATCAGCTGCAGTTTCTCCAGATCAACGAACCTTGCATAGAACCGACATTGCCGGCCGGTGTGGCCGATTGGTTCTAGGTGATTCAGTCTGGAACCGCGCGACCGCTACGGTCGCACATTCGAATCCTGCCTCGGGCATGGATGTGTGTGATGTTCTTAGGTTAGTTAGGTTTAAGTAGTTCTAAGCTCTAGGGGACTGATGACCTCAGGTGTTAAGTCCCATAGTGCTCAGAGTCATTTGAACCATTTGAACCGACATTACACCTGGAAAAACACCACCCATGCCAGTTGCGCGTCATCACATTGTATGGGGTTTCTAACACATTACCTGCAACATAAGTCGCCTAACTTCAGAAATGTAGGAAGCAGTCAAATGAAAACGAAAGAGGTTGAGAAAAGTAAGTAAACTGATTATAATTTCAGAAGTAATCGTCATAGTTGTTCATACATTTGTCCCATTGTGAATTAAAACGCTCAGTGCCTTCACAGAAAAATGTTTGTTATTGCCTACGTGAAACAGCTCCTTGTATCGTGCCCAGGATGGCAAGGGTTGATGATCCCATAGAGCTGGTAGGCTTGGGTTGGACACACAGGTCGGGGGGTGGGAAGTTACTCGACACTTTCTACATACAAGATTTATTTAGTAATCGGAGTTATACATAACTTGTTACTTAGTCATATAATCTGCTAAGAATTGTGATGAACAGATCGCTTACAGGAACTAACCCAATTGCAAACACAAAATTCCTTTATTATGCAAATTATATAATGGGTACTCGGACACTTGAAAATAATGAATGGATTTATGGTTCAAAAAACTTATGCAATATCAATGCCAAAAGTTCAACACACACCAGCACTGGTTCATTTAAAAGAAGACAATGTGGATAAACACTAGTGCGTCAAAATGTTGAGCCGGGTCTCACTATTGAAACTCGAACGACAAATGTCAATCGGCTTACAGGAACTAGCCGACATATAAATGGTTTTATTTTTTAAATTTTTTATTCAAATGCCGTGCAATTGTACATTTGCAACCAAAGAGTACCAGCTAAATAAGAAAAAGAAGACACATAATAAAGAGAGGTAATCAAAATCTCGGGAGGTAGCTCGAACCTGGAAGTTAGATTAGCAAAAAGTAAATGGCTCACGGGCACTAGCCCACTCAAACGTAATTACATTTGTTATTCAAATTCCAGGCCGTTGTCCTTTTGCAAGCAGTTAGTTCCTACGAGCACTAGCTCATTCAAAGAACACTGATCAGTCAGAACAATACGACCACTGACCTACTATCGACATAAACCCATCCAGGCGAGGAGTGACTGCTAGCCAGCCACGAGCGCGGTGCATTTAGTATCAGTGACAGTGCTGCCCGAGGGTAGAATGGGGAAGGCGCGCGACCTATTTGACTTTGATCGATTGTAATAGCCCTGAAATTCGGCGCGAACATTTCGGAAATTGCACGACTTGTCGGATGTTCGAGGAGTGCTGTGGCGAGTGTCTTCAGCACATTACGAAGCCAACGTGAAACTATGCGGAGAGGTCGTGGGGTTCCAACGATGCGCCTCCGCACCCGATGGCCCGTGCGTGCGCCAGTGTTAACAGCACGACCCTGGCAACGACAGCTGCAATGGGCACGGCACCGTTGGCACTGGCTGTTGTGCAGTGGCAGAGTGTTACATGGTCTGATGAATCCCGATACATTCTTGATCGTGCCGATGGAAGTGCGTGAATCGTCTTGCAGGGAAACAGGTCCTTGATACCTCTAGGGCGGGACGGAGACAAGCTGGCGGCGGCTTCATTACGCTCTAGGAAACATTCACGTGGGCATCCACGGATCTAGCAGAGGTCGTAAAAGCCTTCATGAGGGCCAAGGAGTATGGTACACGGGTTGCAGCCATCACGAAACGTACTCCTCGGCCCTCATGGTGCCTTTTACGACCTCTACTAGATTCGTGGATGCGCAACAAGAGAATGTGCCAAGTCGCAAACCCAGGAGTGTGATGAAGTGGTTCGAGGAACATAGTGGCGAATTCCAATTGTTCTTCTGGACCCCCATCTCGCCAGATCTGAACCCGATAGAACACATCTGGGATGTGACTGAACGTGGCATATTGCCCCACTCACCCGAATTTGCTCTAGGTGACTTCTGTGTGCAGATGCGATGCCATCTCCCTCTGAAGAGCTACAAAGGCATCACTGGTTCCATTCCACGACGCATCGTAGCGTGGAGAAGCTCAAAGGCACTAGCCGACTAAAACACAGGTAAATTTGTTATGCAGATACCGGGCTGTTCCCCATTTGCAAGCATTTCCTACGAGCACTAGCTCGTTAAAAAGAACACAGAGTAAACAGAAGTTACTAAAATCTCGGGCCGTAGCCCTTTCTTGAAAATTAGATTAGCAACGAGCAAACAGCTCACGGGCTCTAGCCCATATCGAAGCAGGAGTCTATTCAAGGCAAGGACCCTAATTGACTTCAGAAACGCGAGAAAAACTTAGTCACAAAAACGGCGACGCAACTGTGACACTTATATCGTCTCAACATACAAAAGCTCGTAGCTTTCTTATAATCACCGTCGGTCTTTTCATGAGAGCGGGTCGTGCAGGCGAACTCACTCGCCAACTCGAGCAGCGACGGATCGCTTCAGCAGCTCGGCTCCGCTTGTCAGACACCCTCAACACGACACACCCTGGAGGCCGGAGCCCTCTCGTCTGGCAGCCCGGCAGCCGTCTTCACGAAGCGCCCATTCCCACCAACACACTCGTCTCTCTCCGCCAGACACCGCCCGCCTCGCTTCTGGCCAAGCCGCCATTATTCCATCCGAAACGCGCTAATCTCTCTGAGGAGTAACGACACACACGCATCATTACAGAACCACGATGGTACCCACAGGTGCACCTCTTTAAGTCCGCAGGAAATCGACAGCAACGAATGTCCTTCTCCAGGGCTCCAGAAATTGAGACTCACATGGGTAGATATCCTGACCGTACGGAGGATGTGTAAGGGCTTCCCAGCGGGCCCCCTTACTGAGAAGGTTGTTTCGACTGGGCTGCTCAAGTTTCACTGGGAAGCGCTAACACGCCCGCCATACACTCCCCGCCCTCTCCCCAGGCCAAAGAGGTCTGCAAAAGGCATCCGTGGTCGTCGATTTGCCTCAGACGATGCCTGGGTACTATCATCATTCTGTAGCCATACGCACACATTTTTCTATGAAGGTGCTGAGCGTATGGTCTCGCAGTGAGATAATCGTATTAACAGTTATGGCGATTACTTTTGAAATAATAAAGAGTGTTACCTTTCTCCATCGCTCTTGTTTTCATTCGATCTTTTTTGTACATCAATGAGCCAAAACATTATGACCACATCTTTAACAGCTTAGTGTTTCGCTATGCAAACACAGTACAGCAGTGCTTGGTATGGATTCTACGAGTGCTTAACAGGACTCCAGAACTATGTGACATCGGATGTCTAAGCACACGTCAAGTAATTGCCGCAAATTACGGGACGGTAGGGCACGCAGTTGGCATTCGACATATCTCCAGTGGGTAAAGATCAGGGGCATTTGTTAACGAAGAAATCAATGCGAGTTCACTATAATGTCAATCAAACCACAGTAGCGCAATTCTGACCTTGCAACATGGACAGTTATCTGGAAGATGCCATCGCCGTAGGGAGACACTTCAAGCCTAAAGCGATATCTTCGGTTACCTCTGCAGCTCCCATGGAAGCCCAACTCAACGCACCCCATACCATAATTCTGCCCTTGCCAGTCTGCATCTGTGGCGCGGTGCATGTTTCGTGTATGAAGGCGAGTAAGGACCCAGCCACCGACCTGGTGCAACAAGTGCGATTCATTCGACATGCGACACATTTCTATCGGTCCACGGAGAAAACTCAGTGATTCTGTGCCCGTTGCACTTACAACCGACAACGTTGTTTGGTCAACACAGGAACGCGAAGGGGTCGTGTGATATGGAGCTCCATGTTCAACAATGGCATTGGTTGCAATTTTTTTTTTATTTTTCAACGTCGCGTTTCGCCTTATTTAGGCATCTTCAGGTTATCTACATAGAAAAGAGAGAACAAATACATCTATTTAAGAATCACGATCGCGTTGTGCAGACTTGGATAACCTATAAGCATGTATACGCAGATCACCTATTGAAAGAGCAAATACCTTAATTTGGTATTCCTTAGAAGACTCCTTTAGTCAGTGTAGCCAAAGGGCATCGTTAAATATATCAGGTCAACATCGCCTTTGCTAAACTCAGTAAAAACTAGAAATATAAAATAGTAAACTCATTACCTTTTCTAGAGGCACCAAGATCTGCATAACATGTTACCGTTCACAGGAGCGAGTAACAGAGTAAGACGGGGGCTCAGGTAGTGAGCATAATGAGCCACAGCGTCGTGTGCCAGTACTGAAGCCTAGCACAGATTCACCTCAAGAGGTGGCGCTGCGACGCAGCAGTGATTAAAATGAGAGATCGTAAACTGGATATACATACCCACTAAAACTTTATAAATATAATGCACATAAAACATTGATAACATGGAATTACTAGGGGCAACACCTGTGCATATCTTAAAATTTTGACGAAGTAAAATATAAATGAAGGCGGTAAATTTAAAATGAGAAAACAAGGTGTATTATGGAATACACAGATGCAGTACATAAACAGATTTTTCGTATCATATACCACTAGAACATGAACATTAAAAACACAGGACTGTAATTTCAGATAGAGAGGCCGCTCAAATAACACTCAATACTGCGTCATTCTGAGCTAGAACGTCTAGCAAGAAAACTTTTTTATAAAATACAACAATGGCCTTTGAACGGTGTGCTCCGAAACACTTGTGCTTGCACCAGCACTGTAATCTGACGTCGGATCTGCAATGGATGGCTGTCTGTCCAGGATTACACAGTGGGTGATCCTCCGACCTCTGCGTTTTGTGATGAGACGTGCTCGTTACTTCACCATCCTTCAACCACTTTACATTGATGCTCACAACATTTGTACGCCAGCAAGGGACCATGTTCGTCATTTCAGAGATTCTTGTTTGCAGCCGCAACGCCACAAACCTTCGTCAAAACCGCTTATATCAGTGTATTTCCGCATTTGCGGTCCGTATCGTCGGTATAATGACTGCCCATTTGTCTCTCTTCTGCTTTCATTCTTCCCTTACTGCGTCTCGAGCCTCAGCACCACCACGAGGAGGCATTCAACTACGCTGTAGGCAGGGGTCATAATGTTCTCGCTCATCAGTGCATTTGTGCTGTTGTCTGTCTCGCAAAGAGAACAAGCAGTCTGTTCAGTGATGTCAGTTTATGTGATGTTGGATGACTGCGTGCTTTTATACACAGTTCTAATGCTTAACAAGAAATTTTCGTATATTTAAATCTTTTACTTCCCTTATACCAAAAGCACTACAACAATAATAAAGACCTTTGCTTATTGAACAGGTTTGATGTTCAGGCAATATGAAACTGCTTACATCTGTCAGTTTTATTTTGTCGTAATCTGCCTTGGTTGCTGAATGATAATGTGAGTTTGATGATCTGCATGTACTTGCATACATGGAATATTTTGATCATTTGGTTCAGCGCTCTATAAACCTAAGTGTAACCAAACTTTTATTATTGTACTTCATGATTTCACAACCAGGGCTTACACTCACCACATTTCTTTCGTTTGCTTGGATATCTGCACACTAATAAAAGAACAAAAAGGAACACATGCTACAATTTCTATAAGTGGTTTTGAACTCATTAATCGAAAACATATGTGATACGCACAATGTGGTACAAGAAAAGAAATCTTGTACAACAGGTGTGGTAAACTCACAGGAATGGGGAGGAGAACAGCTTTTGTTGTTTGAGATGAATGTGTGCTTCAGTGGTCCACCGAAGAGACAACTCGCATCTATGTAGATACTTCATACAAGTGGAATCTGTCGTACTTTTAGCGTTTCTCGTTGAAAATTGAAGACAACATCAACATGTCAGTAAACTACATTCTTAAGAAACCTGTTTATGCCAATGTGTAAAGTTGGGCGGCCAAAGTTGACTTACTAGACACATAGTACAATCATAGAAAAAATGGAATGAATGTGAACTAGACCGTTTAGTTTAACACTTATGTGGTTTAAAATGCTTGGATATGCAATCACTTATTACAGTGATGAATGGAATAAATCTAGGATGAAACAAGACACAGTCTGGACTTCAGTTTCGCAGTTTTTCCTTGAAAATGACAGATTGGTCACTTGTCGAAATATCGGCGGTTGTCGACGGCGTCATTCGGCTAAGTTATTTGGATGCACAATTTCTGTTAACTTTTAAATCAAGCTACATGTGGCAACTATCGAATGAGTATCACTAACTAGCGAGGTGCACTTTTTATGTTAACAGCGCTACGTATGTACATATCTTAAACAAACAATAATTTTAAACATTCGTAGACAAAAGTTGAAGAAGAATTCTGACTTTGGCGTTATAGCAACGAATCCCTAAAAGATACGTAAAAGTCTTGTACAAAGTAGACTTTCGAGGGATGTTTGTTTCGCTAACTTACAATAATAAAAAGCTCTGTACATCTCATATTTACAGTCTGTGTAAATGGGCTTTGTTTCATCTGGAAGGGGTATATTCAACTCTTTTATGTTAGTAAATAATATTTCTGTGTTTCGTTGATTCTTAACACTGATGGTAACGTCAGGTTTTAATTTCCAGATTAACTATTCTCACAACCACATAAATGGCATCTTCTGTTTTCATTGTACGACCTCACCCCTCATGAAGATTAAGACTGATTAATTTTGGAAACATTACACAATTTTTTTTGAAGAAAAACAGTTTTGGTTGCAAAAATACCCTTTTTAGGGTATCATTAGATTTTCTACAAAAAAAAGAAAAAAGGAAAGCACAAACAGCCAGAGGCATGGCCCTGTAACGCTAAGCTCGAAATAAAAGTATCGGAGACGTGTCTACGAGCCAATATAACTTAAGTTTTCTGTTACACTGCGAAATAAGCGTACTTCAAGATCGCGCTAATACGGGCGTGTACCTGTGTACCTATACAAAATATATGAAGTAATAACAAATATTTTAAAGAACAATGAAAAAGTACTGTAGCAGCGGCAAAATTGAAAAGTGCGGAGAGAGAAAAAAGAGATATAAAACTAATGATCTATCAGCCCATTTCCGTAACATACAATAAGTTTGTAAAATCTGTCACCAGTCACACATAAAATCACTGTATTTCTGTCAGGCGAAGGAATAAGCTGGATTAAGACGTAGATGCAGTGCAACGCACTATTTGCAAGACGTGCAAGAAACTTCAGGATAGACTATGCCTGGGACTCATGGACTTTGCGAAAGCTTTGAATTCAGTCACAATAATTTTGTATTAAGTGTAAGAGCGCTAGAAAAGCAAGACATTGACTCAACCTACGCTAATAGTGAACAGTACACACCGATCAGCTGGAACATTATGACCACCTACCCAACAGCCAGTATGTCCACCTATGCACGTATAAAAGTGGCAACGCTGGAGAGAGTTGGCAACACATTTACACACACAAGTCACCTATTTTCTGTAAATACTGTGAAGGGAGGCGATGAGCTCTGACGTCACGTTCAGTCACATCCCTGATGTGTTCGATCGAGTTCCTATCTGGCGACTTGGAATTCGCCACTGTGTTCCTCTAACCACTCCATGACACTCGTGTGATTGTGATACAGCACATTATCATGTTGACAAATGCCACTGCCGTTGGGAAACATGATCGTCACGAAGGGGTGTAAGTGTTCTGCAACCAGAGTACAACAGCCCTTGGCCACCGTGGTACGGTGCACGAGCAGCACTGGACCCATGGATGCTCACATGAATGTTTGCCAGAGCTTAATGGGGCCGCGGCCAGCTTGTTTCCGTGCCGCAGTGCAGGTGTCAAGAAGCTGTTCCCCTGGAAAGCAGCGGATTCGCCCCATGTCACCGGCATAATGGAGAAGGTATCGGGATTCATCAGACCACGCAACTCTCTGCCACTGCGCCAACGTCCGGTGCCGATGGTCACATGCCCGTCTCAGTCGTGGTTGCAGACGGCAGTGGTGTTAACACTGGGGCATGCGTGGATCGTCGGGTGCGGAGGCCCGTCATTAGTTGTATTCGGTGCACTGTGTGTTCAGAGACACTACTTCTACTCTGCCCAGCATCGAAGTCTGATGTTAGTTCCACCATAGTTCGCCGCCTGTCCTGTTTTACCAGCCTGTCCAGACATCTGGAGTCCAACTCCACGACGTCTGGGTGTGGTTTCGCGCTGGTTTCGCCACGTGTCGAAGACACTCACCACGGCACTCCTCGAAAACACAAGTCCTGCAGTTTCCGAAATACTCCTGCCGAGCCTCCGGGCGGTCACAGCCTGCCCTTGGTCAGACTCACATAGATGGCGCGGCTCCCTCAACCTACACACAGACAGCGCGCTCACTGATACTACAAGCAGGCGCGTGTCCCTGCCTAGCGCCATGTGTCACTGCTACCGGTAGTAGACCGGTGGTCGTAGTGCTTCGTGTTGTTAATTCTGTTGTTATTGTGCTGAGACATACGTTTAGGCTTCGTCATTATGCTCTGTAAATTAGTTCCTCTAAAATCAAACTGAAATTTATTTACGTCAAGTGAAAGTATTATGAATAAGTGAGACAATATATATTCCAGTACTCCATACTGAATTGTGTGATCTTCTTGGAATCAAAATCGTTATTACTGAAACATTACACACTACCATATTTTATCAGCAGTCGATAACAATACCCGGAATTTTCGATAAGGATTCGTTTCGTTTAGTTTACACGTCTGCAAGGCAATAAAAAAAATATCACAAACATTAACAGGGACTTTAGCCACAGAGTTGCAAGATTTCGAAGCAATTCAGAGGCGTACTGCTGTATCTGGAATCCCTAGAATGAAAACGTTCTTCTCGTGAGACACTACTGGGAACGTTTTGCTTACCGGCATTTACTGCAAACTGCAGAACGATTTCAGTGCTAGAAAGTCTGTATCCTCTAATGACCACAAAGACAAGATAAGAGAAATTAGGGCTCGTATGGGGGTACTCCATTTGGGAGTGGAACAGGAAAGGAAATGATCAGCAGTGCTACATCGTACTATCAGCCACGCACTAATGGTGGCTTGCGCAGTATGTACGTGGAGTGCAATGTAGATGGGAAGTCTATCGGCCATATCTACTGAATGGAACCGTCCCGCCATTTACCGCAATTATTTGGAAAATAGCGGGAAACATAAATCTGTAAGCCTGGACGGGTGTTTGAACCAATGATCACGCGCATGCTAGTCCTGTGTCTTAACTATGACGTCATCTCGAAGAGTGATCCAGAGTAAGCTGCTAAGTTACGATTCAGTGGCTGAGAGGGAGGGGAAATTAACCGTTGGTATTGATCGTAGTCCCACCAAAACGCCAGGACCTACTTTCTGGTAGCAGCCACAGGTGGAGGACAGGGCTGTCTGGGTCAACGGAGAAGGAAGTCTCTGGTTTCCATTAGGGATCGATTGTCGAACATTTGATCCTTGCCCCTGAACTTGTTTCATGCTTGTACAGCGTGTAACGCATGAAAGTATAGATATTTCAACTGGTGAGTGAGGACAGTGTACTGAATAACATTACACCGGTATTTATGGCATTTGCAGGCTAATAATTATGGCTATTACAAGTCCAATATTTTTAGGTTGGTTAATACCAGTAAGTACGTTTCGGAAGAGCAAGCCATTAACGCTTATTTTCCCCTGGGCTGCAGGTCAGATGCTGAAGTGTGGTCGCATGATGCAGAATAGTTAGTCTGTACTGGAAAGCGGTGTCCAGTTAGCAGTGCAGCTACGACCGTGCAGAAAACATCAGGTCGTAAACTTAGCTACGTGATTGTGGGAAGACTGTTCGACGCAGTGAAAAAATCAAACACACTGGTCTGTGTATCTATTAAGGTACCACAAATACATTGCGTGACGGGTATAGGTGCAGACATTTCGATATCGCGCTATCAGAAGATAGTTAACTACATCTTGGTGAAGATTCAGCAAACCTATTTCAATAGTATGCCCCAGGTCCCTAGGAGTGCTGGAATTTGGAAGAGGGCTGAAAAATATAAGCTTAACTTCGAGACACCTGCATCATTTTGAGCCGAATCAGGCTGTTATATATCTCCTATCTTCACAGAGATACGGATGCGTCAAGATTCCTTATAACTGCACAGGAGGAAATAGAGATAGGATGTAAATGCCGTTTAAAAATAAGCTGAAACGGTTCATAACTAGAACAGAATGCATAGTTTTGGTGGCACTATGCTGATTGATGATACCGAATGCAGTACCTGAATGTAAGCTTCTCCAGTATAGCCTACGATGCTGATGAAATGATTTCGAGTTCCCAGTGTCGAAAAGTGGTGGCGTTTAAGTAAGTGCCGCCCACACCGACTCTATACTTGGTGGCGAGCTGCTGCGATGTGCCACTGTTTGCACCGAAGTGGAAAGTGCAGGAACGCAATCTGCTAACAATGTCGGGAGGCATCGAACCGAACAAAAGCTTCTGGAAGCCACAGGTAGAAAATGCAATGTCGTCCAGCGACGGCCGCATAACGACAGGAGAGCGCAGTTACTGTTTAAGGCAGCTGGACAGTCAAAGTGAAGCAAACGTGAAGCTGCTGTGCATGGTTGGTTGCGACAGACACTAATTTCCTGCGATGTTTACCGGGAAAGTTTAGCAACAAATTACCTTCGCTAAAACCGTTTGATTTGTTAGACCATGAGCTGCACTACGCAAACAGCACTCCACTTCCACTGCAAACTGACGTGGACACGTCATTTTGCGTATCTCATAGACAAGGTGGAACAAACAGCAAATATGCTGATGTGGATGCTACAGCTTAGTGGGGAGTGGAACAGACAGTCCTCTAAACTCCATACATAGTCCTGAACCGCTCTCGTCTTCGATTGTGCAGCATCATCTGTGGCAACGTGACGCAATCGACTTTGCGTAAACTCAATGTCTTCCGTTATAAAATGCTTGGTTTTGTTCTTGGAGCCGTGAAACCAATACTATCCAACGCACTGTTACTGAAAGCGCCTGCAATGCCGCTCACCGACGTCAGCAGATGCTGTTCGATAATTTTCTCTTTATTCGGTCTCCGATGTTTGACTGTGAGTTCCTCAGGGCAGTGGTTCAGTTGTGGGGGCCCACGCAGACACCTCACAGACGAAGGAGAAACAGAACTCGCGTACTAATTCGCACCTACGACAAATAGCGACAGCTTTTGCCGGTAGTCGTGCAAGACTCGAAACTCCCTTGCTTTCGCTCTTCATTGGGTACATTCTTTACTCCAGCCTCCGTGTCGTATATGTAAACCGATTTTATAATCGGAACGAACATTAATTACGACCTGGAACACTTCTTCACCCGACATTGGCCACAGAGTGCTTGCATCTATACGGATGACTCTAAAACTGAGGCGTGTGCAGGGTACGCCTTCTTCAACCGCTCTGGCGACACATACCGAACATTTGCACTCCCGCCTGAATCGTCTGTCTACAAGG
This sequence comes from Schistocerca gregaria, assembly GCF_023897955.1. Lineage (NCBI taxonomy): Eukaryota > Metazoa > Arthropoda > Insecta > Orthoptera > Acrididae > Schistocerca > Schistocerca gregaria. Next base: position 28,233,457 of record NC_064924.1, on the reverse strand, counting down.
CAGAGTTACTGGCCATCATGGAGGCTATTCATTAGGACACGCAGATTTTCTGTCTCTAATTGAGCCTCATGGACTCCCAAAGTGTGATGCAAAAACTACAATACCTGTCATTTGATAAACAGACTAACAGATATGTCTCAGGTGTCTTGGAAGCCGTCATAGACGTGCAGACAGTGGCCTCTGACGATCGCTTACTTTGGTTAAAAGGGCATCCACAATGAAACTGTGGATGACCTTGCTGAGACGACCATTACGGAAGGACGTTTCCGCCCAACACCAATGTCTCAACTCAACAATCAAGAAAGCTTCTTATCGCTGCTGGAGTTGTCAATGGCGCGTATCCTAGCTCTATAAGGGTGGCGACCTGGGGGCACAGAACCGACGTTCTCTTCCAGGCCACCTCGATGACGCTTAGTAGACATCATATGATCTCTCCCACGCACATGAGACTGGGACACGGGTGTTACCCCGCCCACCTATACAGGTTGAAAATCAGTGCTTCTGGACACTGTGATCAGGAGGCAACGGCATAGGCGTGAACTACGGCATATCGGCGTATACCAAATGCTACGCCGCGTGGGCGCTCTTCTACAAAAGATCAGTTTGCGAGGGGCTACACCGCCCCTCCCCTTACAAGTGTAACTGCGCCAAAGAAACTGGTATAGGCATTCGTATTCAAATACAGAGATATGTAAACAGGCAGAATTCGGCACTGCGGTCGGCAACGCCTATATAAACACCAACTGACTGGCGCAGTTGTTAGATTGACTACTGCTGCTACAATAACAGGTCATCAAGATTTAAGTGTGTTATAGTCGGCGCACGACCGATGGGACACAGCATCTCCGAAGTAGCGATGGTGGGGATTTTCCCGTATGACCATTTCACTACCGTGAATATCAGGAACCAGGCAAAACATCAAATCTCCGATATCGATCCAACCGGAAAAAGGTACTGCAAGAAAGGGACCGACGGTGACTGAAGAGAATCGTTCAATGTGACGGAAGTGTAATCCTTCCGCAAATTGCTGCAGATTTCAATGCTGGGCCATCAATAACTTTCAGCGAACGAACCATTCAGCGAAACACCATCGAAATGGGTTTTCGGAGCCGAAGGCCCATTCTTGTACCCTTGACGATTTGCACGACACAAAACTCTTTTCATTGTTCTATTGTGGAAATTTTAATTAGGTTAATACTGCACTTTTGTAACTACTTCTGGCTGTGTTGTCCTTAGTGCCCAATGCCAAAATAAATAAATAAAAAATAAAAACAGTACTTCACTAAGATAGGCGAGGTGTGGTTGCGTACGCGCTGAGTGCTTGATAGTGACTTTTAATGGCCAGTTTTTTTATGTTTTACAAATGTACAGAGAGATCGAATGAACTTTTATACTATGAAGCACCGCAGCAGCTTAGCTGGACGAAAACGCACTGCTAGACAAACCCAAAAACGTTCACTTGCCGCATAGACTTCGGCACACTCGCCCCTGGTAGCCTGTGTTTTACGGCTGAGGCTCCAGAACGCTGTGTATCCGGTCTACAGTTGCTTCGCAAATTTCGCCCCATTCGTCTTCTGCTACGCTGCTGTTACTTTGTAATAGCGTTGCTTTCCCGCTCCCTGTATATATACGTCTCTCAAGTTTTCTAATAATTTTATTTAACTTCTGTGTGCTCCTTTCTTTTCAGTATATCGTATGCACTGATGAGCCAAAACATGATGACCACTTGCTTAATAGCTCGTTTGCCCGTGTCTGGAACGAAATACTTCACTGATTCTGCTTATGAGTGATCCGACAGTCTGTTGGTAGGTTAGTGAAGGTACGTGGCGTTAGATGTCTACACACAGGTCGTGGAATTCGAATAAATGATGGGCCGCTGATTTCCGTACGCTGTGATGGCGCGCGATAGTAAACGAGATGCGTTCCATAGGATTTAAAGACCCAACACGTTTCCATTGATCGAAGGTCGAATTCCAACTGTCCCGCGCGCCCTCTAACCGTAATAGACGGTGTTGTTGGATCAACATGTGAACACGTATGGGTGATCTGCCGCGGAGCTCCATATTCAACAACGCACTTTAAACACTTGTGCGTGCAACATTATTGTGTTCTTTCGGCAGAGGTACCACAGATGACCGTGTATCCTACTTTACAGAACAGACAGGCCTCCGAAACGCACGTTCCGTGAAGAGCCATATACATCCAACCATCTAGCGGATATAGTCTGTACTCAAGAGCGAGCAGCGCTTTTGGTGGGGGAATTAGCCTTTCCCAGAAGAACGCTGCCACCGGCCTACAGGGGCACCCAAAAACTATTGCCCGTTACCTGTCTTCCAGTGTAGACCGGCATGTAGTGATATACGTGGTTTCTGTTCGTGGGATCTTAGTTGCCAGTGTCAAATGGTTCAAATGGATCTGAGCACTATGGGACTTAACATCTGAGGTCATCAGTCCCCTCGAACTTAGAACTACTTAAACCTAACTAACCTAAGGACATCACACAACACCCAGACATCAGCCAGTGTCAGTGAGTTAACTTTGTGTACTTACTGATGTACTTCGACACCCGGAAGTGATGAATAATCGTCTAGCATTGCAAGAAAATGGGAAGAATACGAATAAGAGGGGGTATTTGGGGAGTAACGAGCGTTCGATCGTCTCTAATGTTATTACGGCGTGTACTAAAGAGGCGACAAAAATAACTTTGGCTAATATTATCAGTCCCAATCAAAGGGCTGCAATTTATGCAAACGTCAGCCTCACCTAATAGGGCGCATAAGTAAGGAATCGCCACGAAGGAAAACTAATAATTTTGGGAGGAAACCCATCGTTATAGACAGTTTCCAAATCATGTAAAATCTTTGATGCTTATGGAACACTAAATCTCTATCTCGGTAACTATTCACCTGATTCTAAGACATATTGCTTAAAACATGTGCGCAATAACTATTCTAAACACTGCTGAAATTTCTTTCGAAACATGTACACCGATTCTGGACTTCTAAGCAAAAAGCTTGACATACGAGGTGCGTTCACATATTCCCCATTAAATACTATACACTTATGCCAATGCTTTTTCCAATTCCCGAAACACTTTAGGAACGCCGGCCGCGGTGGTCTCGCGGTTCTAGGCGCGCAGTCCGGAACCGTGGGACTGCTACGGTCGCAGGTTCGAATCCTGCTTCGGGCATGGATGTGTGTGATGTCCTTAGGTTAGTTAGGTTTAAGTAGTTCTAAGTTCTAGGGGACTAATGACCACAGCAGTTGAGTCCCATAGTGCTCAGAGCCATTTGAACCATTTGAACTTTAGGAACTCTTTCTTCAGGATAGTTTATATAGGTCTCTCAACTGTGCATTTTTAATCTCATTCATGCTTGTAAAACCGCTGTCCTTTAAGGCCTGCTTTGAAATGTTTATACCAATTGTCTGCCCTTGGTTTACTCATAACAGGCTCACCAAAAGAAATATTTACCATTTCTAAAAGTTTCATACACTTCATTCCATTCTTATAACAAAATTTAATACAGATTCTGTAATTTATTTTTATACAAAAGAAATAATCGTTAATGCTACCAAAACACATGAAACCTTTCTGACAGCTGACAACAAATACCCAATATGCATAACATTGAACACATACTTTTGAGACATATTTACGAAGACAGTGACAAAAAAGTAGTGCAAATCGGACTAATACAACACACAAAATTATAAATTTCTGCTTACTTTTTAAACACTCTTTCTGTTGGAAGAGATGTTAAGTTTCAACGCAGACCTTCAAAGAAAACTTCTAGCTTTTAGTAGAAACACAAAATAAGAACAAGCCTTAAATTCTACAGAGTGATTGCATTATATTGGGTTCGTTTAACTAATAGCAATAGAGGAACATATAATACATTCACATGAACAGGCACTTGGTTCTATGTTTATAGTAGTATCCTGACTTCCGTTCTTATGTTAACATTATTTACTCTATAATGTTGTGTTTCGGAAGAAGCTATCGTTTTTTGAGTTCCTTATGATCTTAATGCATTTGTCTAAAAATAAACGCAGCCGAGACGTATCTGTACACGGCTTCGGCACAGATTTGAAGCGTGCGCCGCGGCAGGGCCGGTACTATGTTGTGAAACAGCCTGTAGAAGCTGCTTGTGACGTATCTGGGTTGACAGAGTGGGGACTCGCTCGCTCGCTGTTCAGTTTACCGACAGACTATGGTGGTATTGTCTCATGGTCCTTCTAGCTCTTTGTCTAGATGCGTACAACAGTAGCACGTCAGCCTTCCGCGGTGGCCGAGCGGTCCTAGGCGCTTCAGTCCGGAACCACGCGACTGCTACGGTCACAGGTTCGAATCCTGCCTCTTGCATGGATGCGTGTGATGTCCTTAGGTTAGTTAGCTTTAAGTACTTCTAGGGGACTGATGACCTCAGATGTTAAGTCCCATAGTGTTCAGAGCCATTTGAACCATTTGAGCCGCGCGGGATTAGCCGAGCGGTCTGAGGCGCTGCAGTGATGGACTGTGCGGCTGGTCCCGGCGGAGGTTCGAGTCCTCCCTCGGGCATCGATGTGTGTGTGTTTGTCCTTAAGATAATTTAGGTTAAGTAGTGTGTAAGCTTAGGGACTGATGACCTCAGCAGTTAAGCCCCATACGATATCACACACATTTTTTTGAACCATTTTAAGTAGCACGTGAACATTCGACGAGCTTCGCTGTTTTCGAAATAATAATCTGCCGTTCCTCAAAGACCCTTATATCAATGGATTTTCCCATTTTCAGCCCATATTTTCGTTAGGGTGATTCCCTGTCCGTGTATGCTCCTCTTAAATACTTTCGTTACGCGTCACGAGCCCACAACGCCACTGGGTGGCATCTAATGCCGCAGTGGGCAGTCGTCATAATGTTTTGGCTTCTCTGCATGTTCTCGTGACACACTCCTAAACACGTTAGCTGACGACGAATAGTAACAGGAAAGACACGAGCGCACGGCCGTGTAGGTGGTGAACACTGCCGCAGTAAGCAGGCGGCTGTCCCCCGCGAGTGCCCGCACGCTCTGCTCCGTGATGACGGCAGACTGGCTGCTGGCTGAAAGCACCGGCCGGCGCCTTTCCTGGAACTGACAGCGGGCGGACCGCGCTTGCCGCCGACCGACTGGCCTTCTGGGAAGGCAGCGACCAGCCGACAGCCGACCCGCCGCTGATAAGGCGCAGGTATTTCAGGCTGCCCACTGCACACTGCATTCCGGCGTCTCCCCGCCCAGCTCTGGCGTTCCGCCACTGACTCCCAAAGTGGAAGTCGCGGCAGCTGTCTCTGCTGCTAGTCACGATACGGAATGCGATAATCCTGCCTCTCTGCGCGTTCCTCACCCGTGTGGGAACGAAACTTCGACAGCCAGTCTTCACCTCCTCACACATCCTAATCTCGCGTGTGTTTCAGCATGACTCACCCACATTCCATTAGATCGCCGTCTATCTCTTGTCGTCTACGACGGCAGTTGGAAAGTAATGCCTCCGAATAGTTTATGGGGAAGCTCGTAAAGTTTTTGAACTAAATACGACTTCTTAACATTCTAAATTTTTAATCTTCACGTCTACGTACTTACATGAAGGTGACAAAACTCATGGGATAGCGGTATGTACATGTACAGATGACGGAAGTATCGCGTACACAAGGTATAAAACGTCAGTATATCGGCAAAGTTTCCATTAATATACAGGTGATTCTTGTGAAAAGGTCCCCGACGTGGTGACGGTCACACGCCGGAAATTAGCATACTTCAAAGGCGGGGTGTTAGTTGGAGCTAGACGTGGGGGGCATTCCATTCCGGAAATCGTTAGGGAATTCGATATTTCGATATCGTCAGTGACAGCACAGACAATGCAGTGGCCAAATGCCTTCACTGACAGACAGAGAGAACGGCAGAGGGCTGCGGCGTGTGTGTAGAGTTGTCAGTGGTAACAAATAAGCAGCACTTCGTGAAATAACCGCAGAAATCAGTATGGGACGTACGACGAACGTATCCGTTACGACAGTGCAGCGTCATTTGACGGTAATGGGCTTTGGCAACAGAGGACCGACGCGAGAGCCGTTGCTAACAGCAGTAGGTCGCCTGCAGCGCCTCTCCCGGGCTGGTGACCATTTGGGTCTCACACCAGACGACTGGGAATCATTGACCTGATCAGATGAGTCCTGACTCGTGTTGATAACAGGCTGAGGTAGAATTCGAGTGTGGCGTAGATCCTACTAAGCCATAGACCCAATTTGTGAATAAGACTGTGTCCAAGCTGGTGCTGGCTCTACGATTGTGTGTACTATCTTTACGTGGAATGAATTGGGTCCTCTAGTCCAACTGAGTCGATCATTGACTGGAAATCGTTATGTCGGCTACCTGGAGATCATTTTTGGCCATTCATGTTCTCAAACAACGATGGATTTTTTAAGGATGACAATGTGACATGTCACTAGGCCACAATTATTAAAGAACATTCTGGATAGTTCGAACAAATGATTCAGCCACCCAGATCGCCCGACATGAATCCCATCGAACATTTATGTGACATAATCGAAACGTCATTTTGTGTACAAAATGCAGCAGTTGCAACACTTTCGCCGTGATGGATTGCTATAGAGGTAGCGTGCTTCAACATTTCTGCAGGGGACTTCCAGCGATTTGTTGTGTACATGCCACGTCGAGTTGCTGCACTACATCGCGTAAAAGGAGGTCCGAAACCATATTAGGAGAAACGCAGTATGTTTGTCAACATAGCCAACCTGGTGACGAACACATTTCCCCCAGCGAGAGGCAGGTTTGTTGCTACAGCTACTACAGGATGTTCGACTTTCTCGACGGAACTACAACCTAACATTTGTTACACTGCATCATCACTATCAAAGTGAGGTCCTCGAAAATGTTCTGTAAGTTTTGGAAACGGCTGGGCCACATTGGGACAATGTGAGATCGATCGATGACCTCAGTCAACCCACGTCGTCGGACTGTGTGCGGTCTGGCACTGCCATGCTCAAGGAGAGGGTGCTCCTGTGTGCGGACGAAATGTTCGAATTCGAAACTCGATTACAGTACCCATTTCCCACACTACACCGCTATGTTACACGGTGCAGTTCGGAACCCTCAAGTGGCAGAGGGGTACAAATATGGGGAAATGAAGATTAAAGATGTAAAATGTAAATAACATTTTCTTTACTCCACAAGCTTCAACAGTTTCCACACAAAGAATTCGAAAGCGGCACTTTTCAACATGTCCTCGCACATCAACATAGTTCTCTGCATTTCACACTTAATTGTTTGACAGGGGCTACAAAGAAAGAATTTCAAGACTGTTTCTCCATCGTTCCCTTGCCGAATAGCGCATGGGACAAATAAACACCTAAATCTTTCTATGAGTGCTCTTACGTATGGGACAAATAAACACTTGAATCTTTCCATACTTACGTATGGGAGAAATAAACATCTACATCTTTCCACGTGACGTCTTACGATAGCTGTCCGTTTATTACGATCCGATCGGTCGTAAAATGGGAACCAGTGAGTATCCGGTGAAGCTTTCCACAGATGTGTTGAGCAATGTCTGCGGTATGCCTGTCGATCGCGCCAAGTCACTGTTTTCAGTTCTGAGCGCTCAGTCAGACGTAAAGACACACTGACAAAATGGTATGTGCCGAGCGCAGGTGCCTTCCGATAACATTATATGGCCTGCATGAAATCACGCGAAACCTATCTCTGATTCATTTCCTTGTTCATGACAATTCTTAGCCGCACACTGCATGGGCGATGAAAGCATTCCTGCAGCATTTTCGATGGGGAGTGTTTCATCACCCACCATGAAGGCCCAACTTGGCTCCCTCCGATTTTCATTGCATTTGGCACAGATGACGAGCGGCAGACCGGCCCGGGGAAGCACAGACGGCTGCCTTGTATGACGAGAGCATTGGGAAGTTCGTACAATACTGCGACAAATGTGTACGCATGAGCGGCGACCATGCATAAAAGTTGCTGGAAGGTGTAGCTGTTTCCACTACGGTTTCCATTTCACGAATAACCCTCGTATTTCTCTAGTCCTATAATGACAGTCATTTGTCAGTAAGAAATGGGATTCAATAAACTGTTTCAGCATTCGACGGAGGAAACTCAGGTTTAAAAGACAGCTTCCTTATTGCGCCTGCCTGGCTACCTCTCTTGCCCACCTCGTTTTTGAACCTAGAAAAATTAAAATTGGGGAAGAACTCCGATTTATTTAGAATGATCCGAGAAGGACGCATCAAATTGATACAAAATGTGCTCAAATTCTTTTATTACGACAGATTAAGCTTTTTTTTCTTTACAGAATGTATCCTACCCGCCACAGTTTTTGATGAACTGAAGAGAAATGGTACTAAAATCTCGTTAGGGAACTCTTCACAATACCATTACTCACCCAACTGTGGCGCTACCGTGACCAACTGCGAACTATGGCTTAGTATACAGTAGAGGTGGGCCAAACGGTTATTCTGGAGTAACCGTTATCACAGTTACAGATATTCTTTGATAACCATTATCGTTAACGGTTATTAATAACTGCCAAGTTATTTTTCGCTAGCGAATACCGAATACTCCGAGGGACTACAGTTAAATAACGACATAGTTGGAATCCATTAGTTTCGTTATCAGTATAACTGCGAGTAGTGTGAAATGGCAGAAATGTCGTATGAATCGTGTCATAATCTTAACTTATTAACTCCGGGTACATTTTAGTTGATGTTAGAACGATTATTAGTGTTTCATATTATATGTTTGTAGGTTATCGGTCGCTATTAGAAATATTATCTTCGCAGCTGCGACAAAGTACGCGGAACTTCGCCACAGCACTGTTTAAGTAAAATGTTAACAACGTGCGATTTTAAGTGTGAAGAAATATGTAAACTGAGTACTGTAGGTTAAATTCGAAGTTTAATTTCTTGTGCTGCTCACATAATAGAATAAAGTGTACAGCCTTGTAATACAACAAAAAATCTACGTAATGTGACAGATTCGTTTACTCCTGTGCTGTAAAAGCTAGTCCTATTGGGGAAAGTGTGAGTACGCTAATCCAAGTTTTCTGTCAGATTTGGAAACTGCTCGATTTCTCCAGCTACAGCATGTTTACAACATATGAAGACATGCAGATCGAAAAGGTTGACAGTGTTACATTTCTGGGACTACAACTCGATAATAAATTCAGTTGGGAAGGGCATATCAAATTTTTTCACTCTATTATTTCATAAGGGAGCATATTCTGTGTTAACTTATCAAACGTAGCAAAAGCTTTTCGCATGTAAAAGCGTGTAATAAAAATCGTTTGTGGTATAAATTCAAGAACATCATGTAGGAACCTGTTCAAGGAACATTGTATTCTAACTGCTGCTTCCTAGTATATTTATTCCTTAATGAAATTTGTTACAAGTATTTCCAACCAATAGCTCAATACATAATATCAGTACTAGAAATGGGAACAGCAATCTACATAAAGACCTAAAATCACTTATCTTGGTCCAAAAGGCGTCCAATATTCAGGACCATGCATTTTCAATAAACTTCCAGCATGTAACCGCACACTTCCCTTGAATAATATAGGTCAACCATAGGTGCCCATACCAAAACACCAAGACCCACAACTAAAAGTAAGAAAATTGGAATCGGACATTTCCCTTGACCTACATAGGTCAACCTCAAATGACGATACTAAAACATCAACACATACAACTATGAAAACGGGAATCGGACATTTCCGGTGACCTATATAGGTCCACAACAGCTACTGATGCCAAAAAACCAACACCTACAACTGCGAATAATAAAACCACAGTCCCAAAAGTCCACAAATCAATCATCTCTACATAAATTAAATCACAGCTAGAAAAAAAAATTAATTACCACCAGCAAATTCGGGCACTGCAAACTAGATCGGCACCCCCCCCCCCACCCCCCCACCCCCCCCCCACCCCCCCCCCCCACACACACACACACACAAAGACCAACTCATAAACACCGTGCCGTAATGACATTCACACACCACAACACCTTTACATCGAAGCAGACGGGTGGAATCAGAGGCTTCCATTGACCCCTCCTTCTACTCTGTAGATGAATATCGTAAGAGAGACTGATATACCATCTTAGGTAAAAATTTTGCTATATTTCAGTTTTGACAGCACTTGGTTGCAACAGTCAAGATCGGGTATTCTGTGTATCATAAATTTATTAAAAGTGCGTAACTGTGTTTTATTCTGACAGCGTATCAATTCTGTAAATATTAGCAGTTACTGTGATATATTATCATATTCTGACAATCTCCTGACAAACGATGAGGATAATAATTATTATATTCAACTGTATTATACTTTCTGACATGTTATTTGTCATTCGCGATGGCCAGCGGCTATTTCCGAAGAAGTACGTAAATATTTGTTCGCTTCAGTAACTATCGTCTCTGAAATATCACTGGAGTCACTGTATCAGGAACATAGATACACAGTTATTCCGTTACCAACTTCCAGGTTACCTGTAATGGTAGCCCGATAACTGCCAGAGAGCGAGAACTGTGAGCCAATAACGATAACTGCCAGAGGAAAATACCGATCTCTGACAGTTATTTCCATAGTCGCTCGAATTCCTCATGGTACCTCTCTTTATACAGCCCGTCCAAGCTAAATTGACATATGAGGCGGTGGCTTAAGGGAACGACCGTACTTTTAATGCCTGTACTGCAGCTCCTGTCAGCCACCGCTCGGACATTAACTTTATTTAATTGTTTGTGCTAAAAGTAACGAAGGCGCATCATATAGTGCACAGTTCTTATCAACAGATGGTGCGCAGTCTCACAGTTATTCCCATGGCCTATAGAACGCCCTCCAAATGGTCTACCCTCTCCCTAGTTTCTAGCCAGATCTCCGATGAGTTGACGGGAAAGCGTAGTACGATCTTCGGTCAACAGATGGCGCGAGGCACTGTTGACATTAGACAATTATTGAAATAACTGCCTGTATCAGAGGAACGGTTATCGCAGTAACCGTTACTTTTCAGTAACCGGTTATCTCTATCAGTTACGTTATTTTTTGCCACCTCTAGTATACAGGTCGCTGCAATGCGATCAGACGTCACTTCACTTTCAGATTGTGAACCGTAAACATTAACTAACGAAAGTAAATTAATCTTTAGCGAAACCTGGCTCACTATCCTCCTACAGAGATTCTTGATATGATGTTATTTTAGGTGAATGCCATAACAATTACACTGCAGCTGCGCAATTGTATGCGGATCAAACAGATGACATCCAAGCGAAAACATTATTCGAAACTGCACTCAAAGAGCTCGAAATGGATACATGTACCGTCCACCTCGTCATCGCGAATACAATGAAAATGACGCTCATACCCTTACCGTCCTCGACTGTGTTCAACAGGGCCCCAAATAAGTAGTCGTGCGATTCAGAGACAAACTGGAATACCAAAATCAACAATACCATGCGTATCATATCAAACTGAGACAGGCATTAATGCAAATACGTGTGCATTTCTGCCAATGGGCCTTGGAATGATAAGAGGTGACAATGATTTTTTTTAGATACGTTATTTTCACCGATGAAGCCGCATTCAAAAACAATGGTGAATTAAATCGTCATGATAGTCGTCATTGGTCCCCTGTCAGTCCATACTGGCACAGACTCGTTGACAATCAACACAAATGGTCGTTTATGGTCAGATGTGGAATTTTAAACGGTTACTTGATAGGACCGTATTTTTTTGACCGGAATGTTACTGGGGAATCTTATTTACAACTTCTCTGCGATGATTTGTTGGAGCTAATGGAAGACGTTGATGTAGAAACCAGGCAACGAATTTGGTTCCAACAGGACGGAGCAGCTCCGCATTACGCTGAAAGTGTGCGGAACGTTTTAAAATTACGGTACCCTGGTCGGTGGATAGGACGCGGCAGACCAATTCAGTGACCTTCACGTTCACCAGACCTAACATCTCCTGATTTTTTCTTATGGGATTATTTAAAAAAATATTGTTTATGAAAGACAGCCCACAACCAAAAACGATATGGAGCAACGCATTCGCAGAGCGTGTGCAGCCATTCTTCGGGATGCGCTGCTAAAACTGTGGACTACTTTCGCAGACGATTGGCTTTGTGCATTGAAGCAAATGGGAATAATTTTGAACAATTTCTTCGTGGCTAATATCATTAATTAAGCACCCCAAATTGTGAGAGGCAAGGGGACTCACACTAATGAAGCACCCCAACATGTGAGAGGCAAGGGCTCACACTAATGAAGCACCCCATGGGAACATTATTGTACTAAGACCATGTCGTTCCTGGGTAACACAAAAAGTAGAACACAGTACATATTGTACAAAAATAGCTTAATTTGGCGCAACGAAAGAATTGGTGCACATTTTCTATCGATTTGATGGTCTTTCTCGGATAATTCTAAATAAATCAGAGTTCTTCCCCAATTTTACTTTTTTCTCGACTTCAGCACTTTCTGTCAATGGTTTAAACAAATGTTTCAGATAAAACTTGATTACATTTTTATGGAGAATCTGAATCTGCAATAAAGAATGGGGGTTGCACCCCCGCCCCACCCAAGGCCACGTGTAGTATCATTTGATGTCCCCCTTTGAGCCTACGAACTTGTGTTACCAAAATGGCTCATATGGCTCTGAGCACTATGGGACTTAACATCTGAGGTCAGCAGTCCCCTAGACTTAGAACTACTTAAACCTAACTAACCTAAGGACATCACACACATCCATGCCCGAAGCAGGATTCAAACTTGCGACCGTAGCAGGCTCGCGGTTCTGGACTGAAGCGCCTAGAGCCGATCGGCCACAGCGCCCGGCCTTGTCTTACCCGCTATTTTTACCCGATGTATAGTTTTCTAGATAATCTCATCCGAAACTTCAGATGAACCACCCTGTATATCCGCTCCTACATGTAGTTTGTTTTTCTCGGTACGATGGCATCTACCAGCAAGACAACACAAATGCCTCACGGATCGCCGTGCACTTCGTGATTGGTAGAGCACCAGGATGAATTTACCTTACTCCGCCCGCCACGAGACTCCCTGAATAAAAGCCCAATCTGCTGGATCGTCCCGGCCGGGCTGTTGGCGCCGTGCCTAGCGCAGCTGGCCGTGGCGCTGGAGCCGGCTGCACGTCCCTGCTGGTGTCTTCCAGGGCCTCACTGGCCCCTGCGTGCCTCGCAGCGGTCTTCGCTGTAAAAGATGCTTATTCAGGAGTTGATAATTCGTCACACTAGTGTGACTGGTCTGCGCATACTATTTGCGTATGTCAGAAAATTCGCCACATTTTCCGCAATACCTTAGCCAAAACTGCAGCTACGTACATCTCCTCATTCCAGGTGTTACGGATGGACTGTTTTAGCTACATCATCATGTGTAACTAAAACATCGCAAATAAAATACACTGCTTTGCATTAAAATTGGAGCAGCATGAGAGCGACATGCAACAAATGGAAATTAACACGATTGGCCCTTTACCGCAGTCGCACGAAGTAGGTTAGATTAACCCCCTATATATTCAGTACCTGATGAAGGAATAACAGCCAAAAGCCGGTTTGTGAAGTAAATAATAAATGTTCTAGAATATTGTGTAAGTGTTTATTCATAATTGTTACTATTTGCTCGAACTCTACGTATAATATATCGTTCAAATTGAAATGTTCTCTGTGGAGTCGTTTCACAGACGCTTGTCTCACTGGATTCTGTGCATCCTATTCTCTTCACCGCCTGATTGTGGTTTAATTTATTAACTCTCCGAGAAAGACTGAGCAATCAAAGTAAGGCTTATTAAATGATATTATGTTTTATTTTTTTGTGTTCCATAGGAAATAACGACCTGTATTTATTACGTTTTTCCCTTCGCCCTACCCTATGTGTGCGTGAATGTGACTGAATGAGTGTTTTCACGAGTGGTTTGGTTTTTTTTTTTTTTTTTTTTTTTTTTTGGGGGGGGGGGGGACACTGACCTGGTTGTCGTCTGCTAGGGGAAGGTGATGTCTGCTTCTCGTTTGGAGGGTAGCGCAGGATGACCAACTTAGGATCCCAGTACCTGCACAGAGAGGTTTACCCTTTTTAGTCTGAGGTTGGTTTGTCTGTCAGGTTGGTGGTGGAAGCCTGCCCCTCTGGTAGCTTCCGTTGCACCGGTGTTGAGGCGAAGCTCGGTGGAGGCAGAACACTAGCGGTTGGGGAGTACAGTTCGTAGCTCCTAGAGAGGGTTTCTGCCCTGCCGAGTTACTTTTATTTCGTGACTGAAAAATCATTCTGCTATTGCACCATTAAAATTTCTTACATTTGTGCCTGGCTTAATGTCTAATTTCTGAACAGTTAACTCGTAATCGAGTTCACCACGTGCTGAAGTTCGGCTGTTCGTAAGCGGCAGGCACGGATTTCATGTCGTGTATCTTCTATGCAAACCTTGCGAATCGGATAAACATCCTTCCAAGCTAGTGCATGAGCATAATGGTGATAGGTATCTCTCTGAACTATTTCTGTCGTATGTAGGTGGAATGATTGAATTATTGTGTTCCACTTCTCTTTTGTGCATGTTTCCTTTTTTAATTGCGCTATTCTATCATTTACTTAAATTTTTCATTCAGGCACCAGTCATTTGTATTCATAGGATGTGCATCAGATTCAGTAATAAAAAAATGTGCTACGTAAAACATAAAATCTGCATCCTTTATCTTTCTCATTCATAGCAATTTTCAAATTAATTTTCTATTCCCTGATTTTTTTAAGTTAATCTGCTTGCTTGTGATTAACAAAAATGGGAGGAAAAATCAATTTAATTAAACAAGCTCATTGATGTACAATATACAATGCTGTTAATCTTGTTAGTGTCTTTAAAAAAATTGCATTCTTATAATTAAATTCTTAATTTAATTGAACTGATATTTTCCAGTTCGGTCTTTTCTTAAGTGTTAGGGAGGTCCTGGGCTGGTGGCGACCCCGTAATTTTTCAATTTATAGTTGTCCTTGTGAGGTGGCTTAACCAGAAATTGCGCACAAGGGTTACATCTCCATTATTCTTGGTAAGCAACGTATGTCGAGACTTGGCTAGGATCCGTTTACAGTTCAACACGCATACTTTACAAAGTTCTTCCTGGAGGCTCTTTTCCAACACCCTGAAGTAGGTATATTGTTGTATTGAAAATTAGGTATTATAATTCAATAGTTATGGCTACATCGCCGGCCGCGGTGGCCCTGCGGTTCTAGGCGCTTCAGTCTGGAACCGCGTGACCTCTACGGTCGCAGATTCGAATCCTGCCTCGGGCATGGATGTGTGTGATGTCCTTAGGTTGGTTAGGTTTAAGTAGTTCTAAGTTCTAGGGGACTGATGACCACAGATGTTAAGTCCCATAGTGCTCAGAGCCATTTTGACGAACAAAGTCGCACCCCAGACCATAACACCAGGTGCAGGTCCGGTGTGTCCAGCACGCAGACAGACTGGTTGCAGGCCCACACCTGACGTACTCCCAACCAACACAGGGCCATCACCGGCACGGAGGCAGAACCAGCTTTCATCAGAAAACACAACAATTCCCCACCAATGAGATCTTGCTTGACACCACTGGATTGTCAAATGGTGGTGGTTTGGGGTCAGTGGAATGCACGCTACAGGGCGTATGGCTCGGAACTGTCTTTGAAGTAACGGCTTGTAACAGTTCGTTGTGAAACGGTGAAGGCAACTGCTGCTCGAATTACTGCACCATGGTCAGTACGATGTGTCCGAGCCATACACCGAACACGATGGTCATCGCTGTCGGTAGTGCCACGTCGCCGACCGGTGCCCCGTCTTCTTGCGACCGTGCATTCTCGTGACCACCGCTGCCAGCAACCATGTCAAGTGGCTGCATTCCTGCCAAGTCCTTCTGCAGTATCGCACAAGGAACATCCAGCTTCTCGTAGCTCTACCGCACAGCCTCATTCAAACTCAGTGAGGTGTCGATAGTGGCGTATTTCTCGCCTTAAAAGTATTCTTGATCATCATCAGCTTACCAAGTCCAGTTAACTGACGCTCACGACCGGTGCAGCGCGATTTAGAGCGAACCTCGTAGTGGCGCCACCGGCGTCACCCTCGTGCCGCTGGTGCCAGATCTGAGTCAGACGTACGAACACGCCTACCTGCTTTCGTTTATGTCGCACAACTACTTCTTGGTGAAGAAATATGTTTCTATTAATCCAAAAAAGCCATTTTTCCGTCAGTGTATATAATCGCATTACAGAAGACGATGTCAATAATTCCGCAATTGTAAGCAAATAGTTCCATTTTTAAAAATTCGGTTACATCATTCGGCATGTACAAACGTTAATAAGCACAGCGATACTTCAGAAAATTCGACACGTTGTCAGCCGTAATTTAGAGAGAACCTCTGCTCGGCGTGTTTTCTAGCGCTGGGAGTATCTGAAGTGACCCCTGTCATCTGTCCCACCCTCCCTGTATCTATTAGTTTTCGTCTTACTGTGCCCGACAGTTTTGAATTTTCCAATTTGGTGTTAATGTCTGATTCACTCTACAACATTGACGTATACGATGAAATTGGAGTAAAAGGTAATATTTATATCAGAATTTACGTAAAGCAGAACTTCGTATTCCTCATGAATTCTTAACAAAAACAAAGAACAACAGAAGCAACGATTCAAAGTTGCATTCCACCCCACCCCCCCTCCAACCCCCACCCTCACCAACGCTGACTTCTGCAGTGTTAAAGCAATCGACAGTGTGGGTGTTCAATTGATTCCCCCATTTCCACATCACACCACTGAATACAATAAAGTGGTTCAAATGGCCCTGACCACTATGGGACTTAACATCTGAGGTCATGAGTCCCCCAGAACTTAGAACTACTTAAACCTAACTAACCTAAGGACACCACATACATACATGCCCGAGGCAGGATTCGAACGTAACACCGTAGCAGCCTCGTGGTTCCGGACTGAACCGCCTAGAACCACTCGGTCACAGCGGCCGGCTGAATAAAATAAAATAATATTGAATTTTAAACGATAAGAATTCCTGTTGAAATAATAACACTATACAAAGTCTACTCAGCACTTCCTCTATGTGATGAGTAGAGTCTAACCTTCCCGTACTGTAATTATACAGTTTTACTTCATTTAAATAACTTCTGTGTTCGAGATTTACGGAAAGTAACTTCATTTGTTCTTTATTCTGATGGCAGTCATTGGTGACTACGTATTATCGCCATTTTTCTATACTGGAGGCTAATAAAGACTTGGACACTTTCTCCAGCTGCAGTCAGTCCTTGGCAATGTCAGCATGCGGTTTAGGAAATAAATCAAACAAATACGTTTAAAAGTTCTTGAATCTGCTGTTTCCTGATAATAACAGAAGAAGAAATGTCTAGTGCAAATCCGCAATAACCACCAAAAGAACACTAGTATTACTACGAACTATAATATGAATAGATGAGACTGCTTCCTTTGCCAGTTCAGCCCCACAGTAAGAACTGTCTTGTTTGTAAACAATAGCACGTTAGAAAAAGAGAACATTAAATTAATACCATTACTTATAGAAGAAAACTGTGATGATTCCGGTTCTCCGGACGAAAGAGGAACTCCTTATCAGGCTTACCAGAGCAGTATATATACAAACAGATACACATAAAAATATGTAATGTATAGTCAATTAACACGATCTCTGCCCAATTGCCTCCTGGAAATTGATTGCTGGCACATACATAGTAAGAGAAAACGAAAAACAACGAAGACTGACAACATCAGTCTCAAATCTTTTTCACTGAGGAATATACGTCTCTCAGGGTCTGACCGCTTGTATAACCACATTTTTAAAACATAATCTTTTTATCCCTTTCTACAATGATAATCTTATTACAGTCATTCCACCATATTTAGTTCTTAGTGGGGTCATAGTTACTCGATTCATACGTTAATTTCCATTTGACAACCGTAATCATGATTTACAGTAAAATAAATCTCGGAGTGACACCTTTCCGTTCAAGAAAATCATTCAAAGCTTCCGAATTTGCTACAAGTGTTTGGTTGCAGCTTCAATAGAACCTCTCGTTTCATCAGCCCAAACATTTAAAATATGAGTCAACATTTCAGTACACCATTTCAAGACAATGATTATGATGTAGTTGTTGTTGTTGATGATGATGATGATGATAATGACGATGCTGACGACGATGATGGTGACGACGATAATGATGATGAGTATTCTTTGATGGGAGCAACTGCACGGCCACTGGACGCATCGAATACTAGACAAACCACTCAAAGAATTGGAGGAAACAGATGGTTGCCTTCCACTCCAGAAAATCAGACGTGATGAAGATGTTTTAGTCGGTCTGATGTCCAGGCCGATGGCTGGCTTTCAGGTGTGCTGTCGAGCACTAGTGACTAAGTAAGGGGAGGGGGGAAAGGGAGAAAAGTGAGGGGGTGGTGGCCACACCAGGCCACTGCTTGTTCCATAGCTGACTCCTAAGCCGACACACAAAAAGGACGGCGCACTCTGAGGTGACGGGTGCCACGGGGTGCCTCCTAGCGCCGTGTCGGACCTCCTTCAGCCCGCTGTAGGGCAGCAGCTCGCCGTGGCCGGGACTCCACAAGTCGCTGCAAGTCCCCTACAGTACTTTTTAGCCACGCTGCCTCTGTAGCCGCCCACAGTTGCCAAAGTGTTGCCGGTGCAGGGTTTTGTGCACGAAGTGATCTGTCGATCATGTCCCATAAATGTTCGATGGGATTCATGTCGGCCAATCTGTGTGGCCAAAGCATTTGCCCGAGCTGTACAGAATGTTCTTCAAACCAAACGCCAACA
The DNA here is from genome assembly GCF_023897955.1 of Schistocerca gregaria. Lineage (NCBI taxonomy): Eukaryota > Metazoa > Arthropoda > Insecta > Orthoptera > Acrididae > Schistocerca > Schistocerca gregaria. The sequence goes on along the minus strand of NC_064924.1, from coordinate 28,214,601 downwards.
GTAGTGGCCGCTGACGTGTCGCATTCTCATCCGTAAAGGTTTCATCATTCTTCGACATCGTGAAGACCACGAATGGCTGCAAATGGTCTCCAATTGGCCGATCATAACCATCAATTATCGACTGAGATGGATCGGAGGATTCCGTCCACGCCATGTAAACACAACCCACACCATTATGGAGCCACCACCGGCTTGCACAGTGCCTCGTCGACAACTCGGGTGCACGGCTTCGCGCAGCTCCGGAATTCTACCATCAGCTCTTACCAAATGAACTCGGTACTCATCTGACCAATCCAAGGGCTTCAGTCTACTAGGGTTACCGATGCGGCCCTGAGCCTCGGAGAGGCGCTCCAGGCGATGTCGTGATCTTGGCAAAGGCACTCGAGTCGGTCGTCTGCTGCCACAGTCCACTAACGCTAAATTTCACCGCATTGTCCTAACGGGTTCGTACGTCGTACGTCTCACATAGATTTCTGCTGTTATTTCACGCAGTGTTGCTTGTCTGATAGCACTGACAATATTACACAAACGCAGCGGCTCGCGGTCGTTAAGGAGGATGAGGAGGAGATTAGTGTTTAACTTCCCGTCGGCAACCTGGCCATTAGAGACGGAGTACAAGCCCGAAATCGGGAAGAATGGAGCAGGAAAGCGACCTCGCTCTTTCGAAGAAACCATCCCGGCATTTACCTTAAGAGTTTTAGGGAAATCACGGGAAACATGAATCAAGATGGTCGGGCTTGGGTTTGAAACGTTGTTCTCCCGAATGCGAGTCCAGAGTACTAAACACTGCGCTACGCGCTCGGTTCGGACGTGATGTAAAGCCCTTCAGCCACTCAGTTGTGAGTGTTGAGAGATAATGCCCGAAATCCGGTATTCTCTGCACACTCTTGAGATTGTGGATCTGGAAATACTGAATCGCCTAATGATTTTCGAAATGCAGTGTCCCACGCGTCTAGCTACAACCACCATTCCTCGTTTGAAGTCTGTTACTTTCGGCCGCGAGGAGTGGCCGCTCGGTTTGAGGCATCATGTCACAGATTCGGCGGCCCCTCCAGTCGGAGGTTCGAGTCCTCCCTCGGGCATGGGTGTGTGTGCTGTTCTCAGCATAAGTTAGTTTAACTAGCTTGTAAGTCTAGAAACCGATGACCTAAGCAGTTTGGTCCCTTAGCAATGTGGCCATAATGATGTCGGAAACCTTTTCGCGAGAAACCACCTGAGTACAAATCACAGTTCCGCCAAGCACTGCCATTTTATACTGTGTGTAAGAGATATTACCGCCATCTGTATACGTGCATATCTCTATTCCATGAGTTTTGGCACCTCAGTGTGAAGTTTATTTCAACAATCGCATAATCTTATGAAGTACAGGTTTCACTTGACAGCTGTTTCTTCGTCCGCGAGTAGAAGGCCAGTTTCCTCACTCTTCCCACACGTATCAGAGCGGTGAACACACGTGTATGGGCCAATGTGAATGTTGGGGTGGACCCGTTCCTTTGAGAATAAAATCACCTGTCGTGACTGGTGCGCAGTCTGCTTAGCGAGAATGATTCTTTCCGAGAACCTCTCTGAGACGTCCTCGAAGAACCTCTATTTCCCTCAATCGATCATAATTCCATGAGTGTTGTTGTGGTTTGGCTTCGCTATTCCCATCCTTTTAGAATGAGATGTTGTATGTCAGTGACAGCGGTTCCGAACACGATCAGTTACATAGTCGTCGTTCGCTTCGTCTTTTCATCGGTCAGTTCATTTCCCCTGATACCCACACGGCTTGGAATCCACGTGAATGTGACACGGTTGCCAGTTTCGCGAAGGTCTGCTATCTGGCCTTGCGCGACGCATGCGCGTGCTTTATGTCTGTAACATTGGTTAATAGCTTGTAAACAGCTCACTGAGTCGCAATACATTAGGAATCTCGTAGTCTTCCGAGATTTTGTGTTTCGCAGGGCCTGGAGGATAGCTGCAACTTCAGCTGGAAACATGCGTTCGGTAGAGATCTTTACAGCGACTGCTGTAAGCAGAAGCAGAAATCACTCTGTCATTTATTCTGGGCACGCCACTGTAGATACTTCCCCGGTTTGAGTAGTCGAAAAGAACTGAGCAAAACAGTCGTCGAGAGACCGTTGTGTGAGTGTTTTTCTTTGGCCTGTGCGACGGGTCTAGGTGTCTCATAGGCCAGGTTGCTCTTCACGAACGTACAGTAGTAAGAGACATGTTTGAGCATTCCAGTGGAAGAAGTTGGAGTTTCCAGCAGCACACAAGTTGGTTTGCCTGCTCTGTGTCGGTTAGTAAAGATCCTGTGCTCATGGTGGTGAAAAATAACTAATTCCTAAATGTGGCACTCAGGACCTTTTGAAAGTTTGCTCCATATGTGACGTTCATCGCAGTTCGGTGTAACTATGTAATAGGCGTATTTAAACTGTTTTAGCATGTAATTATCTGAACTGTTTCTTATTTAAATTGTTTTGTTAATTAAATTGCATTGTGTATTATTGAGAAAGAGCGGGAAACCGCGCATAGATACATTTTGAGAAAGAGCGGGAAACAGCGCGCAGTAATACATCTGTAAAGGTAGCAGGGATTGTCTGCACCAAAAACCATTGTTGGCGGCGAGACCGCACTTTTGTAGCATTGAGCGTTGGAAGCGAGCAGTTGCGAGTAAGATGTGAGACGAGGCAGTCGTAGCTAGCGAGACATGAGAGGAGGTCGCTGTAAGCGAGGTATGAATTAACACTTTGAAAGAAGCGGTGTGCTCGCCAGCCACTCGCTATATGTAGCGCAATGCTAGTTTTTAAGAATTTTTGTAAAGAACTATGCCCCTTGTAATTGTTTGTCAAGATCGTTCTCAGAATATAGTCATGTAATTTTGATGGAAAATTAGGTATGTAGCGCAACGCTACTTTTTAAGAATTTTTGTAAAGAACTATACCCCTTGTAATTGTTTGTCAAGATCGTTCTCAGAATATAGTTAACTTCTACCAGATTAAATGCATTAAGAATTTTCTATCCCAAAATCATTCACGTAAATGCTTTACGGAATTTATTGTTATCTTAAAAGAAAAGTCTAAACTGAGCTTCAGCTTTTATCAAATCTAAATTAACTTCAACTTAAAGAATTCCAGTCACAAAGTATTATGAAACTCCACCAGCAGCTTATAATTATGTTAAAGAGAAGTAAGTATATTCATTCCACAGTTTGCTGTAGCAGTCAGATGGCGATCCAGTATAAATAATTAAAGGTAAGAATCAGTCTTAATAATTTCAGGTAACGACTGAGGGCCACGGCGACAACACATTTTTATGTTTCGTCGTAATAATCAGCAGGTAGTCTTGACAGAGCAGCAGTTAAAAGATTTTAAGAGACGCAGCGTTCAGTCAGCAAGCAAACGTACATCCAATATTAGACGGGAAGGTTTCATCGGACACTAAAGAATAGTAGATAAAACAAATTGTTAATAGAGGTCAGAAAGTGGCCAAGAAAACCCTATCCATGGTGTGGGGAAGGAGTGCGGTGTTACCAGGTGGCGTCATGTGCTCTGCCTAGGTAAAAGAAAGCAGAGATCAAGTGGTGACGACGTGCAGAAGCACCTCTAATTGCAGAGTCCAAGCGTGCTAGACGGTCAGTGGTAGATCAAAATTCACGGTAGCTGCGTTGGTTCAAACAATGGTTCAAATGGCTCTGAACTCTATGGGACTTAACAGCTGTGGTCATCAGTCCCCTAGAACTTAGAACTACTTAAACCTAACCAACCTAAGGACATCACACACATCCATGCCCGAGACAGGACTCGAACCTGCGACCGTAACAGTCGCGCGGTTCCGGACTGAAGGGCCTAGAACCGCTCGGCCACGGCGGCCGGCTAACCCATTTAAACAGCGAGATAACGCAAATATTATAGCAGGACAGGTAAGATGAAAAGTAAACAATGGGCGCCCCATCACTTCCGTTTATAGAGTGACGGCATAACTGATAAGCAGTAGGTTACCAACGAGGGAATGAGCACTGTTTGCGCCTGAAATGCCCAAAATGACCGCCCCTATGAACGATAGCGCACTGCTTGTAAAGCCGTTTTACAAGAATGGTGACTGTGCGCCACTAGCCATAAACTAGTTCCTGGCATTGAAGGCCGTGAAAAAGGCACGAGTCTTGAGAAAATGACTATGTTCCAAATGTTCAAATGTGTGTGAAATCTTTTGGGACTTAACTGCTAGGTCATCAGTCCCTAAGCTTACACACTACTGAAACTAAATTATCCTAAGGACAAACACACACACCCATGAACGAGGGAGGACTCGAACCTCCGCCGGGACCAGCCTCACGGTCAAATGACTGCAGCGCCTCAGACCGCTCGGCTAATCCCGCGCGGCAGAAAATGATTACAAAATTCAAAGAGACAGGTTCTTTTATAGTGTGAAGTCGCACAGGGAGGAAAGCAATTGATCCAATGTCTATCGATGATGGGGCCACAGCGTTGCACGAGTGGTCGAGTGGTGGTGTGCAAACAATCTGTACACACGGAACTGCCTGCGAGCATGGTGCATAAAATCCCACGAACCATCCTGCATTCCTATCCATACACAATCGCCCTTGTTCAGGAGTTACTTCCCTCTGACATGCCAGCAAGACAAACGTTCGCTCTGGAATTTCTTGCTCGCATGGAAGTGAACGGCGAATCGCCAAGGAACATTCTGTTGACAGTTAAATCCCGTTCCCATCTCCGAAGACATGACAGTATGCATAACTACAGAAAACGGGCAACGGAAAATCTGCACACACGCATTCTGCTAACCTAACTAACAGTGCCATGACTACTGTTGACCACCGAACACGCGCTGTCATGCACTCTAAACAGTATGGATGGTCTAATGTGCAATTCAAACCATTGCGACTCATCTGTCAATTGTAGCTGACGCCTCTTGCGTCGAGACCCTTACACAGCCCTGTATTGGTAAAATTTTCCATGAAACTTCCTGGCAGTTTAAAACTGTGTGCCGGACCGAGACTCGAAATCGGATCGGGACCTTTGCCTTTCGCTGGCAAGTGATCTAACAAGGTTCGCAGGAGAGCTTCTTTAAAGTCTGAAAGGTAGGAGGCGAGGTACTGACAGAAGTAAGGCTGTGAGGACGAGGCGTGAGTCGTGCTTGGGTAGCTCAGATGGTAGAGCACTTGCCCGCGAAAGGCAAAGGTCTCGAGTTCGGGTGTCGATCCGGCACAAAGTTTTAATCTGCAAGGAAGTTTCGTATCAGCGCACACTCCACTGCAGAGTGAAAATCTCATTCTGAAAATTTTCCACGACGTTTTCCCTGTGCCAATGATGCTGTCCGAATTTGACGTCATTCTGAGCGATGGTTCTCCTTCTACAGAGTTTTGAAACTGTAACTTCAGTCATGGACACCCTGCATATTGAAAGTCATCATGTAACACAATATTGGTTGCGTCATATGAAATTGGTAGAAAATCTCAACCACCACTTTGTCTCTCTCAGCCATGGGAAATGGCGGGATTCAAGCGTCCCTTTTATCCTTAATAACTAGCTCAACTGTGTTCAGACGTCCTCGCTCAGGCAGCGGGTCATTCCCGCTCAGGCAACGGAGGTGAGCGGATCGCTGCACGTTAAGCGATCGCTTGCTATTCACGCTTGGACGACGCGGAAAGGGAGGCAAAGCTGCCGCCCTGCTGCAACTGCTGGGCCTCGTGCAAGGATACAGACAAAGATATGTTACTCTGTGGCTCGGCGCAGCAGAAGCTGGGGGACGCAAGAAGACGACGGAGCGGAGGGAGCAGTGTTACCGCGGCCAAAAACTTGCCAATGTTGCCAGGTACTGTCGGAATCCAGTAGCGTGCCATCGGCGTGCGCAAGCACACGATTCGCGCCACTGTACGAAGGAGCACGCCACACGCTGCTGCGCCAACTGTGGCGGCGCTCACGCAGCGAATCACAGAGGCTGCACTTACGTTAAGAGCTGAAGTCGCGGCGAGAAGACAAGACGGAGGCGCAAGAGCAGCAAGAAGGCGGACGCAACGCGGCCGCTGCGTCGTCGCCACCCACCGCCTCCGGCGCGTGCGGAGTGGTCGATGACGCGGCTGTTCCTCCGGACGCAGTCAGCGAGGCGTGTGCCGCCGCCGGCGAAGAAAGTGCTGCCATCAAAACCGCAATGGCAGAAGAGAGGGCAACACTCCGAGCCGGCCTAGCCGAGGCTCGACAGCTGGTGCACCGTCTCCCTGATGCACTGGCCACCCAGCCCCGCCCAGTACAGAAGGACGCCTCCCTGGAGCCTTTAGTAACACAGGAAGCCACGGGGGTGGTAACACAAGACGCAGCCGTACAGACAACCGTCGCGGCGAAGACCGAGGCAACCCAGGTCATCAAGGAGAAAGCTCCTGGCCCCCTCTCCAAGACGCAGTTGCAGAAGACAGCGTCCATCCACTTGGACACTCTCAGGTCCTACAACGTCTGCCCTCCTCTATCTCCTGTTGAGTGGGAAGTTCTCGTTGCCTTAGAACAAGTCGAGAACGCAAGCAAAGAACAAGGGGCGAGGACCGCTGAAGACACCGCAACCGCCAGCTGGGAGTACGTGGCAGATCCCGAAGCGTCACAAGTAGACACATACAAGAAGGAGAAGGAGGACAAGAAGAAGCACCCACAACGCCAGGAGGACTTAGAAGACTCTCCTCCATACCGCGCCTGACTCCCATCATCATCATCATCGTCATCAACCACTTGCCTTGTCAGTCGCTGACTGGCAGTCCTAGGCGTCTACAGGGCCAGTCAAGTATAGGCCCCCAGAAGACGCATCGCTGTTATTCGTGTAACCCACCGCCTGTCTCTGACCGGCAATCATCTGTACTTACTGCGTACAACTGTCCCAGTTATTCCCAAACGTCCCAGCATACTTCAATCCATCCTAAGTGGAGTAAATGTCTAACGACAAGACTCCTCCTTACCTTCCTCAAGAGGAGGAATTCAAGTGCGAAGAGAGAGAGTTCAGATGTCTTTGGTCAAGGTCTGTGAGCCATTAGGCGTGGTTCAAGTGTGTTGTAGACGACAATTCTACAGTTAAATGATAATGATATAACAAATGAACTATATGGTTTATTATTAAGGATTTCTTTTTTTTTTTGTAGTACAGATTTTTACAATGGATGTCCCGAAAGTTGGAACTGGGCTAAATATCGTGAAAATGATAACAACCAGGGACGGGCTGGCTGTAGATGTAAGCAAAGTTTATTGGGGAATGTTTTCTGTGACCTGTGAGAATCGTCCGCCATATTGGTATCCGCAATATTGCATTCAGCTCACTTTTCTTCAATGGGAGGGAGGACATGTGATACATTTTTTAAGGGTAGAATGTGGTGAGAAACACGATGCGGTCATTCCACGAAACCACGACGCCAGTCTAACAACCAGGGAGCCATTCCCATATACAACATAATGGGGTGGCGCCTCATCCTGCTGAAAGTACGAAGGAATTGTCCCATCTTCTTTGGGAAACAAAGACATAACCACCTCATGCAAAACCTGGAGATAGGTCGCAGCAGAAATATAGGGCCAATGAGATGCATTCCCCAGTTGCCGCATCATGCCATCTCTTTGCCACATCCTTGAGCCCTACAGGAAGACGTTTACCTTGAATTGTCCGATGATTGGCATAGCAGGTTGTGTTTTTGACCTTCCCACTGACGAAAAAATTCGCCTCATGGCTAAAGAGAAGTATCGTGATCGGTGGCACGTTTGCTAACACCCACTCAGAAAACTGGATCGTCCAACGAGGATCGCCTTCCGCGAGATATCGTTGGAGCTGCATTTCAAATAGGTGTCATTTGTCACTGTAGGATTCAGTGGCTGCCCGCAAGCTATGCCGTCGGGCGTCATCTGATACCCTGGACGGGACTCATGAGGCTACGACCACGGGAGTGATATTGCAATGACCACCGGTTGCTGTGTGAGGACGGCCATTATGGGACTCATCTGCCATTGATCCCGTTACTAGAAACTTTCTGATAAATTTCCTGACAACAGTTTCCGTGACGGGTTCCCTGCCAAGGTCTCGCTGGTCTAAGTCCCTGGTAACTGCCGTGAAACTCCGGTCGCCAGCTAACAGGATGGTTTTGATCCTCTCTCCTCTGCTCAGCGGCACGTTGTTCACCTGTAAAGACAGGAACAAAACGTGAACACGTGTGAGCACACTGCATGTCGAATTACATATGCTATAACAAATAATAGATAAATTTTTACCTCTCACACATATTGCAAAACAAACATCACCATTGTATCTCTCGTCAGATTTTACCCTTAAAACATGCATCACATTATTCTCCTCCCATTGAAGAAATGTGAGCCGAATTCAAAATGCCGAGCACCAAGATGGCGAAATGCTCTTGCAGGTCACCCAAAAATTTTCCTCCTATTCTCTTTACTTATATCCATATCCACCCCGTCTCTGCGTCTTACCTTTTTCGCAATATTTAGACAGGTCACGACTTTTGGAAAACCCTGTATAATATGTCCAAGAATCAAAAGGGAACAATAAGAGTAGCAAACCAAGTAAGAAACGCTCGGGTTAAAAATGGGGTAAGAAAGGATGTCTTTCGCCGCTGCTGTTCAATATAGAAAAGTTCAAGAACGGTATTAAAATTCGGGGTGATAGGATATCAATGATAAGATTTGTTGATGACATTGTTATCCTCAGTGAAAGTGAAGTAGGCTTACAGGATGTGCTGAATGGAACGAATAGTCCAATGGGTACAGATTATGGGTTGAGAGTAAATCGAAGAAAGATGAAAGTAATAAGAATTATCAGAAATTAGGACAACGAGAAACTAAACAAAACAATTGGGCATCACGAAGCATACAAAATCAAGGAACTGTAGTATCTAGGCAGAAAATAGCCCGTGAAGTAAAGAGCGATTCATATCCCTTACTTATAGGAATGAGTAGAAGTTTCAAGTTCTCATATGACACCATCATACAAACTGCAAGACCAAACGGAACACAAGACAATTTAATCCCAATGTGAAGAACTGCTGACTTCTGACAAACTATATTCCCACCAATGGGAATTTCATGCAAGTAGATGGTGTGAAGTGGGGATATTCCACGAGGTCCCACTACAAATTCCGCGTTTTTTCAGCCAATGGCAGAAAAAATGTACTTATTGAAGATCCCTCGTATTCCACACGTCTCCACAGACGTAACAAAACGAACTTTCGCTAGTTACCCAGGTACGAGGCATATCTTTACCTGAATAAACTAAAAACAGTAACAACAAATCTTCACCAACATAGAACAATAAATAGTCACTTTCAACACTTGCCAGAACCGCCAGTGCTGAGATGCAAGTGGCAGCAAGCACACTGCGATTCTTTTGATGAAATCTTCTCGGGTTATCAGCCTAGTGGTGGCGTCGTCTTGTCGCAACGTTTCGATGAGTTTCGTACCCATCATCTTCGCCAGAAGATGATGGGTACGAAACTCATCGAAACGTTGCGACAAGACGACGCCACCACTCGGCTGATAACCCGAGAAGATTTCATCAATGGAATACGCCGAGAAAGACTGCAATCGCATACACTGCGATTCTGTTAACTGAGGCGAGGCTCAGCAGCGCTGCTGCCAAACCGCCTCCATTTTCTGCAAGTAAATACGTGCACTGAGGGTCACGCACAAAGAGAAGACAGGAATGTAGCCAAAGTACATGACTGCTGGCAGTGATGGCCACGAGAATGCACCGTCGCAAAGTTACGGTCTCCGGATGGCCATTAACATTACCGAGAGGGAAGACCATCGAGTTCGGCATGTGGCTCTGGTAAATCGTAATGCATCTGCTGCCGCAATTAGAGCAGTAGTTGCCACCACTGTGACACAATGTGTTACCTCAACGACTGCCCCGAGCCAGACGGCCTGTAGGGTGCATTCTGCTGACCCCAATCCGTTACCATCTGCCACTTCAGTGGCGTCAAGCGAGAGCTCATTGGAGGGCAGGGTGGAGACCTGTTGCGTTTTCTGATGAAAGCTGGTTCTGGCTCGGTGCCAGTGATGACTGGAGGAGGCCAGCTGAGTGCCTGTAACCACTGGACCTGCACTTGGCGTTATCGTCTGGGGTGTAATTTTCATATGACAGCAGGAGCGCTCTCACGGTTATCCCACGCACCCTCACTGCAAATCTGTACATCAGTCTGGTGATTCAACCTGATGTGTTGCCATTCGTGAACAGCATTCCAGGAGATGTTTTCCAACAGGATAGCGCTCGCCCACACACATGCTGTTTAGAGTTTCGACATTTCGCCTCAGCCTGCTCGATGACCAGTCATTTCTCTAGTTGAGCACATATGGGACATCATCGGACGACAACTCCAGCATCATCCACTACCAGCATTAACTGTCCCTGTATCGACCGACCAAGTATACCCACGCGTGGAACTCCATCCCACAACGTGAGATCTGAGACCCGTACAACACAATGCATGTAGTTTTGCATGCTTGCATTCAACATTCTGGCGATTTAACTGGTTATTATTGTACCAACATTTCACATTTGCAGCGGCTTTTACCTCCCGCTTACATAACTTATGATCTTGCAATGTTAATCACTTAGGTATGTTACCTAGACAAATGTATTTCCAAAATTTCATTACTCTATGTTAATTACTTTTTAGTGTTGCAATCTTTTTCCGTCAGAGTATTTATCTCGCACGCAAACCGAAGTAATTTCTTTTCATTTGTGCCACCTGGGACACGAGCACTGGAACAAATGGTCTAGGTGTTGGGCCGTTAGCACACTGCTGTTCGACAATGAACAACCATCACGTTTGCTGTATTACGATACCTTGTAGCGTAGACTTCAGCAACGAGGTTCACTTAGTCTGTCAGTTACTTGTTCCATAGATCAAAGTCACGATAAGCGTTATCATTTGGAACGTGCCAAAAGGACAAAGACGGAACACTTCTATACAACCAAATAAAAATATAATATGTACCTGGCTGCATGCCGCCCTTTTACATATTTTTTTAAATATTTATTATTACCCTTACTCGAAAATTCCTCAGTGGAATACAAGTTGAAACCTTTTTAATCTATATACGAAAACACTTATGCTATGTGTCAGACATTTTACTTCGGTGGGTACGCCGTCGAAGAGTTTTGTTGCTGCTTATTCCACCTCTGCTGCACCAAAATTAGAGTCATGAAAAAGCACACAGATCATGGTTTGTTCTAGTCATATACTTGTGAATGTATCTTTTATTCTCAAACGTAGATGGACTGTTGACAACGGAATTTATAAGTTAATGAATTTACTGTGAGGCTGAAGGTAACATTCAAGGCGACTTAAAGGGATACCTGAAACATGTTACCTTCTTTTGTGCAATATACTTTTTGGGCTAAGCGAGGAGTTACATAACAATATTTTCCCATGAGACATCAATGATTCAAAATATGTTAACTACTGACTGCTATATCCCCAAAGTTTCCCATTTTTCTTTTGATAAAAAAATCAGAATCTAAACTTTTTAGTACGTGTACTATATTGTTTTTGCAATGTAAGTTTCGTCAATATCAACACCTCAGAACGTATAAATTTCAACGCTTATCTTAGTTCTTGTTTTTATAACCAAGTCACTTGGAGGTTAGTTAATTTTGACAGTACAAAACTGGATCAACTGTTTTTTTTTTTTTTTTCAAAGATTAAAGCAAAGCCATTTGTGAAAAATCACTCAGGAAATTTCACAAAAACATTTCCTATTTTCTCTGTTGACGCTTCTTCTGCTCTGCTTCACAACAATGCTCGTATCATCTTCACACAAGACTAATTCTGTCTCTTGATTCAAGTAAATGGCAGATCATTAACGTAAACCAACAATACTAGTAGGAAAATGATATAACCTTGTGGGAGCTCCACCGTAATTTGTCCCCCTTTAGATGATGTGGCGTCGCTGTAAAGCTGTGAGTACCGGACGTGAGTCGTGCTTCGGTAGCTCAGTTGGTAGAGCACTTGCCCGCGAAAGGCAAAGGTCCCGAGTTCGAGTCTCGGTCGGGCACACAGTTTTAATCTGCCAGGAAGTTTCACTCTTAAGGAGCTTCCGATCCTTTTTTGCTACATCTACTATAGAGACTGTATGCAGTAACGGTCCTATCACATCCTTGGGGCACTCCGCAAATTACCTTTACATCAGCCGACTTTGTGCCGTTACGAGTGACGTATTGAGTTCTGCCTGCGAGGATGACCTGAATCGAGTCGCAAATCTGGTCCTATACTCGATAATTTCGTACGTTTTTCGTTAAACGGGAAGCTATATGGCATCAATACGAACGCCGTTGTCTACGACGCTATGGATCTCAGGAGGAACAGAGCGAGCTGACTTTCGCAAGACCTCTGATTGCGGAATCCATGTTGATTTTCATAGAGGAGATTTTCGACCTCCTAAAACGTCATTATAAATGGGCATAAAAGATATTCGAGAATTCAACAACAGACTGACACCAACGATATAGGTCTAAAATTATGTCAGTCTGTCCTACAACTCTCCTTGAAAAGAGGAATGACCTGCGCTTTTTTCCAGTCGCTACGTACCCTTTGTGGCTCCAGCGTTCTACGATAAACTGCTGCTGGAAGGTGTAATGTAACAGACTACTGAAACTACCGATACCACCGGTTTGGTGAGGTGTGCGGTGCCGTCAATCAACTTGAAGGAGCAAGTGAACTTTAACTACGCAAACATAAACATATTATTATTTTGTTACAAAACTGTTAATATGAGGACAATCATGAGGTATATTGCCACAGAACCATATTATAAACACTTTTCATTTTTCATAGTATGTTTTTCATATATGTATAAGTGCTATGTGTAAAATATCGATATACAACTAAGGTTGGCAGTACTACACAGTTTGTAAGCTGTGTGAACAGGAGCCGGTTGTTGGCGGGTGTAGAGACAATGGGCAGTTGGTGTTGAGAAGCTTGTAATACGCTTGCTTTGAGAAGGTCAAGGATAGAGGGAACGATATGATGTATTGGAAAAGTTATTACATTGAAAATTATTTAATATCGTCACGATCAACATTTACAAAATAAAACTTGGCAGTTTAAATATTTGTCAGTTATTACGCAGCAGCCGGCCGCGGTGGTCTCGCGGTTAAGGCGCTCAGTCCAGAACCGCATGACTGCTACGGTCGCAGGTTCGAATCCTGCCTCGGGCATGGATGTATGTGATGTCCTTAGGTTAGTTAAGTTTAAGTAGTTCTAAGTTCTAGGGGACTGATGACCACAGATGTTAAGTCCCATAGTGCTCAGAGCCATTTGAGCAGGATACACACCCTGGACCTCACATTGATTTAACAAACAGCGGATGACGAGATTCATCACTGGACCAGGAGCGTGCAACAACGACCAATAAAGGTAAGAAAGTTATATTACTCTAAATTCCAATCATGATGATACCTTTCTCTCTCCATGTCTTCAACCCTGTATGTACTCTGCTGTTAGAGTGAACAGCGTGACAGGGACTTGTGGTCGACTAGGCACACCAGGGAGACCACACAGGTTTAAAATGATAATTTGTAGCTTAATATACACTACTGATAATGATTAATATTTGTCCCCCGGAGAAAGAGGTGCATTACAAAGGGAAGCAAGTTCTGTACCATTAAAGTTCTCTCATCTGGTCCTGATGCCTTTCCGCTATTAAGCGACTGTAGTTGCTTTTCTGTCCGCCATCGGGTATCCCGATATCTGCCGTTCGGACGTTTGTACGATGATTGAAAAGAGGGGTCGTATTACGATTTTCCAAGGCGAAGCAATTCCGGAAGATCGAATTCAGTATTTCAGCTCTCTCTCTGTTATCTTCCGCCTCGGTGCTTGTATCGTCCGCAAGTGAATGAATACATTATTTCCACTGCTTACTGATTTTATTTATAGAAATCTCTTACGGTTTCCAGTCAGCTCGTTTCACAAAATTTTACTTCCGAAGTCATTTAACGCATCTCTCACTGATCTCCTTTCACTCATTTCCGCGTCATTCAGCTTTTTTTGTCTGCTGCCTTTTGATTCTCTTGAATTTGGCCGGCCGCGGTGGTCTCGCGGTTCTAGGCGCGCAGTCCGGAACCGTACGACTGCTACGATCGCAGGTTCGAATCCTGCCTCGGGCATGGATGTGTGTGATGTCCTTAGGTTAGTTAGGTTTAAGTAGTTCTAAGTTCTAGGGGACTGATGACCACAGCAGTTGAGTCCCATAGTGCTCAGAGCCATTTGAACCATTTGAATCTTGAATTTGTGATGAAGCTCTTTTTGTTTACGTAGCAGAAGTTTCCTGAAACATGGTGGCTGTTTGCCATCCCTTAACGCGTTGCTTGGAACAAACTGGTCTACAACATATTGAACAACACTTTTGAATCTTCTAACTTGGTGCAACAACTGTGACTTGCGAGTAACTTGGTGGAGTAAGTATGATTTGCAGCTAACTTGGAGCAACTTGTCGGTGTAAATATAACTTGTGAGTAAATATGTTTTTGCGAGTTACTTGCAATAGGAAACAGATACACTATGATTTGGGGAGAACTTTCGAGAAATCTGTGGGAGTGGCCATGACTTATGAGAAACCTGTAGGAATGCCCACGACTTGGCAACAACTTGCAGGAGTAGCCACCAGTTGTGGGCAACCTGCATCAGGAGTCACGACTTTGTAGGCGACTGCAGGTGAGGTCAAGACTTGCAGGAAACTTGCAGGAGGGGTCAAGACTCGCAGGTAACACACAGGAGGGGTCGCAAATTGCAGGCAACCTGCAGGAGGGGTCGCGACTGACGGTTAACTTGCAGCAAGGGGTCACGACTTGCAGGAAACGACCAGGTGGGATCACGGCTTTGCGGCAATCTGTGGGAGCCATCACGTCTTGCAACCAACCTGTTGGAAGGATCACGACCTGCATGCAAACTGCGGGAAGGGTCACGAATTTTGCAGGCAACATGCAGGAGGGGTCACAGCTTACAAGTAACCTGCAGGAGTGGTCACGACTTGCAGCAACCTGTGAGAGTGGTCACGACTTGAAGGAACCTGAGGGAGGGGCTATGACTTGAAGGCAACCTGTGAGAAGCATCACGACTTGCAGGCAACCTGTGGGAGGGGGGACTACTTGCAGGCAACCTGCAGCAGGGGTCACGAAATTGCAGGCAAACTGCAAGAGGGGTCAAGACTTAAAGCAACTTGCAGGAGGGGTCAGGGCTTGAAGGCAGCCTGCAGAAGGGGTCATGACTTTTCAGGCGGCTGCAGGAGGAGTCACAACCTGCAGATAACCTGCGGAAAGGCTCACAACTTGCAGGAGGGGCCACAACATCAGGCAACCTGCGGGAGGGGTCACGACTTTGCAGGCAACCTGCAGGAGGTGTCACGACTTTCAGGCAACCTGCGGGAGTGGTCATGACTTTGCAGGCGACTGCAGGAGGAGTCGCAACTTGCAGATAACTTGCGGAAAGGCTCACAACTAGCAGTCAGTTTGCGGGAGTGATCACGACTTCAGGCAACCAGCGGGAGGGGTCACGACTTTGCAGGCAACCTGCAGGAGGTCGCCCAACTTTCAGACAACCTGTGGCAGGGGTCACGACTTGCAGGAAACCTGTGGGAGGTGTCACGTGTTGCAGGCAACCGGCGGGAGTAGCCACAGGATGTGGGTATCCTGCAGAAGGGGTCACAAATTGCAGGTAACCTGCAAGAGTGGCTACAACTTCTGGGCAACCTGCAGCAGGGGTCACGACTTTGCAGACTACCTGCAGGAGTGGTCACGACTTGCAGGCAACCTGTGGGAGGGGTCATGACGTCCGAGAACCCTGCGGTAGGGGTCACGACTTGCAGGCAACCTGCGGGAGGGGCCACGACTTGCAGGCAACCTGCAGAAGTGCCCACGGCATGTGGGTAACCTGTAGGAGGCATTATGACTTGCAGGTAACCTGCGGGAGGGGTCATGAGATACAGGAAACGTGCAGAAGTGGTCACTACTTGCAGACAAACTGCAAGTGGGGTCACCTCTTGCAGAAAACCTGGATTAGGGGTCAAGACTTGCAGGCAACCTCTGGGAGGATTCACAAAATGCAGGCAACCTGCGGGAGGGGTCACGAATTTTTAGACAACCTGCAGGAGGTGTCACTACTTACAAGCAAGCTGCAGGAGTGATCACGACTTGCAGCAACCTGCGGGAGAAATCACGACTTGCAGGCAATCTGTGGGAAACGTCACGACTTGCAGGCAACTTGGAACCGTCACGACTTGCAGGCACCCTGTGGGAGGTGTCACGAGTTGCAGGCAACCTGTGGAAGGGGTCACGAGTTGCAGGCAACCTGCGGGAGTTGCCACGGCTTGTCGCCAACTTGCAGGAGGGGTCGAGACTTGCAGGCAACCTGCAGTAGTGGCCACGGCTTGAGGGCAACCTGCAGCAGGGGTCACGACTTTGCAGGCTACGTGCAGGAGGGGTTACGACTCGCAGGCAATCTGTGGGAGGGGTCAGGAGTTGCAGGCAACCTGCAGGACTGTCCACGGCTTGTGGGTTACCTGCAGGAGGCGTTATGACTTGCAGGTAACCTGAGGGAGGGGTCATGAGATGCAGGAAACGTGCAGGAGGGGTCACGAGTTGCAGACAAACTGGAAGAAGGGTCACAACTTGCTGGAAACCTGCGGGAGGGGTCACGACTTGCAGGCAACCTGTGGAGGCCATCTCGACTTGCAGGAGAGGGGATGAATTGCAGGCAACCTGCAGGAGGAGTCACGAAATTGCAGGCAAACTGCAGGAGGGGTAAGGACTTGAAGCAACTTGCAGGAGGGTTCAGGGCTTGAAGGCAGCCTGTAGGAGGGGAAATGATTTTGCAGGCGACTGCAGGAGGAGTCACGAGCTGCAAATAACCTGCAGAAAGACTCACAACTTGCTGTCAGCTTGCAGGACGGGTCACGACTTCATGCAACCTGCGGGAGGGGTCACGACTTTCCAGGCAACCTGTGGGAGGGGTCACGACTTTGCAGGCAACCTGCAGGTGGTGTCACGACTTTCAGGCAACCTGCAGGACTAATCACGTCTTGAAGCAACCTGCGGGATGGGTCAGGACTTCCAGGCAACCTGCAGGAGGGGTAACGACATTCAGGCAACCTGTGGGAGGGGTCACGACTTGCAGGCAACCTGCAAGAGAGGCCACGGCTTGAGGGCAACATGGAGCGGGGGTCACGACTTCGCAGGCTACCTGCCGGAGGGCTCACAACCTGCAGGCAACCTGTGGGAGGGGTCACGTGTTGCAGGCAACCCGCGAGAGTGGTCACGACTTGTGGGCATCCTGCAGAAGGCGTTACGAATTGCAGTTAACCTTCGAAAGAGGCCAAAAATTGCAGGAAACCTGAGGGAGGGGTCACGACTTGCAGGAAACCTGCGGGAGTGGCCACAGCTTGTGGACAAGCTGCAGGAGGGGTTACGAATTGCAGGTAACCTGTGGGAAGGGTCAGATTTGCATGAAACTTGCGGGAGGGGTCACTACCTACACGCAACCTGCAGAAGTGGTTACGACGTGCAGCAAACTGTGGGAGTGGTCACGAATTGCTGGAAAATGCGGGAGGGGTCTCGAAATTGCAGGCAAACTGCAGCAGGTGTCATGAGTTAAAGCAACCTGCAGGAGGGCTCAGGGCTTGAAGGCAAACTGTGGGAGGGGTCATGACTTAGCAGGCGACTCCAGGAAGATTCAGGACCTGCAGATAACCTGCAGAATGGCTCACAACTTGCAGTCAGCTTGAGAGTTGGGTCACGACTTCAGGCCACCTGCGAGTGGGGTCACGAATTGAAGCAACCTGCAGGAGGGTTCATGACTTGTGGGCATCATGCGGGAGAGGTCACGACATTTAGGCAACATGTGGGAGATGTCACGACATTCAGGCAACCTGTGGGAGAGGTCACGACATTCAGGGAACCTGTGGGAGGGGTCACGACTTGTAGGAACCTGAGAGATGGCTCACTGACTTGCAGGCAACCTGTGGGAACCGTCACGACTTGCAGGCAACCTGTGGGAAGGGTCACGACTTGCAGGCAACCTGTTGGAGGGGTCACGACTTGCAGGCAACCTGCAGGAGTGGCCACAGCTTGTGGACAAGCTGCAGGAGGGGTTACGAATTGCAGGTAACCTGTGGGAAGGGTCAGATTTGCATGAAACTTGCGGGAGGGGTCACTACCTACACGCAACCTGCAGAAGTGGTTACGACGTGCAGCAAACTGTGGGAGTGGTCACGAATTGCTGGAAAATGCGGGAGGGGTCTCGAAATTGCAGGCAAACTGCAGCAGGTGTCATGAGTTAAAGCAACCTGCAGGAGGGCTCAGGGCTTGAAGGCAAACTGTGGGAGGGGTCATGACTTAGCAGGCGACTCCAGGAAGATTCAGGACCTGCAGATAACCTGCAGAATGGCTCACAACTTGCAGTCAGCTTGAGAGTTGGGTCACGACTTCAGGCCACCTGCGAGTGGGGTCACGAATTGAAGCAACCTGCAGGAGGGTTCATGACTTGTGGGCATCATGCGGGAGAGGTCACGACATTTAGGCAACATGTGGGAGATGTCACGACATTCAGGCAACCTGTGGGAGAGGTCACGACATTCAGGGAACCTGTGGGAGGGGTCACGACTTGTAGGAACCTGAGAGATGGCTCACTGACTTGCAGGCAACCTGTGGGAACCGTCACGACTTGCAGGCAACCTGTGGGAAGGGTCACGACTTGCAGGCAACCTGTTGGAGGGGTCACGACTTGCAGGCAACCTGCAGGAGTGGCCAATGCTTGAGGGCAACCTTCAGCAGGGGTCACGGATTTGCGGCATACTGTGGGAGTGGCACGACTTGCAGGCAACCTGCAGGAGGGGTTATGACTTGCAGGCAACCTACAGGAGGGGTCACAACAGTGGAGACATCATACAGGAGGGGTCATGACTTGAAAGCACCCTGCAGGAGGGGTCACGACTTGCAGGCAACCTGCAGGAGTGGCCACGACTTGAAGGCAACCTGCAGCTGGGGTCACGTCTTTGCAGGCTACCCGCAAGAGGGGTTACGACTTGCAGGAAACCTGTGGGAGGGGTCATAAGTTGCAGGCAAACCGCGGGAGTGGCCACGGCTAGTGGCCAACCTGCAGGAGGGGTCACGAATTGCAGGTAACCTGTGGGAGCAGTCACAACTTACAAGCAATCTACAGGAGTGGTCACGACTTGCAGCAACCTGTGGGAGTGGTTACGACTTCCAGGAACCTGCAGGAGGTGTCACGTAACTACAGGCAAACTGCAGGAGGGGTCAAGACTTGAAGCCAAGCTGCGGGAGGGGTCTTGACTTTGCAGGCGACTGCAGGAGGAGTCGCGACTTGCAAATAACCTGCGGATAGGTTCACAACTTGCAGTCAGCTTGCGGGAGGGGTCGCGACTTCGGCACCTGCGGGAGGCGTCACGACTTTGCAGGCAACCTGCAGGAGGGGTCACGGCTTGCAGGAAACCTGCAGGAGTGGCCACTGCATGTGGGTAACCCGCAGCAGGCGTTATGACTTGCAGGTAACCTGCAGGAGAGGTCATGAGATGCAGGAAACGTGCAGGAGGGATCACGAATTGCAGGCAAACTGCAGGTGTGGCCACGGCTTGAGGGCAAACTGCAGAAAGAGTCACGGCTTTGTGGCAACCTGTGGGAGTGGTCAAGACTTGCAGGCAATGTGGGGAAGGGGTCATGACATGCAGGTAACCTGTGGGAGGCATCACGTCTGGCAGGCAACCTGTGGGAGGGGTCATGACTTGCACGCAACCTGCAGGAGTGGCCACAGCTTGAAGACACCCTGCAGCAGGCGTCACAACTTGCAGGCAAACTGCAGGAATGGCCACGGCTTTTAAGTTACCTGCAGGAGGCTTAATGACTTACAGGTAACCTGCGGGAGTTGTCATGAGATGTAGGAAACGTGCAGGAGGGGTCACGACTTGCAGAAATACTGCAAGAGGTGTTACGAATTGCCGGACACCTGCAGGAGTGGTCAAGACTCGCAGGCAAACTGCGGGAGGGGTTACGACTTGCAGGCAAACTGCAAGAGTTGCTAAGGCTTCTGGGCAACCTGCAGCAGAGGTCACGACATTGCAGGCTACCTGCAGGAGGGGTCACGACTTGCAGGCAAACTACAGGTGTGGCCATGGCTTGTGGGCAACCTGCAAGAGGGGTCACGAATTTCAGGTAACCTGCGGAAGGTATCACGACTTGCACGCAACCTGTGGGAACCGTCACGACTTGCAGGCAACCTGTGGGAGGGGTCACGGTTTGCAGGCAAAATGCAAGAGTGGCTACAGCTTGTGGGCAACCTGCAGGAGGGATCACGAATTTCAGGTAACCTGTGGGTGAGGTCACGACTAACAGGAAACCTGCAAGAGGGGTCCAACTTGTAGCCAACCTGCAGGAGTGCCCACGGTTTGTGGTAACCTAGAGGAGGCGTTATGACTTGCAGGTAACAACCTGCAGAAGGGGTCACGAGATGCAGGAAACCTGTAGGAGGGTCACATCTTTGTAGGCAAACTGCAAGAGTGGCTACAGCTTGTGGGCAACCTGCAGTAGGGGTCACAACTTGCAGGCAGCCTGTGGGAGTGCTCACGACTTGTAGGAAACTGCGGGAGGGGTCACGTAATTACAGGCAAACTGCAGGAGGGGACACGAATTGTCGAATTGCAGATAACCTGCGGGAGGGATCACGACTTGCAGGATACCTGGAGGAGCTGTCACGACTTGCATGCAACCTGTGGGAAAAGTCACGACTTGCAGGCAACCTGCGGGTGTGGCCACAGCTTGTGGCCACCCTGAACGAGGCGTCACGAAATATAGGTAACTTGCAGGAATGGTTACGACTTGCAGGAAACCTGCGGGAGGGGTCACAACATACAAGCAACCTGCGGGAGTGGTCTCGACTTGCAGCAACCTGTGGGAGTGGTCACGACATTCAGGAAACTGCGGGAGGGGTCACGTAATTATATGCAAACTGCAGGAGGGGTCACGAATTGTAGGTAACATGCGGGAGGGTTCACGACTTGCACGAATCCTGCTGGAAGAGTCACAGCTTACAAGCAACCTACAGGAGTGGTATCGACTTCCAGCAACCTGTGGGCACCCTGTGGCGACTGCAGGCACACTCTGCAGGGGTAACGACTAGCATGCAAACTGATGGAGGGGGCACAAATATGCATGAAACATCCAGGAGGTGTCACGACTTGCAGGCAACCTGTGGGAGTGACCACAGCTTATGGGCAACCTGCAGGAGTGGTCACGAATTGCAGGTAACCTGTGGAAGGTATCATGACTTGCACGCAACCTGTGGGAACCGTCACGACTTGCAGGCAACCTGTGGGAGGGGTCATGACTTGCAGGCAAACTGCAGGAGGGGTTATGACTTGCGGGCATCCTGCGGGAGGGATCACGACGTTCAGGCAAACTGCGGGAGGGATAACGACATTAAGGCAACTTGTGGGAGGGGTCACGACTTTGCAGGCTACCTGCAGAAGGGGTCACGACTTCCAGGCATCCTGCGGGAGGGATCACGACATTCAGGCAACGTGTGGGAGGGGACAAGACACTGCAGGCTACCTGCAGTAGGGGTCATGACTTGCAGGCAGCCTGTGGGAGGGGTCACGATTTGCAGGCAACCTGCGTGAGTGGACACAGCTTGTGGCCAATCCTGCACGAGTGGTCACGAAATTTAGGTAACCGGCGGGAAATGTCACAACTTGCAGGAAACCTGCGGGAGGGGTCACAACTTACAAGCAAACTCGACTTGCTGCAACCTGTGGGAGTGGTCACGACTTGCAGGAAACTGCGGGAGGGGTCACATAATTACAGGCAAACTGCAGGAGGGGTCAGGGCTTGAAGTCAACCTGCGGGAGGGGTCATGATTTAGCAGGAGACTGCAGGAGGAGTCGTGACTTGCAGATAACCTGTGGGAGGGATCATGACTTGCAGGAAAGCTGCAGGAGTGGTCACGACTTGCAGGCAAGCTGTGGGAGGAGTCACGACTTGCAGGCAATCCGCCGCACAGGGCACGAATTTGCATGGAACCTCCAGGTGGGGTCACGACTTGCAGCCAACCAGCAGGAGTGTCCACGGCTTGTGGGCAATCTGCGGGAGGGTTCATGACTTTGCAGGCTAACTGCAAGAGGGGTCACGCCCTGCAGGCAGCGTGTGGGAAGTGTCACTACTTGCATGCAACCTGTGGGATGGGTTACAACATGCAGGCAACCTGCAGGCGGTGTCACGAATTTTCAGCCAACCTGCAGGAGGTGTCACTACTTACAAACAAACTGCAGGAGTGGTCACAACTTGCAGCAACTTGAGGGAGGGGTCACGACTTGCAGGCAACCTGTGGCAAACGTCACGACTTGCAGGCAACTTGTGGGATGGGTCACCACTTGCATGCAACCTGCGGAATGGGGCACGAATTTGCCGGGAACCTCCAGGTGGGGCACGACTTGCAGCCAACTAGCAGGAGTGGCCACGGCTTGTAGGCGATCTGCGGGAAGGATCACAACTTGCAGGCAAACTGTCAGAGGGGTCACAAGATTCAGGCAACCTGCAGGAGTGGTCACGGCCTGAGGACAACCTGCAGCAGGGGTCACGACTTTGCAGGCTAACTGCAAGAGGGGTCACGCCTTGCGGGCAACCTGTGGGAGGGGTCACGAGTTGCAGGCAACCTGTGGGAGTGGCTACGGCTTGTCGGCAACCTGCAGGAGGGGGTCACGAATTCCACGTAACCTGTGGGAAGGGTCACCTCTTGCAGGAAACCTGAGGGAGGAGTCACAACTTACAAGCAACCTGCAGGAGTGTCTCAACTTGCAGCAACCTGTCAGAATGGTCACGTCTTGCAAGAACCTGCAGGAAGGGCCAAGACATTCAGGCACACTGTGGGGTGTTGGGGGGGGCCCCAACTTGCATTCAACCTGTGGGACGGTCACGAATTTCCAGGGAACCTGCAGGAGGGGTCACAACTTGCAGCTAACCTGCATGAGGGGTCACGAATTTTCATGCAACCTGCAGGAGGAGTCACTACTTACAAGCAACATGCAGGAATCGTCACGATTGGCAGAAACCTGAGGGAGGTGTCACGACTTGCAGGTAACCTGCGGGAAGTATCACGACTTGCAGGCAACCTGTAGGAAGCATCACGAAATGCTGGCAACTTGTGGGAGGGGTCACGACTTGCAGGCAACCTTCAGGAGTGGCCACGGCTTGAGGGCAACCTGCAGCAAAGGTCACGAATTGCAGGTAACCTGCGGGATGGGGCAAGAGTGTCAGGAAACCTGCGGGAGGTGTCACTACTTACAAGCAACCAGCAGGAGTGGCCACGGCTTGTGGGCAATCTCAGGGAGGGGTCACGACTTGCAGGCAAACTGCAAGAGTGGCTAAGGCTTGTGGGCAACCTGCAGCAGAGGTCACGACATTGCAGGCTACCTGCAGGAGGCTTCACGACTTGCAGGCAAACTACAGGTGTGGCCACAGCTTGTGGGCAACCTGCAGGAGGGGTCACAAATTACAGGTAACCTGTGGAAGGTATCACAACCTACACGCAACTTGTGGGAACCCTCACGACTTGCAGGCAACCTGTGGGAGGGGTCACGACTTACAAGCAAACTGTGGGAGGGGTTATGACTTGCGGGCATCCTGCGGGAGGGATCACGACATTCAGGCAAACTGCGGGAGGGATCACGTCATTCAGGCAACTTGTGGGAGGGGTCACGACTTTGCAGGCTACCTGCAGAAGGGGTCACGACTTCCAGGCATCCTGCGGGAGGGATCACGACATTCAGGCAACGTGTTGGAGGGGTCAAGACATTGCAGGCTACCTGCAGTAGGGGTCACGACTTGCAGGCAGCCTGTGGGAGGGGTCACGAGTTGCAGGCAACCTGCGGGAGTAGATACAGCTTGTGGCCAACCCTGCACGAGGGTTCACGAAATTTAGGTAACTGGCGGGAAAGGTCACAACTTGCAGGAAACCTGCAGGAGGGGTCACAACTTACAAGCATCCCGCAGGAATAGTCTCGGCTTGCTGCAACCTGTGGGAGTGGTCACAACTTGCAGGAAACTGCGGAAGGGGTCACATAATTACTGGCAAACTGCAGGGGTCATGATTTAGCAAGAGACTGCAGGATGAGTTGCGACTTGCAGATAACCTGCGGGAGGGATTACGACTTGCAGGATACCTGGAGGAGCTGTCACGACATGCAGGCAAACTGTGGGAGGGGTCACGACTTGTAGGCAATCTGCGGGACAGGGCACGAATTTGCAGGGAACCTCCAGGAGGAGTCACAATATGCTGGCAACCTGCAGGGGTGGCCACGCCTTGTGGGCAACTTGCGGTAGGGGACACAACTTGCTGGCAAACTGTCAGTGAGGTCATGACATTCAGGCAACATTTGGAAGGGGTCACTATTTGCTGGCAACCTGAGGAGCTGCCACAGCTTGAGGGCAACCTGCAGCAGCGGTCACTACTTTGCAGGCTAACTGCAAGAGGGGTCACACCCTGCAGGCAGCCTGTGGGAAGTGTCACTACTTGCATGCAACCTGTGGGATGGGTTAGAATATGCAGGCAACCTGCGGGAGGTGTCACGAATTTTCAGCCAACCTGCAGGAGGTGTCACTACTTACAAGCAACCAGCAGGAGTGGCCACGGCTTGTGAGCAATCTGAGGGAGGGGTCACGACTTGCAGGCAAACTGTCAGAGGGGTCACAACATTCAGGGAACCTGCAAAAGTGGCCACGGCTTGTGACCAACCTGCAGGAGAAGTCACGAGCTGTGGGAGGGGTCACGACTTGCAGCAACCTGTGGGAGTGATCACTACTTGCAGGAATCTGTGGGAGTGGTAACGTAATTACAGGCAAACTGCAGGAGGAGTCACGATTTGTAGATAACCTGCAGAAATGCTCACAACTTGAAGTCTGCTTGCGGGAGTCTTCACGACTTTGCAGGCAACCTGCAGGAGGTGGTCCGACTTTCAGGCAAGCTGCAGAAGAGGTCACGAATTGAAGCTACCTGCGGGAGAGATCAGGACTTACAGGTTACCTGTGGGAGGGTCATGACTTGAGGAAACCTGCGGGAGGTATCACGACTTGCAGGCAACCTGTAGGAAGCGTCACGCATTGCAGGTAACCTGTTGGAGGGGTCACAACTTGCAGGCAACCTCCAGGAGTGGCCACGGCTTGTAGGTATCCTGCATGAGGCGTTATTACTTGCAGGTAACCTGCAGGAGGGGTCATGACATGTAGGCAACCTGTGGGAGGGGTCACGACTTGTAGGCAATCTGCGGGACAGGGCACGAATTTGCAGGGAACCTCCAGGAGGAGTCACAATATGCTGGCAACCTGCAGGCGTGGCCACGCCTTGTGGGCAACTTGCGGTAGGGGACACAACTTGCTGGCAAACTGTCAGTGAGGTCATGACATTCAGGCAACATTTGGAAGGGGTCACTATTTGCTGGCAACCTGAGGAGCTGCCACAGCTTGAGGGCAACCTGCAGCAGCGGTCACTACTTTGCAGGCTAACTGCAAGAGGGGTCACACCCTGCAGGCAGCCTGTGGGAAGTGTCACTACTTGCATGCAACCTGTGGGATGGGTTAGAATATGCAGGCAACCTGCGGGAGGTGTCACGAATTTTCAGCCAACCTGCAGGAGGTGTCACTACTTACAAGCAACCAGCAGGAGTGGCCACGGCTTGTGAGCAATCTGAGGGAGGGGTCACGACTTGCAGGCAAACTGTCAGAGGGGTCACAACATTCAGGGAACCTGCAAAAGTGGCCACGGCTTGTGACCAACCTGCAGGAGAAGTCACGAGCTGTGGGAGGGGTCACGACTTGCAGCAACCTGTGGGAGTGATCACTACTTGCAGGAATCTGTGGGAGTGGTAACGTAATTACAGGCAAACTGCAGGAGGAGTCACGATTTGTAGATAACCTGCAGAAATGCTCACAACTTGAAGTCTGCTTGCGGGAGTCTTCACGACTTTGCAGGCAACCTGCAGGAGGTGGTCCGACTTTCAGGCAAGCTGCAGAAGAGGTCACGAATTGAAGCTACCTGCGGGAGAGATCAGGACTTACAGGTTACCTGTGGGAGGGTCATGACTTGAGGAAACCTGCGGGAGGTATCACGACTTGCAGGCAACCTGTAGGAAGCGTCACGCATTGCAGGTAACCTGTTGGAGGGGTCACAACTTGCAGGCAACCTCCAGGAGTGGCCACGGCTTGTAGGTATCCTGCATGAGGCGTTATTACTTGCAGGTAACCTGCAGGAGGGGTCATGACATGTAGGCAACCTGTGGGAGGGGTCACGACTTGTAGGCAATCTGCGGGACAGGGCACGAATTTGCAGGGAACCTCCAGGAGGAGTCACAATATGCTGGCAACCTGCAGGGGTGGCCACGCCTTGTGGGCAACTTGCGGTAGGGGACACAACTTGCTGGCAAACTGTCAGTGAGGTCATGACATTCAGGCAACATTTGGAAGGGGTCACTATTTGCTGGCAACCTGAGGAGCTGCCACAGCTTGAGGGCAACCTGCAGCAGCGGTCACTACTTTGCAGGCTAACTGCAAGAGGGGTCACACCCTGCAGGCAGCCTGTGGGAAGTGTCACTACTTGCATGCAACCTGTGGGATGGGTTAGAATATGCAGGCAACCTGCGGGAGGTGTCACGAATTTTCAGCCAACCTGCAGGAGGTGTCACTACTTACAAGCAACCAGCAGGAGTGGCCACGGCTTGTGAGCAATCTGAGGGAGGGGTCACGACTTGCAGGCAAACTGTCAGAGGGGTCACAACATTCAGGGAACCTGCAAAAGTGGCCACGGCTTGTGACCAACCTGCAGGAGAAGTCACGAGCTGTGGGAGGGGTCACGACTTGCAGCAACCTGTGGGAGTGATCACTACTTGCAGGAATCTGTGGGAGTGGTAACGTAATTACAGGCAAACTGCAGGAGGAGTCACGATTTGTAGATAACCTGCAGAAATGCTCACAACTTGAAGTCTGCTTGCGGGAGTCTTCACGACTTTGCAGGCAACCTGCAGGAGGTGGTCCGACTTTCAGGCAAGCTGCAGAAGAGGTCACGAATTGAAGCTACCTGCGGGAGAGATCAGGACTTACAGGTTACCTGTGGGAGGGTCATGACTTGAGGAAACCTGCGGGAGGTATCACGACTTGCAGGCAACCTGTAGGAAGCGTCACGCATTGCAGGTAACCTGTTGGAGGGGTCACAACTTGCAGGCAACCTCCAGGAGTGGCCACAGCTTGTAGGTATCCTGCATGAGGCGTTATTACTTGCAGGTAACCTGCAGGAGGGGTCATGACATGTAGGCAACCTGTGGGAGGGGTCTCGACATATAATCAACCTGTGGGAAGGGTCAACACTTTGAAGGCTACCACCAGGACAGGTCATAACTTGCAGGCAACCTGCAGGAGTGGCCACGCCTTGTGGGCAACCTGCGGGAGGGGTACGACTTGCAGGCAAACTGTCAGAGGGTCCACGACTTGCAGGCAAACTGTCAGAGGGTTCACGACATTCAGGCAACCTGTGGGAGGGGTCACGACTTGATGGCAACCTGCAGGAGTGGCCACAGCTTGAGGGCAACCTGCACCAGGGGTCACCACTTTGCAGGCTACCTGCAAGAGTGGGCACACCCTGCAGGCAACCTGTGGAAGGGGTCACAAGATGCAGTCAACCTGTGGGAGTGGCTACGGCTTGTGGGCAACCTGCAGGAGGGGTCACGAATTGCAGGTAACCTGCAGGAGGGGTCAGGACATGCAGGAAACCTGTGGGAGAGGTCACAACTTACAAGAAACCTGCAGGAGAGGTCACAACTTACAAGAAACCTACAGGAGTGGTCACGACTTTGCAGGCTACCTGCAAGAGGGGTCACGCCCTGCAGACAAACTGTGGGTGGGGTCATGAGTTCCAGGAACCTGCGGGAGAGGTCACGTAATTACAAGCTAACTGCCTGAGGAATCAAGACTTGAAGCAATCTTCAGGAGGGATCAGGGCATGAAGCCAGCCAGCCTGTGGGAGGGGTCACGACTTGCTGGAAACCTGCAGGAGTGGTCTCGACTTGCAGCAACCTGCCGGAGTGGTCACGACTTGCAGAAACCTGCAGGAGGGGTCAAGACATTCAGGCACACTGTGGGGGTCTCACGACATGCAAGCAACCTTTGGGACAGGGCACGAATTTGCAATGAACCTCCAGGAGGGGTCACGACTTGCAAGCAACCTGCAGGATTGGCCACGCCTCGTGGGCAACTTGCGGGAGGGGTCACAAGTTGCAGAGAAACTGTTGGAGGGGTCACAACATTCAGGCAACCTGTGTGAGGGGTCACGAGTTGCAGGCAACCTGCGGGAGTGGCTTGTGGGCAACCTGCAGAAGTGGTCACGAATTGAGGGTAATCTGCTGGAGGGGTCACGACTTCTGGAAACCTGTGAGAGGGGTCACAACTTACAAGCAACCTGCAGGAATGGTCACGACTTGCAGGAACCTGCGGGAGGAGTCACGAAATTGCAGGCAAACAGCAGGTGGGGACAAGACTTGTGAGCAACATGCAGGAAGGGACTGGGTTGAAGGCAAGCTGCGGGAGGGGTCATGACATTGCAGGCCACTGCTGGAGGAGTCTCGACCTGCAGATAACCTGCAGAAAGGCTCACAACTTGCAGTCTAATTGTGGGAGGGGTCACAACTTCAGGCTACCTGCGAGAGGGGTCACGACATTGCAGGCAACCTGCAGGAGGTGTCACAAGTTTCAGGCAACTTGCAGGAGAGGTCCCGACTTGAAACAACCTGTGGGAATGGTCATGACTTGTGGGCAACATGCGGGAGGGGTCACGACATTCAACCTACCTGTGGGAGGAGTCAAATCTTTGCAGGTTACCAGCAGCAGGGGTCACGCCTAGCAGGCAACCTGCGTGAGTGGCCACAGCTTGTGGGCAACCTGCGGGAGGGGTCATGACTTGCAGGAAACCTGCGGGAGGAGTCATGACTTGCAGGAACCTGAGGGAGGGTTCACGACATTCAGGAAACCTGTGCGAGGGTCACGACTTGCAGGCAACCTGCAGGAGTGGCCATGACTTGTAGCAACCTGCAGCAGGGGTCATGGCTTTGTGGCAACCTGTTGGAGTGGTCACGATTTTCAGGCAACCTGTGGGAGCCATCACGTTTTGCTGGCAACCTGTGGGTAGTGTCTCGATTTGCAGGCAACCTGTGGGAGGGGTCAAAACATGCAGGCAAGCTGTGGGAGGGGTCACGAATTTTCAGGCAACCCGCAGGAGGAGTCACTACTTACAAGCAACCTGCAGGAGTGGTCACGACTTGCAGCAACCCTCGGGAGGGGTCACGACTTGCAGGCAACCTGTCGGAGTGGATATGACTTGCAAGAACCTGAGGGAGGGTTCACAACATTCAGGAAACCTGTGGGAGGGTCACGACTTGCAGGCAACCTGCAGGAGTGGCCACGGCTTGAGAGCAACCTGCAGCAGGGGTCACGGCTTTGTGGCAACCTGTTGGAGTGGTCACGATTTTCAGGCAACCTGTATGAGCCATCACGTCTTGCAGGCAACCTGTGGGTAGTGTCACGACTTGCAGGCAAGCTGTGGGAGGGGTCACACCATCAGGCAAGCTGTGGGAGGGGTCACGAATTTTCAGGAACCTGCACGAGTGACTACTTACAAGCAACCTGCAGGAGTGGTCACGACTTGCAGCAACCCTCGGGAGGGGTCACGACTTACAGGCCACTTGTCGGAGTGGATACGACTTGCAAGAACCTGAGGGAGGGGTCACAACTTACAGAAAACCTGTGGGAGGGGTCACGACTTGCAGGCAACCTGCAGGAGTGGCCATGGCTTGAGGGCAACCTGAAGCAGGGGTCACAGCTTTGCGGCAATCTGTGGGAGTGGTCTCGACTTGCAGGCAACCTGTGGGAGCCATTACGACTTGCAGGCATCCTGTGGGAGCCATCACGTCTTCCAGGCAAACTGTGGGTAGTGTCACGACTTGCAGGCAAACTGTGGGTAGTGTCACGACATGCAGGCAACCTGTGGGAGGGATCACGAATTTTCAGGCAAACTGCAGGAGGAGTAACTACCTACGTGCAACCCGCATGAGTGGCCACGTATCGTGGGCAACTTGCGAGAGGGGTCACGACTTCCAGACAAACTGTCGGAGAGCTCACGACACTCAGGCAACGTGTGGGAAAAGTCACGAGTTGCAGGAAACTTGCGGGAGTTGCCACGGCTTGTGGGCAACCTGCGGGAGCGTTCATGACATTGCACGAATTCTGCAGGAGGTGTCACGATTTTCAGGCAACCTGCAGGAGGGGTCACGACTTGAAGCAACCTGCAGGAGGTGTCATGACTTGCTGGGAACATGCGAGAAAGGTCACGACATTCAGGCAACCTGAGGGAGGGGTAACGACTTCGCAGGCTACCAGCAGCAGGGGTCACGACTTGCAGGCAACCTGCGTGAATGGCCACAGCTAATGGGAAACCTGCAGGAAGGGTCACGAATTGCACGTAACCTGTGGGAGGGGTCATGACTTGTAGGAAACCTGTGGGAGGGGTCATCTTACTAGCAACCTGTAGGAGTCGTCACGATTTTCAGGAAACTGTGGGAGTAATCACGACTTGCAGGAACCTGATGGATGGGTCACGACATTCAGGCAGCCTGTGGGAGGGGTCACGCCTTGAGGCAACCTGCAGTAGTGGCCACGGCTTGAAGGCAATCTGCAGCAGGATCAGGGCTTTGCGGCAACCTGTGGGAGTGGTCACGACTTGCAGGCAACCTGTGGGAGCCACCACGACTTGCAGGCTACGTGAGGGAGCCATCACGTCTTCCAGGCAACCTGTGGGTAGTGTCACGACTTGCAGGCAACCTGTGGGAGAGGTCACAACATGCAGGCAACCTGTGGAAGGGTCACGAATTTTCAGGCAACCTGCAGTAGAAGTAACTACCTACAAGCAACCTGCAGGAGTGGCCACGCATCGTGGGCAACTTGCGAGAGGGCTGACGACTTGCAGACAAACTGTCGGAGAGGTCACGACACTCAGGCAATCTGTGGGAATAGTCACGAGTTGCAGGCAACCTGCGAGAGCGGTCACGACATTGCAGGAATCCTGCAGGAGGTGTCACGACTTTCAGGCAACCTGCAGCAGGGGTCACAAATTGCACGTAACCTATGGGAGGGATCATGACTTGGGGCCAACCTGCAGGAGAATTCACGAATTGCAGGTAACCTGAGGGAGGGGTCACAACTTACAAGCAACCTGCAGGAGTGGTCACGACTTGCAGCAACCTGTGGGAGTGGTCACAAATCCAGGACCAAGCGGGGGGGTCACGTAATTACAGGCAAACTTCAGGGGGGGGGGGGGGGGTCAAGACTTGAAGCAACCTGCAGGAGGGGTCAGGGCTAGAAGCCAACCTGCGGGAGGGGTCCAGACTTTGCAGGCGACTGCAAAAGGAGTCGCAACTTGCAGATAACTTGCGGAAAGGCTAACCACTTGCATACAGCTTGCGGGAGGTTTCACGACTTCAGGCAACCTGAGCGATGTGTCACGAATTTGCAGGCAACCTTCAGGAGGTGGCCCGACTTTCAGGCAACCTGCAGGAGGGTTCACGACTTAAGGCATCCTGTGGGAGGGGTCACAACTTGCACACAACCAGCAGGAGTGGCCACGGTTTATGGATAACCTGCACAAGGCGTTATGACTTGCAGGTAACCTGCGGGTGGGGTCACGAGATACAGGAAACGTGCAGGAGGGATCAAACTTGCAGGCTAACTGCGGGAGGGGTCACGACTAGCACGAAACATGAAGGAGTCATCACAACTTGCAGTCACACTGCGGGAGGGGTCACGACTTGCAGGCAACCTGCAAGAGTGGCTACGGCTTGTGGGCAACCTGCTGCAGGGGACACGACTTTGCAGGCTACCTGCTGGAGGCGTCACCACTTGCAGGCAACCTGCAGGAGTGGCCACGGCTTGTGGGGAACCTGCAGGCGCGGTCACGAGGTTCAGGCACACAGTGGGGGGTGTCACGACTTGCATACAACCTGCGGGATGGAGCACGAATTTGCAGGGAACCTCCAGGAGGGGTTAAAACTTGCATCAACCTAAAGTAGTGGCCACGCATTGTGGGCTATCTGCAGGAGGGGTCAGGACTTGCAGGTAAACTGTCGGAGAGGTCACGACATTCAGGCAAACTGTGGGAGGGTTCACGACTTGCAGGCAACCTACAGGAGTGGCCACAGTTTGAGGGCAACCTGCAGCGGGCGCACGACTTTGCAGGCTACCTGCAAGAGGGGTCACGCCCTGCAGGCCACCTGTCAGAGGAGTGACGAGTTGCAAGCAACCTGCGGGAGTGGCCACTGCTTGTGGGCAACCTGCAGGAGTGGTCACGAATTGCAGGTAACTTGCAGGAGAGGTCACGACGTGCAGGAAACCTGTGGGAGGGGTCACGAAATTGCGGGCAAACTGCACGAGGGGTCAAGACTTGAAGCAACCTGCAGGAGGGGTCAGGGCTTGAAGCCAACCTGTGGGAGTGGTCATGACTTTGCAGGCAACCTGTAGGAGGTAGCCCGACTTTCAGGCAACCTAAAGGAGGGGTCACGACTTGAAGCAAGCTGCGGGAGGGGTCAGGACTTGTAGGTGACCTGCAGGAGGGGTCACAACTTGCAGGAAACCTGCAGGAGTGGCCACGGCTTATGGGTAACCTCTAGGAGGCGTTATGACTTGCAGCTAACCTGCGGGAGGGGTCACGAGATGCAGGTGACGTGCAGGAGAGGTTACGACCCTCAGGCAAACATCGGGAGGGGTTACCACTCGCAGGAAACCAGTGGGAGGGGTCACGACTTGCAGACAACCTGCAGGAGGAGCACGACTTGCAGGCAACCTGTGGGAGGGGTCACGAGTTGTAGGCAACCAGTGGGAATGGCCACGGCTTGTCTCCAACCTGCAGGAGGGGTCACGAATTGCAGGGAACCTGCGGGAGGGGTCAGAACTGACAAGCAACCTGCAGGAGTGTTCACGACTTGCAGAAACTTGTAGAAGTGGTCACGACTTCCAGGAACCTGCGAGAGGTGTCACGTAATTACAGGCAAACTGCAGGAGGGGTCAAGGCTTGAAGCAACCTGCAGGAGTGGTCAGGGCTTGAAGCCACCCTGTGGGAGTGGTCATGACTTTGCAGGCAACCTACAGGAGGTAGCCCGACGTTTAGGCAACCTGAAGGAGGGATCACGACTTGAAGCAACCTGCGGGAGGGGTCATGACTTGCAGGAAACCTGCAGGAGGGGTCACATCTTGCAGGCAATCTGCGGGAGGGGTCACGAGATGCAGGAAACCGCCAGGAGGGGTCACGACTTGCAGGCGAACAGTGAGAGGGGTGACGACTTGCAGGCAAACTGTGGGAGGGGTCACGACTTGCAGGCAACCTACAGGAGTGGTCACGACTTGCAGCAACCAGTGCTAGTGGTCACGAGTTGCAGGAACCTGCAAGATGGGTCATGACATTAAGGCATACTGTGGGGAGGTGTTACGACTTGCATACAATTCGCGGGACAGGGCA
Source organism: Schistocerca gregaria (assembly GCF_023897955.1). Taxonomy (NCBI): domain Eukaryota; kingdom Metazoa; phylum Arthropoda; class Insecta; order Orthoptera; family Acrididae; genus Schistocerca; species Schistocerca gregaria. Next base: position 28,181,021 of record NC_064924.1, on the reverse strand, counting down.
CGAATTTACAGGGAACCTCCAGGAGGGGTTACAACTTGCAGGCAACCTAAAGGAGTGGCCACGCATTGTGGGCAACCTGCAGGAGGAGTCACGACTTGTAGGCAATCAGTGGGAGTGGCCACAGCTTGTGGCCAACGTGCAGGAGGGGTCACGAATTGCAGGGAACCTGCGGGAGGGATCAGAACTGACAAGCAACCTGCAGGAGTGTTCACGACTTGCAGCAACCTGTAGGAGTGGTCACGACTTCCAGGAACCTGCGGGAGGTGTCTCGTAATTACAGGCAAACTGCAGGAGGGGTCAAGACTTGAAGCAGCCTGCAGGAGTGGTCAGGGCTTGAAGCCAACCTGTGGGAGTGGACATGACTTTGCAGGCAACCTACAGGAGGTAGACCGACGTTTAGGCAACCTGAAGGAGGGATCACGAGTTGAAGCAACCTGCAGGAGGGGTCATGTTTTGTAGGTAACCCGTGGGAGGTATCACAACTTGCAGGCAACCTGCAGGACGGGTCACAAGATGCAGGAAAACGCCAGGAGGGGTCACGACTTGCAGGCGAACAGTGAGAGGGGTGACGACTTGCAGGCAAACTGTGGGAGGGATCACGACCTGCAGGCAACCTGCAAGAGTGGCTACTTCTTTTGGGTAACCTGCAGCAGGGGTCACGACTTTGCAGGCATACTGCAGGAGGCAGGAAGGGTCACGATTTGCAGGCAAATTGTCTGAGGGGTCGCGACGTTCAGGCAACCTGCGGAATGGGTCACGACTTGCAGACAACCTGTGTGAGGAGTCACGACATTCAGGCACCCTGCGGGAGGGGTCAAGAGATGCAGGAAACCTGCATTAGTGTTGAAGACTTGCAGGCAACCTGCGGGAGGGGGCAGGACTTGCAGGAAATCTGCAGGGGGAGTCACGACTTACAGGCAACCTGCAGAAGGGGTCACGACATTGCAGGCAACCTGCAGAAGGGCTCACGACTCGAAGGCAACGTGTAGGAGTGGCCACGGCTTGAGGGCAAACTGCAGGAGGTGTTACGATCTTGCAGGCATACTGCAGGAGGCAGGATGGGTCACGACTTGCAGGCAACCTGTGGGAGGGGTCACAACTTGCAGGCAACCTGTGTGAGGGGTCATGACATTCAGGCAACCTGCGGGATGGGTCACGAGTTGCAGATAACCTGTGAGAGGGGTCACGACTTGCAGGCAACCTACAGGAGGGGTCATGACTTGAAGCCAACCTGCGGGAGGGGTCACGACTTGCGGGCAACCTTCGGGAGTGTCCACCGCTTGTGGGCAACTTGCGGGAGGGGTCACGACTTGCAGGCAACCTGTGGGAGGGGTAATGACTTGCAAGAAACCTGCGGGAAGAATCACGACTTGCAGGTAACCCGCGGCAGGAGTAACGACTTGCAGGAAACTTGCACGAGGGTTCACAACTTGCATGCAACCTCCGGGAGTGGTCACATCTTTGCAGTCAACCTGCAGAAGGGGTCATGACTTTGCTGGCAACCTGCGATATGGGTCACGACTTTGCAGGCAACCTGTAGGAGAGGTCACAACTTCCAGGCAACCTGTCGGAGGACTTACGACTTGCAGACAACCAATGGGTTGCCCACGATTTTCGAGCAACCTGCAAGAGTGGCTACTGATTTGTATTTGTCATCTGGGTAGAACAGCTTGTACACTTTGTTTTAGGTTTAGGAGGTCTTAGGTTAATGGAGAAACTGTGACAGTGCAAACAATTACTGACAGATAAATGTAAACTTTATTGTGCTATGATACTTAAGTTGTCCAGCAACTCGTTGGATGTGCTTGCACACAGATAAAACTAAGCAGTGGTCTGCATTACTGAATAGAATATCTAAAAGACAATGTCGATCCTGGTTGCCACACTCTCAATTCCTGTAGTGCTTGTTCCCATGCAAAGGGAACTGACTTGGCAGAAAATCCTAAGAAATTTTGGTCCTATGTCAAAGCGGTATGTGGATCAAAATAAAATGTCCAGACACTCTGTGACCAAAATGGTACTGATACAGAGGATGACAGACTAAAGGCCGAAATACTAAACGTCTTCTTCCAAAGCTGTTTCACAGAGGAAGACTGCACTGTACTTCCTTCTCTAGATTGTCGCGCAGTTGAAAAAATGGTAGATATCGAAACAGACGACAGAGGGATAGAGAAACAATTAAAATCGCTCAAAAGAGGAAAGGCCGCTGGTCCTGATGGGATACCAGTTCGATTTTACACAGAGTGCGCGAAGGAACTTGCCCCCCTTCTTGCAGCGGTGTACCGTGGGTCTCTAGAAGAGCGAAGCGTTCCAAAGGATTGGAAAAAGGCACAGGTCATCCACATTTTCAAGAAGGGACGTCGAACAGATGTGCAGAACTATAGACCTATATCTCTAACGTCGATCAGTTGTAGAATTTTGGAACTTGTATTATGTTCGAGTATAATGACTTTTCTGGAGATTAGAAGTCTACTCTGTAGGAATCAGCATGGGTTTCGAAAAAGACGGTCGTGTGAAACCCAGCTCGCGCTATTCGTCCACGAGACTCAGAGGGCCATAGGGGTTCACAGGTAGATGCCGTGTTTCTTGACTTCCGCAAGGCGTTTGACACAGTTCCCCACAGTCGTTTAATGAACAAAGTAAGAGCATACGGACTATCAGACCAATTGTGTGATTGGATTGAGGAGTTCCTAGATAACAGAACGCAGCATGTCATTCTCAATGGAGAGAAGTCTTCTAAAGTAAGAGTGATTTCTGGTGTGCCGCAGGGGAGTGTCATAGGACCGTTGCTATTCACAATATACATAAATGACCCGTTGGATGACATCGGAAGTTCACTGAGGCTTTTTGCAGATGATGCTGTGGTATATCGAGAGGTTGCAACAATGGAAAATTGTACTGAAATGGAGGAGGATCTGCAGCGAATTGACGCATGATGCACGAAATGGCAATTGAATCTCAATGTAGACGATTGTAATGTGCTGCGAATACATAGAGAGATAGATCTGTTATCATTTAGCTACAAAATAGCAGGTCAGCAACTGGAAGCAGTTAATTCCATAAATTATCTGGCAGTACGCATTAGGAGTGATTTAAAATGGAATGATCGTATAAAGTTGATCGTCGGTAAAGCAGATGCCAGACTGAGATTCATTGGAAGAATCCTAAGGAAATGCTATCCGAAAACAAAGGAAGTAGGTTACAGTACGCTTGTTCGCCCACTGCTTGAATACTGCTCAGCAGTGTGGGATCCGCACCAGATAGGGTTGATAGAAGAGATAGAGAAGATCCAATGGAGAGCAGCGCGCTTCATTACAGGATCATTTAGTAATCGCGAAAGTGTTACGGAGATGCTAGATAAACTCCAGTGGAAGACTGCAGGAGAGACGCTCAGTAGCTCGGTACGGGCTTTTGTTAAAGTTTCGAGAACATACCTTCACCGAAGAGTCAAACAGTATATTGCTCCCTCCTACGTATATCTTGCGAAGAGACCATGAGGATAAAATCAGAGAGATTAGAGCCCACACAGAAGCATACCGACAATCCTTCTTTCCACGAACAATACGAGACTGGAATATAAGAGAGAACCGATAGAGGTACTCAGGGTACCCTCCGCCACACTCCGTCAGGTGGCTTGCGCAGTATGGATGTAGATGTAGATGTAGATGTAGAAAGGCTATAGGAGACTCCACATGTAGACTGTTTTGCAGGCTGATCTCCACTACAAGCTGTCACTACAAACAGCAATCCTTGTGCCCTGTACTAGAACTGTCGTATGCCAATGCTGCACTTGAAGCATACATTGCTGCCTGTGGCACCCGCTTATCACAACGATGAAGTCCATTCTGTTGGTGGTGGTATGGAGGTTGCTGATTGGGACGCACTTGTTCCAGTTATGTCTAGTTGTGAGGACAAAACACTCCTTCCCCAGAACCCCTCACCATCGTTGTGCAATGTCAGTTGCTGCTATACTGGCAGGGGAGAGGAGGGGGTGAGGGGCGGAGGTGTGTGTAGTTGGTGCCGAGCCCGCCTCATGCTCTGGCATTCACTTGTGACCACCCTGGAAAACCAGCTGACAAAAAAGGCAGAAGGCACACTCCTGCATTGGTTAATGAAGCGCAAACTTCGTGGTGTTGACCCACAATAACGTCGTGATGTGGGACGAGGACCCCTTTCAAGGCCACAGCATTGAGTGGACCATCCCCGAAAGACATCTGTTGTCCACTCAGTGCGGGCATAGGCGTCGGGTGTAGGACCGAGGGTTTGGAGCCTGGTAGTGGTGATGCAGGACTCCACATTGCTGGATGGAGTGCAGACTGCATCATCCGGGCCGGCAACAAATCTATAAACAAAGACTCGGCAGCAGGATCACGCAAACTATAAGGATGAAGTTGGTTCTGGTGCCAGCACAGCAAACTTCTGGACCCTGTACAAGAAACACTAGGCCTATCTCCCTCATGATTTCTACAATATTACCGTGCTCCCAGGCCTTTTGTCTTCCATAAAATCTGAAAAATATTTGTTATTTGCTTTATACATTGCCTGAGTGGGAGGAGTAGGCTCCAGCCACAGTGGTGAGTGCAGCAGCTGGAGCAGTGTGCGGTGGCACCGTCCATAGAGCAAATACAATGTTGAAGGGACGCTGCAGAGCTAGGAGTGGTAAGAAGAGTGTAAGAGCAGCAAAGCTTGCTCGCACGTGTAGCGGTGTGTAGCTTGACCATCTGCTGTTTGAAAGTGTGCATGAAGCGCTCTACTTCTCTGTTTGATTGAAGTTGAAAGAGTGCACTGGTGATGTGACGAAGGCTGTTGGTTGCATAAAACTTCTTAAATTCTGCCGACACAAACTGAGATCCACTGTAGTCACTAGCAACCAGTCGACCAAATCCATGTGTCCAGACTGCCGTCCCAGGTGGAAAGCATGGAACACTGGAACACAACTGTGGGTGAGAACCTGGATGGACGATGTGGAGCTGCGTACACAGCTGGCGCCTCTGGAGAAGCTCAACAGGGCTGCAGAAACTAATAGGTGTCGTCTGGTATGCCATCAGAGAAGCAGTAACACCTCCTCGGGAAAGTCTTGCAGATATTTTTTCATCTGGGTCTGTAAGTCACGAACCAGGCCCTCAGCTTCCCATTAGACTGATGCTGAAAGAGAGGGGAGCAGACGTGGCAAATGCCTAACCATTCACAGAAATCATGAAAACTCTTGATCAAACTCGGGCTCTGTGGTGAAAACAGAAAGATAGCACCAAGGACAAATTGTCAAAAGACAACAAAGGAGGTTCCTGCAACAGCACTAGCTGCCACAACAGCTGATACAAGGTGGGAGAAATCCATGACAAAAACAGTGTATGACCTAACATGGAAGGCATAGAAATGTTGCTCTAGGCAGTGTTCATGTGAATCTCAATTTTTTCTTGTCTTGTCAAACAGCAGAAATGGAGGAGGAAACGTAGCCAGATATGGAACAGGAGAGAGTAGCTTTGGTACAACATGTCACAGAACGGTAAGAAGTTCTTCCTGTTGTTGCACCTATATTTGAAGCAGAACTTCCATACCATTACAAGAAAAATGTCATAACTATTTGTGAAACTCAACTACAGTGCATAACATGTGAAAAATGACCCTACTCATTGCCAATGTGTTCTGACTAAAAGAATACACAGATAATAACAATCACAACTGTTTATCACTTCAAGAATACTGGTACTTGAAAAAGCCTGCCACAGAGTGGTGACTCTACTAGTCTGCGACACACAGGCTGATTTTTAAGATACAACAGAGTAGGGCTGGCCACGCCTAGCTCTATACACCATCAGCTGTCTGGTAGAGTGCCCTATGGAGAGTCTGCATGCATGTACAAGGGTGGAAGCCTCCGCCAGGGATAGTGTCTTGCAGCTTTTTTGGTGTGACATATAGCTGCATGCCCAGATAATGGGTGTGGAATCTTACATGGGTCACTAGAAAAACATAAACATTTTCAGTTTAATCACCACCAATCTCTTCCATATTTTCTACATTTGACAGTCCTCTTAAGATATCAATGACCACCAACCTACAAATATGTATGACAGTTCAGTAATGGCCTTAACCAGACCCACCAGAGGTTACCACTCTGCACTGCCTCAATATTGTACCATGCTTCCAGCTGTCAACCACTGATAGAAGAGAATCAAATCTGTGAATTTTAAACATACATCTCAAGATAAATATCTTGTAACTCTTTCTCTAGTAGGTAGATCGATGGGTACGTAGACAGTCACTCAGCTAAATTCATTTTTTGCATTTTCATAAAGTTTCCAGAATCTAAACCCAGAATTTTTAGAAAGAGTGTGAGTGCTACCTCCTTACTTATGTAATAAGGAGCCCCAACACATTAATGGGTTGTTCTATGTAACAAAAATACAAAAGAGAGACATTTTCAGCTTCATCATCTCTGAGTTCTTTCATAATTCCTGCATTCGACAATCCTGACAAGATATAAATGTAGGCAGGTATGTTAGTTGCATGTTCCATGGATCATTTTGCCAGACAGATCACAATGATTTGGAACCAACCATTTTACATTCACATTGCACATTAATTTGTACAAATGGTTACCTTCTGTACATTTCTAAGGTTTTTCCTTTGTTCCCAAAAGAAAAAAAATGTATTTACAACTTTTGGGATTTAGTGAGTTTTACTCATCACCTTTTACACATTACAGTAATAGAAATTCTTCTACAGAATAGAAGGCGTTGTCAAGGAGGAAATTTCTCAGTTGGTTTTAAAATGTTACGTTGCTCTCTGTCAGACATTTTATGTCACTAAGTAAGTGATCGAAAATTTTTGTTGCAGTATTTTGCACCGCTTTTTGTACTACAGACAACTTTCATGTGGGCTAATGGATGCCATTTTTCCTGTTGGTAATGTAACCACATACATCATTGCCCCCTTTTGAATTGTAGAGGACTAGTTACAACAAACCTCATAAGGGAATAAATATATTGTAAAGTATCAGTGGCGTAGCGTGGTTGTAAAGGTCGGGAAGACTCTGCACTTATTATAGGGAAACAAAATAGTACAATAAACAATAATTTAAACGTGTGAAACAAAATGCATCAAATAACACAACAGCTACTACTACTACTACTACTACCACCATTACCACTACCACCGGCACTAATAATAATAATAATAATAACTAACTTGTTCAAGAAACGATGACAAATTTGTAAAACCCCAGCAGCAAGAGAAGAAGCACTTATATTTTCTTGTACGCAAGTGCAATGCACCTGTCTTTTCTTTCCACGATTAAGTCTATACCTCGGTCTACAAAGATCTGATCACTGGATAGCTCTCTAGGTAGTGTCTTTTCTATGGCTAACGTGCTCAAAAACGACAGCCATACGTTGGACATTGAATTCCTTAAATAATTCTTCACTCAATGTGAATTTTCAACTTCTCGCGGCGTTATGAATAATTCTTCACTCGTTTAAGAGCACTCATGCTTCGTTCACTGCTTCCTGCAGTTGCGGGTAGGGTCAAAACCAAACGCAGGAACTTCAAAGTTTCTTCATAAACGGAGTCTAAATCATTGTTAACAATGTAATTTAAGAGGATTCTTGGAGATAAGTGTTTTTATCTCATGAGCGTTTATGTTACACAGTTCATTTTCAAGTTGTTCTTGTTTGAAAAAAATAATACTGTTCTAATAATTGAAGCAGTTTCAACTTTGGGAATTCTTTTTGATAGTTCAGGAAACGCTTTGCGTTCAAAAGTTCAACAAACCTTCTTTCCATCCGAACAATTCGCAAATCCAGTATCTCGTAAGTTAGTTCCCTGAGAGACGTCTTTTGACTGTCACAGAATGATAAGTTGCCTTTCAAACACAAGCTGCATTTAATGCATTCATCAACGAATGTTTCCGTTCTTAATTGTCGTAAGTATCTGAAAATAGTTCTTATTTCGTCGTGGCAAGCAGTTATACTGATAGGTTTTGCCTGAAGAACATTAAAGAGATGATCAACATAAACCAAGCACCCTCGGTAGAAGCAAAGCAAGTAGAGAAACGTAGGATCAACTATCCGTCGATTCATTCCCACAGAACAGCTCCAAGATTCTGGGTCCCACTGAGAGTCTGTATCATCAAATATAAAATTAAATACACGATGTAGCCCTGAGAAACGACTAGATATTCTTGAAACTGCCCTGGAACGGAAGTTCCGGTGAGTGTTGCTTGCAGGTGGCACTTTAAATCCTTTCTCAGTTAGCAACACAGTTCGTTTCGATGATTTGCTGAAAAACGAATGGAATGCAGTAAGATCACTTACAAACATACGTACTTGTCGTATGATTTTGGGGGCATGTAACAGTACCAAATTCAGTTGGCGTGCGTAACAATGAATAAATAGCGCATAGGGACAGACCTGCTTTACCAATTGTTGTACTCCTCTTTCTCTGCCCGCTATTACTGAAGCGCCATCGTATGTTTGACTAACCACTTCTCCTTCCACATTCCATTCTTTCAATACTGCATGAAAAAAGTTTGACAAACCTTCAGCAGTTTTATGTCCAGAAACATCGTAAAATCCAGCGAATTTTTCCTCAATTTTGTCTACAATCAGTACCTGAATATTATACTCATTTGACTCTTGCTTGACACGTCTAATGTTTCAACAGCCTGAATCGGAATTAAATAAAAGTTTTGAATTTCAGATTTTATTTTATCATTAACTGCCAAAGTTATCATTTCTATTACATCATTCTGTACAACTGGAGAATTTCCTTTAAAGGTTGAAGATGATGAAAGATGGTCTCGGATTAATTGATTAACTGCTCTCCTTGCGCTAGTAAATCCAAGAATACCAGATAGTTACCTTTGTTGCTGGAGGATTCATCTTCTCGATGGTCGCAAAAGGCTGGTTCTTGTTTACAAAGACAGACAATTGCCTGGATATAAGACGAGCCAATACTCTCGTGCTGGATGCAGCTTGTTTGTTGTATTTTATTGCTGTTAGACGAGCGGCTTCAGAAAGGGCGTGTTCAATCCTACTTTTGCCCAATAACTGAAATGATTCTTTGTGCTGCAGGTGACGTTTTGATATCTGATGCTTTTGTTCTTTCCTGTCAAAGTTCTTTATTGTACAAATGCCCTCATTGCATCATTCGTTTTCACCACCAAACAGAAGACACATATAACAATATAATCTGTTATTAACTGCATTCGCAGTCAGCCAAGCATACTTTTCGTACCAGGCTGTCTGAAAAGTGCGTTTTTGTTTGGCTTCACTTAAAACTACACTGAGTATAGGAGTAGGTCGTTTGTCCTTCAATTCGCACTTTTTTCGTACGTTAATGTAGAAAAAGGCGCTTTTAATAAAAATTCTATAAGCTGTTCAGTTGCTGGCTCACTCATGTTGGCGACACAACGAAAATATGCACTAAAATCACACAAGAATGATTATGAACACAAACCGCATTAAAAGCCAGCATAGAAGCGGCAGAGACTAGTCTCGATACCTCCTAGCAAGTGCAGCGCACCGGCCTTCGTGGGAGAGGGGAAGCGGAGGGGAGCCGAGAACGCTGAGGCGCACACAGCCAGGTAAGGGGAGGGAGGCGGAGACTGGGAGCAGGCGAGCCTCCAGCAGGCAGACACACCAATACTCAGGGTGCGGCTGCGCGGGCTACAAAGCTGATCTCTTCGCACATTTAGTGCTCTCAGTAGAAAGTTGTTATGAATTACTATCGCATCTTTTTTAAGCACGAATATAGGGGAGACTAAGTCTCCCCTCACGCTACGCCACTGTAAAGTAGTGGTCAGAACGCCCAACTCATTTAACAGATGCCTACAAGATGATTGTGGGTAAGCACCGCATATAATTCATACAGCACATTTTTACGTAATGAAGACTTTCTTTGTTACAGATGCGTTAGCCCAGGACATTATTCCGTATGACATTATTGAGTGAAAATATGCAAAATTTGTCAGCTTACTGATTTGTCCCTCCCCAAGGTTTGCAACGATTTGAAGTACAATGTTGTTGAACTAAGTTATTTTAGGAGTTCCAAAATCTGCCTTTTCCGATTTAAGTTCTCATCGATATGGACACCTAAGAATTTTGAAGTTTCCACCTTATTTTTTATTTTCTCACCATATGTTACAGTTATCATTGGTGTAGTACCCCTGGGTGTTCAAAACTAAATATGTTGTGTGTTTTAGAAATTAAGGATGAGACCACTCACAGGAAAACACTCTTGATTACTTTTCAATGCTTTTTCTCTTTCTGTGTGGCTGTTTGGATTGATTACAACATTAGTGTCACCTGCAAAAAGAACTAATTCTGCTTTCTTGTGTGTTAAACAGAAGATCATTTACATATTCGAGGAACATTAGTGGACCTAAAATTTAGCCTTGGGCCCCATACCTAATTTCTCCACAGTCATAATTATTTCCCAAAGACTATATTGGATGTAAGACTAAGTACAACTGCATTCTTTTTGCTAGGTATGTCATTATCCATTGGTTGGCTACACTATCTGTCCCATAAAACTTCAATTTATCGAGCAGAGTATTGTGATTCACACAGTAAAAGGCACTAGATAAGTAGCACAAAATACCAACCGACACTATTTTCTTACTTAAAGCTTGTAAAACCTGGTGACTGAACATGTAACTGGTATTCTCAGCAGAGCAAACCTTCCAAACCCTAAACTGTGATTCACTGAGGATATTGTTGCTGCTAAGGTGTAATACTATTCTTGAATATATCACCATATGAAAAATTTTGGAAAATGGTGTCAGCAGTGAAACAGACTGGTAGTTATTGACACTTCCCCTCTAACCTTTCTTAAGGAGGTGGTTAGGAATGGCATATTTCAGTGTCTCTGTAAAATTGCCTTGACTTAGTAATGCATTACATATTTCAGGTAATGTCAGGTTTATTATATGGGAAAAAACCTGTAGTACTTAATCAGAATCACAATCAAAATAGATGAGCTTTTATTTTTAGAGAATGGTTGGAAAGAAGATGAGGACAAACTGCTTAATCATGTGATAAACACACCCACATATAAGGGTTGTTCAATGTAAACAATATAAAAGAATATCATTTTCAGCTTAACTATCTCTGATTTCTTTCATACTCTCTGCAATCAACAATCCTGCCCAGATAAAAATAACCAGCAGGCAGGCAGACAGGTAGGTGGACAGTTAGTCACTCAGCTAAATTCATTACTGTGCATTTTCATGAAGTTCTCAGAAATTATCTTAAGCTAGAGTGTTTAGACAGAGGGAGATGGCTAACGGCTTACTTATGTTATGCAAAAAGAGACAGCAAAAAGTTGGAACTGAAATGGACCTTTTTTTCTGTAATCAGTTTTGGACTATTCTAATTCTGAAACCAACATTTGTACAAAAGTAAAAAATTACAATTTGTCCAAACAAATGTCCACATTAAACACAAGTGCAGAGCATAAATGTGTGGTTATCACATAGGATTGGTTGAAGATAACACATGTTAAGTATTGAATACGCATTTATTAATCACTGATACATAAAAAACGTGGCCGTACAAGTTACGTGCTGAAAGGTGAACACTAGAACAAAGCAATCCACAGAAGTAAAAGTCACGCGGCCGGTGTGGGAAGTGGGGGCATCAGTGTCAGCAGTGCAGGAATCCCGTGGTTCCAACGGCTGCACAAGCGGAGACGCATCGCGTCACCCGAAGGCAGGTCAGCAGTGTTGGGAGGCAGATCGGAGAGTGACCACGCTGGTTTCAGTTGATAAACAGACACTGTCTGTGGCTGTCCATGACGAACATGTTTGTACCACGACACAGCGTGTGGTGAGGGCCCGAATAAGGCGACTGCAGTGCTGCTTGCTCAGTGTCATCCCGCAGCATCACAAAGTCACAATAAGGTCCTTGTGGATGAACACAGGCGATGTGGTGTGGGGGCAGGGAACAGGGGTGCGGAGGTGTGCAACGTGTGTACGAACCCACTCTTCGCTGTATTGAATCTCAGCAAGTGCGGCATTCAAATCTTCTTTATAGACTGAGCGAATATCCAGCAGGACCCTCAGGTTGGCCTCTGGCCATTGGCCACCACGGCACATTAGAGTGGCCTTGAGCACATGGTGCCACTGCTCGACCAGGCAATTCATCTGCGAGTGGTAAGCTGTGGTGCGAAATTTGGCTGCGCCACAGAGTTCACAGGGTCATGTACAGAGGACGGATTCAAACTGGCGTCCCTGGTCAGTCATTAGAGACAGAGGACAGCCAAAGTGAACAACCTATGCTGAGATGAAATAACGGATGATGGTCTTAGCCGTGATGTCAATAAGCTGCCTCAACCCAGCGGGTCACAGGGTCGATGATCAATAAGATGTATCAGTAACCCTCGGAAGGGTGGAGGGGACCAATGATGTCACTATGGACATGTCGAGAAACCCCCTCTGGAATGTCAACCTTCTCCAATGGAAGCTGATCGTGCCAGCCGAACTTGCTGCACTGGCGTGGGACGCACACCTGGCTCCGAGTGTGCCAGTTGTGCTTCATGCCAGGCCGGATGAAGCACTTCACAACCAGCTCACATTCCAGGGTGGGCTAAGCTGTGCAAGGCAGTAAAGGCCCTATTATGAAGGGCGGAAGGGACCACGGAGCGGAGTGTGCCTGTAGAGGTGGCATGAAGGACTAGGATTGTCGACCCATGTAGTATATGGGACTGGACAGAGAGCAATGATTTGTTGCCTGATATTATTCGCTGTATGCCATCGTTGTTGGCTTGCAGTTGGGCGAACTCCTTTAGGTTCAGTGGTGCGATTAGCATGCAGATGCAGGAAAGGTAGTCTGTCACAACATTCTCCACACCGCAGATATAGCAAGCATCAGAAGAATGCTGAAATGCTGCCTGTATCTCCTTAGCCAGATTACGAATAGCATCCATGAGTGGCTTGTGATCTGTATTGATCGTGAAAGGTCACTCCTCGAGGTCACTACAGAAATGTTAAATCGCCTCATATACAGCAAGGAGCGCATGGTCAATAGCTGACCACTTGCGCCAGCCGAAGTGGCCGTGCGGTTCTAGGCACTGCAGTCTAGAACCGCGAGACCACTATGGTCGCAGGTTCGAATCCTGCCTCGGGCGTGGATGAGTGTGGTGTCCTTAGGTTAGTTAGGTTTAACTAGTTCTACGTTCTAGGGGACTAATGACCTCCAAAGTTGAGTCCCACAGTTCTCAGAGCCATTTGACCCTTTTTTTTTTTATCAACCATTTGCACTGGCTCCTAGTCAGTTTCTTGGAATAGAAGCAGAGGGGTTGGGTGGAGTCAGCAGAGTGCTGTTGAAAAACAGCACCCACAGCTGAGTCACTGGCATCAGTCGTGATCAAGACATGAGCCTCAGGGTGAGGGCGGGCGAATGTGACAGCTTTGGCGAGGGCAGTTTTAAGGTTACCAACAGCATCGAGCATGCATTTGATACATTCAAACTTCCATTTCCCTGTGGTGCTTTTGCCAGAGAGCGCATTGTTGAGGGCCATTTGGACAGAAGAGGAATATGGTGGCAGTAAAAGTTTGCCATACCCAGAAAATGATGGAGCTGAGCATAATCCTCAGGGAGAGGAAGATCAAGTATGGTTTCGAGATGAGAACTCGTCGGTCAGAGGCCGTCAGCAGATACACTATGGCCTAGGAAGGTAACTGATGTGGAACACAGTTGAGATTTATCATGGTTGACCACCATGCCATTGGCAGCAAGGGCTGAATGGAATGCATCAAGGTGAACTTGATGCTCCTCAGCGGAGGAGGAAAAGATCAGTATATCATCTAACTGAGCATAAGCAAATGGCAGAGGGAGCAAAGTGGAATCAATGAACCGCTGCCACATCTGCACAGCATTAAACAATCCATAAGGCATGTAAAAGTATTGAAATAGGCTGAAGGGTGTGATGATGGCCATCTTTGGAATATCCGGTGGCTGCATAGGGATCTGATGATAAGCCTTGGAACAATTTAAAATGGAAAAAAAGTTAGAAACATGAAGTAATTGCATGAAATCCTGGATATATGGGATAGGGTAGTTATCAATAATGGTGCGAGCATTAAGAGACCTGTAGTCCCCACACATGTGTAAGGTGCCGTCCTTTTTGGGAAAAAGGTGAACAGGTGAAGACCAGTTACTATCAGAGGGGCAGAGGATGCCTAAAACCAAGAGATCCTGAGTGATCTAATTTGTGTACAGAAGTTTGGAAGTGTTAAGGTTCTTGGCCTTATTATGAACAGCTGGGCAATTGATGGTGTGTATCCTATGACAAGTGCCATTACTGATGGCTGATACTCACGTAGGAAGGTTGGGAATAGGGGTCAAGAAGCTATCCGCAGGCGATGTCAGTTCACTGACCTCAGTGAACCAGGGCGGTGTAGGCAGGGCATCAGCTGCAGTCAGCGATGGAAGACACGATGCAGGAGGAGAGCATGCACATGTGTCTTTTATATTCATCCGCAGCACTGAGAAAACAGCAGCAGGTGGTAGAATGCTCGACACAGGAGCAGACTGGAGAGAAGACGCTGTAGAGGTGTGTGATAGACCGCCTTGTTGTGGGTCTGCAGATAGGCGATGTATGGTACGCCATGCATGTGAAAATTCAGCGGTTCTGTGTGTGGAGTTCATCGATTTGTTGAGCTCATGTCCGACAGGTCAGAGACCCATGTAGTAATGCACTCGACCAGGGACGCACATGTGGAAAACGTAGCCAACGAGGCAGAGAGCAAAGTTGTGCTGAACTCGTGTGAGCACAAAACTGTAGAGCCAGAAGCATGGTGGAGCACGACAGCCTGCAGGTCTGGTGAAAGTTCGTATGTTGTTGTTGTGTCTTCAGTCCTGAGACTGGTTTGATGCAGCTCTCCATGCTACTCTATCTTGTGCAAGTTTCTTCATCTCCCAGTACCTACTGCAACCTACATCCTTCGGAATCTGCTTAGTGTAGTCATCTCTTGGTCTCCCTCTACGATTTTGACCCTCCACGCTGCCCTCTATTACTAAATTGGTGATCCCTTGATGCCTCAGAACATGTCCTACCAACCGATCCCTTCTTCTGGTCAAGTTGTGCCGCAAACTTCTCTTCTCCCCAATCCTATTCAATATTTCATCATTACTTATGTGATCTACCCATCTAATCTTCAGCATTCTTCTGTAGCACCACATTTCGAAAGCTTCTATTCTCTTCTTGTCCAAACTAGTTATCGTCCATGTTTCACTTCCATACATGGCTACACTCCATACAAATACTTTCAGAAATGTCTTCCTGACACTTAAATCTATACTCGATGTTAACAAATTTCTCTTCTTCAGGAACGATTTCCTTGCCATTGCCAGTCTACATTTTATATCCTCTCTACTTCGACCATCATCAGTTATTTTGCTCCCCAAACAGCAAAACTCGTTTACTAATTTCAGTGTCTCATTTCCTAATCTAATTCGCTCAGCATCACGCAACTTAATTAGACTACATTCCATTATCCTCGTTTTGCTTTTCTTGATGTTCATCTTGTATTCTCTTTTCAACACACTATCCATTCCGTTCAACTGCTCTTCCAAGTCCTTTGCTGTCTCTGACAGAATTACGATGTCATCGGAGAACCTCAACATTTTTATTTCTTCTCCATGAATTTTAATACCTACTCCGAATTTTTCTTTTGTTTCCTTCACTGCTTGCTCAATATACAGATTGAATAACATCGGGGAGAGACTACAACCCTGACTCACTCCCTTCCCAACCACTGCATCCCCTTCAAGTCCCTCGACTCTTATAACTGCCATCTGGTTTCTGTACAAATTGTAAATAGCCTAACGCTCCCTGTATTTTACCCCTGCTACCTTCAGAATTTGAAAGAGAGTATTCCAATCAACATTGTCAAAAGCTTTCTCTAAGTCTACAAATGTTAGAAACGTAGGTTCACCCTTCCTTAATCTAGCTTCTAAGATAAGTCATAGGGACAGTATTGCCACACGTGTTACAACATTTCTACGGAATCCAAACTGATCTTCCCCGAGGTCGACTTCTACTAGTTTTTCCATTCGTCTGTAAAGAATTCGCATTAGTATTTTGCAGCTGTGACTTATTAAACTGATAGTTCGGTAATTTTCACATCTGTCAACACCTGCTTTCTTTGGTATTGGAATTATTATATTCTTCTTGAAGTTGGAGGGTATTTCGCCTGTCTCTCACATCTTGCTCAGCAGATGGTAGAGTTTTGTCAGGACAGGTTCTCCCAAGTCCATCAGTAGTTCTAATGGAATGTTGTCTACTCCGGGGGCCTTGTTTCGACTCAGGTCATTCAGTGCACTGTCAAACTCTTCACGCAATATTGTATCTCCCATTTCATCTTCATCTACGTCCTCTTCCATTTCCATAATATTGTCCTCAAGTACATCGCCCTTGTATAGACCCTGTATATACTCCTTCCACCTTTCTGCTTTCCCTTCTTTGCTTAGAACTGGGTTTCCATCTGAGCTCTTGATGTTCATACAAGTGGTTCTCTTATCTCCAAAGGTCTCTTTCATTTTCCTGTAGGCAGTATCTATCTTACCCCTAGTGAGATAAGCCTCTACATCCTTACATTTGTCCTCTAGCCATCCCTGCTTAGCCATTTTGCACTTCCTGTCAATCTCATTTTTGAGACTTCTGTATTCCTTTTTGCCTGCTTCATTTACTGCATTTTTACATTTTCTCCTTTCATCAATTAAATTCAATATTTCTTCTGTTACCCAAGGATTTCTACTAGCCCTCGTCTTTTTACCTACTTGATCCTCTGCTGCCTTCACTACTTCATCCCTCAAAGCTACCCATTCTTCTTCTACCGTATTTCTTTCCCCCATTCCTGTCAATTGATCCCTTATGCTCTCCCTGAAACTCTGTACAACCTCTGGTTCTTTTAGTTTATCCAGGTCCCATCTCCTTAAATTCCCACCTTTTTGCAGTTTTTTTAGTTTTAATCTACAGGTTATAACCAATAGATTGTGGTCAGAGTCCACATCTGCCCCTGGAAATGTCTTACAATTTAAAATCTGGTTCCTAAATCTCTGTCTTACCATTATATAATCTATCTGAAACCTTTCAGTATCTCCAGGCTTCTTCCATGTATATAGCCTTCTTTTATGGTTCTTGAACCAAGTGTTAGTTATGATTAATAAGTTGTGCTCTGTGCAAAATTCTACCAGGCGGCTTCCTCTTTCATTTCTTTGCCCCAGTCCATATTCACCTACTACGTTTCCATCTCTCCCTTTTCCTACTACTGAATTCCAGTCACCCATGACTATTAAATTTTCATCTCCCTTCACTATCTGGAAAGGTGGCGACAAAGGTGGCAAAGGTGAATCTGCTTGGAGGATTGTAGCAAATTAATCTGTAATACTTATTTACAAATGTGGAATCCAATGATGAACATAAAATACAGCTTTGCATTGCCATAAATATTTTCTATAATTATACATAAAATTATTTTGGAAAAACTGTACCATAAAATAAAATTACAAAACACAGTGTCTGAAATTTAGCTCTGTTAAGCATAGGCTGCTCTCAAGGCACACAGGACAAATGTTTCAAACCATATCGTAAATTACCACAATTTTGTGTGAGTAAGCACACAGATCTTTTAGAGAAGGTATAATCTTATCAAAAGTAGACTTAGCAAGTGGCACCCACAAGTATGTAATAAGTGATTAAAGTAAATAACAGAATTAAAAATAAGGAAAGACATATAGGAGGGGGGCAGGCTAAAGTGTAAAAGACATCTAGGATCCAAATCATAGCCCATTAGGGTACAATAAGTATTTAAAATTTACAGAATATAAACAAGCAGTATTACAATCTAAACACAATGAATACATTAAACTGAATAAAATAGCACACTACAGTAACTCCCATAAATGCATAATCTACTCTCAAGGCTATAAATACCATGACACTTGAAAAAAAAATTGCTTTCAGATCATCTAAAATACTGCTAAAGCCAATTTATTTTCAGAGAAGATGACTTCTCATTAAAACCTAATTCAACAAGCAACAGATAGTTATCAGGTAGTTAAACAGATTAATATATCAATGGTAATGAGGGTCATGGACTAAATGCGGCGGGGGGTGGGGTGGGGGGGGGGGGTGAAGTTTAAAAGGGGGAGTGGAAGGGAGGGGGAAGGTGTAGTCGGGGTGGGGGGGGGGGGTGAGGATGGGATGAAAGGATGGGTGTTGACGACAAATAGGAAGTGTGAAGAAATTGCGGTTGCAGTTATGGGGAGGTGTGTAACAAAAGAGAAGTTTTGGAAATGAGAGGAGAGGAAAAAGGGGGGCACAGGGATAATTGGGGGGGGGGGGGGGTCATGGGAGACACAAACAATTTAAATAAATGCAGGAATATGGATTTCAAACATTACTAAAGAGTGCAGAGGCTCTGTTAAATCAAAAATTTATCTGTTCATTCAGAATTTTATCAGCTTCTTTCATTTTGTTTTTGAAAACATTCATTTCTTCAAGGTTAACCCCTTTGTTGCATAATGCAGAACTTCTAAAGTACTATCTATGTTACTACCAGAATAGTGCCCTTGTTTAGGTGCTGATCAAATGCTGTCTTATTGTATGGATTAACATGCTCTTTATAACATGTGATAAAATTTCTACCTGTTGTGCCTATAAAGAAGGACTCACAAGAACCACATTGTAGCTTATGTGCCCCTGGAAACCAAATTTTTTCACATCACACTTCCTTCCCTGAGCATTCAGCTCAATTTGAATTTGGTGGCTCATACAAAATCCATCCTTAAGTCTTTTTGAAAAAGCATTGACCAACAAATGTGACATAAGTCCCCTATATTTCATTAACAGGTACTTCTTAGATCCATTATCCATTACCTCATTACTTCTAAAAAATAGATTGGCTTTAGTGGTATTTGAGTTGATGTGAAATCTGTTTCTTTTTTCCAATTGTCATGATGTTTTTAGCCTTGAGAGTGGCTTACACACATTACATTGTATGGCAGTTACAGTAGTATGCTGTTTTATTCAATGTAATGCATTCATTATATTCAGATTGTAATTTATGCTCATTTATATTCTGTGTATTTTAAATATTTATTGTGCTTTAATTGGCTAGGATCTTCATCCTAGACGTCTTCTGTACTTTAGCCTCCACCCATCCCCTATGTTTTTTTTTTCTTATTTGTAATTTTGTTATTTACTTTAATCGCTAATTAAATAGCTATGGATGCCACTTGCTAAGTCTGATTTTGTTGAGATTATACCTCCCCTAAAAGATTTGATTAATTCTCACACAATATTGTGGGCGTTTACAGTATGGTTTGAAACATTGGCCTAGGTGTCTTGAGAGCAACCTACGCTTGATAGAGTGAATCCCTGTCACAATGTTTTGTCATTTTATTGTAGAGTACACAGTTCTTCCAAAATATTTCTATTTAGAATTATTGGAAAATTTTTATTGTAATGCAGAGCTTGCAATTTATAGTCATCATTGTTTTGCACATTTATAAATGAGCATTGCACCTTACTTTGCTAAAATCCTCAATCTAGACTCCCCCTTGTTCCTATTCTCCCTGCCCCCCTTCCCACTGGGTTTTAATGACCCATTTCAACCCTTTCATCCTGTGTATCTCATCCACTTCCTCTCCGAACCACTTTTCTTTTCCTCCTCCCCTTTCCCTCACTCATTCTTTGCGTTGCCCCCCCCCCCCCCCCTTATCATGGCCCTTTCCTGGTAGTAGTATTTATTTAACAGATGCTACTGTTTATATAATTATAGTTTATTTTATTTCATTACTTCTGAATGTGACCCAACCTTTGTATTTGTCTTTATGCAAGATGTAGATTTTCCCATTTTATTACAAAAATGGGAAAATGATTAGGATTCTGGCTATCTATTAAAGGCATGTTTTTTAAACTTCTTTAAACATTTGTCTGCTATTTATGGTCACATTTGGTGTCTTCATGATCATAGAACTACAATGCAGCATTGCTACTTTGTAGCCTACAGAGCATTGCCATTTAGTAGCACAATTGTGGCATATTGACGCTTTCATGCCTCACAGCATATAGACCTTACCATCTCAGGATCAGTAAATTAGACATTAGTATGCATTTTATTGATACAGATAAGCTCACTTACGAAACATACATATGTCATGTAATTGTTTTGTAAGCTGCTTGTTCTTAATACTGTGAATTGCTACAGAAATAACTTTTCCTGAAATAAAAGAATCACTGCCTGAAGAGGGCACCACATCTCCTTGGTTTCCTAGTAGCTTTCAACTTTACCACTGTCATTCATTAATGAACAATAGTTGGGACCACAAATACATGTATTCATTTATTTACTGCTATCTTTGATGGACTTTTCACCTGGCAGATATTGGTATATACTTGTTGGGAGATAATAGCCAAGCACATATTTTCATGAAAATACGGTTGCACAGCATAAATGGGTAGCATACTTTGACTTTTGTACATTTGGCAATGGGTAGAGTGAAAAGACTGTCGCCAGTTAAATAAACATCCATTTTAGTTTCAGCTCTGGCTGTCTCTTTGTTACATCACAATCTAAAATGATTCATTGTGACACTGGCCTCAGCATACTGGAACTATGCTCAACCCAGACAAATTAATGGGCTGTTCTATGTAAAAAATACAAAACAATAACATTTTCAACTTAAGCATCTCTGATTTCTTGCACATTTTCTACACTCAACAGTACTGGTAAGATATAAACAACCACTGCCCTGCAGATATGTATAAGAAGCTTATGGGACATTACTTGAAAATTATGTAATTCAAACACACATTTTAAGGTAAATGATGATAACTCTGGTTCCAATATGTAGGTAGATAGGTAAGTAGGTAGGTACGTAGCTAGGTAACAACTCAGTTAAATTTATTGTTGTGACCCTCACAAAGCTTGGAGAGATTTGCCTCAGGCCAGAGTGCTTGGAAAGAGGGTGAGGTTTACCTTGTGGCACCAATGAAATCGACACCAACATCGATATGCATTCATCTTTGGACTTTAGGCATTATCTTTGGCTGTTCCGCCATGTTCAGTTCAGTTCTTTGTGATCCTTGTATGTATTAAGGTTAATAAATGAACTGTTACTAAATGGGTGTGTTTATTGGTGCAACCAACCCGGTAATCCTCCTCACTGGTGACCCCGAGTTGTAACGTCTTCCGTTTTTGCAGTTTCACTGTGTCCGCAACCTCCGCACAGGTTATTTTCGCGTGTATTAGATCAACACAGCATTCGAACAACGACTTCGGCCCAGTGCCTAACGCCGGATTTTGTGATTGACATGCACAGTGTTGTGCGCGATGCACACCTGCCAGGAAGGCAACACGATGCTTCTCACTCGATGATTCCACCGATTTTGCCGGACGTTTTCGAGCCTGTAAAAATAAGTGAGGTTAGGAGTGCGCATGACTCAGGCTATCAAACGCCTTTGTTCCCGCCACATATGCCCTCCCTCATCGACTGTGCAGTTACCTCTTACGGATCTCCGTGTAGGGCGGACCAATGCCGATTTCTGCAAATGCTTCATCAGACAACCTACTTCTGCCAGGATAACAATGTGCCACACCACAATCCATGCAGTACCATGTGGATACCTGCCACGTGGCCCAAACTGCTTTGTTCACAGGTCTACCTCCTCAGCATCCGACCACACCCGCACCTGCCTCAGTTCAGCATCAGCACATTCCTTCCTACTTTGATACTTCGGCCTGCAACAGGAACAATAACTTGTCATCTGTGCCTGACCTCCACTTCTGTCCCACTGCTATGCCACAGTGTTTTGTGCCATGACATTCACCTTATCCGCACACTGTTTTGAGTGTAGTGACTATGAACAGTGAACATACACACATTCCATCCCATGTTCTACATCAGTCCCACACAGTGCTTCCGGACAGTGCAGTGCGCCTTCGCCGATTAATTTGGACAATTTTGACTTGATTTTGTGTGATAATTATTACAGTGATTGTCAGTGCAGTGCTTCGACATTGGACAATCATGCCAAACAATGGACTGCAACAAATGGGTGCTATGTTGCAAATCCCAGTGGGTACGAACTCCGAACTACAGCTAAATCGCATGCCTGGTCGAATTCACAAACGCCCATCATAGCTACTGTGTCTTCCATGCCAAGTGCAAATTCGTTTGACCCCGTTTCTGCACAGCCCCTCTTCCAGAGTTCGAATGTTCACCCCGACTTTTCCACCGCTTCTCCGTGCTTGTCCCTCATTTGCAGCATTCAAGTACCAAAATTTCTCTCGGACCAACTTCCAATGTGGTTCATGGCCGTGGAGTATATATTCTCCCCCTATGGCATCACCGACGAAAGTGAAAAATACCTCGTACTCTTCAGGCACCTAAAGGACTATCATTATATAATTAAGGACATTATCTGTGACAATTTGAGTGACAAGTACACCAGAGCGAAAGCCGCTTTAATTCAGCGCCTGTCACCAACATCAAGGACCAATTTCATCAAGGACATCCTACCCATCAACGAGAATGCACCAATTACACCGACGACAATGCCAGCAGTTTCTCAGTGTAACACTGGACATGCCATACCTCCCTCTACACAGCACCTGAGCCGCACCAATTCTGTTCTACCACTACCGACACCAACGTCACGGCCGCCGCCTGGCTGGCTCACTGACCTCAACACAGTCAAAACAAACGGCTGCGTGAAATATGATCCCACCACGGCTACCGCACCCACATCTTGTCAAGAACTCGCCGACACTACGCACGTTTACTGCCTGGCCGTTGACTACTCTATCACGCCCGCAACTTGTTCTCCCACCCCAGAAGACGATTTCAGCCCTATCAATGCTTCATACAGCAGTGAACGTGTTCTCACTCCGCCGCCGCCGACTACTGATTTTTACATTCGCGATCGCACACACGATCTCTTCTACTCTAACTGTTATGTCAATACTGTGCCGTAGACCTCGTCTTGTATGCCAGGGTACCCTTTGATAGAGACAGATTCTGATTTCGACCCCATCTTACTCAGTGATAAACAGCAGACTGCTTCACAACATACATTTTCGGCTAAACAACTGCAAGAGCTACGTGAACAAATTGCGACATACAACTTGTTGGTACAAGATCACATGCTGCAGCCACCACCAACCGAGCATGACATGCAACAAGATGCTCCTGTCATTGTTCTGCCTCCGACTGTTGACAATCCTTCACCATTACTACTAGCGACACCTAATACCCTGACAATCACACTACATGGATCTATGTCCCAGATGCCACAACTGTCGACTGCAGTGCTGACAGCGACAGCACACACGCAGTTCCAGTTCCATCGAACTGTGTTGCCTCTCCTCCACAGACCAGTAGTTCATCAGCCGATTCGACTTCTTCACATTCACATTACGTCTCATCGCCTTTCTGCTCCGACCCTGGTTTTGCCGACCACGTCCGCTTTCCACCACCTCTCGCTGTCGCCATGCCTCATGCACAGGGCTCATGGTCACGCCTCCCAACCTTCAATCACGGTTGTTTCTCACATCAAAACACCGACACTGTCAACTCCACTTGGAACATCCTGCCATCTACCGCTGTAACACACTCACTGTCCACCGGCTCTGAGGTGATGCTTCCGTCTACACTGAAATCATCCACCGCCAGCTTGCTGTTTTCTCCCCTGCCATGACATCAAGCACCTCTATAACTCCGTCATTACCGCGAGTGTTGCTCATCTGGCATTTATTAAGCAACCTGTTAAGCCACAGTATATGTCATATGGCCAATAACAAACTGTTACCGGACACATTGCGCTTACCGCAGCACTCGCTGGCAAATACTTTGGCAATACATCGCATCGCATCTTCGATGCACTCCATGCCTTTGATCAGATCAAAACCCCACTCCGCCGCACAGCCTTGGCACGACGATGTTCTTCCCACTGACATGCCGCCACCTTCTGCTTCCAGTGTGCCATCAACAGCACGGCACAGTCAACCTGTGGACGCCTACTGTGCCTCCTTCCCTCCACTGGTCGCACCTACCGAGACATCGGGAAACGGTCCGATCGTGCCTCGCTCTAGTGCCTGCCACAACATGATCGGTCACGTGCACCTCTGGCCATCACAACATCTACCGAAACAGCTCCCCACAGCACCGACACTGACAAGCTGACTGTCTGACGCCATAGTCAACCCCCCCCCCCCCCCCTCGGCCTCTCAAGAGTACTCCGCACAACGATATGCATTGATCTTTGGAGTCTAGGCATTATCTTTAGCTGTTCCATCATGTTCAGTTCAGTTCTTTGTGATCCTTGTATGTTTTTAAAGTTAATAAATGAACTATTGGGTGTGATTATTGTTGCAACCAACCCAGTAATCCTTCTCTATCTGGTTATTTATATTATCAGGCACAGTAAATGAAGCTTTATTACAAGTCTGTTTGAACAGAGTTTATTGAAATATCTAGTAGCTTACATTCAATGTCTGATGACAATACCTCACACACAAAGGGCAAACAAAAGCTCCTGAAAAACTGAAATTAACAGAACACAAAAGAAAAACCAAGTGGCCACCTAGAATCAACATTAATATTATACCAACAAAACCCTACCTCAATGTTAATTATCGATGTTTGCAAAAACTAAATGACAAGCATTAAGTAAATCCTAACAAGGCTTTAAATTTTTGAATTTTATTATATTTAGTTGCAATATCAGAAAATCAGTGTATTGCTCATTTGTGATAATTTGATTTAACAGAATGTTCTTAGCAAAAACTTATTCCTCACACATAAAATTTTGACACCTATATGCTTTGGTTTATGATGGAACTGTGGTTTCTTGCAAAGGCTTATTTCTGGCATATTGTCTTAATAACGAACAACACATTTTAGATTGCCAGAAACACTATAATACAAATTACTGAGTCAACAGGCTTTACAGTTTTCTGTGCCTAAGGCATTCTGATTTTGTTTGTGACAGAGACTGCAGGCTGCTCTTAGATCCCTATGAAACACTAAAACCAAAAACTTAGAAAGTTCTCCTCAGTCAACTCCATCACCAGTCATATCGGTGTCATCATAGTCAATTATGGGATCAATACCATTTTGTATCCCTAGCTTATAACAGGCTCAGTTTTAGGGTTCTTTTAATATAACACAATAAATGTTTTAAAGCATTCCATAAATCCAAACTTGAATGTGACTGGTACCTGCTTAGAATACTTATTACCAAACAAACATGTTGTCTGGAACATAAAAATGGCTCTGAGCACCATGGGACTTAACATCTGTGGTCATCAGTCCCCTAGAACTTAGAACTACTTAAACCTAACTCACCTAAGGACATCACACACATCCATGCCCAAGGCAGGATTCGAACTTGCAACTATAGCAGTCGCGGGGTTCCAAACCGAAGTGCCTAGAACCGCTCAGGTACACTGGCCGGCTGTCTGGAACATAAATCACTGATCCTTGTACTTCTCTACATCTTTTCTTGTTGTCTCCATTTTCATATTGTTCTCTTTCTAGCACACTATGATTAAAATTTTCCTACATGGGAGTTGAAACAGAATTACATTCAAACATACCAAAAACTTTTAATATAAAACTTTTTCAAGACTGGTACTTTGACAAATAGTAACAGTACCCTATCTTAAATTTTGAACAAAATCCATTCCCAGATAGTTCCTAATCACACCTAAATCCTTCATTTTAAAGTTATCACTTAATGAAAGCTTTAAATTTTCAGTTTCACACTGGAAAGTTGAAGCTGTCAGCAGATCATCAGTGTAAACAAGTATGTATGTTTTGTGGCTATTTTCTGTGTTTATATCAAGCAGTACTCAAAATCATTTCTTGCAAATCCTATCAGTTATTACTGTGTGTAATTTAACATTCCAATTTTTGGTTGAGCCCTTTAAACCATACAGTGCCTTTCTAAGTTGACAAACTTTACCATTCATTTTATTGCAACACCCAGTAGGTAATTTAACATAAAAGTCTGTAACTACCTGTCCATAGAGAAAAGCAATTAATTAACTTTCCTGTCTGTCAAATGGCTGTTTTTCTCATTACAAAAAACCAAAATGGGTTAATTTTGCTACTACACTGTACAGTTCTGGATCAGTCAATCTTTCTTGAAAACCTTTAGCTGCAAGACAAGATTTATAAGGAACAATATTACCTTTGTCATCTTATTTTTGACTGAAATCACACTTTGTGTCAATAACATTACAATTATGTGACTTACATATGTAATCCTAGGTATTATTTTCTTCCAGGGCTTGCAGCTCTCTTGCTACAGCATTGATCCCAATTTTCAGCATCACTACAAGACAATGCTTCAGTGTGTGTAGCAACACGGTTCACATTTTCTGTCACACTTCACTTGGCGTAGACTGGGAACTGTGTCCTAGGCATGCCCGATGTGAAATGAACGGGCACTGCCTGAGTTGTTGTTGTTGATCCACAGGCAGAGGTCGCGGCCGAATTCACCTGTGCCCTCTGCTGGACGGGGCTCTACTTGCAGCAACTACAGTCCGTGACGCGCCGTGCCGATGCGCGCCTCCCGCGATCTTTATGGTGGCTACTGCAGTGTGGGTGCTGGTATGGTCATCATCCACTGCCATCAACAGATCCATTTCATAATCCTCTAAGTTATTTGGGCATTGAATATTCCTCCTGGGTCTCAATTGTACGTCTTCTCAATCTCATCAACACTGTCTTCTTCATCCTCAAGAAATCAGTGAAGACATAGAAAAGAGAGAAGATCCTTTGGTTCTTCTCTAAGTTTACTTCTGTTTTAATATTGTACAAAAAAACAGAAGACACATCAAGTCCCAGACAGGCACAATTACACTGAAGGCCAAAGGAACTGGTATAGGCATGCGTATTCAAATACAGAGATACATAAGCAGACAGAAAACAGTGCTGAGTTCGGCAACGCCTGTATAAGACAGAAAGTGTCTGGTGCAGTTGTTAGATCAGTTACTGCTGTTGTAATGGCCGGTTATCAAGATTCAAGTGAGTCTGAATGTGGTGTTATAGTCAGCACACAAGCAATGAGACACAGCATCTCTGAGGTGATGATGAAGAGAGGATTTTCCCATATGAACATTTCATGAGTCCACCATGAATATCAGGAATCTGGTGATACATCAAATCTCTGACATTGCTGTGTCTGGAAAAAGATCCTTCAAGAACGGGACCAATGCCAACTGAAGAGAATCATTCAACATGAGAGAAATGCAACGCTTCCACAAATTGCTGCAGATTTCAATGCTGCACCATCAACAAGTGTAATGTGCAAACCATTCAATGAAAAATCATTGATATGAGTTTGTGGAGCCGAGGGCCCACTCGTGTACCCTTGATGACTGCATGACACAAAGCTTTATGCTTTGCCTTGACCTGTCAACATTGATGCTGGACAGTTGATGATTGGAAGCATGTTGCCTGGTAGAACGAGTCTCGTTTCAAATTGTATCAAGCGGATGGATGCGTACAGATGTGGAGACAACTTCATGAATCCATGGACCCTGCATGTCAGCAGGGATTGTCCAAGCTGGTGGAGGCTGTGTAATGGTGTGGGGCGCATTCAGTTAGAGTGATATGGGACCCTGATGCGTCTAGATACGATTCTGACAGGTGGCACATACGTAAGCATCCTTCCTTATCAACTGATTCATGTCCATTGTGCATTTCAACTGATGTGGGCAGGTCCAGAAGAAAATGTGACACCTCACACATCCAGAATTGCTACAGAGTGGCTCCAGGAACACTCTTCTAAGGTTAAACACTTCCGCTGGCCATCAAACTCCCCAGACATGAACATTATTGAGCATACCTGAGATACTTGCAACATGCTGATCAGAAGAGATCTCCAAGCCCTCTTAATCTTATGAATTTATGACCAGCCCTGCAGGATTCATTGTGTTAGTTCCCTCCAGCACTACTTCAGACATTAGTTGAGTCCTTCTCACATCATGTTGTGGCACTTCTGCGTGCTGGCAGGGATCCTGCACAATATTAGGCAGGTGTACCAGTTCCTTTCACTCTTCACTGTAAAAGACACTTACATAAAGCTGTCTCCCACAGCCTTCATCAGTGAAAGAGAGGAACACAACTATTCACACACACAAGCAGACACATCTCAAGCACACTACCACCAGTTCCACATCTCGAGCCGGAATACAACATCACGTCAGATGGAAGTAGCAGTCTGGATGGGGCAGTGAACGAGAAGAGATGGTAGTCTATGGATAGGGAGAGAGATGAACACAGTCTGACAAGAGTGTGCGGGGACTAGACTGCCAACAGGTGTAGGGTCAGGAGGTTGTGAGGCAGGGAAGTGTGAGGAAAAAGGAGCAAAAAAGGAGAGGAGTGGGGATAATGGGCAGATGCATTGGCAGAGAGCTGCAAATAAACCCTGGGTGTGAGATGAGAATGGGGAGGAGATAACAGGGCAGAGACAGTGGAAGCTGTTGGGTGTAGGGTGTGCAGACAGTATGTCGCCATAGGTTGACACTGGGATAATTACAGGAGCGGAGAATGTGTTGCCTGTTGGCAATCTAGTCCCAGCACACTCCACCACACAGCGCTTGTCTATCTCTCTCCTACCTGTACATTACCACCCCTTCCCCGCCCCCTCCAGACTGCTGCTTGAATCCCAAGTGATGTTGCATCACAGTCTGAGATGCTGGAGTTTTATGTAAGCATCTTATAATTGTGCCTGTCTGTGACTTGATGTGTCTTCTTTAGGTAAGTAGCACTCTGTCTTTTCCAATATTGTTGATATTCCTACCTGGAGTTTCCATTGTCAGACTTTCATTTTCTTCAGCAACCTCAGTCCTCATTTCTTCTTTCTGCCCCTTTGATTCTGAAATTGTATCTACATTCTCTTCATCACAATAAATAGTATTTGTTTCTATTATACAAACACCAGTTTTCTTTTCCCTTTCAGATGCTGCTGATCAGAAGGAAACTGCATCTCAATGCACCTCAATTTTCTTTGTGGAAGGTATAAATATTCTGAACCTCTTCAATCATTATCATGGCCCATAATTAAATGTACCTTGTCCCTGGGGTCTAGTTTCAGTCTTTTTTCTTTGGGTACAAGGACAGACACATGAACCCCAAATACTTATGTTTTGAAACCTTTTATGCCAGGAAATACTCTTTGAAAATTTGATGTTTACATCTGACATGTACTAAAGTGAACTGGCCATGTCGTAAGCCACCATGTTCAATGATTTCAGAAATGCCCAAACATTTCTGGGTGGAAGCAGTTAATGAACAGTTTCAACCAAGGTGTGCATTTCTCTCTCAACTCTTCTATTTTACTGTGGAATGTACACAGTGCTCCTTTGATGGGTTATTTCACTCAAAAATGTAACTAAGTCATTATCCATAAACTCCAGTCCATTATCACTCCTTAGCACTTTAATTTTCAGACCTGTTTCTCTCTCAGCTTTTGCAATAAAGTTCTTGATTAAACCTTTATGCAGGTTATCATGGGACATGATTTATGGAACACAAAGGTGAAGTTAGTCATGCTCCAAAAGCCAAAAATATCTTCCTCCTCCAACTGTATGTGTCTCCATCAGTCTGCATGAAGCATTTCAAGTAAAGCATTAGCTCTTCATGAACTGACAGGGAAAGACAAGTATTGTTATTTACCCACCTAACATTGTTCACAAGTGACAAAATTATCAATAAGTTCACTTCTGTACATGACAAGAATTGTCTCAGGTGCGTAATGCTCTTATGACACAATTTTTTTATGCCAAACACTCAAGTTTTCAACATGTTTACACAAATTTACCATAGCACCCATCAATCACAGAGAGCCTTTTATCTGCACATGTTGAAGTAACCATTAACTCTTCCTATTGTATTCTATTTAGGGAAAAAAGATGTAACATGTTTTAATGACACATTTGGATAATTCATTGGGAAAGACAAGCATTGTTATTTACCCACCTAACATTCTTCACAAGTGACAAAATTATCAGTAAGTTCACTCCTCTACATTACAAGAATAGTCATGAAGTTTACCTTTACTGTAAAAGAATTGAAATTGTTCCTTGTTTGACACTAAACACATCCCTTTGTCGCAAAAAGAGATTGAATTTCAATTCAGGCTGAAAAAGCTCTCCACTAAACACTGTTTTGATAAATTTAGCTCTGTTTCGAGCATACAGTTCCACAGTGCTGCACCCAATCACATCAGGAAGTGTACTGTCACCCACAGAAACTTTCACTGAGCTTGGCACACAGTCCAGTTTCATAAACAATTCTCTCTTATTGCACATATGCTCACTAGCACCTGTATCCATGAATCAATAACCTTATAGGTCAACTCCTTGATGCATACACATAAAGCCATTTACATCCTGAGCTTTTTGCCTTCCTTGGACTTCAATAACCTGCAATCTGACCTCCAGTGGCCCCTTTCCTTACAATAATTGCAGCTTCTCATTTCTCTCTTTGCTTTATTTTTGCAATCCTTCTAAAAATGGTCCTCCTTACCACAAGCCTAACAAACAATGTTTTGCTGCCTGCTTACACTGACGAAGTTACTTCCTGCTGATCAGACTGATTGTTTCTCTCATCTTCAATAAGCATTCTTGAAGTTAACTTGTTAAGTGTTTGCTTCTCAAAGGGGCAGACTCCCATGCCAAATGGAAATGTTTATCTCTCTCCTGCAATGACATCAACAACTCAATTATTATCATTTTATCTGAAAGTGGTTGACCTGTTTGCTTCAATTTAGCATTGATTTCTTTTAATCTACATCTACATCTACATCCATACTCCGCAAGCCACCTGACGGTGTGTGGCGGAGGGTACCCTGAGTACCTCTATCGGTTCTCCCTTCTATTCCAGTCTCGTATTGTACGTGGAAAGAAGGATTGTCGGTATGCTTCTGTGTGGGCTGTAATCTCTCTGATTTTATCCTCATGGTCTCTTCGCGAGATATACGTAGGAGGGAGCAATATACTGCTTGACTCTTCGGTGAAGGTATGTTCTCGAAACTTCAACAAAAGCCCGTACCGAGCTACTGAGCGTCTCTCCTGCAGAGTCTTCCACTGGAGTTTATCTATCATCTCCGTAACGCTTTCGCAATTACTAAATGATCCTGTAACGAAGCGCGCTGCTCTCCGTTGGATCTTCTCTATCTCTTCTATCAACCCTACCTGGTGCGGATCCCACACTGCTGAGCAGTATTCAAGCATTGGGCGAACAAGCGTACTGTAACCTACTTCCTTTGTTGTCGGATTGCATTTCCTTAGGATTCTTCCAATGAATCTCAGTCTGGCATCTGCTTTACCGACGATCAACTTTATATGATCATTCCATTTTAAATCACTCCTAATGCGTACTCCCAGATAATTTATGGAATTAACTGCTTCCAGTTGCTGACCTGCTATTTTGTAGCTAAATGATAAGGGACCTATCTTTCTATGTATTCGCATCACATTACACTTCGCTACATTGAGATTCAATTGCCATTCCGTGCACCATGCATCAATTCGCTGCAGATCCTCCTGCATTTCAGTACAATTTTCCATTGTTGCAACCTCTCGATACACCACAGCATCATCTGCAAAAAGCCTCAGTGAACTTCCGATGTCATCCACCAGGTCATTTATGTATATTGTGAATAGCAACGGTCCTATGACACTCCCCTGCGGCACACCTGAAATCACTCTTACTTCGGAAGACTTCTCTCCATTGAGAATTACGTGCTGCGTTCTGTTATCTAGGAACTCCTCAATCCAATCACACAATTGATCTGATAGTCCGTATGCTCTTACTTTGTTCATTAAACGACTATGGGGAACTGTGTCAAACGCCTTGCGGAAGTCAAGAAACACGGCATCTACCTGTGAACCCGTGTCTAAGGCCCTCTGAGTCTCGTGGACGAATAGCGCGAGCTGGGTTTCACACGATCGTCTTTTTCGAAACCCATGCTGATTCCTACAGAGTAGATTTCTAGTCTCCAGAAAAGACATTATACTCGAACATAATACGTGTTCCAAAATTCTACAACTGATCGACGTTAGAGATATAGGTCTATAGTTCTGCACATCTGTTCGACGTCCCTTCTTAAGAACGGGGATGACCTGTGCCCTTTTCCAATCCTTTGGAACGCTTCGCTCTTCTAGAGACCTACGGTACACCGCTGCAAGAAGGGGGGCAAGTTCCTTCGCGTACTCTGTGTAAAATCGAACTGGTATCCCATCAGGACCAGCGGCCTTTCCTCTTTTGAGCGATTTTAATTGTTTCTCTATCCCTCTGTCGTCTACTTCGATATCTACCATTTTGTCAACTGTGCGACAATCTAGAGAAGGAAGCACAGTGCAGTCTTCCTCTGTGAAACAGCTTTGGAAGAAGACATTTAGTAATTCGGCCTTTAGTCTGTCATCCTCTGTTTCAGTACCATTTTGGTCACAGAGTGTCTGGACATTTTGTTTTGATCCACCTACCGCTTTGACATAGGACCAACATTTCTTAGGATTTTCTGCCAAGTCAGTACATAGAACGTTACTTTCGAATTCATTGAAAGCCTCTCGCATAGCCCTCCTCACACTACATTTCGCTTCGCGTAATTTTTGTTTGTCTGCAAGGCTTTGGCTATGTTTATGTTTGCTGTGAAGTTCCCTTTGCTTCCGCAGCAGTTTTCTAACTCGGTTGTTGTACCACGGTGGCTCTTTTCCATCTCTTACGATCTTGCTTGGCACATACTCATCTAACGACATAACTGCAGTGACTGAGTCATCATCAAATTAGAGTGACAAAAACTTTTGCTGAAGTAGGTGAATGGTCACCACAGACTCTGTTGTTCACAGTCTTCAGTTTAGTCCATATGCAACCTGATGTCACACACGAAAATAAATGAGTGGGTGGTGCTTTCTCCATTCAAGTCACAATAAGCTCCTATGCTTTTTTGTCCTTTTCTAGCCATGTTTCTTGTCAGCTTCTTTCTCTTTAGGTGGCTTAATAGCTATGCCATAGGCAATATCTAAAAAGTCTTTGTCTCTGAATATCACTTCCTTCAAGAATTTTCACATTGCCTCCAAACAAACTTCAAACACTGATGTGGAAACTGTTCTGTTGTGCCACCACTTCATTTGCTGGTACTCATAGTATCGCCAAAAAAACTCTGCCACTACACTGAAAAACAGACTCATGCACCTACCCCCATAACCTATAGTCAGGCACAGTAAATAAAGTTTGATAAGTCTTATTGTCGTCCACCATTGAGTGTAAACTATAACATATGTAAATAAACTCTGTACCAACAACCACAAAGGATAAACAGCTAAAATAAAAATATCTAAGTAACAGAAATTAACACAAACACTGGAGGGAAACAGTGTTGCTGGCTTAACATTGTACCACTAACATTCTATAATCCTGATAAGATATAAATGACCACAGACCTGCAGATGTATCAGACAAGTCTATAGGAAAGTACTGGACTGCAAAGTTCAAAAATTGTCAAATTTGAACTTGTTTCAAGATAAATAACAATAACTTGTCATAGGCCGGAGTGTTAAGGAAGAGAGCAGGGGATGGGGATCTAACTGCTTATTTATGTGATGTACACAGACTCATAAATGGGTTGTTATAAGTAAGCAATACTGAAGATAAACATTTTCAACTTAATCATCTGTGATTTCTTTGATACTCTTCTACCTTTGACAGTCCTGGAGAGAGATGAATTTTCACCATCCTGCAGGTGTATATGATGGGTCTATGGGAATTTACTGATCTGCAAAGTTTGAAAAGTTTGAAATTTTAAAATATATTTCAAGACAAATCACTATCTGTCATGTTGGACATGCCTGAATGACATGTCATCAAAGAATATTACAACTATATCTGAAGTGATTTTGACAAGTGTTGAAGTCAGCTGGTGTACAAATGTGGTGTACATATGTTACAGCACTGTATTGGCTGTCATATATGCAATATAATATGTTAAACTTTCTCTGCTTTCCACAGTTTCAGCTACACTACGTACTGATTTGTATTCATATCCTGTCATGTAATATGAGAGTCACTAACTATTGCCTCCTAGAATAACTCCTAAAGTATAATAGCAGCTGAAAAGTTTGTGGAACAAATGTTGCATGTGACAAAGATATGAAGGTCAACTTCATTTTTTTAAATGTGATGCTATAGTTTGGTACTTATTTTCTGACAGCATCTATTGAGACGAACCCAGTGATGTGTAACAGTAAGGTCTTCGAAAGTCAACAAAGGTCAAAAAGGTGGCATAAATGGCCATTTACATAAGGTGATCAAAGTGATGACCATTGGTATCAATGCAGTGCTGCAATCTTCTTATCACGGATTGAGTGGTATTCCTTATCACTATGGCATTTATTGAAGAGCATCCTCTGACAATTCTCTCTCCTATATATCATGCAAATAGTAAATATTCGTCGAATTTGGTGTATCCATCTAACATGCCATTGACATTTAAACACCATTCGACAGTTTCGCAATACCACACTAGTAGGAATGGTAATACTAGTATTGTCAAATCAAGCAAATGTGAATGATGTATTCCTTTGAAGAACAAGTCAATATGCTTCTCATTTATGGAGAATGCCAACGAAATTCAATGAGAGCCAGATACTTATAAGCTGAAAGATATCTTCAGTCTACATGTCGTACATTTAAATATGTGTATGATAAATTGAGAACAACTGGATCTTTAATGCACTGGAAACATATCCGGCAAAGGAAAGTTACTACCGTGGAAATGGAAATGGGTAGTTTTGCCACTGTGGTTCGAGATCCTTGTGTTAGTTCAGGTCAAATCGCAAGGAAACCTGGCATGAGCCCAAGTAGTGTTGTTTGTGTTCTGCATCGCCATAATATCATCTTTACTGTATCAGTCTCCACCAAGAACTAACTGGTATTGATTGTATGCATCGCATTGAATTCTGATGATAGGCTCAACTCCAGATTCAGAGGGATGACACATGTATTAATTTTATTTTATTTACTAATGAGGCTACATTAATGAAACATGGAAATGCTAATCTGCATAACATGCAATATTGGGCAACTGAAAATCCATGTTGGCTGCTGCAAGTTGCACACCAAAAACTGTGGTCAGTGAATGTATGGTGTGAGATTATGTAGGACAGAACTATAAGCCCATATTTCATCAAAGGATACATTAATGGTAGGAGGTACACCTCATTTATGTAAGAAACGTTAGGTCTGTTATTGGAAGAAATACCTTTCGGAACAAGGAACAGAATGTGGTATCAACATGATGGGTGCCCAGCACATTTTTCGCTGATGGATAGAAATGAGTTGCAGAGAAAATTCCCAAATTGTTGGATTGTACATAGAGGAGATGTGTTGTGGTTGGCTCATTCACCACACTTGACACCTCTGGAGTTTTTCTTGTGGAGATTTGTAAAATAAATTGTTTAAATGGATATTCCAACTGCACCTGAAGATATGTGAGAGAATTGTGCTTCGATAAGTGCTGATGTGATAAGGAATACCACTTAATCCATGGCAAGAACATTGCAGCACTGCATTGATACCGATAGTCATCACTTTGAGCACCTTCTGTAAATGGATGTTCATGCCACCTTTTTGACATTCGTTGACCTTCAAAGACCTTACTGTTACACGTAATTGGTTTTGTCTCGATAGCCACTACCAGAAAATAAGTACCAAACTATAGCATCCCATTAAAAAAAAAGTTAACCTTCATATCTCTGAATTGAGCCCACCTAGAAACAAAAAACCAACCAACACCATATTATGGCCCCATTTGTCCCATGAACTTTTGCTCCACAAACTTTTCAGCTCCTACCATACTTTTGGAGTTATTTTAGGTGGCAATAGTTAGTGATCTACCCTGTATAATAGTTCTTTGATGATGAGATGTCATTCAGGCATGTTGGACATTTTGTGACATGTCATCTTTGCTCTTGGGAATAGTTGGGAATGGTTATGAAGCTGAAATCGTGACAGGGTGAAGTAAATTAATATTAAAAAAACACAGATAAATGGTAGAAATTTCATTTGAGATGTTCTGCATGACTGTGGTCTCAAACAAATGAAAAATCATCATCATAGATGTAAAAACTGATTTTTGACTCTTTAAGAACCTTCAACTCATAGAGAAGCTTCAAACTTGCAGAGATTTAAAGATGGCTTTTTTCTTCAATACCTTCTGATATTTTATTTACTCATTCTGAAAGTTACTGTCACTTTAAGAGTCATAAGAACCATCAATTATATTTCTTTTTGAAACACCTGTTGATGTAAATGGCTTGCTTTCTGACTGAATGGAGTCATCACTTACCGTATGTTGACATTAAATAATTCACCCTCATTATTGCTTTCATATCTTCATAATCTCTTCCTCGATGCAACCACCGCACCTAGTCATTTTCTTTACTGTAAAAATGATGAGAAACACATTGCTAATGATAATCTTTATGAACAGTAAGATGAAAATGTAGTCAAATGAGGCCAAATGAGGTTACAACCAATGAAATACTCAAACACAACTTGGCAGCCAGAACCGTGAAAAACTATTGGGTGGAAATTCTGCCATATGCTTAAATTTGTCAACAGCTCTCAGAGTGCTGGCACATCTACCTACATTGTTAGTGCTCGGGAGTCAACAAAGAGGTGTGAGTTAACTCTTCAACAGTACTGAATAAAGCCCCGGAGGCCACATTTACATTCAACAACAGCACCTGGGAAGCAGCAGAGCATGATGAATGAATTCATTAATGGTAGTTAAACGCTAGCAGACTGGCTGAAGAGCTACTGGGGAACAACAAAGGAAGTGTGATGAATGAAATGTCTGCATCATATGCAATGAAACAGGGGCAGCCACACATTGTGTCCAATACTTAGGGAAAAGGACAGTTAGAAAAGAGAAGGCAACTGGGCGGAATAAAGCCCATGAAAACTGGGAGCAAAAGAGAGAACAAAAAGCCTTTTTAGAAAATCTTCACCTAAAGAATAAAGCTTAGTTCCTACTCCAAGATTGGAGTAATATCAACAAGTGCTGGAATACTTTGAGAAACTTCTGAATGAAGAAAACCCCAAATCCTTGAGAAGAGGGCTACTCAGCTAGAACTCATTATTGCTTTCATATCTTCATAATCTCTTCCTCGATGCAACCACCGCACCTAGTCATTTTCTTTACTGTAAAAATGATGAGAAACACATTGCTAATGATAATCTTTATGAACAGTAAGATGAAAATGTAGTCAAATGAGGCCAAATGAGGTTACAACCAATGAAATACTCAAACACAACTTGGCAGCCAGAACCGTGAAAAACTATTGGGTGGAAATTCTGCCATATGCTTAAATTTGTCAACAGCTCTCAGAGTGCTGGCACATCTACCTACATTGTTAGTGCTCGGGAGTCAACAAAGAGGTGTGAGTTAACTCTTCAACAGTACTGAATAAAGCCCCGGAGGCCACATTTACATTCAACAACAGCACCTGGGAAGCAGCAGAGCATGATGAATGAATTCATTAATGGTAGTTAAACGCTAGCAGACTGGCTGAAGAGCTACTGGGGAACAACAAAGGAAGTGTGATGAATGAAATGTCTGCATCATATGCAATGAAACAGGGGCAGCCACACATTGTGTCCAATACTTAGGGAAAAGGACAGTTAGAAAAGAGAAGGCAACTGGGCGGAATAAAGCCCGTGAAAACTGGGAGCAAAAGAGAGAACAAAAAGCCTTTTTAGAAAATCTTCACCTAAAGAATAAAGCTTAGTTCCTACTCCAAGATTGGAGTAATATCAACAAGTGCTGGAATACTTTGAGAAACTTCTGAATGAAGAAAACCCCAAATCCTTGAGAAGAGGGCTACTCAGCTAGAACATGACATGGGATATATTATGAAAAGACCTGGCAGCAGCCCTGAAGAAAAGTGGAATTGTAAATCTATCAAACAGAGGAATATCCAAATGCATGGAGTGAGGGGGAGAGAGAGTGTATAATTTTGCTCAGTTACAAAGAGAAGAAAAGACAAAAGAATGTGCCAACTGTAGAGCAATTAAATTCATGTTGTTGTTGACTTCAACTGAACTCCAACAGCTCTCCACACTACAACATACTGTGCGAGCCTCTTCATCGCTGTAAAAATTGCAACCAATTTTTTTGAATGTTGAGTCATTCCATGTCAAATCAACACACTTACTTTACCTCACCCTCTTAGATTTTGCTGAAAGTTGTTATAGTGGGCACTGAGACTAAGAAAAATAACAAATTTCAATTTTTTATCTCAAACCATTCCTGAAATATGGTCATGTAAACTTTTCAAAAACCAGCCAACAATGTGTGAATGGACTTTTTTTAAATTGTCCTAGGAACTGCCCTAATTGAGCTAGAGAACTGGGAAAGGTGTCATTTTTCAGATTTTGCATGCTCTTTCCAGGGATATACAACAAAACATAGCTTCTAATTAAAAACCTTTTTCAAAATACTAATTAATATTTTGATTTAATTTTATTTTTTTTACAAAAAGTACATAATTGAACATTTTCAAAATATTTCACAACTACTTCATACTATTGTAAATCACATGGCAAAATATAAATCTGGGATGATGATGAGTTCATTGTTAAAAAAAATTATTCCAGACTCTTGTTTTCCACTAATGGCCCTAGTTTGACCAAATTGACCTTTAACAAACAGGAATTTCTTTAAAATATACTGAAAGGTAAGTAAAAAAGTATTAGAAATATCAAAACATCATCTTATTAAACCAAAACTAATCAGCATATTTTATAATTAAGTGTATTGCTTATTTTAATTTCATACAACTTCACTAACAGTATATTAACAGATATAACAAAAACAAGAAATTGAGCATTTAACTACAAACTGAAATAAAGTATGTATAAGTACAAGTATTTACATGATAGTTCTGGTCCATGATGTTTGAAATGGAACTATTAAGTAAATTAAATACGTAATGCTTGTTTTTGAGTAACAGGTATCTGTACTATTATAACCTTTAATCACCAATATTGCGTGGATATTCAAACACACTCACTTAGGAACAATAGCTGGTTACATTATATCAACTCAGTACCTCGTATTCGACTGCCGTGCTGTGACATGCGGCTGGCACCGTTCATAGCTAGGTGGCACTCCCTCACTCAGCCGAGTTGTGGAGTGCCTCTATTGCCATTTGCGCGTACTGTGGTGGTCGCACTGTTAAATGTGGTGGCACTGTCAACACTTTTCCCCCTTGAAAACTCACTTCCTTGGAGGCGCAGGCAGTGCGGAGACATTCATGGCCTCTTGTGAGGCCCCGAAAAGATCCCGCAGAGAGACACGAGAGTATCATCGAAAATGTCCAGGACAGAAGCTCGAGCGTGGAACGTGCCTCCTGGATGAGACGATGGGTGAAAACTCCGTAGCAGCATCCATAGGTGTCGTGGACCTGGGGGTGTGCTCCAACGAAATGGGTCCCGGAGAAGGCAGCGTCGCGACTGAGGCCGGTTCCGGCGTACTCGGAAGCAGTAGCGACATCGTTGGCATCAACACATACGGTAGATCGGCAGCAGCGACAGGACTGGCTTCTCGGGCTGGTGGAGGCGAAGGAAGGGGCAGTGGCACCAGCGTGGCCACCACTCATGGACGCATCTGGTCGTAATGGCGAAAAACCGTCCCGTCATCCATATGTATTTCACAAAGCCGGCGGCTGCGAAGAGCCTTGACCACCCCTGGAATCCATTTAGGGCAAGATCCATACCCTCGTGCCCACACGTCGGCACCCACCGAGTATTTTCCCGCACTAGGGGACACAGCACAAGGCCTGACAGGGTGAAGCAGGTGCAGTAGAGTGGGCGGTTGGTGGCCATTCAAGAGTTCAGCCGGGCTGCAATCACCCAGAGGCATGAAGTGATAACTGAGAAATTGCCTCAGGGCGTCATCTGTGGAAAAATCACTAAGGAATTTTTTCATCTGGCTCTTGAAAGTGAGGACAAGGCGCTCGACCTCCCCATTCGATTGCGGATGGAAGTGCGGTGCTGTAGGTTTAAGAGTAATGTGGGCTTCAAAATCCTTGGCACGACCCAGACCAGCAGAGGACACGGACGAAAATTCAGAACACAATCCATCCAGCTGTTGATACGGAATATCCTCAGATATGAGGTGCACATCATCATCAATGGAGAACCCGAACAACTGGAAAGCATCATAACCGAACAGGTTTTCAGTGCCCGCATGATCCACCACATAAAACGTGAGGGGCCTAATAACAGACTTGTAGGCAGTGGAAGCATCAAACTGGCCAATGATAGGAATATTCTGTTTATTATAAGTTCTCAGATTTCGCGTAACTGGCGACAAAGGAGGGGAGCCCAACTCCAAATACGTGTGAGAATTAATGAGAGTTACTGCAGAGTCAGTGTCCATTTGCATGCGGATATCTTTATCCAGAACACGAACAGTAACAAACAACTTATTTGTTTGAGAAAGCACACAGTGAACATCCATGTCCGATGCCTTGTCCTCATCGACGAGAACTATAGGGGACTGACACACAGAAGCAATGTGGCCTTTTTTTCCTACATGAATTACACGTGGCCCAACGTTTTGGACATGCGGCCCTGTCATGCTGTATGAAACAACATGGACAAGAAGGAAGTGTGGAACGAACCTGCTTCTGTGGTTGATGTTTTCGCTGCGAGCGTTGCGGCCCAGCACGATGTTGTTTACACAAGTGAACCGCCGCCACATCTTCATTCTCCTGTGAACCAGGCAAATTGTCCATGTAGAAAGTTGACTGTACAGAGCCTAGATCACGCCACACGTCTATTTGCGCGCCAGCAGTGTGAGACACTTCAAAGGATTGAGCGATGCTTAGATCTTCCGACAACGACGGGTTTGGCAGTTGCAGGGCACTTCTTTATCAGGAGCAAGCAGTAGGATAGCATCCCTAACCATTGAATCAGCATAAGACTCATGATGAGTGTCCATGACAAATTGACATTTCCTACTCAGACCGTGTAGTTCCGCCGCCCAAGCCCGGTAAGATTGATGGGGCTGTTAACGACATTGGTAGAACGCCAAGTGGGCGGCAATGACATGGGTGCTTTTTCGGTAATAGTTAGACAATAAGTTGCACATTTCTTGGAAGGACAGAGAGGCAGGTTCCCACAGAGTGGCTAACTGAGATAGCAGCTGATAGATCCATGGGGAAATCCAAGATAGAAATAACGACTTACACATAGGAGCGTCGACAACACCGAAAGCCAAGAAGTGTTGCTGCAAACGCTTCTCATAATCCTCCCAGTCTTCAGCGGCCTCGTCATAAGAAGGGAATGGAGGCGGAGAAGAGGAAGACAGACGATGAGTAAGCAACGTCGACAACGTCTGAATCGCAGCCATCAGTTGTGTTTGTTGTTCAATGAGCGCTTGCATAAACTGTTCCATGTCTGCCCCGTTACGAACACACAAATCCACAACGCAGTGAAAATATCTGACCTCGTCACCAAAAAGTGTTATAACCTTTAATCACCAATATTGCGTGGATATTCTAACACACTCACTTAGGAACAATAGCTGGTTACATGATATCAACTCAGTATCTTGTATTCGTCTGCCGTGCCGTAACATGCAGCTGGCGCCATTCGTAGCTAGGTGGCGCTCCCATGCTCAGCCAAGTTGCAGAGTGCCTCTATCGACGTTTGTGCGTACTGTCGTGGCAGCACTGTTAAATGTGGTGGCACTGTCACAACATGTACATACAGGGTGTTTCAAAAATGACTGGTATATTTG
The DNA here is from genome assembly GCF_023897955.1 of Schistocerca gregaria. Classification (NCBI taxonomy): domain Eukaryota; kingdom Metazoa; phylum Arthropoda; class Insecta; order Orthoptera; family Acrididae; genus Schistocerca; species Schistocerca gregaria. The sequence continues at coordinate 28,139,189 of NC_064924.1, read as the reverse complement.
AAACGGCAATACAAACTAAACGAGCAGCGATAGAAATACACCGTTTGTTGCAATATGCTTGGAACAACAGTACATTTTCAGGCAGAAAAACTTTCGAAATTACAGTAGTTACAATTGTCAACAACAGATGGCGCTGCGGTCTGGGAAACTCTATAGTATGATATTTTCCACATATCCACCATGCGTAGCAATAATATGGCATAGTCTCTGAATGAAATTACTCGAAACCTTTGACAACGTGTCTGGTGGAATGGCTTCACATGCAGATGAGATGTACTGCTTCAGCTGTTCAATTGTTTCTGGATTCTGGAGGTACACCTGGTCTTTCAAGTGTCCCCACAGAAAGAAGTCACAGGGGATATGTCTGGCGAATAGGGAGGCCAATCCACGTCGCCTCCTGTATGTTTCGGATAGCCCAAAGCAATCACACGATCATCGAAATATTCATTCAGGAAATTAAAGACGTCGGCCGTGCGATGTAGCCGGGCACCATCTTGCATAAACCACGAGGTGTTCGCAGTGTCATCTAAGGCAGTTTGTACCGCCACAAATTCATGAAGAATGTCCAGATAGCATGATGCAGTAATCGTTTCGGATCTGAAAAATGGGCCAATGATTCCTTTGGAAGAAATGGCGGCCCAGACCAGTACTTTTTGAGGATGCAGGGACGATGGGACTGCAACATGGGGCTTTTCGGTTCCCCATATACGCCAGTTTTGTTTATTGACGAAGCCGTCCAGGTAAAAATAAGCTTCATCAGTAAACCAAATGCTGCCCACATGCATATCGCCGTCATCAATCCTGTGCACTATATCGTTAGCGAATGTCTCTCGTGCAGCAATGGTAGCGGCGCTGAGGGGTTGCCACATTTGAATTTTGTATGGATAAAGGTGTAAACTCTGGAGCATGAGACGATACGTGGACGTTGGCGTCATTTGGACCGCAGCTGCAACATAGCGAACGGAAACCCAAGGCCGCTGTTGGATCACCTGCTGCACTAGCTGCGCGTTGCCCTTTGTGGTTGCCATACGCGGTCGCCCTACCTTTCCAGCATGTTCATCCGTCACGTTCCCAGTCCGTTGAAATTTTTCAAACAGATCCTTTATTGTATCGCTTTTCGGTCCTTTGGTTACATTAAACCTCCATTGAAAACTTCGTCTTGTTGCAACAACACTGTGTTCTAGGCGGTGGAATTCCAACACCAAAAAAATCCTCTGTTCTAATAAATAAACCATGTTGTCCACAGCACACTTGCACATTGTGAACAGCACACGCTTGCAGCAGAAAGACGACGTACAGAATGGCGCACCCAAAGACTGTGTTTTCTTCTATATCTTTCACATCACTTGCAGCACCATCTATTGTTGAAAATTGTAACTACTGTAATTTCGAAAGTTTGTCCGCCTGAAAATGTACTGTTGTCCCAATCATATTGCAACAAACTGTGTATTTCTATCGCTGCTTGTTTAGTTTTTATTGCCGTTTCAAATATACCGGTCATTTTTGAAACACCCTGTAGCTAAATTTAACACAAAAGGTACTAACAATAATTTTGAAACAACTGTCTAAAAAATATACATTAACACTAACCTGAGACAAAAATTAAGTTTTGTGTTGAAAGCAGTTTCCCAATAAATTGTCTTGGAACTTCACATCTTACATTTTAATGAAGCTGACTGGGTTTGGTTTACATCACTTTCATTAAGAATATATGTTTTCCCTGTCGGAGTAAATGGATTCACTTTTGTGAGAACATCCACAACTGACACCCACAGGACATCTGCATGTGCAGTATAAGAGAATGATGGATGAAGAAAAGTTATTTTCACTTCATCAAGTTCTTCATTTTTTTCTAAAAAAAGTTTCTGACATATACAGTGATGACGTAGCCTGATACATTTTGTAACTTCAGTTTGTCTGGTGACGTAGTTACTTCCCTCTCCCAACTCTGCATATCACCTGAGAAGTATTTGACTATTAATTCTGATGTAGCATTGGGAATAAAAGAGTGAAATTGCTGTGCTCCTTTGATTGTCAATGCCTCTTCAAGTCGGCTTTTTAAGAATATTTCTGAAGCAGCATAGTCTTCTTGAGTGGAATATGCAAAATCAACATTTGTGATATTATCTAATGCCCACTTAAATAGATCTTGTGCAGTTTGGATCTGATTTTGGTATGGCCTTTGCAAACTTCCATGAGCTGCCAGTCTCTTTACTGAACCCCCTACTCCATCACAAGGCCCTTTCCCATGTGCTGTGGCTGAAAACTGCCACTCAGCTTTTATGTTGAAGTCTTCCTCATGAAGGCAAAGGTTCAGGAAGTTTTTCTTATTTTTATACTGAGCGGCAGAGCTGCCAGAATAATAGTATATCTGTTTTGGAATATTTTGAAATTTATTTCTTAGATATGAAATTAGCTTATTTTAAAGGGAGTAAACCGCAGGTGTATTGTGCTCCAGGCAATCAGAAACAATGACAAAGCTCATATGCTCAATTTTGTCTTCCTGTTTGTAATATATAACAAAAGGATGAATGGTAATCTGTTGTCTTGTCCAGTGGAAACTCTGAGCTTCATCCTGTAGAATTATACTATAATTTTCTGAAAAATCACAACAAATTCAGATTCCATAAGGTTTTCTCTTGTGGGGTTAAGGAATGTTCATTGTTGCTTGGCAATGAAGTCACGCTAAATCGAAGTCAACATCTTACTACAAAATAAATCTATGAATTCTTCAGAAGTTTTCTAAACAATTTCCAGATTACATCGGTCAACTGACATCCACTGTTGGAACTGAACTTGTTCAATTAGGTTTTCATGAAAAGTCTTTTAAAATTTTATGTATGACAGTTTCTCCTGGGCAGTATTCACAGTTTCCCATGTTGCAATCAACTGATGATGGGTTGCAAAGCATTTTTGCAATGCACTGCTTACAATTGTCTAAGCTTCTGTTTGTTACTGTATTTAGTTTGGCATTTTCTATCATTAATTTTATGTTTTGGTGAGTTGTGCACATGCAGACAGTGTGTGTGCCACTCCGGCAGCTAATACACAATGTTTTGGTCTCAACTCAGCAAATTTAGAGAAACCTATTTTTATGTTAGGAAACTTGTCTTCAAAATGTTTGTAAGCTTCTTTAAGTTTACACAAAATAAGTATTTTTGATATTTTTGTTTTATTTCCACTTGTTTCTGTAATTGTCACACAATCTTTAATACCTGGCATTGCTCTGCTAACGTCATCATTTTCATAAAATGAATGTACAGCTTTGACAGTTTCTGCTGGTAAACAGTTCCCTGGTTTTGGGTGTGGACCTTTCATGAGTCCTCTCTCTTTCAAAATTTTTTTGGGATGCTGAACACTGTAACAAGGAGCATTAAATTCCCTCATTATTTTCCTGGCACTGTACTTTTCAGGTAAATTGGTAAGAATCATTAGTTTTTTTGCTCTACTTATAGAATTTTTAAAGTTTCTTTTAAGATTTTCAAGAACAGATTCATCAGTATCAGTATCTGATGAAAAAGATTCAGGAGCAACAAAAAGTTAACGTGTCATTGATGAGATTTTCTTCACTTTTGGTTTGGCGTAATGCCTGGATATTAGTTTTCTCTTGTCAATTGGGGACTCACCTAGTTCTTGAAGTGTTGTGTTAAATGTTTTAACAGCTACTGAAGTTGGAGTGAAGTCAGGGTCTTGGGTTCGGATGATTATCTCTGATCCAGATGATTCTTCTTCAACACTTTCATCACTGATGGGCTCTGGTGTATTTTTCAATCTGCTTACATCTTTCCTACATTTATCACAAATATTGGCACCACTTGATATTCGAGGAAATAATTTGGGCATCCATGTTGTGACATTTCTCAGTGTTTGTCTGTCTCTAATAAAATGAGTTGACTTCTTCAATGGATTACAACACTGCACTCTTACAGCACTGCACTTTTTACTTGGTTCCATGTTTATACAAAAACCACTTATAAACCATCCTTCAATGTATAGATTTACTTGAAAGTGAACTATTAAATATAATAGATACAGACTGGTCAACACAGAGGTAACAATTGATTTGCACTAAAACCACAGTCCACAATAATGCTGTAGGCACACAAAGCCTCAGAAGGTAACAATGCAGACTACATCATCTCAAAATGGCTCCAGTCTCTACACACATCAAGCCTTATGTATATGGTACTCTACTGACGTACTATGTTAAAGGTCAGTTTGGTCAAACTAGGGCTGTTAGTGAAAAACAAGGGTCCGGAATAATTTTTTTTAACAATGAACCCATCACTATCCCACATTTATATTTTGCCATGTGAGTCACAGCAGTATGAAGTAGTTATGGAAATATTTTAAAAATTTTCAATTATGTACTTTTTGTAAAAAAAATTAAATCAAAATATTAATTACCATTTTTAAAAAGGTTATTAATTAGAAGCTATGTTTTTTGTCTATCACTGGAAAGAGCATGAAAAATGCTGCAAAATGACACCTTTACCAATTCTCTAGCTCAATTAGGGCAGCTCCTAGGGTAATTTAAAAAAAAGTCTGTTCACACATCATTTTTGGCCAGTTTTTGAAAAGTTTACATGACCATATTTCAGGAATAGTTTGGGGTAAAAAATTGAAATTTGGTATTTTTCTTAGTTTCAGCACCCACTATAAGTATACCAACTTTCAGCAAAATCTAAGAGGATGAGGTAAAAATTTTATTCAAAGTGTGCTGATTTAACATGGAATGACACTGTTGTGCAGTCAAATTAGAGCTTGAAAAACAGTTCCTGAGCTTAGTAACAGTTTACAGGGCACCTATGGGTAACATTCAATAAATTCTCTCTCAGCTAGAAACATTTCTTACTAAACTTTATAGAAACAATAGTAACGTCATGTGGTGACTTTAACATAAAATTACTCAAAAGAAATAACAATCAGAAACTATTAGAATCACTGCTGCTAACCTTCAATCCATGATCTCATTCCCAACAAGAGTATATGGACACACCTAGACCCAGATTGATAATCTGTCCCTAGATTCCATAAATTACAATGAAGTGATGACACGGGCAGTAACAAATGGTCTGTCTGATCACGATGGTCATATGACAACCCTAAAACTTGCAAGCAGTAAAACAGCACATAGTCATTGTGGCCAAGTTAAAGATGTTAGAACAATAAATGCTGAATCTACTTACTTGTTCAGAAATAGTTTATGCCATGAACAATGGGAGGAAGTATACCAGAGAAGTTAAACTCTGTCCTAAACTTATTACTTAAACATTTAGAAGCTTCTTTCACCCAAAGACAGATTAAAATCAAACCAACCTGTAGTAAAAGGGAAGAGTGGCTAACTACTGGCCTGAAAATATCATGTGACAAAAAGAGAGATCTGTATGTACAACAGAGGACTAATACAGAGCCAGCAGTAAAGTTACATTAAAAAAAAAAAAAAAAAAAAAAAAAAAACTGTAAAATTCTAACAAGTGTAATCAAAAAGGTCAAACACTTGTACTATGCACAAAAAATTTGCAACTCAAACAACAAAACTAAAACTATATGGCATATCATAAGAAGTGAGACAAATAGGAACATAAAACCTGACAATAATAACCACAAAGTTGCAGCCTCAGATTTCAACCATTTTTTCTCACTATAACTGAAAAAACAGTGAACCGTAACAAACAGAGAAGTAAAACTCATAAAGAAGTTGAAAAAACCATAAAATTACTCAAAAATTCAGATTCCTGTGGATATGATGGCATATCAAGTAGTATTTCAAAGTCATGTGCAGACTTCCTCAGTTATATATTTGTGCAACCAACCTATGGAAACTGGTGTGTTCCCAAACAGATTAAAACATGTAATCTGATGCCAATACAAAAAAGTGTAGCAAGGGATGAAATATCCAACTCTCCATCTCTCTGCTGCCAGTGTTCTCAAAGGTATTTGAGAGAGTAGTGTATGATAGTATTTATAGTCACACTACACAAAATAGCTTACTGGGTGTGGCGATACCTGTAAGACACAGCTAGCCCACGCCTCTCGCGGTGTGCGTTTAACCCCATTTAAATGACGCGCCAAGCGCGCGCCCAGCGGCTGTACGATTAATTAAATAATCGGCGTGCTAATCACAGTTAAAATCTCTGGTCCAGAGGGACGTGAAGAGGCTGTGGAACAGAGAGAGAGTAGAGTCAGTCGAGTCTTGTTCAGTCTTAAGAGTCAGTCGAGCTAGAAAGTGTCTTGTGAAACGATCATTCTGTGGAATATTATTAGTGTGATGATTTCTTTTATATGTGTTGTGTTGTCTTCTTCGATGAGTAAAAAAAAATATAGGTAAAATAAATTTTTGTGATGTCCATCAATAAGTTCATTCCAGTAAAAATAGAACCACTTCCCTTCACCTTTATTCACCCTTTTTTCTTTCTTTCCTTTCAACAAAATAAAAAAAAACAAAAAATTACCACCCTCCTTTTTTTTTTTTTTTTTAAATTCCGGACATCACATGGGGCCTACACAGATCAGCTTTCGTAAGGGCTCCTCCACAGACAGAGCTACATGTAACCTAGCGGATGAAATTACAAAAGGTATCCATTGGGGATATTTTGTGACCTTTCCAAGGCATTTGATCATGTAGATGAAAACACTCTCTTAAAAATGCTTAAAAATGAATTAAAGACAAATCTTTGACTTGGATAGAATCATACTTACAGAACAGAAGGCAAGAGGGTTGTCTTAAGGGGGAAAGGTATAGCATTAAAATCGACTGGGGAAATATAAAGTTTGGAGTCCTGCAGGGCTCGATTCTTGGGCCACTAATTTTCCTGATCTACATTAATGATCTACCAATCACAATTAATAACAGAGCAAAAATAGTCATGTTTGCCAACAATACAAGTATCCTCATAAAAGGACCGAACTCCACAATGTAGGATACAGCCACGACAGTCTCTACTCAAGTACACAAATGGTTAACTGTGAATAGCTAACTTTAAATCCTTCAAAACCCATATGATACCGTTCCTGACAAAAAATTTAAAAAAGTTAAGTACCTGAAATACAAGTTAACAATCACAAAATTAATGAAACCACACATACAAAATTCCTAGGTATCCAGATAGACATTCACATAAGATGGAAAGAACAAATTCATCAGCTGGTCAAGAAACTTAGCTCAGCGTGCTTTGCACTAAGAGCTCTCCATCAGTTATGCAAAATATGACAACATTATTTCTCTGTGCACTGTTTCCATTCTGTTCTCTCCTATGGCATAATCTTCTGGGGAAATGCTGCAGGTGTTGAAAAAGTCTTTGAAATACAAAAACAAGCAGTGAGATTAATATGTGGTGTCCCTAATATGGCATCTTGCAAAGGTCTCATCAAATCTCTCAGGATACTTACCATCAGAGGTCAGTATGTATACTCACTGATGTTATTTGTAGCCAACAACAGGAGTCGATTCACAAAAATTGTGACATCCACAACTGTGACACAACACAGGTGAAAAATTTACCAAGGCTCTGCAACTCTCCCTAAAGTACATAGGGGAGTTACTGAGTCAGGTATAAAGGTCTTCAATAAGCTCCCTATCAATATAAAAAAGGAAATAGATAATGTACATATTTTCAAAAGGAAACTAAAATTATTCATCGAACAAACTTTCTATAAAATGAATGAATACTTAGAGATATAGGGAATAAGAGTGGGGGAAACTGACTAAGAAAAGCACTCTCTCAAAGATAAAGTGTGATGCTGTTATTTGTAGTTTAACTGAAATTGTGGTGATAAAATGTAAATTTATCTATGTCATTAAGACAAGATGTTTACTCCCATGTATCCCACACTCTTGGGCATTCACTTAAACCTTTTCTTAAGGAATGCAGTTAAAATTTTTATTCAATCCAAACCATGACCATGAAGCAAATTTACCTGCTTATGTATGTCAGTAGCATAAAAATATGCACTATCACTGATTCTACTATCTTAAACAGTCACTTAAACTGTTTTTGGCATAATGTAGGCTTTAATACTGCATGCAAGTAATTGTTCTTGGTAAATAAATAAATGTCTGCGCCATGTGATGTATAAATGTTCATGTACTACTGTATTGTATAAATTGACTTGTCCTATATTACTTGTACACTGGCTGTATAATATGTAATCAACAGGACCAAATAAATAAATAAAATAAAATAAACATCCATTTGAAACTGCTTACTGCCTCCACCCTTGTGTCTCCCTTTGCAATTTTTACTCTCCACACGTCCCTCCATTATCAAACAAATGATTCCATCGTGTTTCTGGATGTATCCCGCCAACCGATCCCTCCAAGTCAGATTGTACCATAAATTAATTTTTTTCTCCCTAATCATTTCAGTACTTCCACACTTGTTACTTGATCTGCTCATACAAACTTCAGCATTCTTCCATGGCACCAGGTTTCAAGAGCTTATAAGAGGTCAGAAATGCTTGTCATCCACATTTCATTTCCATACAAGTTTACATTCCATACAAATCCCTTCAAAAAAGATGGCCTACCTCTTCAATGTATACTAGTTACCAAAGACTTCTTTTTTTATTTAAAATGCTAAACCAGGCTGCATTTTATACCCTCTACTTTGGCCATCATCTGTTATTTTGCTGTCCAAATAGCTAAGTTTACTTATAGTGTCCCATTTCCCAGTCTACTTTCCTCAGTGTGCAAAGTTTAATTCACCTACATTCCATTATCTTTGTTTTGCTTTTATCAATGATTATTTCATAACTGCCTTTCAGAGCAGCTGCTATCCCATTCAAATGCTCTTGCAGTGACATAATTCTGTGAGAGACCACAAAAAATCTGGAAATCATAAAAATTTTTATTTCTGCTGTCTGAACTTTAACCCAGTTACCAAATTTCTCCTTTCCCTTTATTGCTTGCTCAGTGTATGGACCGAATAACATTGGTAATAGGCTACTAATGTTGTCTGACTCTCTTCTCAACTGCTGCTTCCCTTTCGTGCTTCCTACAACCCCTACTCCCAACCTCATGCCTCATGGACTGTATCCCTGTAATAGAGATAGATGGAAGAGCTGTACCATACATCATCCCACCACTATCTACTTCATTCTGGTCACAAACATCACCTATCCCATCAAAGGCAGTATCTACTTCATTCTGGTCACAAACATCACCTATCCCATCAAAGGCAGGGCTACCTGTGAAAACAGGCTTGTGATCTCCAAACTAAGATTCAGCCACTGTGCTGCATTCTAGGTACATGGGCATGACAACCAATAAGCTGTCTATCCACATTACTGGCCACCAACAAACTGTGGCCATGAAACAGCTGGACTACGCATTGCTAACCACGCCCACTAACAAACTGTTCTTTATTTCAATGGCTGCTTTACAGCCTGTGCCATCTGTATCCTTCCCACCATCACCATCTTTTCAGAACTGTGCAGGAGGGAACTCTCCCTGCAATACACCCTGTGTTTTCATAACCCTCCTGGCCTCAAACTTGGTTAGCCATTGTCCTTACCTATCTAACCCCTTCCCTGTTGCCACTCCAACACTACACAACCCTCTATTCCATAAATGCACCCAGTCTTTTTATTTCTCTCATTTTCCGCTGCCCCCCCCCCCCTCCTCCTGGCCATCAGCATCCTTCTTATCCATCCTCCTTCCAACCTCCTGACCACATCTCTCCTCTCTCTACCTCATCCCTGCTGCATGCTCAAACAAGCAACACATTACCATCTCCCACCCCTACCCTGCTATTCCTTTCCCACTCCACCACCACCTCCTCCTGATCCCCACCACCTGGTTAACTCTCCCACCGTGCTTTACTGCTTGCAGTCTGGTTTCAGCTACCAGAGATTGTGGTTATGTGTATGTGAGTTGCATTTGTGTGAGAATGTGTGTGTATATGTTGTCTGTTTTTGACAAAGGCATTGTTGGTTGCAAGCTCACTTTCTGGCAGTGGTTGTTTTTTGTTGCCTATCTGCAGCTGAGCATTTCCATTACATGCTGAGTAGCAACTATCCTTCTCATAATATTGTCACATTCCATCCTGGATTTTCTCTTGCTTTATTCTCACAGTATCATTCCTCCCAACTCATTGTTTGCTTCCCCTGCCATTTCTTTTATAGTCTTCAATTTTATTTTCCTTGCTTAGTTCTTTGATACATCCCTCCTACCTTTCAACTTTGACTTCTTTGCTTAGTACTGATGTTCCCTTTGGAATATTGATGCTCACACGGGCACTTCTCTTTTTTCCAAGTGTTTCTTTCAATTTCTTGTAAGGAGAATCTCGCTTTCCCAAGTTGTTGTTGTTGTTGTTGTAGTCTTCAGTCCTGAGACTGGTTTGATGCAGCTCTCCATGCTACTCTATCCTGTGCAACCTTCTTCATCTCCCAGAACCCATTGCAGCCCACATCCTTCTGAATCTGCTTAGTTTAGTCATCTCTTGGTCTCCCTCTAGGATTTTTACCCTCTACGTTGCCCTCCAATACTAAATTGATGATCCCTTGATGCCTCAGAACATGTCCTACCAGCCGATCCCATCTTCTGGTCAAGTTGTGCCACAAACTTCTCTTCTCCCCAATCCTATTCAATACTTCATCATTACTTATGTCATCTACCCATCTAATCTTCAGCATTCTTCTGTGGCACCACATTTCGAAAGCTTCTATTCTCTTCTTGTCCAAACTATTTATTGTCCATGTTTCACTTCCATACATGGCTACACTCCATACAAATACTTTCAGAAATGACTTCCTGACAATTAAATCTATACTCGATGTTAACAAATTTCTCTTCTTCAGAAACGATTTCCTTGCCATTGCCAGTCTACATTTTATATCCTTTACTTTGACCATCATCAGTTATTCTGCTCCCCAAATAGCAAAACTCGTTTACTACTTTAAGTGTCTCATTTCCTAATCTAATTCCCTCAGCATCACCCGATTTAATTTGACTACATTCCATTATCCTCGTTTTGCTTTTGTTGATGTTCATCTTATATCCTCCTTTCAAGACACTATCCATTCCGTTCAACTGCTCTTCCAAGTCCTTTGCTGTCTCTGACAGAATTAGGATGTCATTGGCGAACCTCAAATGTTGTATTATTTCTCCATGAATTTTAATACCTACTCCGAATTTTCCTTTTGTTTCCTTTACTGCTTGCTCAATATACAGATTGAATAACATTGGGGAGAGACTACAACCCTGTCTCACTCCCTTCCCAACCACTGCATCCCCTTCATGTCCCTCGAATCTTATAACTGCCATCTGGTTTCTGTACAAATTGAAATAGCCTTTCGCTCCCTGTATTTTATCCCTGCTACCTTCAGAATTTGAAAGAGAGTATTCCAGTCAACATTGTCAAAATCTTTCTCTAAGTCGACAAATGCTAGAAACGTAGGTTTGCCCTTTCTTAATCTAGCTTCTAAGATAAGTCGTAGGGTCAGTATAGCCTCATGTATTCCAACATTTCTATGGAACCCAAACTGATCTCCCTCCGAGGTCAGCTTCTACTAGTTTTTCCATTCGTCTGTAAAGAATTCGCGTTAGTATTTTGCTCCTGTGACTTATTAAACTGATAGTTCGGTAATTTTCACATCTGTCAACACCTGATTTCTTTGGGAATGGAATTATTATATTCTTCTTGAAATCTGAGGGTATTTTGCCTGTCTCATACATATTACTCACCAGATGGTAGAGTTTTGTCAGGACTGGCTCTCCCAAGGCCATCAGTAGTTCCAATGGAATGTTGTCTACTCCGGGGGCTTTGTTTTGACTCAGGTCTTTCAGTGCTCTGTCAAACTCTACACGTAGTATCGTATCTCCCATTTCGTCTTCATCTACATCCTCTTCCATTTCCATAATATTGTCCTCAAGTACATCGCCCTTGTATAGACCCTCTATATACTCCTTCCACATTTCTGCTTTCCCTTCTTTGCTTAGAACTGGGTTTCCATCTGAGGTCTGGATGTTCATACAATTGGTTCTCTTATCTCCAAAGGTCTCTTTCATTTTCCTGTAGGCAGTATCTATCTTACCCCTAGTGAGATAAGCCTCTACATCCTTACATTTGTCACCTAGCCATCCCTGCTTAGCCATTTTGCGCTTCCTGTCAATCTCATTTTTGAGATGTTTGTATTCCTTTTTGCCTGCTTCATTTACTGCATTTTTATATTTTCTCCTTTCATCAATTAAATTCAATATTTCTTCTGTTACCCAAGGATTTCTACTAGCCCTCGTCTTTTTACCTACTTGATCCTCCGCTGCCTTCACTACTTCATCCCTCAAAGCTACCCATTCTTCTTCTACTGTATTTCTTTCCCCGAATCCTGTCAATTGCTACCTTATGCTCTCCCTGAAACTCTGTACAACCTCTGGTTCTTTCAGTTTATCCAGGTCCCATCTCCTTAAATTCCCACCTTTTTGCAGTTTCTTCAGGTTTAATCTACAGTTCATAACCAATAGACTGTGGTCAGAGTCCACATCTGCCCCTGGAAATGTCTTACAATTTAAAACCTGGTTCCTATAATCTCTGTCTTACCATTATATAATCTATCTGATACCTTTTAGTATCTCCAGGCTTCTTCCATGTATACAGCCTTCTTTTATGATTCTTGAACCAAGTGTTACCTATGATTAAGTTGTGCTCTGTGCAAAATTCTACCAGGTGGCTTCCTCTTTCATTTCTTCCCCCCAATCCATATTCACCTACTATGTTTCCTTCTCTCCCTTTTCCTACTACCAAATTCCAGTCACCCATGACTATTAAATTTTCATCTCCCTTCACTACCTGAATAATTTCTTTTATCTCATCACACATTTCCTCAATTTCTTCATCATCTGCAGAGCTGGTCTGCATATAAACTTGTACTACTGTAGTAGGCATGGCCTTCGTGTCTATCTTGGCCACAATAATGCGTTCACTATGCTGTTTGTTGTAGCTTACCCTCACTCCTATTTTTTTATTCATTATTAAACCTACTCCTGCATTATCCCTATTTGATTTCGTGTTTATAACCCTGTAGTCACCTGACCCGAAGTCTTGTTCCTCCTGCCACCGAACTTCCCTAATTCCCACTATATATAACTTTAAGCTATCCATTTCCCTTTTTAAATGTTCTAACCTACCTGCCCGATTAAGGGATCTGACATTCCACGCTCCGATCCATAGAACACCAGTTTTCTTTCTCCTGATAACGACATCCTCTTGAGTAGTCCCCACCCGGAGATCTGAATGGGGGACTATTTTACCTCCGGAATATTTTACACAAGAGGACGCCATCAACATTTAATCATACAGTAAAGCTGCATGCCCTCGGGAAAAATTACGGCCGTAGTTTCCCCTTGCTTTCAGCTGTTCACAGTACCAGCACAGCAAGGCTGTTTTGGTTATTGTTACAAGGCCAGATCAGTCAATCATCCAGACTGTTGCCCCTGCAACTACTGAAAAGGCTGCTGCCCCTCTTCAGGAACCACATGTTTGTCTGGCCTCTCGACAGATACCCCTCCGTTGTGGTTGCACCTATGGTACGGCTATTTGTATCGCTGAGGCATGCAAGCCTCCCCACCAACGCGTGATTCATGGTTCATGGGGGAGGTTCCCAAGTTATGAGTGCTTTTACTGCCTTAAATTTGCCCTCTAGCTGTATCCATTTAGTCATTTTGCACTTTCTGTCAATCTCATTTTAGGTGTCTGTATTCCCTTTCACCTGCTCCATTTGCTGCATTTTTATATTCTCTCTCCTTTTGTTGATTAAATTAAATATCTTCTGATTCATCCCAGGTCTAGGTCAAGCATTTTTAACTAACCGCCCCTCTGTTGTTTTTACTATTTCATCTATCAAAGCAACCCTTTCATCCTCTATTTTATTTCTTTTCCCTGTTTTACTCAACCATTTCTTACTGCTTCCATTGTAACTCACAACAACCTCTAGCTATTTTGATTTATGCAGGTGGCATCTTAAATTCTTCCCTGCATTTGTTGAAGTCAAAGAATACAGTATAATCACAACAATGGTGGTGATTCAGACATGATCTATAAACATAAATTATTTCTTCATTTTTCCAGTTTAAGCATCTGTAAAATTTAGAAATACTCAGAATAGTATGTTTGTTTGCATGGCCATCTCCCACAGCAGCTGCTAAAAACTATTAGTATAGATTATCCATCCTGAACTGACTGCAAATTGGACACATACATTGTAATTTTTTGGTTGTTTTAGGTTAAAAGCAGTTTTTTTGTTTATAAAGCTGGTCTGTAAATTACTTACAGTGTTTCTGTACATATTCTGCCCCCCCCCCCCTCCCCCCTCCTCCTTGCTACTAACAGTTGATGTTGAAAGGCTTCATTTCACATTTTCACTTGGCAGTTTTTGCCATTCTGCAGTATTTTCTGTGCTGCATTATTTATACTTCACTCTCTTAAACTGTTTCTCATTGCTCACTGATACAGTGTTTATGTTTCACTGTTGGTTTTCATTCATGTTATGAGAGTTGCCAACCTATGAAACAACATTTTCTTTTGTGTGTGTGTGTGTGTGTGTGTGTGTGTGTGTGTGTGTGTGTGTGTGTGTGTGTGTGTGATAGTGAAATTTGTAGTGAAAATTGTAAAATTGTCTTGTATGTAAGTAGAGACATGAGAGGAGTGGTGAGTTGATTAATTTTGGGGGGTTGGGGGGAAGGGTGGAGGTTGGCCTGGACGGTGTTTATAGGACAGAAACTGGGACAATGTGGTAGTGGAGCCTGTGGTTACATGTGTACATTTAATGTTGTATTAAGTGTTCAGTCAGTTTAAAGAGTGCATGGTTTGCCAAGTTGGTCTGATCATTTATGAGTTGTTTCTTTTCTGTTATGGTTTTTTTTGGATGTGGTAGTTTTCTTGTAGGGTGAGGAGGTGTTTTTTATTGTTGTTTGTGCTTGTGATTTCCATGTCTGCATCTCTAGCTGCATTTTTATGTTGGTGTTGGTGTAAGTGTTACATGAAAGTTGAATGACTTGTCCTGTACTTCCATGCTCTTACATGTTCTTTGTATCCGGTGTACAATGGTCTCCTGGTTTGACCAATGTATCTTCCATCACATGTATTGCATTTCAGTTGGTATATTCCTTACTTCTGATAGTTGTTTTTCGGAAGTATTTCTGAATTGAGTTATTGGTTTGATGGCCTATTTTTATGCCTTGTTTTTTTGAAAATATTGTATATTTTGAGGGTGTATTTGTGGCTGTATGTCATTGTGTACCATCTTTTACTTTCTGTTTGTGTTGTTTCTATCCTTGTGGTTTGTGTATTGATTTATGTGTGATTTTGTCCTTGTATTGATTGCAGCTGGATATTTGTTCTCTTCTGTTTCTTCATTTCCTTGTTCATCTTTGTTACTAAGTTCCCTTCATATCCATTGTTTGTGACTATTTATATTATGGTATTCTTTTCTTTTTTGTAATTGTCCGTATCTAATGTTGCTGTTTTTAGTCTATGGAGCATGTGCTCCCCTCCCCTCCCCTCCCTCCCTCCCTCCCTCCCCTCCCTCCCTCCCTCCCTCCCTCCCCTCCCCTCCCTCCCTCCCTCCCTCTCACACACACACACACACACACACACACACACACACACACACAGTATCACAAGTTGGAAACACTAATTCTGTGAATGAAAACAAATGACCAAACATAAACACTATAGCGGTGTGCAGTGGGAAACAGTTTAAGAAAGTGAAGTATAAGCAATGTAGCACAGGAAATTCTGCAGAATGGCAAAAACTGCCAAGTGCAAATGCGAAATGAAGCCTTTCAATGCTAACTGCTGCCAGCAAGGAAGGAAGGAGCAAAATACATAAAGAAACACCATAAGTAACTTGCAGATCAACATTATAAACAAAACTCTGTTTTTAACATAACATAACCCAAAACACAAATGTATGTCTCCAATTTGCAGAATAACCATGAAAGATGATCTATAAATAAAAGCAAACTGCATGTGGTGTAATTCTTTTTAATTAAATTGCATTCAGATCCAGATGGATAACCTATTGTAACAGACTCAGAATAGTTTTTTGATGTAGAATCTCCTTGTCCAATTCCATCTCTGCAATTTCTTCAGTTGTAATCTGCAGGTGATAAGCAATAAATTATGGTCAGAGTCCACCTCTGTCCTAGTTTAACATCTGGTTTCAGTGTCTCTGATTGTATAATGGTGAAACAATCTGTAACCTTATTAAATTATACTCTGCGAAAAATTATACCAGGTAGATTCCTATTTCATTACTTTCTCTCAGTTATGTTCTCACACTAGTTTAGCTTCTCTTTCTTTTCCAACCATTAAATTCCATTTCACAATCACAGTTAAATTTCCATACTGCTTATCTGTCTGGATAACTATTTTTTATCTCATCACACATTCTTTTAAGCTCTTCATCATCTGTGGATCTAGTTGGCATACAAACTTTTAATACTCTGGAGGGTGTTAGCTTCATGTCTACCTTGGCTACGATAATGTGTTCATTAAGCTATTCATAAAAGCTTATTCACATTACTCTTTTCTTCTTGTTGTTTTGTGGTCTTCAGTCCTGAGACTGGTTTGATGCAGCTCTCCATGCTACTCTGTCCTGTGCAAGCTTCTTCATCTCCCAGTACATACTGCAACCTACATCCTTCTGAATCTGCTTGGTGTATTCATCTCTTGGTCTCCCTCTACAAGTTCTACCCTCCACACTGCCCTCCAATGCTAAATTGGTGATCCCTTGATGCCTCAGGTCATGTCCTACCAATCGATCCCTTCTTCTAGTCACTCTTTTCTTATTCAGTATTACATCTACTCCTACATTGCCCCTATTTGATTTTGTGTTGATAATACTGTACTGGCCTGACCATAAGTTGTTTTCTACCTTTCATATCACTTCATTAATACTCGCTATAAATCCAACCTATTTATTTCTTTTTAAAATTCTCTAGGCTACATATCTGATTAAGGAATCTATTATTCTGTGCTCTGACCCATAAGACTGCCATGGGTTTTTTTTTCTGATGATGACATCCTCCTGGGTAGACCCTGCCCAAAGATCTAAAATGGGACTATTTTACCTCTGAAATACTCTATTCAAGAGTGTGTCATAATTACTTAAATCATACAGTACAGCTGCAAGTCCTTGAAAATAATAACAGTGGTAGTCTTCCAATGCATTCAGCCAAAATTACAATACCAGCATAGCAAGACAATTTTGGCTAATATTACAAGGACAGATTGGTCAATCATCCAGACCTTGCAACTAATGAACAGGAAACTGCTCCTCTTCATGTTACACAGCATAACGTCCCAGAAACAGATCATATAAAAATAGCTCAGATATGAGACATCAATGGGGAACAACAGTTTGCATTTGTACTAAGAAAAGGATGAGCAGATGCAATATGTTACAGTCTGCCAGTTTATGGAAAAACTTAAGAGAGCTGCACAAAGAATGGTGTACAGTCTTCATAGATAAAGTGGAGGTATATGACTGACTAACATGGCAGGAAATATGAAGATGTATGAAATCACATGCAAGTCATGTATGAAAATGCAAGAACAAAGGAAAGAAGAGTGTGGATTTGACAGAATGGCTTGCATCAGTTAACAGCACTAAGCCCTTACTTTAAAAATAAATAAATTTGGATCTGCTGTCAGAGGGAATTACATACATTGTCTCATACAGCACTAAGGAGGATGGCATGGAGTGTAGCTGGAAGACTAGACAGAAGCACTAGAAAACAGAAAGATTAAAATCAGTAGAACGAAAACTGAATTTCTATGGCTAGGCATCACAATATACAAAACAACCCTTATAAAAGTGGATACCGGTAGTTTAATGAGAGTAGGTCACTTCAAATACCTAAGGTCAATACTGACAAAGTGCAATTTGGATTAAGGAAAAGAATTACCAGGAGTCTCTGTAACAGAAAGCCAAAAGAAGGGCACAAAAGACAGTCACTGAACCCAGAATTTATGTATGGAATGGAGGTATGGGCAACAGCAAAATATGGTGCAAGAGGCTAGGTGTACAAAATGAAGATGCTGAGATGGATGTGTGAAACCTTTTGAAAAAATATTAGGAAATTGAAAAGTTACTAAAGTTTCCAACAACATCCACGACAGAAGATTTCGTTGGTATGGACATGTGAGGAGAGATGAAACTTACTTTGTAAGGACATGGATGGAAATGTAGCAGAGAGCTCCAGGGAAAGACGTAAGGAGAGGTGAATTGACTTTGATCAAGATAACCTCAGAGAGAAGAAAACCAACAGTCTTGAGTTAAACTGAAGAAATTTGCCAAGGAAAGAAACGATAAAGTAAAAGAAGATCGATTTTTGTTCATGCCTCCGTCACCATATCATCCACTGTTCATGACAGTTACAGCTTGTTTTTACAGAATAATGGTAGAACACAGACATTAAAAAGAGGAACCTAAACCCCAAGTGTCAAAATTTGATTCAGTTACTGCTTCTGTTAATTGGATGCAGTCAAAGACAGCGCTGTAATACAAAGAATTCAATGTGCATGTTAAACAGTTAACAATTACTTTATTGCATCCTTGCTCTTTAAACCACCCAAAAACAGAATTTTTCAATAACACACAAAACAAAAAACACAACAGAAATCTTTGTTTAATAATTACTCTCTACAGAGTTCAATACTGGCAGGCTGTGTGCTTACAGGAGCTTCAGGCTGCCTAGAATCTAGAACAGCTGACACTGAAGCCTCTACAACAGTAATTTGTTTTTGTACAAGCTGTTTGTTCCCATGTACTCCACAATATACATGATCAAACTGATATTCTTGAACATGAGATTAGTTGGTTGACATTCATAGGCAGCTGAAAATCACCCTGACTACCATCAAAAAATTGGCAGCTGTTGCAAATCATTGTGTTGGAGGAGCTCACAACAGTCATGTACCTGTGGTACCAGTATGAAAGGTACCTCAAGTACTATCCTCTCCTGTGGATTTGGTATCCTCTACAGAAAGCACAGGATCTGTCATTACTCATCTATTTGACTGCAAGTGGCATCCTGTACAGCATGAATGGGAACAAGGGAGGATTCGTTGATGAGCAGAATCAGTATGGCACACCAAGTCCAGGGTGCAATTTGTGCTTTTACCAGTGCGGGGGGGGGGGGGGGGGGGGGATGTCTTAGGGGGTTAGTAGAATTATATATGTTACTAGCTTGGACTGTGGCATTATGCATGGTTCAACAGCTATTTATAAATAGATGTTAATGCCAAAACTCAATTCAAGTGTATGCATTATCAGAAAAGCCATCCCTTGTTGATTATAGATAAAGCTTATTTACAAAATCATCTACATACAGGTATACAAGGGGAAATCAAAAAGGGAGAGGCACATTTGTGAAAAGCTGTGCTTATTCTGATGATAGAAAACTGAAACATATTAATAGTATTAATAGTAAGACATATTAAAAACTTTCAGTGTTCGGCTCCACAAATTTAAATTATATGTAAAGTTTTACTACAGTGTGTGGGAAATAAACATCCCAGGTTGGGGTGCATAAACTAAAACCAGAGGAGGGGATGGTCTGATGCAGAGGTGGGGGGGGGGAGAGGATTTCCCCCCCCCCCCCCCCCCATCCCCCCTGTAATTCGCACACTGACCAAGTCTGGGGTTTTATCTTTAACTGAGACAGTGTGACTCACTTTACATTTTTGGGGCAAACTTGTTTTATTTGATGTCAAGAGAAGACAAAACATGAAAGGGTAGCGGTCTATTAATCATCAGCAACTCAAACATATGGTGAATGTTGGTAACCATGGGTCAATAGCAACAAGGGACAGAAAAGGGCACCAGGCACACACAGAGCGCTTGCCTGGAGACCTCATGCAACATGTTGAAGAGGCAATTATGGCAGCCACTGAGGGAATGTTAACAAACAACTGTAAACTGTGGTGCACACTGAACACATGATGCCTGTTGTCTGGGCTCTGAGGTCTTACTTTGATTTTTCCAGCAACTGGCAGAGAAGGTTGAGAAGACCAGCCTTGCACCTGGATTTTCAATGAGGCTCACAGTTTGGAGTACTGACCCCAGAACAGATCATGATCCACTGATTATGAGTCAAGTGGAAGGATCAAACTGGATACTCCAGAAGTTCTGTGACAACTTGCAACTTCCTGGACTTGTTTCATAGGGTTGAGAACAATATGGTGGCCCTCAATAGGTCAGGTGTGTACTATCCTAGTGGCTAACTGTTGTGTGGTCCACACAGGGTGTTGTTAGATTAGGCGACTCTCTATCCAATCCAGATAATGATAGCTGTAGGAAACTCAGAAGTATCAGTGTCAGATCAAAACAAGTGCCTCTCACAGGTGAGAGTATAAAAACCATAGTGGTTAATTGCCAAAGCATTTGCAACAAAGTGCCAGAATTTGTAGTGCTCCTGAAAGGCATTGAAGCTCTTATAATACTAAGTACAGAAAGTTGGTTGAAACCTGAAATTGATAGCAGCGAGATTTTATTGTGTACTGAGTGTCTATTGGAATGATATGCAAATGGTAAATAGAGGTGGTGTATTTATCGCAGTAGATAAGAAACTCAAATCCACTGAGACAGAAATTGAAGCTGCATGTAAGACCGTTTGGGCAAGACTCAGTACCAGGGATGGGCATTAAACTATAATTAGATCCTTCTACTGTCCACTGACTCATCTCCTGATGTAACTGAAAACTTTACAAAAACCTCAGTTCACTTGTATGGGAGTTCCTCAATAACATTGTAATCATTGGTGGAGACTTCAATCATCTGGCAACTAATTGGGAAAATTACAGTTTTTTTAGTGGTGGACATCATAAGACATCCTGTAAAACATTACTACATGCCTTCTCTGGAAACTACTGGGAACAGATACTTAGGAACCCCACTCATGATGGAAATATATTGGATCTCATAGCAACAAATAGACCTGACCTCTTTGACGATGTCCACATTGAAAGTGGTATCAGTGACTGTAATGTGGTTGTGGCAGCAATGATTACCAAAGTAAAAAGGACAACTGAAACAAGAAGAAGGAGATATATATTCAGTAAACTAGGTTTTAAAAAATCAGTAGTGTCATATATCAGTCAGGAGCTTGAAACTTTCAGTACAGGGCAAGAGCATGTAGAGGAACTATGATTAGAGTTTAAAAGAATAGCTGAAAATGTACTGGATACATGTGTACACAGTAGAACAGTGTATAATGAAAGGGACCCTCCATGGATACAGTTACTCTAATGAAACTTCTGAAGAAACAGAGGCCGCTGCATAACAGGTACAAAACAAAACATGGGACTACAGAGAGATGCTGAATGAAATGCATTTGCCTGTCAAGAAAGCAGTGCATAAAGTCTTTAATGACTACCACAGCAGAATATTGTCAAATGATCTTTCACACAACCCAAAGAAATTCTGGGCAAATGTAAAGGCTGTTAGAGGCACCAAAGTTAGTGTCCAGTCCCTAGCAAATGAGCCCTAAAATTGAGGGTAGCAAAGCAAAAGCTGAAATGCTTAATTCTGTTTTCAAATTTTCGTTTACTAAGGACATCATCGGAGAATAGTAAAAATTTAATCCAGTTAATACTAAAAATATGTATGAAATCAGTATTAGTGTCAATGGTGTTGAGAAACAACTGAAACTCTTTAAATTGAACAAAGCTTCAGGGGCCAATAGAATCCCTATCTGATTCTGTATTAAGTTTGCAGATGAGTTATCTTCTCTTCTAACTATAATCTATCATAGATCCCGCAAACAAAAAACTGCACCCAGTAGTTTGAGGAAAGTTCAGATAACACCCATCTACATAAAGGGTAACGGAAGTGATCCACAAGACTACCTTCCAATATCTTTGACATCAATTTCTTGTAGAATCTTAGTACATCTTCTGAGCTCAAACATAACAATGTACCTTGAACTGAATGGTCTCCTTGGTATTGACCAACATGGATTCCAAAAACATCAGTCATTCAAAACCCATCTAACACTTCACTCTTTTCTCACATGACATACTGAAAGATTTGGATCAAGGCAATCAGAACGATGCAGTTTTTCTTGGTTTCTGAGAGGCATTTAGCTCAATACCACACCTGTGTTTATTGTCAGAAGGTCGATCATATGGGGTATCAAGTGGAATTTGTGACTGGATTGGGGACTTTTTGTTCCGGAGGACACAGGGTGGTATCTATGATGGAGAGTCATTCTAAAATGTTGAAGTAACTTTGTGTGTGCCCCAGTGAACTGTGCTGGGATTCTTGCTTTTCATTGTGTATATTAATGACCTTGCAGACAATATTAATTTCCTAGACTATTTGCAGATAATGCAACTGTGATGAGGCACTGTCTAAAATTTTATCGATATCTGACAGAATATTATTGCAGCCGCTTTCACAGTGGTACAAAGATTAGCAATTTACTTTCAATGTTCATAATGTAGAACTGTAAACTTCACAAAACGAAAAAGTAGTATCCTATGACTATAATATCAGTGAGCCATGGTTGGAACTGGCCAACTCGTACAAATACCTGGATGTAACACTTTATAGGGATATGAAACATAATGATCATATACGCTCAGTTGTGGGTAAAGCAGGTGGCATACTTTAGTTTATTGGTAGAATACTGGGGAAGTACTGATAGTCTACAAAGAAGTTTGCTCACAAATCACTCATTCGACCCATTTTAGAATATTGCTCAAGTATGTGGGACCCCTACAAATAGGACTAACAGGGGATATTTAATGTATACAGAGAAGGGCAGCACAAATGGTTGCACGTTCGTTTGAACCATGGGTAGAGTGTTACTGAGATGCTGAAGGAACTGGACTGGAAGACTCTTGAAGATAGAAGTAAACCATCCCAAGGAAGTCTACTAACAAAGTTTCAAGAACTGACTTTAAATGATAACATGGGGAATACACATATTGCTTACATAGGGACCGTGAGGACAAGATTAGAAAAGCTACAGCACACACAGAGGCATTCAAATAATCATTCTTCCCACACACCCTGTGTGAATGGAATGGAAAGAAACCCTAATAACTGGTGCAATAGGGTGTACCCACTGCCATGCACTTCACAGCAGTTTGCAGAGTATGGACTTAGATGTAAGTGTACAACTTCCCGCAGAATGACAGAGGAGTCAGTTTATTTCATCTTCTGAGTGCGTGAACAAGTATTGCCTACAGAGTCAGTCCAGTGTATCAGCAGTTATTATGCAACAACATAATATTGTATCCAATTCAATATGACAACAACCACAAAGCTTTGTCTCTGTCCAATGCATGCCTACAACAATTTTCATACACATTTAAACAGGTGGTACGTATATTAACTTCCCAGTGGTTTGTGTACCATGGGATCAGTGTAATTCTAATCAATGAATTTGCTCCGAAGGAGCATTGGACAGTTCTCACAGATGAATTTCCATTTTCTGTAGACAGCAGTTTTCAATGTGTGCTCCTCCACAGAGAATCAAACATATCATCACCTATCTAATGTTACATACTGCTATAAATAAATCTTAGATGCTGATTTCTTGTTTGAAGTGGCACAGTTATTGGAGGCCCCACAGAGCACCATCTGTGTCCAACAAGTAATCATTTTTGGATATAAGTACTTTGATAATACATTGGATTACCATCTCCAATGATTTGCAAAAAAAAGGGAACAAATCATTTCTGAGGTGACAGAATCCACTCATAAAGAGCACAGTTGCACTATAATTAGAGGAGCAAAATGTCTTAAGACTCAAGTGATGTCTTAATGATATCTAGCACAGCTATGAACCAGGGACTTCATATTGCTGAGGCACAGGAGCCACCCCACATGACAGAGAGCCACACCACATCAAAGAGGTGTCCATAGAGAGGCCAGGCTAACCTATGATTTCTGAAGAGCAGCAGCAATTTTACCAGTGTTTGCAGGGGCAAGAGTCTACAGCACTGTAATAGCAAAGTCATATTGTTACTGTGATAAAGCCAAACAGATGAAAGAAAGGATAAATTATAGACAATATATTTTTCAGGGACATGCAGCTCTATGGTATGGTTTAATTATAATGGCATCCTCTAGGGTAAAATATTCCAGAGGTAAAATGGTTCCTAGCTCAAATCTCCAGACAAGCACTTTGAGGATGTCATCAGGAAAAACAAGTCTGGTGACCTATGAGCCAGAGCGTGAAATTTTAAGATACCTTAATTGGGTAGATTGGTCAAAGAACAATGAAAATAAATAGTTTGTGTGGATAATTTGACTCTTACATGATACGTCTAATGTTTCACCAGCCTGAATCAAAATGAAATTGCAGCTCCGAATATCAGATTTTATTTTCTCACTAACTGCCAGAGTTATTATTTCTATTACATGATTCTGTATATCTATATACGTTCCTTTAAAGGTTGAGGATGATGACAGATGGTCTCGTATTAACTGGTCTCTTTGAGCTAGTAACTCCAACAATTCTGGATAGTTACCTTTGTTGCTGGAGGATTCGTCTTCTCGATGGCAGCAAAAGACTAATTCTTGTTTACAATGAAATAAAATTGCCTGAATAAGACGAGCCAATACTCTCCTGCTGTATGCAACTTGTTCATTGTATTTTATTGCTGTCAGATTAGCGGCTTCAGAAAGGGCATGTTCAATTCTACTTTTGCCCAATAACTGAAATGATTCTTTACTATGCAGGTGACGAGTTGATGACTGATGTTTTTGTGCTTTCCTGTCAAAATTCTTTATTGTACAAATGCCCTCATTTCATCATTCCTTTTCACCACCAAACAGAAGGCACATATAAGAATATAATCTATTATTAACTGCATTCGAACTCAGCCAAGCATACTTTTCGTATCAGGCTGTCTGAAAAGTGCGTTTTTGTTTGGCTCCACTTAAAACTACACTGGAGTAGGTCGTTTGTCATTCAATTCACACTTTTTTTCGTACGTTAATGTAGACTAATGCATTTTTAATAAAAATTCTATAAGGTGTACAGTTGCTGGCTCACTCATGTTGGTGCACAATGAAAATATGCACTAAAATCACCCAAGAATGATTATGAACACAAACCGTGCGACTGCTCACTTCTGTGTCAAAAGCCAGCAGAGAAGCGACAGAGACTAGTCTCGATACCTGCTAGCAAGTGCAGCGCACCAGCCTTCATGGAAGAGGGGAAGTGGAGGGGAGCCAAGAATGCCACTAACGCTCAGGCACACACAGCCAGGTGAGGGGACGGAGGCGGAGACTGAGATCAGTTGAGTCTCAAGCAGGCAGATACACCAATACTCAGGGTGCGGTGGCGCGGGCTACAAAACTGATGTCTTTGTACATTTAGTGCTCTTA
Organism: Schistocerca gregaria; assembly: GCF_023897955.1. Classification (NCBI taxonomy): domain Eukaryota; kingdom Metazoa; phylum Arthropoda; class Insecta; order Orthoptera; family Acrididae; genus Schistocerca; species Schistocerca gregaria. Next base: position 28,113,842 of record NC_064924.1, on the reverse strand, counting down.
GTATAATGTTGTTTATTTTTTTGTTATAAATTACTATTGCATCTTTTTTTAGCACGAATACAGGGGAGACTAAGTCTCAAAGTCTCCCCTTACGCCACACCAATGTTCAGTAGATCGTAAGTCCTAGCCACTATGAAAATCTGTAGATGTTTTTCAAGTGGCAAAATGACTGATTTGTAAATCTTCAGTACCTGTATGCCTTTCAAAATTCAGAGCTAACACTAACAACTGATCCTGCAACAACAGCAATAAAGTTATGAATTACTTTTACTGTCTGGTATTAGATGTAGAACAAATTAACATCTGAATTTTCTATTCAAGAACAGCATCTGTTTCTCACTCCTGTATCCACTAAAGAACCACACAGTATGCAAAGAATTTACAACAGGTTGTGCTGCCCTTCCCTCTGGAGACAGCTTCTGCTAATGTGTCCTACCTCTGGACAATACTGACAAAAAGATGCCCTGCACCAACCAGTGGAGCTTCCAGATTTTCCGCAGCACACGCAATGTGCATCGAAGAAAACACTAGGTTCAGTTCCATACCACGTGATGGCATGTATACAAATCTTCCAGCCTCTTCATACAGCAGCACAACTGTAACAGCTTCATTAGTGACATGGGTGATGCCACTTTCATCTCACTGCCATTTTGTAGTGGTTTGCCCATTAAAAAGTACATCACCCACTCTTGGCCCAGCTTTCTCAATGAATATGTTATTATGTGTACCATCTCCTTCTAAATCACAGGTGTGACATGAAACTGAATCATTTACTGACCTTGCTATATTTAATAAGGAACACTGAACAACTGCAGGCAGGTATACTGAACTTTCTCAATGGAAATAGTGATAAATATTACAGGAGGTAAATGGTTCGCAATGTTTGATAGTTTCACATATTTGCAACAAAGCTCCTCATTGCTGTAGCACATCAGATTTTTGTAGATGTTGTGTCCAACTTCTTGGACACTGAGGTGGCTAGTAACAATTCAGTTATTTGGAACACTCTGAATAAGTCATACTTTATTAAGTAGAAGAAAACTTACTTTTTCTCACCAGGCTTGGTGTAGCTATGAAATTCAATATGTGGACTTGCAGTTCAGAACACACTAAATGAGCCATAATTACTGAGTGAGAAATAGCCATAATGTGGCTTCACTACATTCTCTAGAAAACCCAACTTTGACACTTCACAGAGTTCTGATAGAGGTGATGCAGGCACAGTTCACACGAGACAAAAGTCTCTTCACATCCTGATGGTTGTCACAGGCTGTGTTACAGCTAGTAGACAGCACAATGATGTTACTCCAACAGAAACTTCCTGTGTGTGTGTGTGTGTGTGTGTGTGTGTGTGTGTGTGTGTGTTTGAGGTTTACGGGCACTAAACAGTGTAGTCATCAGCGCCCAAGCACATAAAAACAGGAACACATGCAGTGAAGGGACTAAGACGAACAGTGATCAAGGAGAATGGCTAAAAGACGCAGACCTGACGCAGTTCCAAATCCCCACATACAGAGGCAAAACAAGAGGAGAAGGAACACACTAAAAAAGGAAAGGAAATACAAGGAAAAGAGAACAGAAACTGAAGGGAAACAGGGAGGTAATCGTGACTGGCGGACCTCTTACCTAAAACCTGGGTGAGCCAGTCACCCAGCAGCACATTAAAATCCTCTCCCTAAAATCCGAGGCAACAAATTGGACAGGACACAAAACCGTAAGACCTTAACCACAGTCGTTGCGTTGTCTTGCAAAATAGAGGGCAAATCCGGTGGCAAAGAAACAACCGCCCTCTGGTCAGAGAATAAAAGACAGTCAAGTAAAATGTGGCGGACAGTAATCTGGACGCCACAAGCACTGCAGATTGGAGGGTCCTCCCGCAGGAGTAAAAAACCATGCGTTAAGGGACTGTGCCCGATGTGGAGGCGAGTGAGGAGAACCTCATCCCGCCTGCATGACTGGTAGGACGTACGCCATGGTCGCGTAGTGGCCTTTACCAGACGCAGCTTATTGTCACCAACTGCCAGCCACTCCTCTTCCCATTGACGCATAACACGAAAACGCAAAAGGGAGGTAACAGCATGGAGGGGGACGACACATTCAACAACGTGAGGGAGGGAACTTGCATCTTTGGCAGCCACGTCCGCCAGTTCGTTTCCCCTAATACCCACATGCCCTGGCACCCAGCAGAAAGAAACCTCCTTCCCCTGCCATTGTAGGTGGAGTAGGGCATCATGGATGTTCTGGACGACCGTATCCACTGGGTACAAGTGTTGCATGGTCTGAAGGACACTTAGGGAGTCAGAACAGATGAGGAACTTAAGACTGGGAACACATCTCATCTGCTCCAATGCCCGTAAGATTGCAAACAATTCGGCATCAAAGATGGTAAACGCCACAGGAAGCCATAACTTGACGACTCGATCAGGGAAAACAACAGCACAACCAACAGAGTCTCCCTGTTTGGAGCCATCCGTGAATACAGGTACATGGTCCGGATGCTGGTTTAAAATATCATAAAATAAGGAGGTAAAAACAAACGCTGGAGTGCAGCTCCTCCGGTTCTCCGACAAGTCTAGAAGGATGCTGGGCCTCTGGAGCAACCAGGGAGGCAGGCGAGTAAAACCTTGTTGTTGGGGCGCCACACGCTCTACACCAAGGGACTCAAGGGTCTCGTTGCCCTGGGATGACTGGAAAAAGAGACGTTCCATAGGCGGTCAGGCAATGGTAGGGTACGCAGGGGAGGTAGGACAGGCAAGGAAATGACACACCAGTCGCATCATGAGGAGTTTCCGCCGGATGGCCTCAGCACACAGGCCCGGGATGGGACTGGTACGGAAGGCACCAGTGGCCAGCCTGATACCCTCATGGTGTACTGTGTCAAGGATCTTCAGATACAAAGGCCTTGCTGACCCATACACGGTGCAAGCATAGTCGAGACGCGATCGGACAAAAGCCCTATAAAACTGCAGCAGACGCGCCCAATCTGCTCCCCAGAACCGATGGCTCAGACACTTCAAAATATTCAGTGCCTTCAGGCCCCGCACCTTGAGGTCTTTAAGGTGAGGCAACCACGACAACTTGGAATTTAAAGTGAGGCCCAGGAACCTCACAGTGTCTCTAAAAGGAAGAACGGTGTCCCTCAGACGCAATTCAGGGGAGGTAAAAGGACGCCGAAAACGATTAAAATGAACACACACAGGTTTGTCTGCAGAAAAGGTAAAACCCGTCTTGGCAGTCCATGCCTCTAAGCGCTTTATCGTAAGCTGCAACTGCCGACTAGCAGTGAAAAGACTGGAGGAAGAACAAAAAACAGCAAAATCGTCCACAAACAAGGAGCATTGGGCAGGAATCCAGATAGTGAACGTGATACTGTTAATAGCGACGGCAAAGAGGGTGACACTTAAAACGCTTCCCTGAGGAACACCATTCTCCTGCACGTACAAATCAGAGAGCACATTACCAACTCGATACCGAAAGAGGCGGTGAGAAAGAAAGGACTGAATGAAGATGGGGAGACGGCAACGAAAGCCCCACTCATGGAGTTGATTGAGGATAAGGCGGTGCCAAGTAGTGTCATACGCCTTATTAATGTCAAAGAAGGCACCTAGACAATGCTGGTTACGAAGGAAGGTCTGCTGGATGGTGGCCTCAAGCAGGGTCAAGTTGTCTATAGTGGAACAACATCTCCGAAAGCCACACTGAGAGGGGCTAAGGAGCTGCCTGGTCTCGAGCAGCCAAACCAGGCGGCAGTTGACTATGCGTTCCAACGTCTTCCCAACTCAGCTCGTCAAAGCAATACTGCGATAACTACTGGGATGCGTTCGGTCCTTTCCTGGTTTGAGGAGGGGAATCAAAATCGCCTCCCTCCACGAGTCAGGGTACGTGCAGGATAACCATATCATATTAAAACAGTTCAGGAGAACTTCCTTGGATGGCAGCAACAAGTGTCGCAGCATACTGTACCGGATTTGATCATGACCAGGCACAGTATCATGAGCCACAGACAGCGCCGATTCCAGTTCCCCCATTGTGAAGGGGCAGTTATAGGGTTCGGAATTTAGAGACTGGAAGTCCAAGAGACTCCTCTCGATGGCAGTGCGGTAGCGGCAGAAATCTGGATCACAGTTAATAGTGGCGGTAGATTCCGCAAAATGCATGGCCAGTGTCTGGGTAATGTCTCTTGGCGACGTGAGGAGACATCCCTGATGCAGCAATGCTGTGACAGGTAGTTGGCTGAGTTTCCCGGAAATTCTCCTGATGGCTTTCCATACTTTCGTAAAACTAGTGGAGCAAGAGATGGAGTTCAAGAACGATTGCCACAACCGTCGTTTGCTCTCTTTAATCACTCTCTGCGCTTTGGCCCTTGCCACTCGAAAGGCCGTAAGATTGTCAGCTGAGAGACGGCACTTGAAGCGGCGCAGAGTTGCATGGCGGGCTCAGATGGCTGAGCGGCACTCAGTGGTCCACCAAGGGGCAGGACGCCTCTTGGGATGACCGGATGACTATGGGGTTGACAATTCAGCAGCATGGGAGATCACGGCTGTAACATGGTCTACCCATTCGTGGACGCCAGCACGGTGTTCCAAAACAGCCAGTTGGCTGAAAAGTGTCCAGTCAGCTCTGTAGAGGTGCCACCAGGGTGGCACTGGTAATGTCCCAGCCTCATCCAGGAGGCAAATCCAAAGGGGGAAGTGGTCACTAGAATGGAGGTCAGCTGCAGCCTCCCACAGAGCAGAATCCGCGAGTGCTGGAGAGCAAAAGGTGACCCGGAAGCAGTACAGAAATGAGTGGGAGCACCAGAGTTGAGGATGCACAGTTCTTCAGACATCATGAGGCTTTCTAGAATGCGACCCCTGGGGCAAGTAGTCGGAGAGCCTCATAAGACATTATGAGCATTGAAGTCCCCCAGAAGAAGAAATGGGCGGGGGAGTTGGCTAATAAGATCTGTGAGAGCCTCAGAGTCTATTGCATCCTGAGGCAGTAAATAAACTGAACAGACTGTGAGCCTCCGACCCACAAGAATGTCAACTGCAACTGCTTGCAAGTCTGTAACGAGAGGGAGCTCAGATGAGGGGCGCATGTCATGGACAAAAACTGCAACCCCACCCTTTGCCCTTTCCCCTGTCAGATCATCTTTTCGATATACAGTATAGCCCCGTAAAGAAGGAGCATCAGTGGCCCGAAAATGTGTCTCTTGGAGACATAAGCACAAGGGGGCACTCTCGTACAAGGAGTTGTAATTCGGCCACATGCGTCCTGAACCAATTCAGGTTCCACTGTAATATGGGAGCCAGTGATCAGGATGGCTGAACTTTCACCCTGCCTCTGTGCTTTGGAGGTGAGCCCGTACTGGCTGGAGATTTATTCCTGGGGCGAGAAGATCGCCCCCGATCGACATCAATGTCCATAAGCTCCAATGACGAGCCACGGGAGATGTCAGACAGTACAATGGCCTCGTCATCGGACCGACCCTGACTAGTCTCCTCAGGTGGCAAAACCTTCACCTTCAGCGTCTTTGTCTTGGGGGGCTTAGAATGCAGAGCCTTGTCAACAGTTGGAGCTTTACTCGCCTGGGCAGAAGGTGCTATATGGGGAGAGGCAGGAAGTACCCTAATGTCAGCAACCACGGCCTTGTCTGATGTTACGGGGAGAGCCGCAGGTTGCAAAACAACTGCAGCAGCACAAGTGCACTGGCAAGTGCAGGTATTAGTGCTAACACTAGCAACCTCCATTTGAATAGCAACAGTGGTCATTTTTACTGTTTTTTTGAGCGGAAGCATAAGATGTTGAAAACAGGAGGTTGCATGGCCTTAAAGAGCTTCTTGGCCTCACCATAGGGGATGCGCTTAGATGTTTTAATCTCCTGTACCTTCCGTTCTTCGAGATAGATGGGGCAGATCCGGCTCCAGACAGGGTGACTCACAGAGCAATTCACACACTTCACAGGCAATGGACAATCGGCTCTGTCATGGGCAGGCTGACCACATTTACCACAAGTAGCTATCCCATTGTACCCCAATGTAGTATGCCCAAAGCACTGACATTTAAAAGAGTGCATTGGGTTGGGGAAATATGGCCGTACTGGCAAACGTAAGAACCCCGCTTTAACATGCTCTGGGAGTCTCGGGCAACTAAACGTGAGAATAAATGAGTCAGATTTGACGAGGTCCCCATCGACTCGTTTCATAATATGCTGCACATCAACAATACCTTCGTCAACCCACTCAGATTTTAACTCGTCCATGGGGATGTCCACCAAGTCCCGACACGTCACAACACCCTTACTATAATTCAAAGTGGAGTGGAGCTCAATCTCGATATCGTACTCTCCTAGACAGGTTGCTTTCTGAAACGAAGCGACTTGACGGGAACTAGAAGTCTCAACTAACAGAGTCCCATTGCGCAGTCGCTTCACAGATTTCAGTGTTCCTGCAATTCCCTCAAGACCCTTGTGGATGTAAAAGGGAGAAACCCTCTCAAAGCTACCCTCCTTCCATTTAATAATCAAAAACACATTCTGATTATCAGCATGTGCTTCGTTACGACAGTCTGTTAAATCTCTAGCAACACCAGGCGCAGGAGGACTCGCAGCGCATAGCCGCTTTTTCGATGGGGTGTGTTTTCCTACCAGTGGCCCACCAAAGCCACTGGTAGGGGGAAATGTAGAGGTCAAAGGGTCCATTGCGGTCCCACGAGCAGCTAGGGAACTAAAGGTCCGCTCAGACAGAGCCCCGCGTGCCTGTGTGAGTCTTATACAATTGGGGTGCGGCAGGTGCCCCAGAGGTTGCCCGCTTGCGACTGTTCCACCCCAACTGCCATGCATCTTCTAGGTGCGGAGCACACCAAAAGATTGAGGGGTTTTTATAGAGGTTGGCCTTCTTTGCAATCCAGGCGGTCAAGCCAAGATTACCATTTCCCGCAGCACACAACATTTCACCGCCGCGCCGTACGGTGGTCGCTGAAGCATATCCAGGGGTTACGGTGATGGGGGACTGGCGGCGCTAACCAGTCCCCAGCTCAGGACTCCGGAGTCGCCAAGCCCGTACTCAGCAAGTGAATGCTGAGCCCCTGGGGGCAGGGAACTTCCTGGACCTGACCTCAAACAGAACTGTCCTCCTGGCCTCTGGCAATGCTATTTCAGGGCAGCCAGAAGACCTTGAAAACGGAGTCCAATGAAGGTACATACATGCCCCAGCCCCCGTCACTTACCAGATGTACTCCACTCAGAAATTGCCTAGGAAATACTAGCAATACAGACAGGGCAACAGCGGCATTGAGACAAAAAAGATTAACAAGTCTTTAGATCATGCAGCAGGTGTGAAGAAGAGTAAAAAAGCAGGTAGGCTGAAGACTGACTTGGACCACCTAGCCCAGACAGCCCCAGCCCAGTCTGGGCAGAGGAAGCAACAATGTGCTCTGCCAACCCCTCAATTGACTGATGAAGAGGCCTTCCCTTTAAGCGAGTGGTAAAAGACCCCCTCATGAATAAAACATAAAACTAAGTCAGCCGCTGAGGCATCATCTGCTAACACCATGGGTAGTGACTGAGGAAGATCAAGGAGTTCACTGTAGGGTGGCTAGGCTGAACAGTCCAGCAAAATGTGGACCACTGTCAAATGGGGACCATAACGACAGTCAGGCAGGTCCTTCTGATGGAGGAAATGACTATGAGTTGCACAAGTATGGTCAATGTGGAGCCAGCAAAGGATAGTAGAGTCCTTGTGAGAGGTCTGCATGGTGGACATCCACATATTCACAGTCTCTTTTATCGACTTACTTTGTTTGGTGAAGTCAGAGTGAGCCATTTTGTATAACAGATTCCTAAAACTTGATGGCAGAATATTGATCAGAGGTTTGTATCCAGACTACAGATGTCAAGAGTCTGTTTACTGGTAGCCAGTCTGGTCAGGCTATCAATGAGTTCATTCTGCAGGATCCCAATGTCGCCTGGGCTTCGGACAAAGTTCACTGAGCATCCACATTGCTTGAGAGCATGCAGAGAGCCCTGAATATCAATGATCAAAGGATGGTGAGGGTAACATTGGTATAGAGCTTACAAAGTATTCAGGGAGTCGCTCCAGAAGAGAAAGGGTCCACTGGTGTAGAAATGGATATGCTCAAGAGCACGAGAGATGGCTACCAACTCCACAGTGAAAACACTACAGCTATCCGGCTAGAAGCACAGATCAGTATGTCCCATGCAAGTACGTGCAAAGTCCACATGACCAACAACTTAAGAAGTGTTGTGATAAGGCCTTAAATTTTTATTTCCTGTGATTTGTAAGATTCCTGTGCAGTTATAATTAAATATTGGTTTACAAAGAGCTGTTATTTAAGTGTTAAAAAATAGATGTTTTCTAGATTATGTCTCACAGGAAGTTAATGCCTTTTACAGTCTTTTCAGTTAATTATTAAACGACTTTTAAGAAGCAGCAGCTTTTGTTATACATTTAAGTGGTGGTTGTTTGGCTACACACAGGGCAGCTTCTAATCTTGTATAATTAATAGCCTAATGGTTTCTATTATCATACATACGAATTTTTATCATACGAAAACGGTTTTAAAGGATCATGAAAGAAACCAAGGACACCATAAAATCCTTGAAAAAACTTCATATATTTATTCTACCACAGTCAAATTGTTAAGAATGCATGTATGTTGTCCCTGAATAATGAATACAGGTCCTCACACAAAAACTATATATAGGTTTAAGAAGAGTGGGTAAATAACTTGACCGCACAAGCTACAAGGCAGTTTGCTACAGAGTGCACAGTTCTCTTAGCAGGAAGAAAGGAGAGTTAATGATGATCCGTGTTACAAAGAGTGTTATCTTAAACCTTTCACATTATTTCCACTTTCCTGGCAATTTAACTATGCGCACTTAAGAGTTGAATGAAATATTTCATTTTGTATATGAATCCAGTTCATGTGGACTTTCTTCTTATATGGTTGTGACTTCAGTTTTTGAAATTTTTACTAAAAATTTACAAACAACAAAGCACTATGAAGCTTTTCATAAATCATTCTTGTAACCATACTTACTGTGAGAGCATATAAAAATTTGTTCTGCACCCTTGCAGTATCACAGTACATCTACAATTTGCACCACATAATGAAAAGTCACTGTAGATTTGATTCAGATGTTCATATGATGGGAAGTGTACGGTATTTATTGTACTACACAGTTTTTATTAAGAAATTGTCTCCAGAAAACACTTGTTTTACTACTGCTAATCCATCTGGTATCTTGTAAATAATGATAAAATAGGATACACTACTGTCTGACAAGATGACCAGATTTAAAAAGCCTACAGTAACAGCTATGTTATATTAACTGTGATTAGGAACACAAGCTACTGTTTACCTTACAGATAACAGTGAAAGAAAATCATTTCTGCTGCCATCTGTAATGTAAGCAGCAGTCTGACTTCCTGTTGAGATAAAGCTGTGTGTTATTTAAACTTGTTGTTGATGCTGTGATACTTACAGGTTCGGCATTTTGAAAATTCCAGTAACACCCTGAATTAAAATAAATGAGACGTTGGTAACAAATGCATGTAGCGTTGCAAACTTCTTAAATATATCTAAAAAGGGACAGGTATACACATCTCTGCCCAAACTCTTTGCCTTTACACATGTCTGCTTGTGTCTATATATCTGCAGATGTGTGTGTGTGTGTGTGTGTGTGTGTGTGTGTGTGTGTGTGTGTGTGTGTGTGTGTGTGCACCTGTCCCTTTTTCCTTCTAAGGTAAGTCTTTCCACTCCCGGGATTGGAATGACTCCTTACTCTCTCCCTTAAAACTCACATCCTTTCGTCTTTCCCTCTCCTTTCCTCTTTCCTGATGAAGCAACCTTTGGTTGTGAAAGCTTGAATTTTGTGTGTGTGTTTGTGTTTGTCTGTGTGTCTATCAACATACCAGTGCTTTCGTTTGGTAAGTTACATCATCTTCCTTTTTAGATATATTTTTCCCACATGGAATGTTTCCCTCTATTATATTCATATCATTAATTTAAACTTCTTAAATAGGTACAGTGCTTTGTTTCTGATACTGACAGCTTGAAGTTATCTGATTCAGTTAACAGTGCAGTTGAACATCTGAGATCACTCCCTACAAATAACTTCAATAAAATGGAAATGACACCCTAAGAAGTAGCATCCATCATAAAATCCTTAAACTCTAAGTATTCTAGTGAAGTTATTCGAAGAGTGTTCATGTGTGTTGAGTTGTACCTCAAGTTATTTGTGTAATCAATCTCTTATCAGTGGAACATTTCCAGACTGACTAAAATATGTTTAAGTTAAGCCTCTTTACAAGAAGGGGGTTAAGGAGATACTGTCAAATTACTGATCATTTTCACTTTTGCTGGATTCTTCAAAAATATTTGAAAAGGTTGTATCTAAGCATCATCTTAAGCATCCGACTGCTAACAATATATCATCCGAGTCACAGTTTGGGGTCCTAATGCTTACTGATAAACAGAAGGTTATTTACACATACAGTGGGAATAATTCATACGATAACATATTAGAGGCTACTGGCATTTTCTGTGGCCTGTCAAAAGCCTTTGACTCTGAATCACAGCCTTCTCTTAAGAGAATTAGAATTTCAAACAATAGAAAATTGAAGATGCACAACAAGATTCACACAATTATAGCTTTTGCCCAGTAAGGCCTTTGTCAGCAGTACACACAGACACAGACACACACAGACACACACACACACACACACACACACACACACACACACACACTTGTGCACAATGCTGAATTAGAATACTGTAATGTCAGTTGCAGTGCTGCAAAATGGTTTGAGTCTGACCTAACCAACACGAAACAAAGGGTGTCATTGCAAATACATTCAGTGTAAGTAAATAGTCTTCATCTGAATGGGAAGTAATTACATGTGGTGCTCCTCAAGGTTCCATCTTGAATCTGTTGTTTATTCTGTCTACAGTAATGGCCTCTTTTCTGTTAAATTGCCGGATGCTAAGTTTGTTTTGTTGGCACATGAAACAAACATTGCAATAAATAGCAAGTCAAGTACAGATTTAGAAATGGTTACTAATCAAATTTTCATTGACATTAATAAATGGTTTAAAAGAAATTCACTGCCATTAAACTTGGAAAAGACCCACTATGTGCAGATAAGAACCTGTAAAATTTGTTTCCAGCATGTGTGTAATGTATGAAAGAAATGCAAGAAGCAGTTAACAATGTTAAATTTCTGGGGTTACAACTCGATAATAAATTCAGTTAGGATGGGGATGTGCCACAAAATTGCTGAAGCACCTAAGCGAGTTTGTATTTGCAATGTGAATGATGTCAGATGTAGGAGATATAAATAGAAAAAACTTGCATACTCTGTTTGCTTTCATATTTTGAGGTACCTCATCAAACCAAGCAAAAGTTTTTAGACTGCAGAAGCATGTAGTAAGACTCATTTGTGGAGTAAATTGCAGATATGATCATGAACAAACCTGATCAAGGAAGTGGGTATTCTAACGAATGCTTCTCAGTATATTTATCCCTTAAAGAAGTTTGTTGCAAATAATGTGTGTGTATTTACAAACAATAGCTCATCACATAGTAAAATACTAGGAACAATAAGACCTAAAATTGCTTACCTTGGTCCAGAGAGGGGTCCAGTATACAGGGACAGACATTTTCAATAAACTGCCAGCAACCATTAAAAACTGTTTCAGAAACAGCACAGTTTAAAAAAAGTTTGAAAGATTTTTAGGCAGGCAGCTCCTGCTCTATAGATGAATATCTTAATAGGGACTGTTAGACCAGCTTAAGTAAAAATGTATTAGATTTGGTTTTACAGCAGTTGGTCAGAACAGTCAAGATTAGGTGTTTTGTGTATGATAAATTCGTTAAAAGTGCGTAACTGTTTCACTCTGATTGTGTTAATTCTGTAAATATTGGCAGTATCGGTTTACTGTAATGTATTTACATATGTTGACAGTCACCTGACAAATGATCATGGAAGTGTTATATTCAGATGTTCTTTGTTTTTTATGTTATACTTTGACATATTTCACATCCATGAGAACTGTCCCATTTTTGGGTCTATAGAATGAGAACTGAATCTAATGTAGTAAAATCCATCCAAGGATGTTAAACATGGCTTGTTATCAGCATAGATATGTAGCCATTTCAGTTACTAAGATGAGTACTTAAAGATACCACTGGTACTTATTGTGGTTTTATTATGTTGACCATACATGCGTACACCCAATTCAATTGATAAGTTTCTCCTATGGCTATAATTTAATTGTCAGGGTAGAACAATTGTCATATCCAATCACTCAGTGACTGCTACTTTTATGTCAGGTCTTTCGTTCCCCTGTAGAATCTTCGAATTATGTGTAATGAACTGGCAAAAGCTACACGCAGTGTCATGATATACTACAGCCAAGCATTTTAAATGCATGTCGAATCATCAGAGCTTGAAGATGACACTGATGAGTTAAAAACTGTTGCTGAATTTGTATACCATTACTGCAATATTTCGATTCCCCTCAAAATATTAGTAATACAAATCACAGTAAGGACTGTACACAAAATTAATTCCTGTGCAACTGGAACAACATATCTCTAAATATACATACTGTAAGTTGTGGTTTCACCTTCTACAATATTTCACTCCCCATCTCACTCCCTTCCCAAGAACTGCACATTTTTCTTATCTTTACACATTACTGTTTCATCATTGTGCAAATTTTAGTCTTTGTATTTTATCCTTGCTACCTTCAGAATTTCGAAGTGTATAGTCCAGCCAACAGTGTCGAAAGCTTTCTCTATATCCACTTGTAAGATTTTTTCATAGAACCAATACTGCCTAATGTGTTGCTACTTTTTTCCAGATACCAAAGTGATGTTTCCTAAGGTCAGTTGGCATCTACCAGTTTTTCCACTCTTCTGTACTTTATTTGTGGCAAACTACTAGGTCTACAACTTTGCTTCCACTGTTTTTTTCTCGAAGTTCGGGACTTTATTGTGAAAAAGTTACAAGAAAATTATGATTTATTGTATTGCCCATAGTTGGCCACTACATTCTCCCATCTTCTGGATAACATACAAATCCCACAGTGGAAGAATTGGGCATCTTTAGTGGGGATCCATGAATCTATTCAATTGTGCACTTCTTCATATGATCGTAAGTGCTGGTCAGCCAGACTGTATGCCACTGATTGTTAAAGGCTATAGTCAGAAAGCAATGTGTGGAGAACACAGTGGGAGGGATAGGACCTCTCATTTCAACGTTTTCATGTATATTTTGACGCATTTTCCAACGCAGGGTCTAGCACCGACCTGCTGCAAAATTACCTTTACGTGTATATCACTGTATTGTGACTGTCTTTGTCTATTTCAGTAGCTATGAAAACGTTCTGTCTTCCACCGCTATGTCGGTCTTCAACATCAAAATCACCGTTCCATTGCCATGCTGGTCTTTGACATCAAAATGACTGTTCTTAAGGCGTTGAAAACATTCTCTGTACATTCTTCCACTAATAATTCCCTCACCATTGGTCTTAGCCAGCATTTTAAGAGCCACAGCTGCAGATTTCTTCATGTTAAAGCCGAAAATTGAAACATCCCACAAATGGCAAAAAATGAGTATGTAAGATGATGTACTTCATCAAGAATAATCTTATGATGCAATCATAAATCGATTAATATTTTGATGGCATTATGTTTACAGATGCCTAAGCTTATTGTACAACACCTATGACCAACCACCTGAACCCCACTTGCCACTACTGCCATCTATTTGCAAAACAGCAGAAGCAAAGTTGTAGACCTAATACAACCATGACTTGCCACACTGATAGTTCTGTAATATTCACAACTTTCAGTGCCTGGCTTTTTTGGAATAGGTATTATTACTTCCTTCTGAAATGTGGAGGTATTTTGCTTGTCTCTTATCTTGCATACCACATGGAGTAGTTTGACTTTGGTGGCTGTCTGAAGGATCTCCACAAATGTGAAGGAATGTCTACACCAGGTGCCTTGTTTGGGTGTACGTCTTTCATCACCATGTGAAACTATTCTCTTAGTCTATCTCCCACCTAGTCTTCATCTGTCTCCTATAATGCTGTATTCAAATGAATTTCTCTTGTTACAGTATTCAGGTGAAGTAAGAACTTATATTTCAAACTCTACTGTTTTGCATGAATTTTATATAAATCTGTAATGTACCTTATGATAAAGATAAGTTAAACAATCCCCATTCTTCCTGCTACAATAAAAATATTCAGAAAGATGATGTACAATGTGAATGCCTTCACACAAAGTGTATTTTTTGGAGAGTGGTCTATAAACGAAGGTAGTTACTTACCAGTCCTTTGTGCGTTTAACAAAGTTTTTTCTGCTCTGGTCATATAACACTAAAGTTTTTGGTTAGTCTATTACGCTTTGCTGTTACACACGCTAGATTCATGACCAAGGCCACTTGCAATCAGCTATTTGTCATATCTGTGCAGTAGGATGCAGATCTCCAGAAAGGATACGGAAAGAACTTAATCTAATGAAAGTGAGTACTTATGGCACCCTATATACACTATTGGCCACTAAAATTGCTACACAAGGACGAAATGCAGATGATAAACGGATATTCATTGGACAAATATATAATACTAGAACTGACATGTGATTACACTTTCACTCAATTTGGGTGCATAGATCCTTAGAAAACAGTACCCAGAACAACCACCTCTGGCCATAATAACGGCCTTGATACGCCTGGGCATTGAGTCAGAGCTTGTATGGCATGTACAGGTACAGGTGCCCATGCAACTTCAACACGATACCACAGTTCATCAAGAGTAGTGACTTGCGTATTGTGATGAGCCAGTTGCTCGGCCACCATTGACCAGATGTTTCTAATTGGTGAGAGATCTGGAGAATGTGCTGGCCAGGGCAGCAGTCGAACATTTTCTGTATCCAGAAAGGCCCGTACAGGACCTGCAACATGCGGTTGCGCATTATCCTTCTGAAATGTAGGGTTTCACAGGGATCGAATGAAGGGTAGGTCCATGAGACGTAACACATCTGAAAAATAACGTCCACTGTTCAAAGTGCTGTCAATGCGAACAAGAGGTGACCGAGACATGTAACCAATGGCACCCCGTACCATCACGCTGTGCGATACACCAGTATGGCGATGACAAATACACACTTCCAATGTGCGTTCACCATGATGTCACCAAACACAGATGTGACCATCATGATGCTGGAAACAGAACCTGGATTCATCTGAAAAAATGACGTTTCACCATTCATGCACCCAGGTCCATCACTGAGTACACCATCACTGGCCCTCCCGTCTGTGGTGCAGCATCAAGGGTAACCGCAGCCATGGTCTCCTGAGCTGATAGTCCATGCTGCTGCAAACATCGTCGTATTGTTCATGCAGATGGTTGCTGTCTTGCAAATGTCCCCATCTGTTGACTCAGGGATCGAGACGTGGCTGCATGATCCGTTACAGCCATGCAGGTATGATGCCTGTCATCTCAACTTCTAGTGATACGAGGCCATTGAGATCCAGCACTGCATTCCGTATTACCCTCCTGAACCCACCGATTCCATATTCTGCTAACAGTCATTGTATCTCGACCAACAAAATCAGGAATGTTGCGATATGATAAGCCGCAATCGTAATGGGTTACAATCCGACATTTATCAAAGTTGGAAATGAGATGGTACACGTTTCTCCTCCTTACACGAGGCATCACAACAACGTTTCACCAGGCAAAGCTGGTCAGCTGCTGTTTGTGTATGAGAAATTGGTTGGAAACTTTCTTCATATCAGCACGTTGTAGGTGTCACCACTGGTGCCAAGCTTGTGTGAATGCTCTGAAAAGCTAATCATTTGCATATCACAGCATCGTCTTCCTGTCGGTTAAATTTTGCATCTGTAGCATGTCATCTTCGTGGTATAGCTATTTTGATGGCCAGTAGTGTACTTTTGGGTAAATGACTTTTTTCTTAGTCTTCCTTAATGTGGCTACTATTTGGAGTAACAGATCTACTCTTCCATAGTAACAGTTACAAACAACGACAGGGTAAAGCTGAAATAAGGTTGTGATATGTAAGGAATATCAGTCACATAAGGTACGTATGTGGATTGCTAGTGTTTGTAACAGAAGCCTCTTTAACAAATTTAATAAATCTAAAAGAAAAACTTAGCAGCAGAGTGCAAAATTACATGACATTCAAGGCTGAGAGGTACCTTAGTTGAATTTGCAGCATACCATTAAAAATATACTTTGCTCTTGCTAAACTAAACCAGTTAAAAGGTTCAAGGTTTTTACTGGGCATCACCATTATGTAGTACTACTACTGAATGCAGCCTGTCCTGTCAGCTATGGTAAATAATCATCAGTAAAAACTTTACTAATTTATATGAAGCTGGTATCTGTACAGATATCACTGATGATCATGCAGCTCTCTAAGAATGAAATTATTATGAAATCCCGACATTTAGCTGCTTACAGGAGTTGATAATTAGGTACCTTCTACAGACAATTTGATCTGTTATTGCCTCATTTCCCATGAAATGATATCTTATAGACAAAACTCAGGTCACCATGGGCATTTACATATGATCACACCTTACCATTACCAACACTGAAAATATTATATGAACATAAATCCATCTTCCACATATCAAATAATAAGCTTAAATGGATAATTCAAAATTTAACTTATCTGACACAGAATAGCCTTCAAAAATTGAAATTGTATTAAGTGTTATCAGTGAAGCACTAAATATTTTTAAGTGTGGACACATGGACTGCAAGCCAACATAATGGGTTACAAATACTCAGTTTCAGAATGGAAAACATTTCTTCAACCACAGTTTTACTTGACTTAGCTCATACTGGAAGGAAATCCTAGGTTTAGCACTTGACAGTGGATCAATACTGTGGCTGATAATATCTTCCACAATCACCAACTGAGAAACTGTTTGTACAGAAAATTTTAAAACTGTTTTTCATATCAAACCAGAATACTCATTTCTAAAGCAGCTTCTTTAACAGTCTCAAAGATAGCTGAAAAGACTATCTCTTTGCTTCTCCAGCAAATCAGCACACACATACACACTCTCTCTCTCTCTCTCTCTCTCTCTCTCTCTCTCTCTCTCTCTCTCTCTCTCTAACGGAAGCTTGTAAAGGAAATACAAATTCAGGTGCATGATGGACTGACACCATTATGCAATACGTTGGCTCTAGATACATTTATTGATGATAATTTCACTGGGACACACATACCAGGTCGAATGAATACTACATTATACCCCACTGAAACAAATTATAGTCACACATATTGGACCTTGCAATGTACAAATAAAGCATTGTTTGACGAGACTAGATTGAAGAATCAGGTTGACAAGTGGCTTAAGGAATCAAGGAATCAAACAGTCACATGATTTATTACAGACATGGTACAGATGCCAATGGAGGAGTGAAACCATTACTTTTTTTCTATCAGAGCTGTGAGCAAAGAGATCTTTTGAAGAGGTACGGCGATAGTTGTTATATGCAGCATACAAAAACAACGACATATGCTATGCTTTTATTTTTTATTATAGCTGTAAAGAGCGATGTGGGATTTTTTTCCATTCATGTTGAAAATGTGAGATCCATTCATGAAGTGCTAGCCATTTTCAAGGCTTGGAATCCCATCTACTAGATTACTGATTTCTCATAGTCAGAGATAAACGCAACTGAACAAGCATTTCCTCCAACAAAAGTTTACTTGTGCCTTTTACGACAGAAACAGTCTTGAGGGAGGTGGCTGAATATGTACCAAATGACATGACGAGATTTCTGGGCATGTGGCACGAAATTTCCAATTCACCAACAGAAAATTTACAGATCATACAGAAGAGATGAGGCTTCTCAGAGAAACAAAACTGTATCACCGTATGTTTAACAGCAGTGGCTGTCGGTACATGAAAAGTGGGTGGAAGCTTATAAGCACAAGTGCAATTTTGACACCACTGACATTACAAATGGAGTTGAAGCCATGAACAAGATTGTAAACATTTTTTTCCTAAAATGGAATACAGACAGGACCTTGAAGGGGGTTACTAAGGATATAAGAAACCAGTTTCTTCAAAGCCTAATTAGAAAGTGCTGTCTGCAGAATTCTGCCATCAAATCATAACAGAGATGTTCCACTGTTTTTGCATTTAAAAAAAATAGCAAGTTTGGGAAACATGTCATGCAGTGGTATGCATTGGTGAAAGTTGAGTTAACCACAAGATTAGTGAATGTGAGGTTGGACAGTTTGTTTTGTATGGAGAGCACAATGTTCAAAGACTGTAATTATGTTGTAAGCTTTGCTCTTCCAAACTGCACATGTGAAGATTTTCAGACATATAAATACCCATGCAAGCATTTCTGTGCAATCTTTATTTTCTATCCAGAGTGGGGTTTTGATAAAATACCAGAAAGCTGCAGGAATAGCCCATAAATCTGTCTTCACAAGATGTACGGGTTTGGCTTCAGAAGTGTCTTTGCAGTAATTCCACATGAAAACAGTAGCAATGAGGATACAGTTGAGGAAACAAATATAGAGCATTACATTGATACCTTAACCATTTCTTTGCAGCAGTTTGATATGAGAGAGTTGTGTAAACAGGTTTAAAATCTCTCATACAACTGTATCAACAGTGAAACATTACAAAAAGTACTTTACTCACTCATCAACTGGGTGGAAGATTTGCAGTTAGGAAACCCTGAAGTTTGTGGTCTCCCCACAGCTGTGTCATCAAATTCCCAACAATAATATTAAGTAGGATGCAGTTAATTTTACAGGGCCTCACATAAATACCCCTCTCATTGTAATGTTCATACATTTGTGCCTTAATGGATAATCAACTACCAATAAATAGATCATGTGGAGGTCACAGCATTTCTATTAGAAGGGTCAAACAATAAGAGCTATCTAAAATACAAATAAGGGACATCTTGATGCCAAGTTCTGTGAGTAAACTCTGTCACACATGGATTTTTAAGTAGCAGTAATGAAATATATTTCTCTGTGGAAAGTTAATAAGGTAGTTGTATTGACCCTGATTTTATTTCCTTTGCCCAAGTAACAACATATTACAAGAAATTATTGGATTGCTGAAAAACCGTTCAAAATTACAATCAAGTTGCAAAAATTTATGTGCCACAACAAATGGCAATTTGATAAAACATGAAACACTATATGGATTGTTTTCCTTCAGCAATACTATCAATCTTCCAAGCTATCCCTGGAATAGAACAGTCTTGATGCAATCTGGTGTGAATTTTCCCATGGATTGACTGCCCAGAAATCCATCATAACTGAACCTAACAATTAAATTAACAACATTCAGACCAGGCAAATGAGTTATGCAACATGAAAATAACTGATACACATGAAGTTTTCAAGGCACAGTTCCAAAATTGAATTCTCACTTCCTTTGGTGCCCGATGACATTGCTCACCAACTGCAATGTCCAGAACTACTTTATAACTGAATCTAATAAACATTACTGGTATTCCAGCAACTGTATTTGCTTCTGTGTGGTATCTGCAGTAACTCTGCAAAGTTATTAATATCATTAGAACCAAGGAGGTACATATCCAATATGTAGGTAACTGATATACATTGTTAATGTGCCCGGATTGGCCAGGAGGTGAAAGATCAAACATAGTTTTAACTGTATGAAGTTTTAATGCTGTAAAAAGGAAAGGCAGACCTAGAGAAACTGCCCAGACTGAATAGGTAGCCGCACAAGAGAGCAGGAGAGGAAAACATCTGGTCGGGTCAGAAGCTGCCAGCAGAAGAGAGCAAACAGTGTGTTCACTCCCAGCAGCTGGCTGCAGTTCCACCCCCTCTTGACTGTCTCCAAGCCTCCCTATTGGTCGGCCAGATCATAAGATGCACAGTTCAATAGAGTTACTACATCAGCAACGAGTGAATTTAGCGGCTGATGGTTCAAGACGTGAGTTTCTGAGTGGTTCTATCCGGTTCTTGGCAACATGACAGACTCTGCAACTAGCTGCCAGGCAGAAAGCACTGACGAACATCAAGTGAAAAATAAAAATAAAATTTTTATACTAATAAATCCATTCAGTAACAGCCCCCACTGTACACCCTTCTCGCCTCCACAGGATTGAAACATTGGGGAGGGGGGGGGGGGGGGGGTAAATTGAGAGTTACTACAGGGGCTCCTGCGAAGGATGGTCTTACATAATTTTAACAATACATTTTGATTATCCATGTTTTCATGTATGTTATTAACCATTGATGAGTTAACAAGATTTGGAGTTCAATTGTTTGCTCTTTTGCTTTTATTCTATTGTTATTTACTGACCACAAATTATGTTATGTTACTTCAGTTAAAATTGTGATCATAAATTGTTCTTTCAGTTGTGACTATGATGATGAAAAATATTTTACAAGTGCACATGAAGTTAAGTAGCCTAGTTTTGGGGTTAACTGATCAGTGCTTCAGTTAACCCCATTACAAGCATGCCTTGCCTGATGTCAACAAAAGCTTTGTTAAGCATAATAATTATGCATACTATCAATTGCAGGTTTTATATACTAAGAATAAGACAATCACCAATCAAAATTATCCAGTACAGCAGACGAAAGTTGCAACCTGGTAATACAACCATGAAAAAGTTTGTGGAAATTACAAAAAGATTTTTTTCCCTAGAATTGGAAATATCAGTTTTAGGCTGTAAAAACTCCTAAAAAAATGTGGAAGAAAGACCCCTGACTACATTACTTCTCAATACAACATCCATTTTTAGCATAATCACAAAATCTTCAAGCATCTAGGTACATCAATTAGCAAAGGGATGGAAATCTGTAACAAAAACCTGGGAAAGAGAAAATAATAGTACTGGAATTTCTCACAGAATTCATGACACTTCCATTACAGACATGAGACACTCTCATCAAGGACCACAACTTATGATTCTGCATAATTGTCATAGGAAAAAAAGCATAATTTTGCATACTCTGCCACATCATAAAAACCATAAACTACAACTTTTTGTCTTGAAGTCTTCTTAGGTTATTGTATGATACAGGAAATTAGTAGAACTGGGTAATTGTAAGATTGAACAAGCATCATACACTAAATTCTTGGGAGTATGGTTTGATGAACACTTAAGATGGGAAAAGCATGTAATATCATTGAACAAAAAATTAAGTGAAACATGTTATATACTTATGAATATAATAGAGGGAAATATTCCACACGGAAGAATATATCTAAAAACAAAGATGATGTAACTTACCAAATGAAAGTGCTGGCATGTTGATAGACATACAAACAAACACAAACATACACACAAAATTCGAGCTTTCGCAACCAACGGTTGCTTCATCAGGAAAGAGGGAAGGAGAGGGAAAGACGAAAGGATGTGGGTTTTAAGGGGATCCATCCTTCAGGAAATCCTCACCACTCCACCAAGAGTGTCTTTCCGCCATCCACCTAACCTTCGTACCTCTTGGTTCATCCCTATTAAATCCCCAAACCACCTTCCCTACCCTCTGGCTCCTACCCTTGTAACCGCCCCCGGTGTAAAACCTGTCCCATGCACCCTCCCATCACCACCTACTACAGTCCTGTAACCTGGAAAGTGTACACGATCAATGGCAGAGCCATGTGTGAAAGCACCCACGTGATTTACCAACTGACCTGCCTACCTACACTGTGAAGCTTTCTATGTGGGAATGACCAGCAACAAACTGTCCATTCGCAAGAATTGACACAGGCAGACAGTGTTTGTTTGTGATGAGGTTCACCCTGTGGCTAAACATGCCTTGGTGCACGGCCAGCACTTCTTGGCACAGTGTTACATCGTCTGGGTTATCTGGATACTTCCCACTAACATCAACCTGTCAGAACTCTGGAGATGGGAACTTGCACACCACTAATTTCAAGTTGCTGCAGCTCATACCTCACCTGTCATTCAACAACATCTTTGCCTCTGTACTTCCACCTCGACTGACATCTCTGCCCAAACTCTTTGCCTTCACAAATGTCTGCATGTGTCTGTGCATGTAGGATGGATATATATATATATATATATATATATATATATATATATATATATATATATATATATATGTGTGTGTGTGTGTGTGTGTGTGTGTGTGTGTGTGTGTGTGTGTGTGTGTGTGTGTGTATATATATATATATATATATATATATACACACTCTTGGAAATGGAAAAAAGAACACATTGACACCGGTGTGTCAGACCCACCATATTTGCTCTGGACACTGCGAGAGGGCTGTACAAGCAATGATCACACGCACGACACAGCCGACACACCAGGAACCGCGGTGTTGGCCGTCGAATGGCGCTAGCTGCGCAGCATTTGTGCACCGCCGCCGTCAGTGTCAGCCAGTTTGCCGTGGCATACGGAGCTCCATCGCAGTCTTTAACACTGGTAGCATGTCGCGACAGCGTGTACGTGAACCGTATGTGCAGTTGACGGACTTTGAGCGAGGACGTATAGTGGGCATGCGGGAGGCCGGGTGGACGTACCGCCGAATTGCTCAACACGTGGGGCGTGAGGTCTCCACAGTACATCGATGTTGTCGCCAGTGGTCGGCGGAAGGTGCACGTGCCCGTCGACCTGGGACCGGACCACAGCGACGCACGGATGCACGCCAAGATCGTAGGATCCTACGCAGTGCCGTAGGGGACCGCACCGCCACTTCCCAGCAAATTAGGGACACTGTTGCTCCTGGGGTATCGGCGAGGACCATTCGCAACCGTCTCCATGAAGCTGGGCTACGGTCCCGCACGCCGTTAGGCCGTCTTCCGCTCACGCCCCAACATCGTGCAGCCCGCCTCGTGTGGTGTCGCGACAGGCGTGAATGGAGGGACGAATGGAGACGTGTCGTCTTCAGCGATGAGAGTCGCTTCTGCCTTGGTGCCAATGATGGTCATATGCGTGTTTGGGGCCATGCAGGTGAGCGCCACAATCAGGACTGCATACGACCAACGCACACAGGGCCACCACCCGGCATCATGGTGTGGGGAGCGATCTCCTACACTGGCCGTACACCTCTGGTGATCGTCGAGGGGACACTGAATAGTGCACGGTACATCCAAACCGTCATCGAAACTACCATTCCTAGACCAGCAAGGGAACTAGCTGTTCCAACAGCACAATGCACGTCCGCATGTATCCCGTGCCACCCAACGTGCTCTAGAAGGTGTAAGTCAACTACCCTGGCCAGCAAGATCTCCAAATCTGTCCCCCATTGAGCATGTTTGGGACTGGATGAAGCGTCGTCTCACGCGGTCTGCACGTCCAGCACGAACGCTGGTCCAACTGAGTCGCCAGGTGGAAATGGCATGGCAAGCTGTTCCACAGGACTACATCCAGCATCTCTACGATCGTCTCCATGGGAGAATAGCAGCCTGCATTGCTGTGAAAGGTGGATATACACTGTACTAGTGCCGACATTGTGCATGCTCTGTTGCCTGTGTCTATGTGCCTGTGGTTCTGTCAGTGTGATCATGTGATGTATCTGACCTCAAGAATGTGTCAATAAAGTTTCCCCTTCCTGGGACAATGAATTCACGGTGTTCTTATTTCAATTTCCAGGAGTATGTATATATATATATATATATATATATATATATATATATATATATATATATACACCTGTCCCTTTTTCCCCCTAAGGTAAGTCTTTCCGCTCCCGGGATTGCCTTAAAACCCACATCCTTTCGTCTTTCCCTCTCCTTTCCTCTTTCCTGATGAAGCAACCTTTGATTGTGAAAGCTTGAATTTTGTGTGTTTGTTTGTGTTTCTATCAACATACCAATGGTTTCGTTTGGTAAGTTACATCATCTTCCTTTTTAGATATATTTTTCCCACATGGAATGTTCCCCTCTATTATATTCATATCATTAATTTAAACTTCTTAAATAGGTACAGTGCTTTGTTTCTGTTACTGACAGCTTGAGGTTATCAGGTTCAGTTAACAATGCAGTTAAACATCTGAGACCACTCCCTACAAATAACTTCAATAAAATGGAAATGACACCCTCTTCTCCCTAAGAAGTAGCATCCATCATAAAATCCTTAAACTCTGTGCAGATGGATGTGTGTGTGTGGGGGGGGGGGGGGGGGGGGGGGGTGAGAGTGTACACCTGTCCCTTTTTCCCTCTAAGGCAAGTCTTTCCACTCCTGGGATTGGAATGACTCCTTACTCTCTCCCTTAAAACCCACATCCTTTCATGTTTCCATCCCCTTCCCTCTTTCCTGATGAAGCAACCATTGGTTGTGAAAGCTTGAATTTTGTGTGTATATTTGTATTTGTTTGTGTGTCTATCAACATGCCAGCACTTTCGTTTGGTAAGTTACATCATCTTTGTCTTTAGATATGTTATATACTTAGAAGCTCATGTAATATTAAAACAGTGTTATGCATGTATTTCTCATTCATGCACAGTTTATTAAGATGCGGTGTACAGTTTTGGGAGAACAACAGTCTAACAAAACATTCATTTAGACTACAATAGAAGGCAGAAGGCAGTCAGAATAATAAAAGGTATAGGATATAGAGACTCTTGTAGGCATGTTTTCAAAGAATTAAAAATCATGACACTACCATCCTTATACATATATGAAAGCATATGTTTCTTAAAAGAACACGAGGAATTTTCTACATTAAACAGAGAATTTCACAACTACAAAATGAGGAATAGGAATGATTTCCACAGAGAAATTCATAAAACAGCTATGTGTCACAAAAGTGTACTATACCAACCCAAAATCCTCTACAGTGCTCTCCCCAAAGAACTAAAAATAATACAAACACTGCACATATTTAAAAGATAATTAAAAAATATGTTATTGAGCAATAGTTTTTACAGTATTGAAGAGTTTATGAATCATTGACAATGGAAGTGCAGTTAATATTTCCCTGACATAATAAATATGTGTAATTGCTCACATTTAAATACTTGCTGTTTCTATGAAATTGTGAAATAGGTTTAATGTAAGAATGGAAATAATCTTTGATGTGAGAATCATTAGCTTCTTCTTTTTTTATTATAGTTCTATTAAAATTGTAATGTCTAAGTGACAAGTAAATTCAATTATAAATTTTCATGTACATATATTTTAAATTGTAATGTTTATTGACAAGTCCTATGTCATTTTGATGATGTACTATAAGGACGCTAATAAATTGGACTGAATTGAATTGAATCTAATGACAAGTAGAGCAAAATTAATCACGATCTGGGCTGGTCAGCACAGAATTCCTCCTTGTCATAACCATCTGAAATAATGCAGCACTTTTAAAGCTTATTTGACTGATAAGACTCCAAACTTAAAAATAATTTGCCATCTATTTCTACTATTGGTGTTTCTGACAATGTTATAGATGCAACCTCAACATTCCTCCTTCTCAAGAAGTTAACACCAGTCAGTAGAAGAACTGAGATAATATCTCAAGAAAACATTTTGCCTCATCCCAAGTCCTATATTGTAAGAGGAAAAACTAAGAAAAATAAATCAATGATTTGATTTACATACAACCACCAACATCATTTCAAGTAAAAGCCAGATTAACAGAAGAAATTAAAATAAAATCTAGCAGGGCAATAAGAAAGAAGTGTAGATGTGAAAGAACACCTCTAAGAGGAGTATAACTTTGAGGGCTTAAAAGTGTCTTAAGGTTCTATATCCTATGAGAACCCATATTCACCAACGAGCATTTCTAAAGATTAAGACAGCTTACATTATCATCAAAATTTCAATGTGGTGCTTTGAAAATTTTAGATCCCAATGGACTTTGTCAAGCGATATGATCTAGTAATCCCAACACAGTTCCAACATTATCTACACATACTTAAGCAGCCTCCTAAACAGTGGGAATAATTAAAACATCAAACATGTAGTAATTAACTGGACAAGTATTACTGAGCAACAGTATCCTGAACAAAAAGTTCTCTCTCAGCATCTATTAACAATACATCTTTGCCCAGAATTCAGTAGGGAGGCCAAATGTGGTCACACTGCAACATTTGCATAAAGTGGCATTCATAGTTGAAGATGTCACTGAGCTTACTGAAACCATAGATGAGAAACAGGATCATACAGTCATTTAAATTTCAGAGCTCCATATCCCTGCATAGACATTTTTCTAGATAATCTTTGAATTCAGTAGGCCTACCTGCTAATCTTTTAGTTCTGTACCTCAATGAAAGTCAGCTGTGACACCACAAAGAAAACAGCAGTAATGGTTTTTTGCAATTATGCACTGGAATTGATATTGCAGTTAAAAAGAACAACGTAAAATTCCCGGAAAATGCAGGATACATTTATGTGAAATATGGATACCCACACACTGGCAATCACATTGGCTCCAAATATATTTGCTTTTTATTTTCCTTTTGCACGACAGTTCCTGGGACCTGAGTCCCATTTTCATGTTTGTGTCTTCTAAATTATGCAATTTACCCAAGACGAAGTTTGTGTGTGAGCTGCTGCAATGTTCAGTTTCTTTTATCGTAATACACTGATGATGAACACAAAAACGGCAAATTTTGAAACAAAGTTGCCATTAACTTCCTAAACAGTGATCATTAATTACTATATTCCACTTGTATATGTTACAGAAAAGGTAACTTAACAATGGAATAATGCAGCTGCTCACACCGAAAACGAAAAAAACCTGCAAATACACACAACTCGCTTAAAAATTGGAAAGCAACATATAAAAGCTATCAAAACAAAAACTGAACTGGCAGCAGAAAAAAGTTATTTCTTAGAGTTCCTAATGCCTCCACAGGCTCATACTTTTGTCTGCCAATTCTAACATAAAATAAAACATAAAATTATTATTACCTCCTCCAACGAATTACAATAGCCTAAAATTAGGCCATCCTCCCAAACTCTGAAATTTTTCAGAGCGTCGCGAAAGATGGTTTCATGCGCCTGACACATTTCATTCGCTAGCTAATGTGCAAACAAGCACGATACACAGTACGTGTATAAGTGATTAGTGAAGTGTGGAAAACACAGCAGGGGCTTATTACCGTTAACTCTATTCAACCACAAATCTCGATCAGTCAACAAGTATATAAAGTTCGTTTGAGCAGTTGCCAGCAGGCTTGTGCGCATGCACAGAGCTGAATTCGCGTATGAGCAGCGCCTTCTCCCGCTTCTGGCTCCTTCAAGCGTGGCTGTTTGTTGTATGAGCAGTAGCAGCAAGTAGCTAGATGCTATCCGGAAAAATTTTTCCGGCGCGCGCAAGCTGCCAGAAGGTTCATTTGAAAAGTTGCCAGCGGGCTCATGCGCATGCGTTAGTAGAGCTGAAGTCACGTATGAGCAGTGCTTTTTCCCGCTTCTGGCTACTTGAGGTGGGGCTGCTTGCTGTGTGAGCAGTAACAGCAAGCTGCTAGACGCCACACGGAAAATTTTTTGTGGCGCACCCAACCAGCGCAGAGTTGGAGTTGGGGAAGACCCCACGTGCGTGTTCACTGTTTATTCTCTTGGTAGCTGCTGTGAGAGTTGTTCTCTCTTGCTGTTTACACTTCATCATCGTTAATTACAAGATAAGCATTTTATTTATTCTCATATAAAGTCATCTTTACCAGGAGGAATGCAAAGGAATTGCAATTAGTTGAAACGTGAAATTTATTAATACTATTTGTTCCAGATAATAGGAATTGGACTTTCTGTGGAGCAACGAAGGGCTAAAAATGTTCAAACTCACAAGAGACAAAAGTTCGAAAATTTCACAGAGAATGTGGTGCCACGTTACAGTGACAGTGAATTTGTGGAACATTTTCGTGTGCGATGTCACGTGGTAGTAGATCTTAGTGAAAGGTTTAGATATTCCAGGTACTATAATTATTAAGCAGGGTGGGAATGGGAAAATTCTCCCACTACATCACCACCTGATATTTTTGTGGTTTGATGGCCATGAAGCGGCAGGTTCATAGGTGTAGCAGATAGATTTAATATCTGTATTTCTTCTCTGCGATATGTAATACAGAGTGCGAACTGCTTTAAACTACAAGACTTTAGCGAATGACCTGTTATCCTTACGAAATCTCCACATATAGCCAGGCATGGTGGGAGATGCCAGAACTTTAGTAAGCCTCATTTATTCACGACTTCATTCAAAAATCCGAATAGTTGAAGACATTTTATTACAGACAACAAACTGCCCCCATCATCGCTGACGACCTTGTCAGTCATATCCATACCTACCAAAGACATAAACAAAGCAATTTACCAAAATTCACACACGATGAACAGAAAAATACTAAAATAACGTCAACATAACAAAACCAAAATTGTTAACTCACTGAAAAATATTCCGCAGAAAGCACAGTCAACACCGATACCACCACACACGTGCAACATGAACCCCATACGCCAAATAACCATAAACACACCACAAGAGAGAACCACCAACCGCAACAATATGCCACCTATAAACACGGCACACATGCAAACTAAACCAAAAACATCACCTAACACACAACACATAAACACACCACCAGAGAGCACCACTGATCACATCGAAATGACACCTACAATCGTGCCACTCACAAATTAAATTCCGCACCGTCATGACGTCACACACCACTACATCCTTACATCACGGGTCAAAGCCGACGGGTGGGATAGGACGCCTTCGTTGACCCAAAAACAATGGAGAAGTGCATACGAAAAGTACTAGGCACCTAAGTGCAAAAGCAGGCAGTACTGGCCTTTTTGGGTTGTACCAAAAACATGGAAATACGTCAATTTTTTTATTTTATTTCTTTTTTTTTTTACTTCACCATGGATCCTTGCTCCCTCCATCTGCGTCAATACAGAAAAGTTTCCTTATCCCTAGCCACATCCCAGTCCAACATACTGTTTCTGCGTTGTTGCTTGGCTCATGAAATCCCCCCTAATGGCCTTACCATCAAATTACCCATCTCTGGTTGCCACTCCTCCTTCCACAATGATCTCCACCTGTCCAGATTCCACCAAACCTTAACCCTCACCAACATAGTCCTGCAAAACCATATCAACCAAAGCCAAATCCTTGCAGTACCTTCTCTCCATCCGCAAAATTCTCCTGCTATGCAATCCCCAATTCCTGGAACCCATAACACACATTGATTTGCCCTGCACGAACTCAAGCAACATGCACAATGCCACCTCAAAAAGCTCTCCATCCTACTCACTTTCTACTTCCACCTCGGAGTACCACTGTCCACCACTTCTACAACCACCTCCAAACCTCCCCCACGCTCCCTCATAACTGACAAACCCTGTCTCGCAAACCTACTACATTTACCGCACCCTCCAAAACTCCCTCCCACCACCACCCAGAACCCAGACCCTAAACAGACCCACAACACAGTTATTACCCTTTCCTCCAGAAGCCTTAGTCCCACAGAAAAACAGTCCTTTCCAAAGGCCTCACCTTTTGCCCCACTCCCAAATTCAACCATGCAGAACTAGTTAAAGACTTTCTCTCCTTCTCCTGGTCCCTACAGTGGAAACACTTTTTCGCTAACAACCTGACAAATTAGACTCAACCAAAGACCAATATTGAACCTTGCCTAACACAGTTTACACCTCCATCCAACTGTGATCCACCCCCACTGCCTCCAAACCACCCCCTGTTAACTTTCCAGAATTTCTCAACCTCAAACCTTGCCTCAACATCATTCCCCAAGTCCCTCAACATGCAAACTAATCTTACATCTACAGAAAGAACAACAGTCCACCATCTAAAAACTGA
This sequence comes from Schistocerca gregaria, assembly GCF_023897955.1. Classification (NCBI taxonomy): domain Eukaryota; kingdom Metazoa; phylum Arthropoda; class Insecta; order Orthoptera; family Acrididae; genus Schistocerca; species Schistocerca gregaria. Next base: position 28,084,047 of record NC_064924.1, on the reverse strand, counting down.
TCCCGACCTTATAATCCTACCTGCTGACAAAGGCTCCACCAACATTGTTTTTAATCACAAGGATTACGTGGCAGAAGGACCCCATCAGCTGTCAGATACTTGCACCTACAAACCTTTCCACAGTGACCCCATTCCAGTAATCCAGCAGGATCTCCAGTCACTACTCAAATCCTTAGGCCCATCCCAGAACCTCTCCCCAGAGTCCATCTATCTACTTACCCCTACCACTAAAGCCCATAAAACCAACCACCCAGGGCGCCCCATTGTGGCCAGTTACTGTCCCCCACTGAGAGAACCTCTGCTCTCATAGACCAACACCTTCAACCTATTGCCCAGAGTTTATCCTCCTACATAAAAGATACCAACCATTTCCTCGACTGACTCTCCACAATTCCTGTCCATTTATCACACGGTGCCCTGCTCGTCACTATTGATGCCACCTCCCTGTACACTAACATTCCTAACGCCCATGGCCTTACTGCTGTCAAACAGTACCTCTCCAAACGCCCTATGCATTGCAAACTAACTACCTCCTTCCTAGTCTCCATGACCAACTACATCCCCACCCACAATTACTTCTCCTTTGAATGCATTACCTACAAACAAACCCATGGTACAGCTATGGGCACCCGCATGACACCATCCTATGCTAACCTATTCATGAGCCATCTAGAGGAATCCTTCCTAAAATCCCAGAATCCTAAACCCCTCACCTGGTTCAGATTCATTGATGACATCTTTGCTATCTGGATTGAAGGTGAGGACATCTTATTCACTTTCCTCCAGAACCTCAACAACTTCTCCCCCATTTGCTTCACCTGATCCTACTCAACCCAACAGGCCCCCTTCCTAGGTGTTGACCTTCACCTCAGACATCACATCAGTACCTCCATCCATATCAAACCTACTAACAACCAGCAATACCTCCACTTGGACAGCTGGCACCCATTCCATACCAGGAAGCCCCTTCTGTACAGCATAGCCATCCATGGTTGTCACACCTGCAGTGACAAGCGGTCCCACTCAAAATATACCGAGGGTCTCACTGAAGCCTTCACTGACTGTAATTATCCTTCCATCCTTGTACAAAAACAAATCTCCCATGCCTTATCTTTCCAATCTCCTACCACCTCCCAAAGTCCCACAGTCCAGCCGCGGAGGATCATTCCCCTCGTAACTCAATACCATCCGGGACTGGAGCAACTGAATTACATTCTCCGCCAAGGTTTTGATTACCTCTCTTTGTGCCCTGAAATGAGAAATATCCTGTCCATTATCCTTCCCACCCCTCCCATCACGGTATTCCGCCATCCACCAAACCTACACAATATACTCGTCCATCCTTACACAACCCTTGCTCCCAATCCCTTACCTCATGGCTCATACCCCTGTAATAGACCTAGATGCAAGCCATGCCACATACATCCTCCTACCACCACCTACGCCAGTCCGGTCACTAACATCACCTATCTCATCAAAGGCAGGGCTCCCTGTGAAACCAGTCATGTGATTTACAAACTAAGCTGCAACTTCTGTGCTGCATTCTGTGTAGGCATGACAACCAACAAGCTGTCTGTCCACATGAACATCCGCCAACAAACTGTGGCCAAGAAACAAGTGGACCACCCTGTTGCTGAACACACTGCCAAACATCATCTTAATGACTGCTTCACAGCCTGTGCCATGTGTATCCTTCCCACCAACACCAGCTTTTCTGAATTGCGCAGGTGGGAACTTTCCCTTCAATACATCCTACATTCCCACAACCCTCCTGTCCTCAACCCTTGTTAGTCACTGTCCTCACCCATCCAGCCCCCTCCCTGTTCCCATTCCAGCACTACACAGCCGTCATTTCACTGCCACACCCAGTCTTTTAATTTCTTTTATTTCTCTCCTTTCCGCTACTTACCCCCTCCGCCTTCGGCACTTTCTCTCCTGCCCTCCATCTAAATCTTTTTATTGTGCTTACCGTGAGTCAGCATCTCTGCTATATGGTGAGTAGCCACTTCCCTTCTCTGGTAAAGTGCAAACACAAGTAGAATACCATGGCTACAATTAGAAAATAATTACATACATACTGATTAATAACATTAATTCTGTATGTAGAGTACACCACTCTGTCGCCAAATCTCAAAGAAGTACCTAGGAGTAAAAATTCCTGCATTTGAGCAAGTACTAAGTTGTCATATGTTTAAGCATATAATCAGCTAATCTGATCAGATATTGCATTCACATTGTAAGTGGGTAGCTGGAGGTAGTTATGCTAATGGTTACCGATAGTCATTTTGTAGGTCCGACTTCAAGACATTAAGCCTTCTAACAGAACCTCCATAATTTACAGATTTACCAATGAGGTTTGACGTAAATAAACCATCTCAATTTGAAAAGAATAGAGATTTCTTCCACTCATTCGTCATATTCTGTACCTCCCACCAAGAAGACAAATCTACAGGGCCATGGTACAAGTAAAGGTACACATCAATAAAAGTCAACCAAACATTGCTTATGCCATACACTGTATTAACAAAAACACAGTTTTAAAACTTTAGTGTCTGTGCATAACATAAGTGGGACACTGCGATTGATGAATTCCAGAAATTACTGCAATCAGCTGCCTTTCGCATTTTTTAAAATCTTTATTTACCTCGACCAGTTCTGAATCACTATCATCAGAAGGTGCATATTTATTGCACTTTTGCAGCATTGTTGGAGTTGTGCAGCTGTGGCCAAGTGTGAACTGTATGTACTTCCCACCACATTCAGTGCATATATGTTTCATTCTCACATCTTGCCATAGCTACATGACCCACCACAATGCTGCAAATATGCAATAAATATGTACCACATGATGATAAATCACTTGTCAATTCAAAACTGGTCATGATATATAAAAACTGAAGAATAAAACCAAAGGCAACTGGCTGCTGGAAACCTTTACACAGTTTTAAATCTGAACTGAAATTGCTTCTTCCGACAACACCTGCTCTGAAGATAGATATTTAACAAAAACCTTGTGGCATAAAAGACTAAAATGACTGCTTGTTCTATTAAGAAGCAGGCGTAAATATTCCTTAAGAGTAACATGAGCAGTGACAGAAACCATTATGTACATCATTATTACTTTTCAGCCAGTGAGGTAGCTGGTAATCTGTAAACGGCTAGTATGTAGCAATAAACACAAAGGAGACACACAGCATGAAACCAATGTAATCTAAACCATTTTGATAGCAATAGACCAATAATCCTTGGACCATAGCATTATTTTTAACTAAACAAATCACATACAAACTATATCAGAACAACAACATCAGTCTATATAAAGGGGTCTACTGCTCTAACTGCTCTACAATGTAGCTTGGCAGAACAGCCATGACTCCACCCACCTGTTTCAACCAGTAATGTCATCAGCGTGGTGAACACTTCTATTTCAAGCACATACAATATGGTGACCATGATGCCACATATGACACCTGCGAACAAAAACAAATAATGTGTGAAGTATTTAACTCCAGTATCAGAATGAAACTAACAGGGCAACTAAGTGAAGAAGGGGGTTTTGGGAGGGGCCAAACTAGATATACATCACTAGGAATACTGACATCACTGCAAAACAAATATTCATCCAAAAATCAAGCACACAAAATTCTCAAAATTTAACAAAAACATTGCAAAACCAAAATCAATGATGGTGTTAATTTTGCATGACCTACATATCTCAAATGAATACCACAATACCAGTAACCCATACACAGCTCAAAAACCAAACACTATAATTTTCACTTGAGCTACGTAGCTCTAACAAAGCCTTTGATAGCAGGAACTAACATTCAACTCTGAAAAAACGTGGTACTGCAAATTTCACTACATCCATATACCTCAAGCACAGTCCTAGATGCCGTGAACTTGCACACAACACCAAAACCTGATTACACAATTTCACTTGACCTATATGGCAGACAAAAACAATGCCTACAGTGCCAAAAACCAACACATCTAAATTCTAAAATGTGTGTGAATTTCTAAGGGACCAAACTGCTGATGTCATTGTTCTCTAGACTTACACACTACTTAAACTATCTTGTGCTAAGAACAACACAGACATCCATGTACAAGGGAGGACCAAAACTCTGGCAGAATGGCCACGCAATCGGTGACATGGGGCCTCAAACTGTGTGGCCACTCCACACGGCCCCAAACTCAAAAATCCATTATCCACACTTTCACTTACTCCATTGATAGTGAAGTTCACAGTACAACAAACCAAACCATGCTCACATGACTAATATCAGAAATGTATTCTAACCAATCATGGGACCTCAATAACCACGATACCTGTCAATAACAATCCAACACAATTACCAAACACTAACATGGAAACCCCTAAAATTTATGAAAACTTGCATCATCACCAATTTCAATATACACAAACAACTTCGTCCATTACAACAAGCAGCAATGACATACTCGTAAATAACACTACATCTTATTCACAACAGAACAAAAAAGAACAATAATATTAAATCTCTGACAATAAGTGCAGTACCCACCAGAAAGACCGCGGGAGGCGCACATCGGCAAGGCGTGTCACGGACGGTAGTTGCCGCAAGTAGAGCCCCGTCCACCAGAGGGCATGCGAGAATTCGGCCGCGACCTCTGCCGGCGGAACAGCAACAACAACAACTCAGGCACCGCGGGTCGTGCCCAGTTAGTTCACATCAGGCATGCCTATGAGACAGTTCCCGGTCTACTCTGAAGTGCGACGGAAAACATGAACCGTGTTAGTACACAATTGGCGACGAGTAGGGTCGTTCTTTCGTGTGTTGCGTCGTTGTTCCGGTTTCGCAGCTTATCCGCGGCATGGAGGATTTAGTGCGGGTTTTGGTTGAGCAGCAGACGGAGCTCATGGCCACCATGAAACAAGTGCTCCATGCCGTCTGCTCCAGCACCGTTCCCTCCCCCGTTTCCCCCGTATGACGAAACGGCGGAGGATTGGGAGGCGTATGAACATCCCCTTCGGCAGTATTTCCAGGCGTTTCATGTTGTCAATGTGGAGGTATGTCGTGCTCTTTTCTCGTCTCGGATACCTCCCTCGCTGTATCAAGTTTTGCGGCAGCTAGCGCCGTAGCAGGAACCCTCGTCCTTGTCTTTTGACGCATTGTGTTCATTGCTGTCTTCATATTATCGCCGACGTACGCATGTTGTGGCGGCTAGGGTCGAGTTCTATCGACGCAAGAAGCAGCCCCATCAGTCTTACCGGCCGTGGGCCGCTACCCTGCACGGTCTTAGCCGCAAGTGTCATTTTGTCACGGAGCAGACGCGAGAGTCGTATGACCACGTTATGGTGCGCGACGTCATTGTTCGTTCGGCCCTTGATAGGGAGGTCCGGCAACGGGCCCTGCAGTTAGAAGACCCTTCCCTCGAGGAAGTCCTGTCCATTGCTCAATCGTATGAAGTCTCTCACACCGCCGGTCATTAGTTGGAAGCGTGGTGTGACGTCGCGCCGGTTCAGGGCGGCGCGGCCGCGTCCTCTGCGTCCGGGGTGGACGACGTGCAAGCGGTACAATCCGGCCGCTCCCGCACGGCGCGTAAACAGAGTTCCAGCCGCCGCCCCTGTTACCGTCCTGTGCGTCGTGCTATTTACATCACGATCGGTCGCAGTGCTCCCAGCGTTGGGCCGTTTGTCGCAAATGTAATAAAAAAGGACACATTGCTGAAGTTTGCCGCTCAGCCTCGAAAGAATCGAAGGAAGCAGTTACAGAGGACACGGACGTTGACATTCAGGAAGTTTCATCGTGCCAGGCTCCCGACGCATCGGCACACGAACTCTTTATCGAGGTGTCGGTTCGGTCACGCCGATTACAACTGCAAGTAGAAACGGGCGCGGCAGTTTCTTTGTTGAATGCACAAACTTATTTCGTCTTCGGGTCGCCCCCCTTGCCGCCAGTTTACCGGCGTCTACGCGGTTATGGTAAACAGTTCATTCCCCTACTTGGTCAATTCACTACCGACGTGACTTACAAATAAGTCACTCGGCCTATTACTTTTATTGCTGTCAGTGATGCGAGCTCCGCTAACCTTTTTGGCTTGGGTGCGTTTCAAGCTTTCGAGTTTTCTATCACTGACACCATACAGTTGGTCTCCGAAGACGTTCCCGTTCCCTATCAATCATTAGAATCTTTGATCTCTGACTTTCCAGACATCTTTGAGGAGGGCCTGGGGCGTGTTTCAGAATTTGAAGCCCACTTCACGTTGAAGGCGTCGGCTCGCCCGCGTTTTCTACGCGCGAGGCAGATCCGCTTGGCTCTCCACCCTCAGGTAAAAGAAGAGCTAGACCCGCTGACAGCCCTAGGGGTCGTTCTTCCCATTTCTTCTAGTGAGTGGGCTTCGCCCCTCGTTATTGTCAGGAAACCCTCGGCCTCGGGAAATTTACGTCTTTGTGGCAATTTCAAGGCCACCATTAATTCCCAATTGGTGGTGGACATCTATCCTTTGCCTTCTGCTAATGAATAGTTCTCTGCCAGGGCGGGAGGCCAAAAATTTTCGAAAATCGATGTTTCGGAGGCTTATCATCAGATACCTCTTAATGAGGACTCCAAACGGCTGGCGGTTGTCACCACCCTGTTTGGCCTTTACCAATACTAGCGGTTGGCCTTCGGAATATCCAGTGCCCCTCCAATATCCCAGAGTTATTTTGAGCATGTCACGTCGACAATCCCTCATTGTATTAATTACCTGGACGACATAATTGTCACCGGCCGCAGCACGAAGGAATACTTGCACAACCTTCGCACCCTCTTTCTCAAATTCAGGTCCGTGGGCTTGCGTTGCAACTTGCGTAAGTCAAACTTCTTCCAACCGTCCATTGAGTATGTGGGCTACACAATCTCTCGGCACGGCCTCCAGTCGCTAGGAAGTTTGGTCCAAGGTATTGTCGACCTTCCATGGCCCGCTTCGCTGAAGGAGTTACAAGCTTTTTTTAGGCAAGATTGCCTATTACCACTGGTTCATTCACAGGGCTTCCACCATCGCCCACCACCTGTACTGCCTTCTGCGTAAGGGTGTTCCTTTTGATTGGTCGCCTGCATGCGAGTGAGCGTTCACCTCATTGAAAGGCCTCCTCACGTCAGCACTGTGTTTGGCTACTTTTGACCCCCATAAGCCGAGGTTGTGGCTACAGATGCTTCGCAGTATAGGGTGAGGGCCGTCCTGTCCCATCGCAACCCAGATGGTTCCGAGCAGCCACTGGCGTTTGCGTCTAAAACTGTTAGTCCCCCACTGGCCCATTACTCCCAGGTGGAAAAAGAGGCTTTGGCCATTGTCTACGCTGTTACCAAGTTTCACGCTTTCTTGTATGGCAGAAGTTCCAGTTAATCACTGACCATAAGCCGTTAATATCGTTATTTGGCCCCACCTCTCAGATTCTGGATAGTGCGGCCCACAGACTACACCGCTGGGCCTTGTTCCTCTCTAAGTACCATTATGACATTTATTTTCGCCCTACCGGACAGCATGCCAACGCAGACGCTCTTTCCCGTCTTCCGGTGGGCCCGGATCCTACGTTCGATCGAGAGGAGATTATGTGTTTTCATTTGGATGTGGTGTCCCGCCAAGTGATTGATGGCTTCCCGATCACTAGCTCTACAGTCGCCAGGGAAACGGCAGCTGACCCGTTTCTCAGGCAAGTAGTTTGCCTCATTCAGCAAGGGTGGTCATCCCGGCCTCCAGGCTGGGCTTCAGACCCTCTTCGTAATTATTTTGTCTAAGAGACCGTCTCTACATCTCGGAAGGAGTTCTCCTTCTGGCCACCGATGATACAGCTCCTCGCATCATTGTTCCTTCAAGTTTGTGAAGGGAAGTCCTCACATTATTACATGAGGGGCACCGGGGTGTTTCCCATACTAAAACCTTGGCTCACAGGCATGTGTACTGGCCTGGTATTGACAGAGAAATTGAGCACTTGGTGGCCGCCTGTTCCCATTGTGCGAGCCAACAGGCATCTCCCAGGTCAGCGTTCTCTTCAAGGCCGCCGGCAACCCATGCATGGGAACGTGTTCACATCGATTTTGCGGGCCCATTTCTCAATGACTTTTGTCTCATTGTCATTGATGCTTATTCCCGATTTCCATATGTGGTTCGCTGCTCCTCAACCACTTCAGAGGTTGTAATCCAGGCACTAGCAAAAATATTTTCTGTGGAAGGTCTGCCAGTCACCCTGGTCTCGGACAACAGACCTCAGTTTATGTCGCAGACCTTCCAGGATTTTAGTAGGCGCTTCGGTATTCGGCACATTTGCTCTCCCCCCTTTCATCCACAATCGAATGGGGAAGCCGAGCACATGGTGTGCACATTTAACACACAGATGAAAAAGTATGTGCATGACTTTCCTGTGGAGGAGGCGTTGACGTTTTTCCTGATGGCATACTGAACCACACCTATGGGAGAATGCAGCCCTGCAGAGCTCCTCCACGGGCGCCAACCTAGGACTCTGGTGCAACTCCTTCAGCCCAGTATTCGCCAGTCTTTGGAAAATGGGGTACCCGGCTGTCCACTGGGCATGTCGGTCTGGGCACGTGGGTTTGGTCACAATCCACATTGGATACTGGCGGTGGTCCTGCGCCGAAATCGCCGCCGGCTCTATACCTTTCAGACTGGGGACCGGGAGTACGTTGTCACCAAAATCGTCTACATCCACGTTTGGGTACCCACCCTCTGACCCCTTGGGAACTGGCTTCCCCATTGCCGGCAGCTGTGTTGGTTTCTCAGGGGACACTACCACCCCTCCCCCTTGTGATTCCGCTGCACTGCGATGGCTCTCAGCCTTGGTAGCCTCCAGTAGCTCCAGCACCCGCATTGCCATCGTTAGCGATGCCCCAGTGAGAGCTGGGCCCCCTCACAGGTCCTGTTTCTCAGGAGGCTGGTTCACCTGTGGTCGTCCCTTCCCCATCGTCCTTTCCACTGGGTCTTGCCCCTCCCGGGGTGGACCAGGATCCAGAGTTCGTTGGCCTGTCTCCCATTCTGTCCCGGTTCCGGTGGTGGGACGACGGGGGCCTCTTTGTGTGGGTCAATTCCAGCCGTATTCTAAGGTTCCTGCTTGAGGGTTGGCAGATCCCCTCGACTCCAGCCTTCTGATGGACGTGGAAGTCATCACTCCTGCATGACGCTCCACCTTCCGACGCAGTGGATCACAGTGGCTTCACCCCCCGAATGAGGAGGAGTGCAGTAGCCACCAGAAAGATCGCAAGAGGTGCACACCGACACGGCACGTCATGGACGGTAGTTGCCGCAAATAGAGTCCCGTCCACCAGAGGGCACGCGAGAATTCAGCCGCAACCTCTGCCAGCGGAACAACAACAACAACAACAACTCAGGCAGCACAGGTCGTGCCCAGTTGGTTCACGTCGGGCATACCTATGAGACTGTTCCCAGTCTACTCTGAAGTGCGACGGAAAACGTGAACCATGTTACTACAAAAAGAAACACATGGAACTAAAATTTACAAACATAAAAATCAATGCATCAGCCACAATATCCTAATTCAAAGTGACTCTCCAGAAACCTGCACAAATTCTTTCAATAGCAACCTGAAACATTCAATTCATGTCAGACACCTCACTAACAAACATCCAGCACATGAGCTTGCCACCAAATACAACACACCATCTATAAACACAAACTGACTGAAAAACATCAAGCCTCACCATGCCATCACACACCACATCACAGTTACATCATAGGTCAAAGCAGACGGGTGCAGTGCCAGCACCTTATCCTGCGCAAATAACCCCACATTAACCTCATTTAGTAAATAGTCATGAGACAATTACTGCCAAATGGTTAAAACTAAACTGTCTAGAATGAAGCTTAATATTTGAGGTCGTCGTCATCATCAACGTCATCTTCAGTCTGATGACTGGTTTGATGCACCCCTCCATGCCACTCTATCCTGTGCAAGCCTCTTCATCTCTGAGTAACTACTGCAACCTATATCCTTCAGGGCCTGCTTAGTGTATTCGGATTTTGGTCTCCCTCTATGCTTTTTACACACCCCGCCTGCCTCCAGTACTGAATTGGTGATCCCTTGATGGCTCAGAACGTGTCCTATCAACAAGTTCCTTCTTCTAGTCAAGCTGTGCCACAAATTCCTCATCTCCCCAATTCTATTCAGTCTCTCCTCATTAGTTATGTGATATACCCACCTAATCTTCACCATTCTTCTGAAGCACCACATTTCAAAAGCTTGTATTCACTCCTTGTCTAAACTGTTCATCATCTATGTTTCACAACAAAACACAGCTACATTCCATACAAATACTTTCAGAAAAGACTTCCTACCACTTAACTCTATACTCAATGTTAACAAATTTCTCTTCTTCAGAAATGCTTTCCTTCCCATTTCCAGTCTACATTTTATATCCTCTCCACTTCGACCATCATCAGTTATTTTCCTACCAAAATAGCAAAATTCATCTACTACTTTAAGTGTCTCAGTTCCTATTCTAATTCCCTCAGCATCACCTGACCTAGTTTGACTACATTCCATTATTCTTGTTTTGTTTTTGTTTATGTTTGTCTCTTATCCTCCTTTCAACATACTGTCCATTCCATTCAAGTGCTCTGCCAAGATTCGACACACCAATCAACTGTAAATATACTGTCAGTTTTCCAGCTGTATATTTAAGTATTCTCTATATGAACAAGCTAGCAGCCTGCTTACCCCCCTTAGAGCAAGAAATGAAAGGAAAATGATGTACGTTCATACTTGGCAATAACCACTTTGCTAACAATGGTAACTGCATGTAAGTGGCACAGTAAAGGGTGTCTGATGTTTCCACTGTTCGTTTTCTTTGTATATTGGGTTTGTCTGGAACACTTCATGTTGACATCTCTGTTGTTTTCATTTCTGCAAACGCCAGCAAGCTAGCTCTCTTAGTGTCAAAATTGCAGGGTGAAGTTAAATGTTGCAGTTTCTGTTGATAGTGCTGAAAGTCAAGTCGGTATTTCCCTCACGTGTCTCACATCAAAGACCAATCTTCTCATTTAAATTTATGTTCATCAGTTTCAGCAACTGTTTTAGAAGAATGTTGATATGAAAAAATAGTGCACTAGTTGTATTAAAATTGTTTTATAACGCAACTGGGGTGTTATTTCTTCACATCGGATCTTGTTCTTCCATTCACCCTCCACCCCCTAGTGCAATCAGACTTTTTTGTGCCATTTACACCTGCTTCAAACAACCAATGAGTAACACTGAACGTGATGAAAGCTCGAAAAGTAGCAAGACTCCATCACACAGTTAAAGTAAAATTATGTTCTAATACAGTTTTGAAAGAACAAATCAAACACTTACAGAAAGCACTCGGTATTGCCATTTCGATATCGATATATGGTTGGAAAATATATAGCCAATATAAATCAATTCCTTTTGGAGAAACTATGGATATTTTATCAACAACTCTACTAGGGAGGCGTGGCAAAGCGGGCGTGCTCCATAGGGTCTGCTTGATCCCATGTGATCGCTATTCGCATCTCACAGAAACTTTCAACTCGATTACTATGATGCTTGTTGGGTAGTATCAATATATGCTATTACAGCCAAATTTCACTGGACAAAATACCAAATCTCTTTGTAATGCCCTATGAAATGAGGACATGTCACTGTTTATGGTGATCCCTGTGGCGAATGGGGACAATAAGTTTGGCAGTCCCTTTGCGCGAGGAGTAAGCTAATCCCAGCACTCTTTTTCACCCTCTCCCTTCTCTTATCTCTCTCTCTCTCTCTCTCTCTCTCTCTCTCTCTCTCTCTCTCTCTCTCTCTCTCTCTCTCTCTCTCTCTCTCACTCACACACACACACACACACACATACACATACATACACGCACACGTAGTGTTACAGATACTGTAATGGAGCACATTACAAATAAATGAAAATAAAAATAGAAGCCATACATCAGTATACTCAACAGAACCAAGCGGATTGCATTTGCAAGAGAACATAAATCCAATGGGTCAGATTTCTGGAAGAAGTTTGTATCTACTGATGAGACTTTATTTGAGCTGTTTAAGGCAATGGGCAAGTGAGAGTATGTGCTCAATTGACAAGGCACTCCTGTCGAGTAAGGGGGACTTCAACAAGTGTATTTCCTGCAAGCATCCATCAGAGGACTGTATTCACAGCCACCTTCATAAAGACTGGAAACACATGGTAATGGGAGAGCATATGACAGTTTATTTGGAGTATCCAGAAATCAGGAGACATACAAGAAGGAATATTGCTCATCAAATAACTGCAAGACAGCAGAAAGGTATGGAGGGCTTCTCAAGACAAAGCCCCATATTTGCTGGAATTGTACGCAATTTCTTAAGTCTCCACCAAGTCTTCCTCTCCTATCACACAAGTAGTTCTGACACATCACAAATGGAAAGATATTATGATGATAGTTCATTTGGCTTACTCAGCAATCATGGAATGTATATCTACATCTACATCTACATCCATACTCCGCAAGCCACCTGACGGTGTGTGGCGGAGGGTACCCTGAGTACCTCTATCGGTTCTCCCTTCTATTCCAGTCTCGTATTGTACGTGGAAAGAAGGATTTTCGGTATGCTTCTGTGTGGGCTCTAATCTCTCTGATTTTATCCTCACGGTCTCCTCGCGAGATATACGTAGGAGGGAGCAATATACTGCTTGACTCTTCGGTGAAGGTATGTTCTCGAAACTTTAACAAAAGCCCGTACCGAGCTACTGAGTGTCTCTCCTGCAGAGTCTTCCACTGGAGTTTATCTATCATCTCCGTAACGCTTTCGCGATTACTAAATGATCCTGTAACGAAGCGCGCTGCTCTCCGTTGGATCTTCTCTATCTCTTCTATCAACCCTACCTGGTGCGGATCCCACACTGCTGAGCAGTATTCAAGCATTGGGCGAACAAGCGTACTGTAACCTACTTCCTTTGTTGTCGGATTGCATTTCCTTAGGATTCTTCCAATGAATCTCAGTCTGGCATCTGCTTTACCGACGATCAACTTTTTATGATCATTCCATTTTAAATCACTCCTAATGCGTACTCCCAGATAATTTATGGAATTAACTGCTTCCATTTGCTGACCTGCTATTTTGTAGCTAAATGGTAAGGGACCTATCTTTCTATGTATTTGCATCACATTACACTTGTCTACATTGAGATTCAATTGCCATTCCGTGCACCATGCGTCAATTCGCTGCAGATCCTCCTGCATTTCAGTACAATTTTCCATTGTTGCAACCTCTCGATACACCACAGCATCATCTGCAAAAAGCCTCAGTGAACTTTGGATGTCATCCACCAGGTCATTCATGTATATTGTGAATAGCAACGGTCCTATGACACTCCCCTGCGGCACACCTGAATTCACTCTTACTTCGGAAGACTTCTCTCCATTGAGAATGACATGCTGCGTTCTGTTATCTAGGAACTCCTCAATCCAATCACACAATTGATCTGATAGTCTGTATGCTCTTACTTTGTTCATTAAACGACTGTGGGGACACAGCTGACAGTGCAATGGCACAGCAAATTTTCACATTAGCATCGTTATTTCTAAAGATTATGAATTACTGTGCTCGATGTGTGGTTTCACTGATGTATCAAAAAAAATTTCATAAATAAACAATATTTTAATGCAAAACTGTCTTATCCCACTCAGCCCCATCTTGTTATACTAGCTGTAATGCTTTATTAATGATGATTTTATATCTCAATCACATGAGTCTAATGGGGATAGAGGATCAGAGCAACAGGCTGCAATACTTATTGGTAAATATTCGCCTATACAGTGATTATTACTATATGTATTCTCCTCACAGCAAGACATGAGTTTGTTTTGGATCCCCAATATTCTGACTTGTGGCAATGTAATAAATATTAACATTTAACAGAAAAACAAAACAAGAAAAACAAGTGGTGACACAGCAGCTCTCTACTACATGTTGGCCATTGACCTACATGTGAGATAAGCAGCAGCTTCTGGTGTGATAGGGCAAAAAAAACCTCACTCAATATCATACCGAACACTTAATACACTCCTGGAAACTGAAATAAGAACACCGTGAATTCATTGTCCCAGGAAGGGGAAACTTTATTGACACATTCCTGGGGTCAGATACATCACATGATCACACTGACAGAACCACAGGCACATAGACACAGGCAACAGAGCATGCACAATGTCGGCACTAGTGCAGTGTATATCCACCTTTCGCAGCAATGCAGGCTGCTATTCTCCCATGGAGACGATCGTAGAGATGCTGGATGTAGTCCTGTGGAACGGCTTGCCATGCCATTTCCACCTGGCGCCTCAGTTGGACCAGCGTTCATGCTGGACGTGCAGACCGCGTGAGACGATGCTTCATCCAGTCCCAAACATGCTCAATGGGGGACAGATCCGGAGATCTTGCTGGCCAGGGTAGTTGACTTACACCTTCTAGAGCACGTTGGGTGGCACGGGATACATGCGGACGTGCATTGTCCTGTTGGAACAGCAAGTTCCCTTGCTGGTCTAGGAATGGTACGACGATGGGTTCGATGACGGTTCGGATGTACCGTGCACTATTCAGTGTCCCCTCGACGATCACCAGAGGTGTACGGCCAGTGTAGGAGATCGCTCCCCACACCATGATGCCGGGTGTTGGCCCTGTGTGCCTCGGTCGTATGCAGTCCTGATTGTGGCGCTCACCTGCACGGCGCCAAACACGCATACGACCATCATTGGCACCAAGGCAGAAGCGACTCTCATCGCTGAAGACGACACGTCTCCATTCGTCCCTCCATTCACGCCTGTCGCGACACCACTGGAGGCGGGCTGCACGATGTTGGGGCGTGAGCGGAAGACGGCCTAACGGTGTGCGGGACCGTAGCCCAGCTTCATGGAGACGGTTGCGAATGGTCCTCGCCGATACCCCAGGAGCAACAGTGTCCCTAATTTGCTGGGAAGTGGCGGTCCGGTCCCCTACTGCACTGCGTAGGATCCTACAGTCTTGGCGTGCATCCGTGCGTCGCTGCTGTCCGGTCCCATGTCGACGGGCACGTGCACCTTCCGCCGACCACTGGCGACAACATCGATGTACTGTGGAGACCTCGCGCCCCACGTGTTGAGCAATTCGGCGGTACGTCCACCCGGCCTCCCGCATGCCCGCTTTACGCCCTCGCTCAAAGTCCGTCAACTGCACATACGGTTCACGTCCACGCTGTCGCGGCATGCTACCAGTGTTAAAGACTGCGATGGAGCTCCGTATGCCCCTGCAAACTGGCTGACACTGACGGCAGCGGTGCACAAATGCTGCGCAGCTAGCGCCATTCGACGGCCAACACCGCGGTTCCTGGTGTGTCGGCTGTGCCGTGCGTGTGATCATTGCTTGTACAGCCCTCTCGCAGTTTCCGGAGCAAGTATGGTGGGTCTGACACACCGGTGTCAATGTGTTCTTTTTTCCATTTCCAGGAGTGTATATTTGAGTTGAAAGTCTTAAGTGTGTACATTCAGGAGATGATATCAGCTGTATTATGATTGTGCATGAAGTGGGTGCTCAGTCGTCTTCGATGTCGGAATCTTCCGATATCAGCACCACTGTATCGTTCTCTCTCTCCATAAATCTACTTACAGGCTTCAGGTAACGATGTAACATGTACTGTGTATACTGCTCATGACGAATTGGGGTGAAAATCTTTACAACGACTGCATTCGATGGCTGCTTGCAGCCAAGCACCTACGCAAGCTTCTCCGTATACTGAAAAACTCCATAGTTAAGTGTTTGAACTGGTGTACACACGTCAGTTCACAAAAGGACTTTCTCCTTTTCCTACATTTTCGATCGCTCTGGGTTATCAATAAACAACACCATGTATTTTATTAATTCAGATAATGGACGCCCACTGCTTCAGTGCGCAGTCGCATCACACACATCGGCTGTGTACCGCATTTCAAGTTCTAAGAGCTGCCACATGACGCAGTATCACCAGCATGCACACACTACAGTCAGTGTAGCTTCTTGGTGTTGCAAAAATGTCAGTCACAGTAAGCCAGATCACCACAAAATATAATCCATACCTCTATGACTTGTAAAGCTCTGATAAGATATAAGTAACGCCTAGTGCAGAATACTGTCCGTGATATGGTAACTCACACATTTGTGAGATTCAGTATGCCTAATGTCGCACACTATCTAATAAAAAGCACAAGTTGTATGAACATATACAGCAAATTATTGCGACCATAAATGAATGATATTCTCTACATAACCATATTTCTTCGCTATAAATGTTAATCAAATACTCCAGCAATTATTAAGTGATGCCAGAGATTCTACCAAACAATGACTTAGGTACTGCTGCACACCTTTCATATACAGGCCTCCACTCTTGTTCTGCACTGGACTACAGAAGTGTGCTGCACTCTTAAAATGAAAGTTTAGTGGCTTCATATAGAATTTCAAAGTGTGTGTTATGACACTTTAACAAGATCCTGGACTGATGGAAAAAATGCCTCCCCTGCTAAAAAAAAATATAGCACTTGAGCAAAAAATCCACGTTGTTTGTGTTTACGATCTCCTCCTAAAAAAAATAAGCCCCATCCCAACAGACCATGAAGTCCCAACGGTACCGACTAGCCGCCATGTCAGCCTCAAACCACTGGCATCACTGTAAGCGAATATAGATGGGCATGTGGTCAGCACACCACTCTCCTGGCTGTATGTCAGTTTACAAGACCGGAGCCACTACTTCTCAATCAAGTAACTCCTCAGTTTGCCTCACAAGGGCTGAGTGCACCCCGGTTACCACCAGTGCTCAGTAGACCGGAATTTATAAATGATCTGCTGAAATTTCCCGCCGGCCGCGGTGGTCTCGCGGTTCTAGGCGCGCAGTCCGGAACCGTGGGACTGCTACGGTCGCAGGTTCGAATCCTGCCTCGGGCATGGATGTGTGTGATGTCCTTAGGTTAGTTAGGTTTAAGTAGTTCTAAGTTCTAGGGGACTAATGACCACAGCAGTTGAGTCCCATAGTGCTCAGAGCCATTTTGAAATTTCCCCTCAAATCTTAGGTCCAGTGCAATTTATATACCTCTGTTTTGTAAATAACGAAATTAAGCACATTCAGCTGACCACACACCAAGAGTCATATGGCCAATGTCGACACTCTCCTTACACTAAGTTGTGCCTCCATACATGTTTCATACACCTTAAATTCACCAAACAGAAAAAGCCCTCAAAATTCTTATAAACTGCATGTGAAAATTAAACATATGTACACCTGCTACAATCTTTCTTGTATGTGTAATCGCAGCTCTGTCACCTTTCATAACCCCAGTAATTCTCCCACTGTCTGCCAGCTACACAGCCAGCGGCCACTAAGACTTGGACTCAGTTATAATTTGGCTATTAAAGTGTACACACGTCTTACTCTGTTTACTTGATCTGTGACTTTCATGTATTGCGTCTTCCTAGAAATATTTTCTTCAACTTGAAGTTATAACAATTGGCGACGAGGTAGTGATTTTTCTTTTCCATCGTTGACCCACATGTTTCCATGGCTACTTTAGAGCACCTAGTGCAAGGTCTCATAGAACAGCAAACGCTTCTCACAAATGCGATTCGTGATTTCGTCGCGGCATCAAATGCGGGGCGTCTCTCGTCGTTGTCTCTACCTACTTTTCATCCTTACAGCAAGATGGCGGAAGACTGGTCTGATTACGAGAAACGTCTTCGACAGCACTTCTTAGCATTTCATGTTGTGGACGAACAAACATGTAAGTCTGTTCCTTTCATGGATTTCACCTCAAATGTATCGGTTGTTGTCGCAATTGGCTCCTTTGAAAGATCCTGCATCTTTGTCCTTTGCTGAAAAGTGCTCACTTCTGTCCGTCTATTTTCAAAAGCAAACGCATGTGGTAGCCTCTCGTGTTGCCTTTTATCGTTGTCAAAAACAACAGAATCAATCCTATCGCGCTTGGGCATCTGAACTTCACGGCCTCAGTAGAAAGTGTCAGTTTGTTACTGAAGTTCACAAAGAATCCTACGCCGATTCCGTGGTACGGGATGCTATTATCCGATCGGTGCCCGACAAAGAAGTTAGGCAACGTGCTCTTCAGTTGACAAATCTGACTCTAGGTGAAGTCCTATCCATCGCTCAGTCTTTTGAAATTTCTCACGCCGCTGGAGTGCAAATAGAGGCATCGGGCGACGTCGGGGAAATACAACCTCTGTGCGATGTTGACGAAGCGTGTGGCACGTCCCTGCCGGCCGACGTGGTCGCATTACGCTCCCAAGCACAGCCTCGGCCTAACCGTAATCAAACCTCTACGAAACTGCAGCAAAACCCACAGCAACTTCCTTCACGTCGGCGGTGTATTACAAAACATTCACGAGAATATTGTCAACAACGTTGGGCCGTGTGTCACAAATGAAAAAAAAAAAGGTAATGTGTAATCTGTTTGCAAATCCGATCACATACATGATGTTCATGAACATGACGCTGATTCTGATTCTGTGTTGTCTGTCAGTTGTACTTCTTCTCTTTCAGGGAAGTTATTCTTCACTGTCCAAATACTTGGTTGAGATGTTTGCATGCAGGTGGATACTGGCTCTGCTGCCACTATCATTAATTCTCAGACATATCTTCAGTTGGGTTCTCCAATCCTGTCATCTGTCACTAGGCAATTACGGACTTACAATAAACAGAAGATTTCTCTCTTGGGACAATTTGATGCTGAGGAATGTTACAAATCTGTCATTCACACTGTTCCCATATTTGTGGTCGACCATAGTAACGTGGAGAATCTTTTTGGTTTCAATGCCTTTCGCGTTTTTGGGTTCTGCATAGATGACTCTGTCAATATCGTCTCTGATGCTATTCCTCATGCTCAATTGGATTCCTTGTCGACGACATTTTCGTCCCTTTTTTCTCCTGGGTACGCTGTGCTAACGACTTTGAAGCTTGTATCACGCTCAAACCCACTGCTCGGCCTAAGTTTTTTCGGGCTCGTCCCATTCCTGTGGCCCTTCGTGATTAGGTCAAACGGGAGCTGGATCGTCTCACTGCTTCAGGAGGTCTTGCTTCCTGTAACTTCCAGTGAGTGGTCCTCTCATGTCGTTGTTGTTCCTAAGCCAAATGGTCTCTGTAGCGATTTCAAAACCACTGTAAATGCTCAATGCCTTATCGACATTTACCCTATGCTTCGACCTGAAGATTTGTTCACTAAACTTGCTGGAGGCCAGTATTTTTCTAAACTTGACCTGTCAGAAGCTTATCGTCAACTTCCTCTCGACGCTGGTTCCCGGCAGTTTCTGGTCCTTAACGCACCTTTCAGCCTCTGTCAATACCAATGATTGCCATTCGGGGTTGCCAGTGCCCCTGCTCCCATTCAGCAATTCTTGGAACAATTATTGCTCACTGTCCCTGGGTGTATAAATTATCAGGATGACATTGTTGTCACTGGCTCCACCACTGACGAACATCTTCAAAATCTCCGCACACTTTTTCATGTCTTATAGATTGCCGGTCTTAAGTGTGATCTTCAGAAAATCTTTCAGGCCTCTATCACGTACTTAGGGTTTCAACTCTCTTGGTATGGTATTTGTCTGCTTCAGCAAACTGTCGCTGTGATCGATGCCCTTCCTCGCCCTACATCTGTTAAGGAACTGCATGCCTTCTTGGGGAAAATAGCATACTATCACAAGTTTTTACCATCTGCTGCTTCGGTGGCTCAGCCATTGCATCGCCTGTTGTATAAAAACGTGCCTTTTCACTGGTCTGCATCATGCAATGTGGCTTTCCATAAATTGAAGACTATGCTGAAACAGGCCCCGTGCCTGACTACTTATCGACCTGGTCAACATCTTACTGTTGCCACGGACGCCTCTCAATATGGGGTCGGTGCAGTCCTTGTGCGCCGTTTTTCTGACGGTTCTGAACAACCCATTTCTTATGCCTCCAAAATGCTCACGGATGCCCAACAAAAGCATTCTCAAATTGAAAAAGAAGCTTTGGCCATTATTTATGCTCTTCATAAGTTTGGTGTTTTTCTGTATGGATCCAAATTTCATCTTCTTACGGATCACAAACCACTTGTTTCCTTGTTTCATCCATCAACGTCACTTCCCGACAAGGCTGCACACCGCTTCCATCTTATAATGCCTGTCATTCCACTTTTTTCTTTCATTTGCCATTTTCTTCATACGAGCCTTTACTGCCTCGTCTCGTTTGGCTGCCATTACTAGTTGACCTGGTGGAAAATCCACAACCTTAGTAAGCAACTTTGGCTTGTTTCTTGCCATTATTCTAATGGTGGTTGTCCTGTAACATTGCTCTTAACACTATTTAATACTTCTTCAAGTGATTTGATAATTTCTGTCCCTTTAGAATATTTGTTGCTTGCATATGTTCTACACAGATGCATATATCATTCACACGGGTTACTTGCCGAGCCGTATACTGATATCTTTGTGTGTCTGATGCCTTTCCTATTCATGAAATCATTACACATTTTAGATGTAGCACGTGATCCACTGTCAGATGACAGCCTTTCTGGTTTTATTGCTTTATTAAAGAAACCTTTTCCAGTTTGGCGATCAGAGTTTTGCTATTAGCTTTCTGTACTGGATAAAGTTTGATAAACTTTGACAACACATCAACAAATAGAAATATATACTTTATACCACCATGACCAGTTGTGAGTGGTCTGAAATCGTCTACAGCCTATAGCTCAACAACTTTGCTGGGGTTGATACTATGCATTTTCCCCTGGTGTGAGGTAGTGCAATGTCTCACCTGCTGGCATTTGTCGTTCAACATACTTTTCTGGAAAGCATAGTCACCACAGCTTCATTTTCTCGTTTTACCTACTAAATAGAATACCATGTTAATTTTATATTATTGGAGTATCTTGTCGTGACACTTGCTGCCAATATTTAGTTTTATATTTCTCAGTTTTGGGCCGCCATTTTGAGCTCGCCGCGTGTCCTTGCAAACAGCATGAATCTCTCTTTCCATTTCTACTCCCAACACATATAAGAGCCCAAATTCTTCATTTACTTCTTCCCCATCACTGCCTTCTTTCCGAACATGGAGTTGTGACAGTGTGCCAGCTATGCAATTTTCAGTTCTTTTTATGTATCTTAAGCTACAGTTGAGTTGCTGCAAAACATTGCCCTGAGCATAAGACAATAATCTAGCAACCTATTATCCTGCAGTTTTTTGATCAGATAGCATGTTAACCATGTGATGCTCAAGAAACAGCTGAAACTTTTTGAACCCATACACAACAGCGAGTAACTCTTTTTCACAACTCCTATAGCCATGCTTCTGTTTGTTTAACATTCAGCTGGCAAAAGCTATACTGCTGTACTCCATCTATCCTCCTACCAATGTTTCATGGAACACCTCGTCTTCAGATGCCGTAATCTGAATTCCCATAGCTAGACAGAACGGCAGCAACATTTTCAGGTAGTGTAACATTTTACTACTGCATTAAGTTGTTCTTTATTGCTAAGAATTTGTACTCACACTCATTGCTCCGTATCCATGTCGAGTTCTTCTTTAGTAGTTTGCACAGTTTTGGAGTATTTATCACCCCAATACCCAGAAACTTTCGGTAAAAACCACACAACCCAAGGTAAGATTTTATTATTTTCTGGTAACTGGTCTCTTGCTCTCTGAAATCTCTAAGTTTCTCACTGTTTGGCAAAATACTTTTTGATGGGAGTTTATGACCTAGAAACACAATTTACACTCTAACAAATTTACACCAAGAGAGTTTTTAGGTAATGCTTCCCTTCTTAATGCCAAGAACACTTCCTCCAACAACTCACAATTTTTGCAGCAAGATTCTGTAGCAATAAAAATACCGTCCATGTAGACAAAAATTTTGCTCATTAATCGATCTCTCAGCACGTGAATGGCACCACTCTGAATTGATAACTTCATCCTTCGAATAGGAAAGCAGTGTATCGTCTACTCCCTTCAGCCAACGGAATTTGACAAAAGCTAGATGGCAAATCGACATTCAACATCAGGTTTATATTGCGAAAATTCCTTAAAGGTTCTTCAACGTTGCCTGGCTGGTCTAGTTCTCTTACTATAACCTCATTCAGTTTGTGAGTGTCTAAAACTGTTATAACCGAATTATCTTTCTTTTTAACAATTGCAATCACATTGCAGTAATCACATCTACACTGTTCCACAATGTCCCAGTCTAACGTCTGTTTTAATCTAGCCTGCACTGCCTTCCGATCAGCAATAAGTGTCATGTATATTTTTGATCTGATACTCTCATGTGGCCTCACCTTAACTGAATATTCAAAGTCCAACACTTTACCAGGCTTGTCTGAGAAAATATCTTGATAATGACTCAACAAAGTACTCAATTCCTACTTTCTGCTTTCAGAATATCATCAACTGCATCATTAGTTTCTTTTATTCAGTCATATGTACAGAATTACAATTGTCCCAACCTTCAGAAATTACTGTATGTTTAATGGGTTTACTTGCCATCTTAATCTTAACACAGTTGACTGGGAAAATTGCAGATTTCTTATTATTATTTCTATTTGTAAATTACTCTGATGTGGCCAACACATTACGGCTGGAATCTAAAAGCGCATTTATTTTTGATTACTCACCTCGGTTTCTAATATAGGTTGCACATTGATGATTGTTTTCCTCCTCTAAACACTGCTCCCTCGAAAAATCAATTTCAATATCCCTTCTTTTCTTCTTCATATCTATTGTACACACTGTAACTTCAGACGAACTTCAATTTCATTATCATCATCAAACAACTCATTAAACAATCCCTTCACCCAGAGTCATCTTTCCTCCCTCTAAGACCTCTTGCTGCTTTATATTTGTCCTATGCCCAATACTGAGGTAGTAACGACTTCAAAATTTTTCTGTACCATTCTCAATCATTTATAGAGCAGTCACTTTCTTTCTTGCCATATCATTCAGTGCTAACATCATATCCTAAAGAAATACTTTTACATTTATGTACTTCTATATTCTCAAGGGCCATCTCTAAATTATCCATAGGTTTTAAATTGCCCTCAAAATCTTTCATTTTACCATCCTCGTAAGCATCAAATACACTGTTCCCTTCCTCTGAAGTAATGATATCAGTAGCTTCAACATTCTCGCAACTAACCACACAACTGAATACTTCATCTATCTTACATAAAATGTCATTTCTTTCTTCCAAAACACTCCAAACTTTATGACAATTAACTCTATTATTAACATCCGCTGATAGCTCATAAGATTCAATGCTTAAAATATCCAAGTACATCCATCACAACGTTATAGAAATCACCACCAATAACTTCATCAACCTCCACTGATACACCAATCAGATTGCCATTTCTACATTGCACCATACGACAATTCACATTACAACTGAATTCCACCAAATTTGGAACTACCTCTCTGTCTCCATAACATTTTCTCTCCTCTCAGATTCCTCCAACACTTTGCTTCCTGATCCACCATCTAACACTTTATTTTCGCTTCATCCTTCCACATCCACTCACTCATGCTCTCATCAAGAACCAATGGTTCACTTCCATACACAGAAATAAACGCACAAGCTCCATCCTCTGAGAGATCTAATTCAGTAGCCTCAATTTTCGCAACTTTAGTCTTTTTGCTATCTTTTCACCCACTTCCTCCAATACATAATAAAATTCATCACCAGCTGAAGAGACCTGCTGCACTATCTTCACAAATACCTTCACTTACTTCCATCGATATACAAGAAACATCTTCTCCATCTAAGAAGATTACTACTTTGCAGCTTTCACAAATAGCTTCGCCC
Organism: Schistocerca gregaria; assembly: GCF_023897955.1. Lineage (NCBI taxonomy): Eukaryota > Metazoa > Arthropoda > Insecta > Orthoptera > Acrididae > Schistocerca > Schistocerca gregaria. The sequence goes on along the minus strand of NC_064924.1, from coordinate 28,060,212 downwards.
AGTTTCTCTGAAACAAAATTATCTTCATTGCTTTCTCCTACATTACTATAGTTGTAGCTATGTTAGTGCCCCATAGAATTCACCGTAAATTCCACTGCCACTAAATTCGGATCTCTTTTGATCACAGAATCTTTCAATAAACATACATTCATTCCATCATTCAACTCTGTATTACCAACGCAATTCTCTCAACATATTTTACAATATTCCTTCACCCTGTCAACGGCTGCACTGCTTAAAATTATTCCCTATTTCTTATAACCTCCATCTCCAACACATGTGGCTTATTTTGGACCCCCATAGAATTTTTAAAGTAACATGTCATTTTCAACACCAGTCTATTTCTCTCCAACCTCTTATTCTGGTGTTGCATTTCATGAAGCTTCTGCATCTCAGATCTTCGTTCCTGGTTTTGATTTCCATTACTCCTTTGAAAATTATTGTTATGGTGATCATTATTTCTTGGGTTGAATTTCAACAACTGGTCAAGTTTCTCAATCAAATCTAAAAATCCATCAATGAAATCTGGTGAGCTGTGGACAAGATCACATGGTAAATGATCATCAGCAAATCTCATCACTGATATCTGTCAATACTCAAAGCAGAAGATTTATAAATGTCAACTTAGCCGGTTGATGCTTACAACAATCCCACATCGACCCACTTCTGTGTTTAAAACTTGGTCCATTTAGGAGCTCATTCTGAAGTTGCATTTGATTTGCTTCGCTCCAGAATTTGTTCAGGAAACAACTCTAAAACACATCTTAGGCAGTAAATGAAGCACTCATTAAATTAGCCCATGACTGTGCATTGCTCTCAAAATGCCTTTTAACAAACTTAATTTTTGCCTCTTCTGATATTACTCTCACAAAACAGTTTCCATATGCAGCAAGAAAATCAAATGGATGGTGTTTTCCACCATTTGCAAAACATTCCACCATTTGCATGGGATTAACCCATGGAGTACCTGATTTGCTGCTAAAGAATTTAACGTTCCAGACTTTTATCCATCTTCACTTTCCTGAGAAAGTCTTATTTTTGAAACTTTTCAGCGTGACACACTCAGTGTTCCCATGCTGAAGAAGTATGCTGTCTATTGCTTCATGCAAACCCTTTCAGTGTCTTGTTATCTTGAATATTTTGTTTTCTCCCCACATAGCTTGTAACCTCCGCGCAAATTAATTCTATCAGATTGTAAAGTAATGTGTGGGTACACACAAAACTGTGAGACCACGTTCACACGCAAGAAGGTGAAATTTGTACATTCAGCACGAGTCTGGCTTATATTGTGCGGAATATTTTTGTTTTTCAGGCAGAGCACAATATCCTTTTCTCCTGGTGCTCCTGCTTGGTAATTTATTTGTAACAGATGAATGATAACTGGCATGGTAATTACAATCACCTACTTCGAACCTGGGTGTGGCAAGAATTGTTCAGTGAATCACTTCTTAAAAGTGACAGGGTTCATTTCTGAATGGTAGTCACTACTGTTTTTTCTTACACTTAAATACAAGTTTACTCTCAGAAACCAAATCAGGAGAAGAGCCAGCATGCAGAATAAGTAAAAGAGAACCATTTATTAAGGAAACTTTAAAACCGCCAGTACCATCACTCACTTTCCAGCAGGTATTCATAGAATGATCAATGTAAAACATTGTGGAATTACCTCTTCCTGTCGGCTCATGCATCTTATTAATGGACGTGATTCATGATCCTTCTATGTCACTCCTTTCAATTAAAAACTCTCTTCTTAACATGTTTAAAACCAATGTATTTAAAATTCTATACATTGACGAAGCACTAGCTTGCTCAGGCATGACAGCAACTAGTGTTTGTGGTGTTGGGTAGTCCCTTTTTATGCATTTCAAATGCGAAGCACTTTAAAACATCGTTGTCAAAACTATCTATTTGTGTTACAGCTTTTTGCGATTTCAGTGATTTTCAGGCGACCTGAAAACAATTTTTCCATGAGCTTCGACACTTCTGTTTACTATTCTCTGTACATTTCTCTTGCCGACGCATGCTTCTGCAGTTCGTTCTTGAGTCTTCAGAATGTTGAAAATAGAAGTATCGCTTTCAGAGTCACATTTAAAGAAGCTACAACTGCTGGACATAAACTTCCTCGACTAATTGTGAAGCATCTACATCTACATGATAACTCTGCATTTCACAATTAAGTGTCTCGTAGAGCACTAACAAAACCACCTTCAAGCTATTGATTTCTCCAACGTTCTCCTCTCGAACAGCATACAGGAAACACGAACGCTTTTATCTTTGCTTGCAAGATCTATTTTCTCTTATTTTGTCATGATGAACATTCCTCCCAATGTAGGTGGGTGCCAACAAAGCATTTTCACTCTCTGAAGAGACAGTTGTCGACTGAAATTTCATGATAAAATCTTGCTACAACGAAAAACGCCTTTGTTTTGATGATTGCCACCCCAATTCGCGTATCAATCAGTGGCAGTCTCTCTCCTATTTCGCAAAAATACAAAACGAGCTGCTCTTCTTTTAACTTCTTCGATCAATTCTATCTGCTGTGGATCCCACACCTGACAGCAAGACTCCAGATGAGGGTGGAAAAGCATAGTGTAAGTCATTCGTTTAGTAGACCTGTTGCATTTTCTAAGTGTTCTACCAATAAATCGCAGCCTTTGGTTTGCCTTCCACACAACGTTATCCATATGATAGTTGCATTTTAAGATATTCGTAATTGTAATCCCTAAGTATTTAGTTAAATTTAATTTTATCTTGAAAACCGAACTTAGTGGACTCCTTTTAGTACTCACATCGATGACTTCAGATTTTTCATTATTTAGAGTCAATTGCCACTTTTCTCACAATACAGATATCTTTTTTAAATCTTTTCCAATTTTTTAAATCTCTGATGGCTTTATAAGATGGTAAATTACAGCACCGTCTACAACAGCCTAATACAGCTGCTCAGATTATCTCCTATTTCGTGTATTACATCTGGAATAGAGGAGCACCTGTAACACTTCCTTGCAAAGGCCAGATATCACTTGATTTTCCGTCGATTACTATATAAAGGGATCTTCCTGACAGGAAAGCACGAAACCAGTGCACGACTAAGACGATATTACATAGGACCGCAATTTCATGTAAATCGGTTGTGAGGAATTTCACGTTTATTGCCATCACATGACATTTTCATTTGGAAATCACACCAAAACGTTTGCAGATACACATTCAGAGCTACACTGCTACGAAAAAGTAACATCGACATCTGTGTGATTATATTGGACGCTATGTGAATGAAACTGCATTGTCGCAAAATTCGGCAACAGTGCAGCATGTGGGAGAGAGATTCTCACAGTCCAGTTTGTAACTCACGGATAGCCGCTTGGAAGGAGAATAAATCTTATTGGCTACTAGCAGTTAATGGTGGGGTATACACAGAACGACTGAAAATTGGGCCGCCTTTCAACATCACGCGAACTATAGTCAACGTGTCCTGTTCTCATCTTGCTACAAAACTCATTCTTAGTTCACCACAACATCGAACACTCAATTGGCCCTCATGGATGACATATCATTACTACGTTCACCATTTCGAATTTGTAGTGCCCCCAGAATTTTACGAAATTGTGGAGACACTTGTATTCCAGCCGTTTAGAACACGCATTATTTTAAAGCAGGGTGTAAGGATGAGCATGGAATACTGCACCCATTTATTGTTTGTGCAGGTGAAACTGGAAGGGAGATAATTCGTCGGCGCTGGCTAGTGTTCAGCGCGATCTGCCAAGAATAAACAAATACGGCCCGGAAGCTCTGTGGCCGGCTGCAAAGAGTAATGTAGCTTTGTATTGTTGAAAAAGAAATGGAGAGACTCGAAATAGTGACTGTTTATTAGATGCTGAACTACTGTTGAGAGTATGTGGATGGGACGTGGATAGTCAGCCACGATAAAAGCTTATGTATTAATTGTGTCAAAAAATGTGTAATCAACTGATTCTGGCTCCCCGGTAATGTGTGGGCTTACATCATAAGGTTTATTTGTTGTTTTTTTTTTTTGTACAAAGTGGAAATAAATATGCTCTGGTGCATTGAATGATATTCCAAGAGTAGCGTATTTTTTAAATAAGAAGGAAGAAAGAGAGTGGAAATATCCCCTTCCTAGCAGTGAAATCTTTGGGAAGTGTCCGGTGCCAGCAGAAGACATCGGCGCTGCAAGAAAGCAGAACCAGAATTCTTCAACAAGTAAGTACACGAAAATGCTTAAGCTGTGTAGAGAGAGCTTAACATTACACCGGGCCACCGCAAATTGTGTTAAGTGAATTGATGTTGTGCTGACATTCCATCAATGGTGAACACCTTACCATTTGATGATGATGTCGCCTGACGTTCCATTCCGTTTCCTTTATGTAGTGTGTGAATCAGCCTATACTGCACAGATTTATTGTGAGCCTAAGGATCTTTTAAGATGGGAGTGAATTAGATTAGATTCAGTTTTCGTTCCATAGATCCAAAAAAGAGATGATTCTCATGGGTGTGAAACAATGAAGAAAGTATGACACGAAAACATAAAGTATTTGATTATAATATTAACTACCCTGATCATTTGTCAGGAGGTAGTCGAAATACGTTAATACAATTCAGTAAACTGCAACAGCTAATATTTATGGAATTAACACACTGTCAGAATGAAACACTGTTATGCACTATTAATAAATTTATCATACAGAAAATACCTAATATTGACTGTTGTGACCAAGAGTTGTCAAAACTGAAACCTAATAGCTATTTTTACTTAAACTGGCTTAACATTCTCTCTTAAATATCCATCATCGGAGTAGAAGGAGTTGCCTATCAAAATGTCTTTCAAACTCTGTTTAAATTGTGCTTTATCTGAAACCTAGTTTTTAATGGTTGCTGGCTATTTATTGAAAATGTGTGTTCCTGAATGTTGGACCCCTTTTTGGACCAAGGTAAGTGAATTTAGGTCTTTATGTAGATTGTTATTATTCCTAGTATTGATACTATGTATTGAGCTATTGGATGGAAATAGAGATGTATTACTTGAAACAAAATTCATAAAAGGATAAATATACTGAGAAACAGTGGTTAGAATATAAAGTTCCTTGAACAGGTTTCTACAAGATGTTCTTCAATTTACACTACAAATGATTCTTATCACACGCTTTTGCACCCTACAAACTTTTGTTTGGTTGGCACAGAATATGATCCCATATGACATAACAGAATGAAAGTAAGCAAGCTATGCAAGTTTTGTAATATTTATATCTACTATATCTGACACCATTCTCACCACAAATATGGACTTGTTTAGGCGCTTAAGCAATTCTGTGGTATGCCCTTCCCAACTCAATTTATTATTGACTTTTAATCCCTCTTTGATCTGCATGTCTTCATATGTTATACTAATGTTGGAAGAAAATCTGTTACAGGTTCTGAACTGCATATGTGGGCCTTCTCAAAGTTTAATGACAGTGAATTAGCTTTAAACCAGTTATTAATGTTAGTGGAAATTTGATTACAGTTACTTTTTCAATCTGTACATGACTTGCTATCAATTGCAACGTTTGTAACATCTGCAAACAAAACAAGCTTAGCATCTGGCAATGTAGCAGATGAGAGGTCATTAATGTACGCAAGGAAAAGCAATGGTCCCAAGATGGAACCTTGAGGAACATCACATGTAATTGAAACTTCCTGGCAGATTAAAACTGTGTGCTGGACCGAGACTCGAATTCGAGACCTTTGCCTTTCGCGGGCAAGTGCTCTACCAACTGAGCTACCCAAGCACTACTCACGCCCCGTCCTCACAGCTTCACTTCCACCAGTACCTCGCCTCCTACGTTCCGACACACAGTTTTAATCCGCCAGGAAGTTTCATATCAGCGCAAACTCTGCTGCAGAGTGAAAATCTCATTCTGGACCACATGCAATTAGCTCCTAGTCAGATGAAGACTGAATGCTTACTGCACAGGTATTTCGCAACGGCACCCTTTGTAAGACTCACACCATAATATTCTAATTTACTTAAGACAATCCTGTGGTTCACACAGTCAATGGCTTTCTGCAGGTCATAGAAAATGCCAGTAGCCTCTAATTTACGAATCAAGTACATTCTCACTGTAAGTGTAAACAGCTCTCTGGTTATCAGAACCCTTCCGAAATCCAAACTGTGACTTGGGAAATATATTATTTGCACTCAGATGCTTAAGGAGACGCATGAACATAACCTTTTCATTTTTTCTTTTTTTGAGAAAGCTGGCAAAAGTGAAACTGGTCGATAGTTTGATGGTATCTCTTTTATGTCCCTTCTTCTAGAAAAGCTTAACTTCAGCATATTTTAGCCAGTCTGGAAATGTTCCGCTGGTAAGAGACTGATTATTCAAATATCTTAAGATAGGACTCAACTCGCATTAGCAGCCTTTGATTAACTTTGTTGATATGTTATTATACCCAGTGTAATACTTAAATTTTAAGGGTATTAAGACGGATGTTACTTCTTTGCGGGACGTGAGTGTCATACCCATTTTACTGAAATTATTTTTAACGACTGGTCTCAGTTACTCCATTGCACTGTTCACTGAACCTGATAACCTCAAGTTGTCAGTAACAGAAATGAAGTTCTTGTTTAAGAGCTTTGCAACGCTACATGTACTTGTCACCAAAGTCTCATTTATTTTTAGAGTTATGTGTTCCTCTTCCTTTTTGGCCCCACCTGTCTCTGTCTTCGCAATATCCCGTACAGTTATTTTGTTACCTGATGTAATTATATTTTTCTCATAATGAAGCTGCTTCGATTCCTGGATCAGTTGCTTCAGTATTTTGCAGTATTCTTTGTAATACATTACAATTCTACCATTACAGCTGTTCTTAGACAGTACATACAGTCTTTTTGTACTACATGATATCTTTTTTCCTTGTGTAATCCACAGTTTACTTTTTTGACTTCTGTGTGATTTGAGTTACCATTCGATGTAATTTCATATACTTCCTGCAGTTAAAACAAGCTTTTAGGCATCCTATATTTCATAAATCATTTTGTTTTAATACGGAAGTGCAAGAAATACGATGACGTTTTTCTTATCGCAAACCGCAGAGAGTAATTCGTAGGATCAGAGGGTATGATGGTGTTTAAGGTCAGTAAAGCGTGCATATCTTTGTACGAATGTTTTTGAGTGAGCGTGAATGTGTTGCGTGTAGTTGTAAACATTTGTGTATAGTGTAAATCTAGCGATCATGGTGAAATTAACGCCGGACTTGATTTATCAAGCTATGCAGTACATTAACCCTGTAAGAGATCGCGAATTGGATTTAAGAGGTTACAAGATACCAGTCATCGAAAACATGGGAGCAACTTTAGATCAGTTTGACTGTATAGATTTTTCAGACAATGACATCAGAAAGTTAGATGGATTTCCACTTTTGAAACGTCTGAAATGGCTGTTACTAAATAACAATAGAATTGTTCGTATATCTGAAGGTTTGGAAAAGTCCTTACCAAGTTTGGAGACGCTTGTATTAACCGGAAATCAAATACAGGAACTGGCGGACTTGGATCCACTGGCAAGCATCAAATCACTAAGAACTCTAAGCCTTCTGCATAATCCAGTGACTACGCGACAGCATTATCGTGCGTATGTTATTTTCAGAATACCACATTTACGTATACTGGATTTTCGAAAAATCAAAATGAAAGAGCGAGAAGATGCAGCTGCTCTATTCAAAAGCAAGAAAGGCAAGGAGCTGCAGAAAGAGATTGCCAAAAAAGCAAAAAATGCATTCCAGAATTCCGCGGCTGCAGGATCTTCAGAGGAGCAAAAGCCTACAGGACCTACAGCAGAAGAGCTATGGAAGATTAGAGAAGCTATTTCGAAGGCCAGTTCATTAGAGGAAGTGGAAAGGCTCAACAGACTACTTCAAGCTGGACAAATACCTGGGAGAGCACATCCTCCAGGAGTTTCGCAAATGGACGAAGAGATGGAAGAAGAGGAGTCGTCACACAACCGCCCGATGATGAATGGGAACTGAAGTGACATTGGTTTTGTGAGTTCTGTTGCTGAAAACTATTAATATCTTTAAGAACCGTTTATTCTTATGATATTTCTGAATTTGAGTCGTCTCCCTGTTTAATATATTAATCCATTTTGTCGGCAGAAAACATTTATGTAAATTGTCTTAAAATGTATCTGAAGGGTACCACCTTTCCTTTTATTAAATTCTGATTGAGGAAATGGATATCTAGAGACTTATATTCTAATGTGAAACATTGACACACATAATTTGTGCTATTTGTAAGCTCCTATTTTCATTTATATTACATTGGAAGTTTAATTTATGTAATTATGTGAAATATTCACTACATTCTCTTGAAGTACAAACAGAGAGATAGCTCCTAATAAAGTTTTGTTATAAAATGCGACTACTTACACCGCTTCTGACTTATTTATGATGATATTGGGCAGATTATATCTCATAATTTATTTGATTTTTGGGTAAAAGTTAAACATTGGACCCCCTTGCATATATCAATATGGTGTGGGTGCAAAGATTATGCTTTGCTACCAGTTTGTTACCACAATCAGATTTTCTGCTTCCTCACAAAGATGTGGAGCAGCACTACAGACCACTCTGTGATTAGAATCAAGATTTCGAGATGGGACTGATACATAACTTAAGCTGATGTTTTGGGATTTAAGTTGTCTTTCCCATTTGGCAGCAAGTAATGTGTCAAGTGTAGAATTAAATGAGTTTCTTAAATATTCACTGTGTGTGCAGGCTCAATGCTTGCAGCTTTCTGTTACATTGTTAGCAATATTTGACCCATGCTGTGGTAATGTGATGTAGATATTTATATAGTTGAATCTATTATACCGGTAATGCACTCAACTGTGCCTTTGCTGCTAGTTCATGCAGTATCCTGGGAAAGTTGTAAGTATAAAAATGAAATGTGATATATAGTAGTTTTATGTGGGATTGTGCCACAGCCTTTGTATAATTATTGAATATAGTCATTTTCAAATATAGCTGTAAAACTGACTCCTTTATGTTGTGGTTGCAATTTTGACTATTACTCGTGTTCAGGCAGACACTTCAAATCCAAATGTGCACAGTCAATAGACCCAACACCAAGCAAGTCAGAACAGTGTCCAAGTGATAGAATGCACAAACAGAAAATACGATGTAATTCATGTGGATTGGTTTAGAGAAATCATGACAACCTAAAGTTAGTGGTTACACAAGTTTTCAAAAGGTGTTCCATGAGATCACAAAACCTCTATTTTAGCACAATGTGGCATTTCTCAAATTTAGTAATTATTACAGCTACTCAATAAACAGTTTTGTATTACATTATTAAAACTGTTTTGCAAGACATAGTTACTGACTAGTATTTACCTTCAGAAAGGAAATATTTTGTACTGGTAGACACGTATAAAAGCGAACGTTGTCTGTCTTAGGCATGACCCTCATACTCGCAGCAGGTGGCACCTCTTAACCTTGGGACTAAGTGAGCTGTCTTCATAAACTTATCTACCTATCCCTGCCTGTTACCACAGGCAGCAAGTAATAACTCCAAATGCTAGGGCAGTATGCAAGTGTAATTGTATGTCTATTGATGGTACTAAATATTTCATATTGTGAAGGTAAGTACTGGTCAGCAATTGTGTATCATAATTGTATTTAATGTTCTCTAGTGAATTGTCCATTTCATACTAAATGTATTATTGTATCAATTTTTGGATGTCATCGGCATTTAGATAATGCCCAAATCATAGTTATATGAAATGAATGGGTGTAGCTGATGTCTAGGGCATTTCCAAGCAACTGGATGCATCAAATTCTGTGGCCACTCAGCTGTTGTAGCTCAGTGCAATACATTGTTTCCATTTGTTAGCTACAACCTCAATTTATGTTTGCATTCCTTCCTTTGTGCTGCAGGTTGAGTTAATGTTTTGTTTTTGTTTTCCAAAATGCTTTCTTATCTGGTTGTGTACCTTTTTTTGGGTTTTATCCATCCTTCATGAAATCCTCCCCACTCCACCAAGAGTGTCTTTCCGCCGTCCACCTAACGTTCGTAACCTCTTGGTTCATCCCTATGAAATCCCCAAACCACCTTCCCTACCCTCTGGCTCTTACCCTTGCAACCGCCCCCGGTGTAAAACCTGTCCTATGCACCCTCCCACCACCACCTACTCCAGTTCTGTAACCCGGAAAGTGTACACGATCAAAGGCAGAGCCACGTGTGAAAGCACCCACGCGATTTACCAACCAACCTGCCTACACTGTGACACTTTCTATGTGGGAATGACCAGCAACAAACTGTCCATTCGCATGAATGGACACAGGCAGACAGTGTTTGTTGGTAATGAGGATCACCCTGTGGTTAAACATGCCTTGGTGCACGGCCAGCACATCTTGGCACAGTGTTACACTGTCAGAGTTATCTGGATACTTTCCACCAACACCAACCTATCAGAACTCCGGAGATGGGAACTTGCCCTTCAATATATCCTCTCTTCTCGTTATCCACCAGGCCTCAATCTCCGCTAATTTCAAGTTGCCGCCACTCATACCTCACCTGTCATTCAACATCATCTTTGCCTCCACACTTCCGCCTCGACTTACATCTCTGCCTATACTCGTTGCCTTTAAATATGTCTGCTTGTGTCTGTGTGTGTATGTATGTATGGATGTGTGTGTGTGTGTGTGTGGGTGTGGGTGTGGGTGCGTGCCCGTGTATATACCTATCCTTTTTTACCCCTAAGGTAAGTCTTTCCGCTCCCGGGATTGGAATGACTCCTTACCCTCTCCCTTAAAACCCACACATATATATACTTCATTGCATGTGGCCTCCAGACACTCCTCTTTGGCTATTTTACTTCCTTGTTAACTAAATTTCTTAGTCTATTTTTCTCCTTTACAGTTTTTTCCATGTTCTGTTAATTCTTTTATGTGATCATTTACCCATTATTTCTTTGGTGTGTTTTGTGAGAGACCAATTGTGATATTTGCTGCTACTTTAATTGCTTTTTTAGATTTCTTTCTGACTATAATTGGTGTAATAGCACCCTTTGCACCCTAGTTTTATCCTTGTATAATGTCCTTCTGGATGGTTCTGAATTCATCTATTTGTTATCACTATCTCTTTTCTATGGTAAAGTTGTACAGTCTGTTCTCTTTGATTTCTAGATCCTAATCCACACCATCCTGACACATGAATTTTTTATGTTTCCTACCACAACAGTCTAGTCACCTGTAATAATAAGATTCTCGCTCTTTCTTACGTAGATTCAATAGCTTGCTCAGGTTTTTCACTCATTTCTTCTTGTTTATCATCGTTGTATCTAGGTGTTGGCAAATATACTTGGATGACAGCTAAATGTGCTCATTCTACTTTCAGTTTCATTGGCATTGTTCGGTCACTGTACAAAAATTAGCTCTTTACTTTTTTACCAACCATTCCTTGGACCATACTAAACCTACTCAATTTTTATTTTATTTATTTACTTCTTTATTTTGCTCTTAATCATCTGATTGTATATTACAGAAAATTGTCGCAATGGAAATCCTCTTCATTTTTCCATATAACTTGGGCATTCCTAATATATTTATTGGTATCATTGTCATCTCTCATTTTACATTGTTCAAACAATGGAAACTCTAGGAAGGCCTGAGACTACAGTCGTGTGTGTGTGTGTGTGTGTGTGTGTGTGTGTGTGTGTGTGTGTGTGTGTGTATTGTTGATGAAGGTCTTAATGGTCAAAAGCTATAATTGGAGAGTCTTTTTGTTGTACCTATCTGTGATTTTTATATTGTTCAGTTTACTAAAAACTCCCAGTGATATGTCGTTCCTTTTATGTAACTTCTTGGGTTAATGGAAGCATCTGACCCTACCAGTTTGCTTTGACCTATGACTTAATTACGTTGTGGTGTGTGACATCACAACGGCATGGAATTTGGAGTTGGTTCTGTTTGTAGACGTTGTGTTGTTATATTTGATGGTGCTGGTGCCCTCAGGTGGTGCATGTGGACTAGCTGAGTTTAATATGTGGTACTGGGTTCATCTGAGTTTTCGTTGTCATCGGGCTAACATGCTTCAGAGTTCAGGTACTTGGTGTGATAATGTGGGTTGTTGGAGTGTTTTCAGCGAGTTATAAAGTTTTTTAAATGATATGACAGTGAAGTTCATGAGTGTATCACTACGTTTTGAGATGGGTGAAGTCTTCATAAAGTTTCTGAAGGTTTTTGGTCTTACTGCTGAATATGTTAAGGTGTCGTGTTTTTGGCAACAACAGAACACACTGGATGATGATTATTTGTCTTATTTCAAAATATTTGTTTACCTCGTCGTATTTTTTAAATCCGTTGTACATTCGTGCGAGAATTCATATTTCACAAATTGCTGCTTTACAGTTACATATTCTGAATATAAATATAAATCTCAAATGACACATTTAAGTAAATTGTAGCCTACAAATTACAACACCGAACATCAACACACTATTTCAGATATTGTTATATCCTTCCTCCTCATTTCTGCTTGTTACTGAACTGGCTGTCTGCTACAGTGCTTCATCATACAGAAAACTGGTTAATAATTCGATTCTCAGTGGTTGTAGGCAATGCAGTTTGATAAAAACCTGCAGCTGGTTCCTTCATTCAGTGCCGAAAAGTTAGTGTCTGGTCATCCCACATCAAATCACGCAGGTCATGTCACCCATCATCTCAGATTTTCATGAAACTTCGCAAATTTGCATATGCGTATAACGTAAGAATTTGTGCAAATTCTTTTTGCTCTCTGACTGAAACTTTTTTTATATTGTATTTTAAATGCATGGTATTCAGATAAATGTCCTTTGCGAGAATGTCAGTGCAAAATGGTAGTTATCTACATAAATGCCCATAACTCAGGTGTTTATGAAGCTTTTGATTTGGAATTTTTCATAAGTTAAGAGAAGCACATATTTCACAGACATGTAATTATTTAAGCATTAAAATTACTAAGAGCAATACAAAAAAAAAAATAAAGTGTGTCACTTTACAATTTCTGAAGAAAGTACAGATACATTGAAAAATGCTTATGTCACATTACTCCAACCTGGTGGGGATAAGAACATATAATTGATCTTAAATAATTCCCAACACAGTACACATTGTAATAAAGTAATATTATTAATTGGTTATCTACGAATGAACGTACAAAGAAATCTGAAATCACAATACTTTCTGTTGTGATGAAAAATAATAATTCTAAGTAAGGTCATCTATGCCTGACATCCACTGCTACAGCTTTTCACAAAACTTTTTCTACATCTTACTTTTCACATGGCAATAGTCAATGGAAAATTTCTCCACGTACTTCATGTAGTTTGATGGAAAAGAATGGAAATTTTTCACAGGTATAGAGGTCGTAACTGAAATTTGTCATTTACGGCAAAAATAATAATAATAATACTATATTATTTTCCAATAACATTTTCATATATTCCCAGGTGCCACAGAAGGGATGTATCTTTAACGGGAAAAAATTAATAATTGTTCTTGACTTATGAGAATATAGAAAATCAACTTAAGCTGTTGTGGTCCAAACAAAAATTTATAAATATGTAAAACCCTTTCTGACAGCTGATAAAAAAAATTTATATTTATTGAATCTTTTATATTATTTAAAGAAAAAAAAAGGAAGCAGCATCATGAGTTTTGGTAGGTATGGATGGTCATTTAACATATTAGTCAGAAGATCATGCAAATCAGATTTTGTCAACTGACAACCTATAGTAAGGCTGCCTCATGAAAGTACAGAGATAAAAGTTATGAATTTAATTAAAATATTTTCATTACATTGATTAAGTTTATTTAGGACTTCAAATTACCATCTTTAAACAACAATTATTCTAGCCGCAGGAAGATTAATTTAAAATGTAGATGTTCAGCAGTGAAGGGCCCTGAAAGTATCAATCAAACTTCTTAAGAGCATCTCTGTTCTTAATCCACTGTGACAAATTACATTATGGTAACTTCGTAGCTTTTTCATTAAAGTAATACAGTCTGCATTATGATGTTGATTTAGGTACACCATCAGCGCACAAGCTTCTGTGAAGTTTGTAAGGTAGACGAGGTACTGATGGAAGTAAAGCTGTGAGGAAAGGGCGTGAGTCGTGATTGGGTAGCTCAGTAGGTAGAGCACTTCCCCCGCGAAAGGCAAAGATCCCAGGTTCGAGTCTCAGCCCGACACACAGTTTTAATCTGCCAGGAAGTTTCAGCACATAAAATGTTTTTCAAAGGCACAAAACAAGAGTCGTCTCTCCTTTTGTAGAGCTGCTACAAAAGAATTATGTTGAGGATGACTGCATGTCCATTGTGGAGCATTCTCATTGAATGACAAATCAAGGAATGATTTCATAAGAAGTTACCTCTCATAATCTCTAAAGAATCACAAGAAAGTGGTTTGTAATGGTGACAATTCCTGGAAGCTGGTATTGTGCAGGTTGTCGAAAATCTCTTCTCGTGGTTCTTGCTTTGGAAATCTGCTCTGACTTTATATAAGAAGTGAAAAAAATACATTTGTCATTATTAGCTTTGCAGAAATCGTATTCACCAGCTGCAGTTGTTATTTGTGTGTCATCCACTAGGTGAAGACTAGCTCTTCTCAATATACTTTGTATAGTTCCTCCCAAACCATCACACACCGATTTACCATGGGGAAATAGCAGAAAAGGGAGTCGTCAGTATCAATAGAAAAATTGTTTTTGTGCTCATACAAATTTTTAAAGCATTTTCTATTCTTTTATTGGGCAGCACATCCATCAGTGAAATAATGCACTTTCTTCACTTGTGGGTAATGCTTTGCCAGCTACTTAACCATTCTTTTGGGCAGCCTTTACAAACCGTACATTATATTGCCAATCGTCACTTATAAAGCAGTGGGTCACTATTACAATTTATATTCTTCATTTACCATATAAACACACATGGGATAGATTGTGCAGCTGCTTCTTGTCCAGCGGTAACTCTGAATTTCATCCTGTATCACAATATCATAGTTTTCAGCAAATTCCATTAACATAATTGCTTTTTCTAGGGTTATATTTTCTTTCAGTTTTTTCAGTGCTTTTGACTGATAAAAATGAGTGTGGTTTAAGTGCCTATAACTTTGTTACCAAGTCTATGTATTCACCAACAGTTGAAGACTACTTTACCAATCTGCCTGATCTATGTCTATCCACTGGCTGCAGTTTCATCGTCAGCGCCTTTGTAAGCTAATTTCTGTTGTAATAATACTAACAGTTTGTGATGACTGGGACAATTATCACAATGATTAAGCATTCAGTAGTAGTTTTCAGAATCACATACAAGAAATTTTATAAGTTCTTTGCATATTTCTCCTTTTTTTACTGCATTTACAAGCAGTTTTACATTTTGGTGGAATTACCCCCCCCCCCCTCCCCCCCGTTTCTCTCTCTCTCTCTCTCTCTCTCTCTCTCTCTCTCTCTCTCTCTCTCTCTGAGTGCTGGCAGCACCAGCTAAAGTACACCACTTTGCTCTTAGCGAACAAATCTTGGAAAGACCATTGTTAACACTTGGCTTCTCCCATTTAAGACAAGAGTACAGTTTTCTTAAGCTGTAAAGGACGATTCTTTTTTGCATATACACATTCTTGTGAATGCTAACTTTGTCTTTTGCTCCAGGTAACATTAGAGTATATTCACCATTTAATAGAAATCAGCGACAATCTTTATCAGTTACTCACCAATAACGTTCCCCATTTTTAGTTTAGAAACTGATAAAATGCCCATTTCTGTTTACAGCATTCTTGTTTGTCGAACCATATACTCACTAACATTGAATTCTGAGATTATGTTCTGTTTTGACCAAGAGGGTGGAGCTAAAGTAAAAATTTGAATTTTTTGCAGGTACTCGTCCACTAGCAATTTTTTCTTTCATTAGCAATGTCATAGCAGCAAAATCTTTGACTTTCTTAACAATTTCATCATCAAATTTTTCTTGTCTATGATCAGAATCTTCAATACTGCAATCTTTTGCCCAGCACAGTTTTCTTTCCAAAACGTGCTTCATTTCTTCTCATTTTACCATATGTAGCCTTGCTGTAATTTGGAATATAGTGAAGTTTTAAGGGAAAGCACCTCATATCATGTAAAGTTTTATTTGAATCCTTAGTATTTTGACTTTTTAGTGCAGATTCATGAAATGTCACCTATGGGTCCTCTGCAGCACTTTCATTTCTGTCACTGACATCAGTTGTCTGTTCACAAATCTTACAACATGTTGTGCATAGAGTTTGACCTGAGACAAGCAAACTGACCTCAAAGATTTTTTAACTGTTTGTCTATATTTTTTGAAAGGATCACAACAAGTTCTTTGATGACTTTCAAAAACTTTTAAGTAATAGTACCTGTGATGTCCACAGTAGCATTTTCTTCAGCTTGTGGAAAGCTTATATTGGATCGCAGCAATATCAAAACTCGCTGCTCTTCAGTCAGCTATTGTATTTTTTTGTAGAGTTTTTACTAAGGTGCAGGTTGTCAAATGAAGTGGTGTGTTTAGTAATTTTCCAATAGGCCACGAATTCACATTTTCCATTGCAGTTAACTGAGCACTAACTCACTTACACATATTTATACAAGTGAAATGATAGGGCCGCAAACAAAACAGATATGACCTGTCCTATAGAAAGACAAAGAGCAGCTGAGGCCAGATAGACTAATTGTTGCATGCCATTTATTCTCAACAAGAAACTTCAGCAATTTTTACATTGTTTTCATGCCTATAAAGGTTTCAAACAAGTTACTGCTATCTAAGAGCACTTTTTATCACCATGAGCAGGCGATTGGCTGGACACATAAAGCATATATATTACAGTCTTTCAAAAATTAGTGAAATGAAAGGAAATAAATTTTCACACTTAAAGCTAACTTGCCTGCCTAGAATGAGTTATACTTAAATATGCTAATTTGATACCCTTGCATCTGAGGCAATGAGGGGATAGACCTATTTAAAATGACACTTTTCCAACATAGCAAAAAGTATTTTGATTTCAGATGTGTGTGTCAGTTAGCAGAAGATGCATTAAAATTTTTATTTTATTATAAAGTTTAGAATCTAGGGGATTACTTAAGACCAAAAACAGGTTCCCAGTATGTTGGAGAAACATGATATAAGCATTTTTCCACATCCTCACAATTTTTCCCAAATTAAAAATGGACAGATATTAATATTTTTTAAAAATTTTCTTTGTAACTTTACTGCTTCATAACGATATCTGTTAACTCTATGCCTTACTTAACTTCAGAAAAAAATTCCAAATCATAAGCTCCATAAACACCGTAAGTACTATTTTGCATTGGCATTCTTGCTGAGCCCAGTTATCTGAATATCATTATATTTAACATTCGATATAAAATAAAGTTGTACTCTGAGACCAAAAAGATTTTGCAGAAGTTCCTATGTTATATCTGAGATAGAGGGTTTCAAATACGTGAATTATTGTGTATTTTGACATGGAATGACCCTATGCTTTTAGGTTTCCGTCCGCTTCACCAGATTGTCACAGTGACAGATCAATCTTATTTCATGTGTAACAAGTGAAAATAATTCAGCACGTCAGGTATCTTTTACTCAAGTGAGCACATAAGATATTGCAAAAGATGCAAGGTACAAGATGGAAAAAAAATAACAAATGTTTAGTGCATTTTTAACCCACAAAACTAAGTGGGCTGCATTACTTCTCATCCGGGTATCTGCAGTAATAGATTAGGAAGAGGGACAGTATATACATTGCTGTATGACTTGTTTGTTGAATTTTAAATCCTTGGTTAATTTTCTGGAATTGATTAAAAAGTTTCATCCAATGTGAAATATTCACTCCTGCTGGAGTTCAACATCACTGTTATTTGTTTGGTGGATTTGGTAGTTCTGATATTGTATTCGTGAACAACTCAGTGCTTTTGCAATCTTTTGTCATTATCTATTAGATTGCTTTTAGATAATATAAGTATTTCTCTAATTCAGGTACATGGTATGGCATATTAAATGTTGTTAAAACATCTTTAGATGCCACCTTTATTTTATGTCCAATCATTATTATAATGAACTTCTTTTGAATTCTGATTGTACTCAGTGACATTGGACGTTTTCCACACAACAGTATTATTTAAATGAGACCAAAAACAAGGACGTTAAATGCTCATTACTTCATCATTGATGGTGCAGGATATTGGAACATCTTAACGTAAAACTTCATCATCTTAGTGTACCCTTAATATGTACTGCTTTGCACTCTGGAATTGTGCTTCCATGTAAATATAAATTGACAGTAACGCTCTTATAGGTGCTGCACTTAACTGATTGACATTTCCAGTTACTGTTTAGTTTTGTGTCACATTTTACCCATTTCTGTTCACAACAATTGGAGAGTATTGTATCAGTAAACAAGACAGCCAGAAGATCTTCCACATTCACATTTACATTACTGATGTATTGAAGGATGAGAGGTGGTTCCTTCAGTTGATAGCATTTCAGTGGCTGCTTTGTACTTCTGATCAGTGTATTCAACAACATGAGTTGTCTGTGATTAAGAAGGAATGAATTAATCCATATGACGAGCATCTCAACATACAATAAAGTTGTAGCTTGGTAAAGAGGCTTTTGTGCTAAACCTTAGTCAAAAATTTAGACAGATATGGAAATATATGTTTCTAGACTGAAGCTGCAGTGTGATGTGTGTTCTGTTTTGAAACTTCCAGGCAGAGTGAAACTGACAGCCGGACTGGTATTTGGGCTCATTTCAGAATGCTTTTACCAGCTGACCCAACCAAGCATTGCCTGTGGCATAGGAGACAAGTAATGGAGGAAGAAAATTTTGAGTACATTTCGTGAGTCATTGTGCCCATGTAACAGTTGTAAGATCATTATCCACAAAAGGCGAGATTCCGGGTCAGAGACTTGATGTGGCACACAGTTTTAACATGCCCAGAAGTTTCTTGTACTTGTTGTGAAGTGTTTATAGTCCATCTGTGTTAATGTCTTTCTCAATGTATGTGGTAATCTGGACATTATATCTCTCTCAACTGTCAGTGCCTTTATATTCTTCCACATAGCTTGCCCTAAAACTTTTACTGCTGAATTGTGGTCTTAAGCCTTAAGAGTGGTTCAAATCACTCTCCATAATAAAATTAAAGCAATAACAGACCTTGGTTGCAAAATATAAGTCTTTTGACCTAGGTTTCAGCACTGCTATGAGTGCCTTCATCAGAAGTAAAGGATTCAAATTGATCTATAACATAGGTAGAATTTTTTTTTTAATATACTGTAAGTTTAAGTAATGACTAACAGTACAAGAAAAAAATACAGTACTTACATGTCACATATAAATAGCAAGCTGTAAAGCCTTAGTAGTAAAATTTTGAAAAAGGATACTGTGGGCTGTTCGCATATTTTGAGCTTCAGGTAGCAACAGATTGAGGCACCTGTGTTATCAGTTGCAGGCAGGTTAACATTATACCAAAAGTGCCATCTCATAGCCGCAAATACAAATAGGCTACTTAACATTCAAAATATACACAGATGACCATGCAGCCATGATTAAAACTTTGTTAAATTAAGCACTCTCCATACTTGTTTATCCTGTGCAAGTCTCTTCATATTTGAATAACTTTTGCAACCTATGTTTACTTGAACCTGTTCTCTGTAGTCAGACCTCGGTCTCCCTCGACAATTTTTTCCTCCCACACTTAACTCCATTACCAAATTAATTGTTCCTTGATGTCTCAGGATGTATATTCCCTTCTTTTAGTCAGGTTGTGCCACAAATTCTTTTTACTCTGATTCATTTCAGTACACCTTCAGTCTACTTGTCAGGTCTCCAGCAGTCTTCTGCAACTCTGCATTTCAAAATCTTCTATTCCCTTCATGTCTGTATTTTTTTGTTTCCACATTTCAAGCCTACAGTGCAGAAAATATTTCTAAAAGTGTATCCGAACACCAAAATTTAATATTAGATGTTAATGTATTTCTCTTTTTCAGGAGAATTGCTCTTGTTTTTCCGTCTTCCATTTTATATCTTCTTCAATAACTCTCAGCTATTTTACTAACCAAATAGTGAATGTCTGCTATTTTGAGTGTTCCATTTCCTAATGTAATAACCTCAAGTTCACCTATTTCTATTTGAGCTCATTTAACTATCTTTGTCTTGTTGATGTCCATATTCTGGTCTCTTTACAGCACATTATCCATTCCGTTCGACTGATCTTCCGAGACCTTTGCCAACCTGACCAGATTTCAGTGTCCTGGCAAACCTCAAAGATGTTATTTTTCTCCTGGAGCTTTAATTCCATTTCTGAATTTGTCCTTAATTTCCTTCACTGCTTGCTCAATATACAGATTCAGTATCATGGGGGAAAGCCTACAATCTTGTATCTCTCTCTTCTGAATTACTGTCTCATTTTAATCTCCTTCAGCCTATTATTTCATTCTTGCTTCTGTCCTGGTTGTAAATAACCTATCACTCCACTCATTGTACCACAGATACACAGAGGCAGTGAGACCTATTGTCGAGTGTGTAGTGGTACTGGAGAGTGTCAAGTGAGAAGTAGTGCGGGAAAGACGGGCAAGAATGGTGATCGAGTGAGTTGTAAACGGTAAAAATTCACCGGAGTGTGACGAGTGACCGCGTCCCCCTGATCGTCGTGGGGTGGACCCTCATTTATACCGATTCGCCAGTGATATGAAAACAAAAGTGACAAGTGCCGAATTACGTGTTTCACGTCAACCGCGTCGGCCAGCAACAACCATGGATTGCAGTGAGGATTGTTGTGTATATTAACCATCATCATTGCGTGTGATGAAGTTCCTAAAATCAACAACTAATAAAAGACATAACCATAATTAAATGTGTAAGGCGAAGGTAGCAACTGCCTCAGCATTTGTGTGTTAGTAGGAAATACATATCAGTTTGTAAATCACAACCATTGTGGTCCTTAATAATAGACAAACTTTCTATCATTTGCACTATTCAATCTCAGAACAACCGCACTCGGTTGAAATACCCCCGAATCCAGCAGAAAAACCGATAGCCTTTCTTCAATTAAGCACACGGTCGTATAATCACAATAATTAATTGTTTGGCGGCTTCGATAAATTACACAAAACCCAATAAGGATTTAATCGGGGGTGTTTCAGTATCCACATATGCCTTTGAACATACTTAGACAGATAATATCATTGTACAATGTATATTTCATTAGATATGATGTCAGAAACAATGAAATGTGTGAAGAAAGTCCAGCGTCATGCATGAAGTTTCAGTATATTTATTCTGAACTAATAAGACACTCCTAAAATTGAGCCAAATCGAGCAGCATTTTTGACAGTTGCAACCGTGAAACACAAATGACTTCCGGTGAAAACTAAAGCTGTTTGTAGAGCTACGAAGAGACATTTCCATAGAGATGTCTATGAAATCATGTTGGAGACTCACACAGGAGCTGCACCCAATGCACAGAAACTTCACTGCAAACACGCTTCATTTCTTTATTTCCATTTCTAATAGAAAATTAGCAAAAGGTATACCTGGGCAATTCCAGGTTGGTCAGCTAGTATTCTTGTGGACAAATGATGAGTCATCACTCCCTTTTTTTTATTTTACAAGATTTGGCCACCCTAGGCCAAACAGACCTGTGTGTGTCCACTGATGCTGCCTTTCTCCGTGTGTATACAATCTTATCTGCCAGTCTTGCTATGTATAGGTCCAAAGCAGTTGGGCAATATTCTAAGAGTAGTAAGCAGTTTTCTTTGTTGAGTCACTAAATATTTTCAGTTTCCTAGCAAGGAACCAAAGTCTGCCACCTGCTTTACCCATGTTGGAGCCTACACAATAATTGCATTACATGTTTATAATTTATTATATCCAGGCTACATTGAGTTGATTGATTCCAACTGTAATCCATCAATATTGTAGTCATATGGCATTACACTTGTGTTTTATGTGAAGTGCACAATTTTACATTTGTGAACGTTTACAGCAAGCTGCCAGTCTTTGTACTACTTTGAAATCTTATCAGCCAGTCTCTGTACTACTTTGAAATCTTACACTAGTAACTGCATCTGCAAAAAGTCTGAGATTACTATAAATATTAGATTACAAAGGTCAGTGACTTGGTCTTGTACTACTTTATGAAAAAAAAAAAAAAGAGATTCAATACCCAAAAATGTGAAAACATAAACAAAAGCATATCAACAGATTACCAAAAAAGGAAAATGGACTTATTTAATGTAAATAAATTACATAAAAATTACAGCACCTCGGTGCACAGGCAGTAAAAACACATACAAGGGCAGGGAGTGTGTATTTGTAGGTTTAGTGAAGTTTATAATGATCAGCACTAGTAAAATACCAGATTACGCCATTTCAAGCATAATGAGAGACTTAAAAATATAGTGCAAGGCAAAAGCATAAAACCAATTTAAAGTATGTTTGAAGGCTACATCTACCCAGTTAGATTGCAAAGGCATTATATAGAAAGTGGTACATTACATCACAGGCACCACACAGCTTTATACGGGATACTGTAAAATGCAGAACATTTTATTGAAATTAAAGAAAGTTTAAAATAACCTTGAAAGTATTAGATATAAGCTTAAGGTCACTTCAGTAAAAATGTATGAAATCAAGTAGTAGTAAAAAAATGGAAATAAAATTCATCCACAATGAAGAAGTAGGCAAAGCAGTCCAGTTGACGTTAGCAATCCGGTGAATTGCAGCTGTGACAACAGCCCACATAGTGATGGGCAGTCCATCGGCTTGTGTTGACATTGGAGGATCATGAAGTTGCTATTAGTATGAAGCACAATTTCATAATAAAGATGGAGACAATTACAATGAGCTATCATGCATCTAGAAAGTACCCATAAGTGCTCTGTCACATCATATCTTGGAAGCTGTCAAAATAGATACTATGGTGGAACTAACATCCTTCACATAGGATTTAATGTAGTTATTTTTAAAGTTGCCATTCATTTCAGTTTCATTCAATATATTGAGTAAAGGTTGTTTTTTTGTTCTTAATGTGGAATTTCTAAAACATATTTGATGCCATTCATAGTGTACCAAGTGGCATTTATATACTTGAAATATGCTGTTCTTTTTTCTTTGTTCACATGTGTGTTTGTTATATTGTATAAAGAAGATTATAGCCCTTTACAAAATATATTCTTTGTCACAACTTGAGCTTTTACGCAGCTAACCTAAAAAATATATGTTTTTTCATGTAATATTATGATTTAATTTATTTCCTAATGTATTTGTGTTTTAATCTTATTTTTACACAGAAATTATGCTGTTTTATTTGATATTTGTCTTTTGTAAGTCACTGTGGTACATGTTACTTTCTCCTTGTTGCCATTATTAGAGGAGGCATTGTTCACTGAATTCAGAGAATATTTTATATTAACATTTTTTAATTTTTTTTCTATAGTGTGATCATGATAGCTACTATTAATTGTGATTTTCTATTGTTGGTTTTGTTTTTTAGAAGTGACAGCCTTAAAAAATTATTAACCATGACTCTGAGGAATGTACTTTTATACTGCAATTGGTGGCATGAATTTGTATCAGTAATAACATTTGCACATGTTGCCTTTCTATAGATCCTGAATATGTGTTCCCCATCCTGCTTAGCTGAAGCCATGCTGAGGAAGTTAGTTTGTCCATTTGCTTTGGTATCAGTGGTAAATTCATGTTGGGATGTGAAGAAGACTTTTTTGGGATAGTTCTTTCACATGTACTGCATCATCTTTATATAATAAAACTGATTCACTAACATATATGTAATAATAAATAATTCTTTCTTTGATACAAGAGTATTTTTTTAAACCTGGGATTCAACGTTATTTACAAAAATTTCAAATAAAATGCTTGCCATAACCAGTTATCAGTATAATGAACTTGAATGTGTCCAAGACGCTTACTTTCATAATCTAATCTAATACACAGATCACCAGAATCCTCCACAGGTCAAAATGGCCTCATTTCACAACTATTAAAATTGTCTTCCATGTCTTTATTATATTGCATGAACAGCTTTGACTACCAACAGACTTCACTGGTCACACCTGAAATTGTTTCCTCTGTCTCTGCCCCACATACCACACTCCATCATCCCTACCAAGAAATCCTCAGTCCAGCCACAAATTTCATTCAGTAGTTCATGTCACTGTACTTAATAACCATTGATATGGTACTGAGCTGAAATCTTTTTGAAAGTCAACAAATACTACCTGATTGCCTTGATCCATGCTCTTCAGGATGTTAAATGCACTTTTATTTTTGGAATACGTTCTGGTTGACATGGAGGAGGTAATTTTGTTTGAAGTGCTTCATTATGTTTGAGCTGACAAAATGTCCTAAGATTCCATGAAAGACGGGTGTCAGTAATACTGGAGGATAGTTTTATGGATCACTTCTGCTACCTTCCTTGTAGATGGAGGTACCTGAGCTTCCCCTCAAGCTGTAATTTATGTCATATACTGTGGCCTATGGTCCCCCGGTGGTGCAATAAACATTAGCTTCTAAGTTGATACAGTCAGAAGATGCTGCCATTTATCTCTCATATTTTGATACTCGCAAACTTGGGCTTCAAAACCTACAGAGTACTTCCTGTTGACCTAGAATCATGAAATTTACCACGAAGCAATGTTTCACAGCATACATAAAGGAAAAGAATCAGAAAATTGTGAATTTGTAATTATATCACATAAAGCAAGGGGAAACTACAACCGTAATTTTTCCCGAGGGCATGCAGCTTTACTGTATGATTAAATGATGATGGCGTCCTCTTGGGTAAAATATTCCGGAGGTAAAATAGTCCCCCATTCGGATCTCCGGGCGGGGACTACTCAAGAGGATGTCGTTATCAGGAGAAAGAAAACTGGCGTTCTACGGATCGGAGCGTGGAATGTCAGATCCCTTAATCGGGCAGGTAGGTTAGAAAATTTAAAAAGGGAAATTGATAGGTTAAAGTTAGATATAGTGGGAATTAGTGAAATTCGGTGGCAGGAGGAACAAGACTTTTGGTCAGGCGAATACAGGGTTATAAATACAAAAGCAAATAGGGGTAATGCAGGAGTAGGTTTAATAATGAATAGGAAAATAGGAATGCGGGTAAGCTACTACAAACAGCATAGTGAACACATTATTGTGGCCAAGATAGATACGAAGCCCACACCTACTACAGTAGTACAAGTTTATATGCCAACTAGCTCTGCAGATGAGGAAGAAATTGAAGAAATGTACGATGAAATAAAAGAAATTATTCAGATAGTGAAGGGAGACGAAAATTTAATAGTAATGGGTGACTGGAATTCGAGTGTAGGAAGAGGGAGAGAAGGAAACATAGTAGGTGAATATGGATTGGGGCTAAGAAATGAAAGAGGAAGCCGCTTAGTAGAATTTTGCACAGAGCACAACTTAATCATAGCTAACACTTGGTTTAAGAATCATGAAAGAAGGTTGTATACATGGAAGAACCCTGGAGATACTAAAAGGTATCAGATAGATTATATAATGGTAAGACAGAGATTTAGGAACCAGGTTTTAAGTTGTAAGACATTTCCAGGGGCAGACGTGGACTCTGACCACAATCTATTGGTTATGACCTGTAGATTAAAACTGAAGAAACTGCAAAAATGTGGGAAATTAAGGAGATGGGACCTGGATAAACTGAAAGAACCAGAGGTTGTACAGAGTTTCAGGGAGAGCATAAGGGAACAATTAACAGGAATAGGGGAAAGAAATACAGTAGAAGAAGAATGGGTCGCTCTGAGGGATGAAGTAGTGAAGGCAGCAGAGGATAAAGTAGGTAAAAAGACGAGGGCTGCTAGAAATCCTTGGGTAACAGAAG
Organism: Schistocerca gregaria; assembly: GCF_023897955.1. Classification (NCBI taxonomy): domain Eukaryota; kingdom Metazoa; phylum Arthropoda; class Insecta; order Orthoptera; family Acrididae; genus Schistocerca; species Schistocerca gregaria. Next base: position 28,034,302 of record NC_064924.1, on the reverse strand, counting down.
AAATATTGAATTTAATTGATGAAAGGAGAAAATATAGAAATGCAGTAAATGAAGCAGGCAAAAAGGAATACAAACGTCTCAAAAATGAGATCGACAGGAAGTGCAAAATAGCTAAGCAGAGATGGCTAGAGGACAAATGTAAGGGTGTAGAAGCTTATCTCACTAGGGGTAAGATAGATACTGCCTACAGGAAAATTAAAGAGACCTTTGTAGAGAAGAGAACCACGTGTATGAATATCAAGAGCTCAGACGACAACCCAGTTCTAAGCAAAGAAGGGAAGGCAGAAAGGTGGAAGGAGTATATAGAAGGTTTATACAAGAGCGATGTACTTTAGGACAATATTATGGAAATTGAAGAGGATGTAGATGAAGACGAAATGGGAGATTCGATACTGCGTGCAGAGTTTGACAGAGCACTGAAAGACCTGAGTCGAAACAAGGCCCCCGGAGTAGACAACATTCCATTAGAACTACTGACAGCCTTGGGAGAGCCAGTCATGACAAAACTCTACCACCTGGTGAGCAAGATGTATGAGACAGGCGAAATACCCTCAGACTTCAAGAAGAATATAATAATTCCAATCCCAAAGAAAGCAGGTGCTGACAGATGTGAAAATTACCGAACTATCAGTTTAATAAGTCACAGCTGCAAAATACTAATGCGAATTCTTTACAGACGAATGGAAAAACTGGTAGATGCGGACCTCGGGGAGGATCAGTTTGGA